>NC_090450.1:450459154-451059154 GCF_031143425.1 Pleurodeles waltl | reverse complement strand
AATAACTGTTCTGCGTACTTCTGCCACACTGTTAATCTTGTCAACAATTTGTTGCCATATTGCCTCTCTCCTACTGATTGGCGACTTTGAGGTGACAAACAGTTGGTGCTGGTGTTCCGTCACCTCTTTTACCAGAATTTCCTGCTCCTCTGCACTGAAGAGACACTTTATTTTCTTCTTCTCCCTGTCCTGGTTCTTGTGTGGGTCCTCTTGGCTGGTTCCTGGTCTGTTTTCATCTTCCTAGGGTCTGTACAGGCATCTGGAATCCATTTTGGCTCTCCTCTGCTGAAATGGCTGTTTGCGGTGTTGTGAATCGGCTCACAGTCATTTCTGCTGCGTTAACGTCATTTTCCTTTACGACGTGACGTTGCTGTGTGCGTAAAAAAAAATGACTTACATCTGTGGTTTGCACCGCCGTGCGTCAAAGTATAAATTTGATGGCCGCACGGCGTACAGAAATGGCGTTACCCGGGGGTAATATTTTTGACACAAAACTGCATCGGCCCAGTTTTGCGTCAAAAAGCATACATATGGGCCTTCCTGTCGATATTCAGTAGTACAATGAAGGAAGGCTGCCATGTTGTTGGATGCAAATACATCGTCCTTGGTTAGTCAAATTACAGAGGTTGTATGTCATTCAGTACTCAATTATCACATTCTAGAACAAATAAAAGATAACTGTCTTCAATATGAACTGTGTTAGTTGCAAGAGAAGAGGTTTACATGGATGTGAACGCTCCTAGTATTATATGGTGCAAGTCTGGCAAAGTCACACTATTACATCAAACTAAAGTTGCATCCTGGTAAAATGCAGTGGAGCTTGAATCGCAGGCATTATATTTTGTGAATTTCTGATATCACAAACCAGGTTCAACCCTGTTGGATTTTTTTAACTTACAGATCCATTTAATATGTGCCAGCTGGTGATTATCAACATCTCAATCCTCCTCTAACGGACTCTAAATGGGTCTTTAAGCAAGTGGTTATCGTCAAGCAACCATTGCTGCAAGTCCTTTGGACTCCCTCAGTCCTACTAGACTCCACAGTTCCAGCACTGAGACTTCCTCGCAATTGAGTCTACCAACACCAGACAGGAAATGCACAAACAGCAAGCTGATTACATGTCTTTTCCAAGGGGAACTAAGGGTGCTGACTTTGCAGTTCTAGAGCCTGATTTCAGGGTGTCAATTATATAGAACAGCTTTTCAGCTTCTTATTTATCTTCTACAATCTTAGTAAATGGCTCATGGACACAGCCTGCAATTTTTGCTGTCAAACTATATGGGCCAGATGTATGAAACTTTTTTGCATTCGCAAACGGTGCGAATCGCAAAATTCGGCCGTTTGCGAATGCAAAAACGTGGTCTGCGATGCATGAAAGGCATTCGCAGACCAAAAATAAGAAATCGCAAAAAATTCGATTTTTTGCGCTGCGACCTAGTTTTGCGAGTCGCACTTTACGATTCGGTATTTCCAGTAGGAAATTGCGAGGTGCAAAATGCGATTCGCAAAATCCAAGTCGCAATTCGATGCACCAAAAAATCACAAATTGCGATTTTTTGCAGAATGGCATTTTGCACATGCAAAATACCACTAAGTGAAACCAGGTGGTAACCAGGTGCAACCTATATAAAGAGGCCCAGAATGCCTCCACAATGGCTGAACTCTACGTAATGGCGAGGAGGATGAGGATCTTGGCAGGTTTGAGGAGAGGGAGAAGGAGACAGGAGCGCATTTTCAGAGTGCGCATTACACTTTTTGACCAGACTGACGAGGAAACATTTGAGAGGTATAGGTTGAACTCAGCCATGATACTTGATCTGATAACTGAGCTACAACCCATACTGCAGCGCAGAACACATAGGACTCACAGTATCCCCACCCATGTGCAAGTATTATGCTCCCTCCACCTACTTGCCTCAGGGAGGTATCAAGGGGTCATAGCAGCAGCTGGAGGGGTCTCACAGAGTACCCTTTCTAGATTTTTCAATGCATTTATTAATGCTATGCTGAGCAGGATACACCAGTACATCAGATTCCCCCACACCCCACAGGAAATACAGCAGACAAAAATAGATTGTTACCAGATAACACGGTTCCCCCATGTCCTAGGTGCCATAGATGGGACACATGTTGCAATATGTCCACCATTAGCCACAGAGTATGTGCACCGCAACCGTAAATACCAACATCCAATGAACATACAGGTGATATGCAATGCCTCCTACATCATAACTGATCTCGTGGCCAGGTACCCAGGGAGCACCCATGATTCATACATCTTTCGCCATAGCGGCATTCACACAAGACTGCTAGCTGGGGAGTTTGGAGAAGGATATCTACTAGGTATTGTCCCTCTGTACACTGGAGCATTGATGGCGTGCTGATGTCAGATGGCTCAGTTACTCAATATACCCTCTGTCCCTTCCAGGAGACAGTGCCTACGCAGTGCGCACCTACATGATGACGCCCTACCTAAATCCTACTGCACCTGCTGAACGGAGATACAATGCAGCACACAGGGCGACCCGCAACGTGGTGGAGCGCACCTTTGGCCTGCTGAAGAGTCGCTTCCGGTGCCTCCACAAAAGTGGAGGGGCACTACAGTACAGCCCAGAGACAACATGTAGAATAGTGGCTACTTGTACAATCTTGCACAATATAGCTACCACCAGGGGCATACCTGTGAAAATATTGAAGCCAGACTCAGATGAGGATGATGATCCCATACCACCCCTATAGCCAGCAGACAGGACCAGTGCAGCAGAGGGAAGGCAAAGGCGTGTTGACATCAAACACAACCATTTCAGATGTAAGTATATCAACACAAATGCACTGACAAATGTACCTGTAGTGAGTAAATTTATTACCTTAATGTCAGGTAATGTTAGTCCAACGAATACCTACAAAAGTGAGTTAAAAAAAAACAATAGCAGTTCACAGTAAAGCACTATTCCTTCATAGTGTACTCATTACCCCTCTGGCCACTACAGTTACTTCTTGCGGCCACGCACGCCACTCGTGTGCCCAGTTGCCTCACTGGCACCTCGATTGTCTGCCTCTGTGGCAGTGCTGTGCCTGGCACTGCGCCGTCTGGTGTCCATTGCGGGCACAGCTAGGCTGCATAGGCTGGATGTGTCCTCCGTGTCCCCCAGTCCAAGCTCGCTAGGTGTGGCAGACCTGTTTCCCATGATTGTATCAATCACATTTATGATTTGGACTAGTCGTGAGCCACGTCCCTGCTGCTGTGTGCCGCCTCCAACTGTTCAGCCACTGCAAGACGGGAAATGTGGGAGGTGGAATTAGCCAGCCTAGTCACAGAGCGACAAAATCCCCGAACATGTTCATGAAGCATCGGTCCTGCCTGCGGTGGCTCACCCTGTCATGGCGCAGCTCCTGACTTAGTTCCCTCACAGCAAAAGTGAGCTCCCTTGTGTCCTGCGATGCCTGGACCTGTCCCTCATGCAGCTGTTCAATGTTTGCATTCAGGCACTCCAGCTGGCAATGCAAGCCCCCCATGTTGGCATTATGTTGCTGCATCTGTTTTTGTACTGCAGTGATCTTTTTATTCTGCAGGTGCTGTTGCTGCAACATAGCCGATTCCAGGCCACCAAAGAAGGAGGTTCCCTCACCTGCCTCATACACCTGTGCACCTGCATTTGTAGCCATCCTGCAGGGTGATGTGGTCTGCTGCGAACTGGGCTCCTGCATCTGGGTGCACCTGCCAGTTGGGGATGGTGTATGTTTGTCTTCCTGCTGCTCATTGGGGTCCTGACTGAGTTCTGGCAGTGGCAGTGCCCTGGCCCTGCGTCGGAGTGGCACAATGTTCAGAGACCCACTCGTATTGGAGTCTGAAGCAGGATGGGTGTCAGTCTCCCCTAAACCGGCACATGCTGTGGATGCTGGGCCTGGCCCACCTGCAACAACAATATGCAGCATGTCAGTTATGTTTGTTCCAATTACGGTCACACAATGGTAATAAAGGTACAGGTACTTCTCTTCACTGTGTTGTGGGTGTTGTCTTCTTCTGGGTGTTGCTCTACTTAATTATATTGTATGTGCTACTTTTAGCTCTGGGTTTGTGACTGCCACACCCATAATGCATTGTTGTGCTGCTTCTAGGATGTGGAATGGAGTACTTCTCACAATGTTTTACATTACTTGCTTATTCCTAAGGGGCTTTTGTGCATACACATATGGGGATACAATTCAATATTGCACTTACCTTTGCTGGTACTTGCTGTGCCGGAGGTGTCAATCTCAGTGACCCCACTGACTGCTTCAGGGAGGAGTGTGGACTCCACTAGTTCCTCTATCGGGGTGGAGGGTGACTCTGTGGGTGGGCCGCCTCCTGTGCTCCTGGCCTCCTGCAGTCATCTTGCCACCCTCTCCTTGGCACGGGACCGCAGGTCGTACCACCTCTTCTTAATTTCTTCTACCGAGCACTGTGCCACTCCAACAGTGCAGATCTTTGTTTGGATGTCTGCCCAGAGTCTCCTTTTCTCACTCTCAGGCACCTGGAGTGAGCTTTTGTGAAAAGCCGGTCATGGCTCCAGACCACCTCCTCTGTCAGCACCTCCAGCTCTTGCTCGCTAAATTTCAGCTTATGCCTTCTTTCTCCCTTCTCCTTTCTTTGGGCATAGGTGTCCATGGTTGTTCTGGTGTGCTGCCTCCTTCAGAATGTTGCTCAGTGTGGCTGGGCTGACTCTCTCTGAGTGCTGGTTTGGGTGTGGCACCTGAGACTGCCTGAGATGACTCACTTCCTGCTTGTGATGTCATCAGGCTCCTTCAGGTGTGCTTTCTCGTAATTTCTCGCAATTTGCGATTTTCAATTAACGAATGGAAAACTATGGAAAAAGAGAAAGTAGAATTTGTAGGTGAAAGTGTGTGTGATCTTATGAGGTCAGTAGAAGTCTTTTGTCTGGAGGAGAACCTATTATGAGGGGAGTGCATTATGTTTGTGGTAAGACTGCTTATTTTAACTTACCGAGAAATTGGGTGGGTTAGTTTTCCCTAGAATTTATCATGTAGATAGATTTTTGGGACAAATAGTTTTAGACATTTTAGAAGCAAATATTCCTCAAATGAGTGTACCAATGAATGATGTTAAGATTAGATCACTGTCATCAGTATTAGTTAGGCTTGCTGCAGATTCAGCAGGATCGTTTAGACTAGTAAATATAGAAATGGTAGAAATTAGAACAATGGTCATGCAGAACCATTTTACCCTATATATTCTTTTGGTGAAGGAGTTGTGGAGTTTGTAAAGTAATTTAAGCAAAGAGCTGTTGTATGGGCATACCTGAATATGGTGGAACATTTGATTCTTTCATTCCTAGCAAACTAAGTTAACTCATGAGATTAGATCATTGAAGGAACCAGGATTTAAGGAAAGTTGAGGATTCTGGGTAAGGAAGTTAGGAATTAGATTTAGTAAGCTAGGCAAATGGCTAAGTAATATTGATAGAGGTGTTCTTCAATCAGCTATAACACCTGGAGTAATCGTATTGATTTTTGCAATTACTCTATTTCTCTTACTAAAACTGTAAGAGTGCATAATTAGTAGATACAAAATTAAGATAAAAAACAGTAATAGATTGAGGAAAAGAAAAAGATCAGTGGATGTGGAAATGAATGACTACAAGGAGCGAATATACCAAAAATGAAAGCCAATGGAGAAGAATGTTCAATTAGCTGAGAAGATAAAAGTTCTAACAATTGATGGATTAATAGTGTTTACTAATTGCAATATATTGATTATGAAAAAACAATCAGAGGGGGAGTTTGTTTTTTATAATGTGCGATGTTGAGTGACAAATTATTTGTGCAAATAATATTTTTAATGATGTATGTGGTTGTAATCAATGAACGAATTATGTTGCACTTAAAATAAGTGGATTATCCTATTTAGAAATATGATTAATGATGAAGAATATTTATGCCACATTTTTATGCAAGACAAATTATTTAAAGTGGATGCAGTTTCTGGTGTTCTGCTCATTTTGCTTCCTTGCTTCTGCTCATCACCCCTCCCAATCAATGTCGAGCTGCAAGTCTTCTCTTCCCAAATTTCCGTTGACACAGACCTCTATGATGCCTGAGGACAATTTTATTAGAATGTGTGTATTGTGAATGAAACTTAGTACCCACTGTATCATTTTGAAGGATTTCCACTGGAAGCTCCGCTGTGAGTGTACAGAACAGAACTCTATTGTATATCTTTCTAATGCAGTTGCTGAGGAGGCAAGCAGAAGATTTTTCTTACCTTAAGAAATTGGTTAGTACTAAGAAACATCAGAAACTACAAAGCTGCATTTAGTTCGTCACTGTGACCTAACCATGTGCATACCATGCTGAGTTTCATTAATTGATATGCATAAATTGTTGGGTTTTATGAATCTGGGTGACTTCTTATTTTCCTTTCGAAAGTCTGTCCAATTGCTTTGAGAATCTCTTTTCTCCCTTAGGATGCTGTCAGTACTCTTTCTGAGATTGACACTTAGGGGCATATTCATACTTAGTTTCTGCTGAAGTAGCATCATTTTTTTACGCTAATTTAGTGCAAACTTAACTCCATATTTATATTTTTGTGCTAGACATGTCTAGTACCAAAATATTGAAGTTAAAATCATGTTTTGGCTGCGGAAAACTACCTTGCATCAATGAGATGCAAGGTAAGCATTTGTGGGCAAAAAATTACTCTAAGGCCCATGTGCCTTATTTATCCCCAAGTGCAAAAATGGTGCACGGGAGGGAGGCGGGCCTAAATATTGGCGCTAACCTTGCTTAGTATCATTATTTAACGCCTAGGTCAGAGCAGGCGTCAGGGGACCTGTGGGCCTATTTCTGTGGTGGAACATAATGTAACAAGCCCACAGTTGCCCTCCCAGGCCCCAGGGACACCCCAACTCACACCAGAGGGACAGCAGAGGATGAGGGACACCGTCCCAGGTAAGTATAGGTAAGTAGAGGTAAGTATTCCTGTATTTTCTTAAAAGTGGCATTTGGGGCCCTGAAATGGGCTCCCATACATGGCACTGGGTGCAATGGCCATGCCCAGGGGACCCTTGTCCCTTGTGCTAGCCATTGAGGTGGTGGGCATGACTCCTGTCTTTTACAAGACAGGTGTCATGTGGTATGGTTGGTTTGTCATCAAAAAGTGACGCTAGGCTGGTTAGAGTCATCTTTTTGTAACTCTAACCAGCCTAACGTCATTTTTTAATGCTAAACCCACTACTCCCATACTGCCCACCCTTTGCACCAGTTTGCGCCATTCCATAATTAGGACACCCAGCTGGCGTCTTGCAAAAGAGCTAGCTGGCGGCATACTTTTTGACACTAAACTGAGTTAGCGCAGTTTAGCGGAAAACATTATCAATCAGGGCCCTAGAATCTAGAGAGATTTACTTGCCTAAATAGAAATTTAAAAAATGAGTTGAGATTCTGTGTTCTGTATCTGAGCCTTCATGGCAAATTATGCATTTCTTTGTAATCTTTCTCCATTAACAATTCTGTGATAAACCTATACACTTTACTTTCAATTTGGAAATCAGTTATTGAGAAGTCTCATTTTATATTTTGACTTTGCTTTTCTAAAATTGTGTCATTAATAGAAGCGTAGTCTATTATTGCTAGATCAACAAGAGAAATCCTGGAGTCAAAGTGTGAGAGTTAAAATTAGGGTTCACAAAGTATTGGGGTTCAGGAGATTATTGGGGTGCCGGTCTCACACTTCCTCCTGCTCTGCTAGATCAAAGGGAGGTTCAGACTCCCATCAGAGAAAGGAGTGGAAAAAAGGAACACAGAAACTGGGAACTAAGAAGGAGATAAGGAAAATAATATTTCTGAAGTATTGCTGTTATGGGGGATTTGTTTTGATCACAGAATATTTTTGGGACACAGTTCTCTGAGACACAGAATGTATTGGAAGGGGATCATCACTTCCTCTTCACTTTTAATCATAGGTCATTGGCTGAATCTCAATAACTCGTACCTTAATAGATTGAATGACCCAAGTAAAAGACATCGGATGATGCCCAACTGAGGGGAATGCAACCTGATGTACTATGTCTTTAAGAGATTTATGTAGAATACTGTCAGCATGCAGTCTCTAGACACAAATAAAAATATATTTGATCAACATCTAAAACCTCTATAATTCACAAGACTGGTACTTTTTTCTTGCATTATCAAATTTCATTTTCCATGGCTGCTATAGATATGGCAGGTTATTGGGCCTTTCTACAATGCCACATCAACAGGAAGGAATCTGCTTGTACTCAGTTTTTGAGCCAATCATTGATGAGATCATTGTTTGGCCAACATGTGGAGTGAAATTGGCATTGTTTAATATGTTTTCTTTATTAGGGTGTCGTGATTTTAGTGACATATTGAACCAACAGTTTATGCCAACCTTGTCAATATTACTATAACAACCAAAACACACTGCTCCAATTCACTAATCCATATATTTTACAAAGCAGTTCAAGCCCTCTAATGTCGCTGATGCTATTCTCACCTGTGTAAGGTTGTCTCACAAATAGATTTCGTTTTGAGATCCCAGGTTGCTCTCTTTCATACACTATAAAAAATATAAACTACAAATAATATGAACCTCACTCATCATTGCAACAAAGATCAAACTCAATTTGAAGAGTTTTCCTCAGAGCAATGATCTTTTGATGGGATATAGCAGGAAGGCATTGGATGTTGTGAATTCCTGCATTCAGAAATACATTCAAAACTACATTGGTATATTTCAATCAGTACAGGCAGCACCTGTACTTCAGAGGTCCTGAAAGCCACCTATAGAGGCCATGGTACAAGCCACACCATTAAAAAAATTCACTTGAAAGTTAATTCATATCTCCTTCAAATGCAACATTCCTTGGGTACTGTGTAGAGCTTCATTTTTTTGTGCTTGAAAACTCGAGATTCATATTCTATCCAACCTGCATGAACTCTGCTAGCATATAAAACACTCAATTGGGTTTTATATTCATATATTTAACTAGTACACCAAGATTGTTATGCCCCAAGACTAAACCAACACTAGCTCATAGTAGATCAAAAATGTCAATGTCATGTATTGCTTTGAAAAAAGGATGCTGTCCACTTTATGACTGCTATTAAAAGGGCTGCTGAAAGTGATGAGTAGTGTGCTTGCAATATCATAAATTGTCCTTCAATATCCCAGTTAAATTCTAAAAAGATCAAGATGTGTGTGTAGAGGGGGGGCGTGGGGAGTAACTATGAATTTGTTTTCCAACAAACAAGAGCTCAGCTCAAGAGCTATAACAATATTCCACTGATCTGACTATAGAGTTGGGGTCCTGTTCTCAGTGACACCAGGTTACTAGCTTGTGAATCTATTTGAAGTCTGCTTTGAACACTGGTTCTAAATCTTGATTTTTCTTTTACTTCTTCTACTGTGGGTATAACTAGCAGAGAGAAACATACAGTCTTGAAGCATGCCTTTACACCTTATTTGAGTGTATCAGTGGTGTCAGTTGGGTAGAAACATGTTGACCTCGCTCTATGAGTTGAATTAGCCCCCGTACTCTTTTATTCTACAACTGAGGATACAGATAAATCTCTTGGTTTCCACCAATAGTTAGTTTTAGCTCACACATTCTGACCTCCGAATTTCATCTCTTTTTACATAACAACCACACTTGCTCTTCAGATTGTATCCCTACATGATTTGTTTCAGGAAAATACTTCATGAGCTCCCTTCTATGAGGGTAGAAGCTGGCACCAGAGCTCCACATGCTGGTGCAAGGAGGGGTGCAATAATAAAGCATGCCACCCAAAGTTTGGGTGAGGATTTTCATCTTTTAACTGTAGATCACTAGTGTATCCAAAATTGTATTTGTATTGTCACCCCCACTCACTTCTTCTCCTGGCAAGCAGTATTTCTGTGACTTTCCTAGTGTGTTGGGGATCTACTATCTAGGTTATTTTCCTCCCTGTTCCCTTCCTATGTGAAGAAATTAATCAGTTAAAATGTTTTTTCTCCTATCTTTCCTTTATCCAATCTGTCATTAAACTTGTCATGACCCAAACTATTTTCAAGAAGTAGCACTCTAGAATCTCTTCCTTCGCTTGGAGAGGCAGCACAAATTTAGACTTGGCAGATGGATTTTGTACCTTTGACATGGCGCAGTAGTTTACTTCTGCCATGGCAAGGGTGCTCCGGCCACCAAATTTAGAGCTGGCCCATGGCCCAGCGTACATCTCTTGCATTTCCAGGATCCACCGTCACAGCGAGTCCTGTCAATACATAGAAAGTCTAAATGACGGCTAAGGTTTACCTGGTGGTGATGGATAGCAAAAACTGGCCTTGTGTTCACCCACTACATATGGCCAAACCTCCAATCGCCCTTTCTCTGTCGGGCCATCTGAGGTGTATGGAGGCGGGGGAGTCGGAGTAACCTCTGCCTTCTACATACTAAAGGTTTTCCTAACCCTAAGGCAGGCTGAACTTTGCTTTGGGGAAGAGGATACGCCGTCTCTGTTGCTGAGTACCAGAATTGCTCAAAGCCAGAGGCATGGTTCAGAGTCCGTCTTGCTGCTATTCTCTCAAGGATCCATCTCAAAGATTTTCCTGTTTAACTTTACTCATCCAAAATTATTTAAAATGATTACATTAAAGATGAAAGTTACACCTATCTGAACAGTAATAGATGTGTGCAGAGAATTTACAGTTGCTGATTACCCATAGGATATCAATTTGAGGGGATCCTTTTGTTCGGTCAGATATCAACAATACTATATCAAATATCTTGCAAAAGCACGCTATCTATTTTATTAGCCAATTACCTCAATTAATACATTTCACTATATTTGTAAATCTCCACATTACCTCCTCAACCCTATTTCTTGTCCCAATACTTACTTACATTATGGGGGTCATTCCGACCCTGGCGGTCATAGACCGCCAGGGCCGGGGACCGCGGATGCACCGCCAACAGGCTGGCGGTGCATCCAGGCCAATTCTGACCGTGGCGGTAAAGCCGCGGTCAGAAACGGGAAACCAGTGGTTTCCCGCCGGTTTTCCCCTGGCCTGAGGAATCCTCCATGGCGGTGCTGCCTATTCCGACCCCCTTCCCGCCAGCCTGGTTCTGGCGGTTTTGACCGCCAGAACCTTGCTGGCGGGAACGGGTGTCGTGGGGCCCCTGGGGGCCCCTGCAGTGCCCATGCCAATGGCATGGGCACTGCAGGGGGGCCCTAACAGGGCCCCACAAAGATTTTCAGTGTCTGCATAGCAGACACTGAAAATCGCGACGGGTGCAACTGCACCCGTCGCACCCTTTCCACTCCGCCGGCTCCATTCGGAGCCGGCATCCTCGTGGAAGGGGGTTTCCCGCTGGGCGGGCGGGGGGCCTTCTGGCAGTCGCCCGCCGGCCCAGCGGGAAACTCAGAATTACCGCGGCGGTCTTTTGACCGCGCTGCGGTATTCTGTCGGGGGAACTTTGGTGGGCGGCCTCCGCCGCCCGCCGAAGTCAGAATGACCCCCTATGTGTTTCACCTCTACCCAGGCCCACGTGCCCTAGCCAGAATCAGTCAAAAAAGTACACGTACATCCTCCTCACCCCATCTTCTTTTTATTTATATATTTATGTTTTTATGTATACAAAAGAAAATAAAAAACAAGAACATGAAAATAAAAACAAAAAAGACTTCATTCTGAGTCAATTTTGGAACATAGCACGTTGCCAAGGGAAAAAGGCCGTAAGGCGAAAAACCGCCAAGGAACCAACCCGACAACAAAGACTCTCACAAAGGAAAAGAGAAACCCATTTCCAAGACAATGGAAACCATGCTTTGCCGGCCTCATACCACACGACGGAGCAATACAACATACTAAGCCTCAACAGGTTTACGAACTCCAGAGCATCGTTTGCCGGGAAAGGCATCGCGAAGTGACAAGGCACTCAGTGTGGCATACCTGGAGTGGGATTTTGGTGAACAAAGATGGCTGAAGACTGAAATGGGAGCATGAGTAGCGCTACACAGAATGCAAAGACACCGCACATCAAAAAGGATGCACTGCACACAGGCCCAGCAAGCACACGGTGCATCAAGCGGGATCCCAAACTGGAGCATGATAAGCACTACAGAGCACAAAGATACCACATACCGAAAAATATGCACCACGCACAAGTCCCTCAAGTGCACGGTGCAGCAAGCGGGATTCCTAAATGCATGATCTACATGGTGGTGTGGCTAACCATGGGGACCAGGAAGAAATTAAATGACCGAGGATTGAGGTAAGCCCAGCCAACCCCAGCACCTCCAGGTCACAGGCCCTAAACCCCAAGCATAAAGCCCAGCATAACGCGAGACTGGGGAAAGGGGAAACTAAGAAACCCCCAAGAGGCCCAGCCTCCCAGAGCTTACCTAATAGGAAATGGCTCAAGGGACTGATGTGGGACCTGAGCAGACAAAACAAAACAGGTCCTTTTCTGGGCTCCTTGCCCTTTCTTGCCAGATTGGTACAGGGTGAATGGAGGGTAGGAAGGTGGGGTTACGTGGAACTTTTTGATTGGTTCTTGCCAGGGCATGTGGGCCTGGGTAGAGGTGAAGCACCTCATGTAAGTAAGTATTGGTACGAGAAACAGGGTATTCGGAGTAATGATAAGTAAGTAATGAATTCATTCATTGTGGCCCCCAGAGAATCAAATATTTATACTTTCTCCAATTAACTGAGTATGTTTAAAATCTATATTTTCGTGAAACGCAGCCAGTGCACACTAGGCCTATGCTCTCCTTTCTTCCTTTTCTCAGAATAAACACCTAATTACTAGGTATTGATAAAGGCAGTTACCGACCTCATCAGTAATATGAGGTCAGTAGGACCCGGTTTTATTTCATTCAGAGATTGGGCAGCTGAAAGCAGCTGAAAGCAGCTGAAATCCACAGATGAAACACTGGAGGTGGGCGGGTTGAGTGAATGAGGAATTACCAGGTGAATCAGACCCGGAATTCCTAATTTCTGACAGCACCCTTGAATTCTCACTTGCAATCCCCCAGAACCTCCGTACCTGAAGTTACTGAAACTCTCAGTATCAGTATTTCCAGATGGCAGAGTTACCAGAATGATTACCAGGCAACCCCTGACAAGGTCCATAGTGCCTATTACTTTCACTGATCCCCCCAAAAATGTTGATAAAATAGGGAAAAGAAATTAAGAGAATCTTCTCTAGCTGGAGAAATTAATACAGCACTTTGAACAGAGTGAGATATGTTTACTTTTTAAATGTCCCTTGGTGTAGTAAACCTGTATTCAGCCACGTTATACACTGCTTCACGTGTTTATTGCAAGGTATAGACCTCATCCGCAAGATATAGCAGACACTCCTCATATGTTCACACATTGTCTTGCCACCTCTGTGCTCCGCTGTTCAATTAAAAACAATTTATTATGAAAAACATCCCCAAGAGCAAAGCCTGTCTAATCCTATTTGGCTTGAATCCTTCAAATCTACCTCCAACTTGGACTGAACTATTCATCATTAATTATGACACAGCAGCCGTAAAGTTTGTGCAGGCTCGGCAATGGCTCTTTCAACACCCCTCTCTCCCTTTAATCAATCGATGTATGAATGACTTAATGCAATGTTACACATCTGAAGAGACTCTCAGAGGCGAGAGATAGTCTACATGTATTTCGTCAAAAATGGCACCCAATCTATTTATGTATGCGTGATTAATTTGATTCTCTCTATGGCTTACTGTTATGTTGTAATCTGTTTCCCATATCCCAATGAAAATAAAACGAAATAAATGAAACTAGCGGTTGAAGTGCATTAGAAAAGTATAAGCAGTATCATGCTGCATGAAGAGGAGGGTGGATCAGTAAGCATGGGGGCAAGGTCAAAGGTGTGGCAAAAATAAATATATATTCTGTAAGTTTTTTTGTTCTTTCATCGTCAGTAACTATAAAATAACGCAAAACTTAAATGACAAATAAATAAAAAAGATGCCACTCAGTGGGAAGTGCACTATAGTACATCATGAAACCTCTATTAGTCAATGCACGTTACAGACCTGCATGTAACATAAGGCCAGAGAATCAAGGGGCACATTTATACTATGTTTGTGCTGAATTTAAGTAATTTTTTTAACACACACTGGGTGCAAACTTAACTCCATATTTATATTTTGACGTAAGACACATCTAGCGTCAAAATATTAAAGTTAGCACCATTTTCTGGATGCGTGCACCTACCTTGCATCAATGAGATGCAAGGTAGGCGTTCCCATCAAAACAATGGTGTTAACCACATAGCCTCATATTTATCTGCTAAAACGATGCACGGGTGGGAGCAGGGGCTCAATAATGGTGCAAAGCTTGCTTTTCACCATTATTTAATGCCTGGGTCAGACCATGCCCTAGGGGACCTGTGGACCCATTTCCATGGTGAAACACCATGGAATGGGCCCACAGATGCCCACCCAAACCCCAGGAACACCCCACCCACACCCACACAAGAGGGACACTAGATGATGGGGGACCCTATCACAGGGAAGTATGGTAAGTATAGGTAAGTATTTTATTTAAAAAATTACATGGGCCCCCCTGCATGGTGTTGGAGTGTGTCTTTTAGAAGCAATATTAACAAGAAAAGTGTGCAATATATTGTGTAATGAAGCTGCATAGAAAATGTGTTAACGTAGAAAATAATGCATGCGTTTGAAATGTGCCCACGGGGAGTGGCTAACAATGTATACGAAGACTAATGAAACTTATTAATGATGAATTAATTATGTACTAATGTTTTGAATTTGTATTAGCATATCATAATTAGAGTCATAAATTAGGGGTTTGTTAACTAAATTACTAGGCCTTAGTTAGCAAGGGTCTGGGGCAAGCTGCCTGGTCTCATATTAAACTGTGTTTTTCCTAAACGTGCAATGTGCTGTCTTCCTGAAGGACACGACGCTGTACTTTTCCAGAAGTTAGATGTGTGTGTAGCCGTAGTAAATTCTTTCTCATGGGACCGACTTGCTCAAGGAGACATTCTTGCTGAATGCAACAGTGTAATTCGTAACAGGTGCAAGGCTGCCTGGAGTAGGAGAAACAATGGGACTACTGACTGGAGCGTAAAGTGTAACTTTTCTTACCTGACATTCCAACCGATGAAGACGTCAATAACGTGAGACAATCAACGACTTGAGAACTGTATTCTGTGAAAGATTCTAGTGAAATGCGTGGAGAATTATTGGACAGAGCTAATGATGCACCAAATATTATCCAATCGGGAAATAAGGGCTAGTTCTACAGTTTTGATTTAACCGCATAACCCGAAGAGAAATCAGCCATTATTCAGACATTCCACTCCAAGCCACACTTTGCCATTTTACTGAGGCATTTAGGCCATTCTTCTTTTGAGACTTTGCCGTTTATTCTTCCTGATACTTTAAACCATCCTCTATTCAATTCTTACCTGATGCTTACTTTTCCTCCATATGAGGGAAGAGTCCTATTCTTTGGCTATGCCATACTGAGACTTTGTCCTGTCCTATCTTTGCTGATGTTGAATCGACTGATGTCCTGAGGACGAAGACTGATGCTGTTTGCTGATTCGTTGGAGGGGTAACTATCTGATGAAAATTGTAATCGTCTGTTTGCCTTTTCTTTCTAGGCACCAACCCTCTTTTGATAAAGGCCATAGTTAGATGCTTTCCAAATTTGTTTTTGCTAAATTGTTTTGCATGAAGCCCAACATGCTGATGCTAATTCGAGGTTAGTTAAGGTGTTCACAAATACCGGAAGCAAATAGACAAACAACTGAGTTCTTGCTTCGTTGAATCTTGTACTCTGAGACTTTGCTAAGCTGTTCTTATTAATGATGTTTTAATGCTGAATAAATATTCTATACGCATTGATTAATTGTGTTCTAATTATAAATCTGAAGAGTTGCTAATGAGACTGATTGCTAATGAGATTAACGGAGATGACTATTAGATTGTAAACAATAGGGAATAAATATCCTAACACTTAACTAGATTTGTGTGGTTGTTCCTGACTGAAAGGTCATGGTGTATTCATTTATTGATCCTTACTAAATGTTATTGATTAGCTTTTTGATTAGTTACTAAGAATATTGATTGGGTTATTGATATATTGATTTTGTGATGCCAGAAAGATATCTCGTACTGGGAAGTCTCCAAACGTGGTCAAAAGATTCATCGGCCTAGGCGTGTCTCCTTGTAAGTTTACTTATCAAGGTTCTGACGCGCTATCAATGGCACTGGGTGCAATGGCCATGCCAAGGGGACCCTGGTACCTTGTGCTGGCCATTGAGGTGGTGGGCATGACTACTGTCTTTTCTGTATGGATGATTTTGCATCAGGAAATGACGTTAGGCTTGTTAGAGCCATTTTTTTGCCTCTGACCAACCTAGCGTCATTCTTTTAGGCAAAACCCCTTTCCCCGTACCACCGCCTCCGTCCAGCTGGCGCTCTGGAATGATGCAAGGTGGCGCTGTACTTTTTGACGCAAAACTGCGGTTCTGCAGTTTTGTATCAAAAAGTATAAATAAGGGCCTAAATCTTGGTTAGTGGAATGGAAAATAGTGACTTTGTATTTTTTTTTTTGATAAACAGCTTTATTAGTTGTGTAGAAAGACATACACTAATAAGTCACATCCCCGCCCCCGACATGGCACCAAACAGTTCCGCACAAATGACATAGGTACACGATTGACATGGGTCAGGATAATCTGTAACAGGGCATCCCACAGCAAGACACCTACGACCAAGCCCCTAAATCTCCTCCCCAGATGGCAGTCCACTTCCCTCACACTCTCTTGTGCTTGGCCAGGCACCCTCTCGCTTCGTACACAAGTTTTTCTCGTTGAGCACACCAGTTCACTCCGCGGCGCCACTTCGTGAGCGTCGGCGCCGCCTCCGCCCTCCAGCCAACTAAAATTTCTCTTTTGGCTACCAGACAAGCCACCCCCAAAAAGGTCCGATCAGCTCTACTAGACCCCACTCCTTCTATGACCCCCAGTAAAAGCATCAACGGGGCCATCTCCACCTCCACCTGCAAGACCCTTGAAATTTCTATGCGTGGGCAGGTCCTCACCATATGGTAAAAGTCAGCGTCAGGGCCGGCGCAATGGGGACAGTCTATGTGGGGCTGAAGGCCCGCCTTATATAACCTGGCACGTGTGAGAAATGCTGTGTGTAAGTAGTATGCCTGCACCATGCGAAGACGGGTGGTCATAGTCAAAGTTCTAGGGACCATCAGCGCAACTCTCCAGTCTTCCTCCTCCACGGGGCCCAACCACCCAACCCACCGCTATCAGAGTTTATCCAGCCTCTGAGTTGTGTTAGTGACCAGGGAGCGGTAGATCCGCAACACTCCCCCCCTACCGAGGCCGCCCATCAGCACCTTGGCCTCCATGGGACTGAACTCGGGGAGGACCACGCCGTTCCGGACATGCACGTGTACTGCGTGCTGGAGCTGCAGGTATTTGTGGAATTGGGTCTTGTTGAGTGAATATTGCTGCTGAAGCTCCTCGAAGGTCCACATGTGCAGCCCCCCAAACATCCCCCAGCTGTGATATGCCTATAAGGTCCCAGTTTTGAAACCCCTCTAAAGCAGAGACCTCCCCCAGCCACCCCCGTGCCACAGCGAAGTATGCTGGGTAAGACGGCGCCACCAACCCGACACCCTCTGCGTCTCCCTCCACCCATCAGCACCACCCTGGTCACCTCTGGGATTGTGCAAGGCAAGAGGTTACCGTATAGCACCCCAAGCAAGCCAGGAAAGCCCATTGTCAGGAGTTCTAGCTGGTACGCAGGGTCAGACCAGCCCCCCATCCAGTCATTTATCACCAGTAGATGCACTGCTAGATAATAAAGGTAAATGTTGGACATCCCCAAACCTCCTTCATACACATCTCTTTGACAGATGCTGAGAGCCAACCTGGGTCGGGTGCCACACCATAAAAACTGTCGCGCTGCGGCATCCACCTCCCTAAACCATTGCCTAGGCACGGGGTAGGGGTAGTTATGCAGCAGGTAAAGGAACCATGGCAATACCATCATTTTATAGAGAGCTATTCTGCCCAGTAGGTTGAGGGGCAGGGTCTGCCATCTCTGGAGGTCATCTTTGACTTTTCGAGTGAGCGGCAAAACGTTAAGTGCCCAGGCCAGCTCGGCCAGCAGAGCCACGGTTACTCCCGGATACCGGAAGCTGTTACGTCTGATAGGGATGGCCTGCTGTCAGTCGAAGTAGTCCCTAGCGGGGTGCAGTGGCACCAGCAGGGATTTAATGGGCTTGAGTATCAGGCCGGAGGCCTCTGAAAACAGTGCTAAGATCTGCAGCGCCCGGGGCCCACCGCGGGCTGGGTTGGCCAAGAACAAGAGCACAGCGTCTGCATAGAGCGCCACTTGGAACTCTCGCCCCGTGGGCCAAGACCAACTGTCAATGAGGGGGTTCTCCCTTATAAGCTTCACCAGAGGTTCCATCGCTAACGTGAAGAGGAGCGGGGACATAGGAGACCCCTGACAGCTCTCCCGGCGGATGGGGAATGGGTCCGACACCACCCCGTTTACCTGCACCCGTGCCGTCGGGTTAGATCAAAGGAGTTTCACTAGGCCACGAAATTTAGGACCAAACCCAGTGGCCAACAGCACCTGGTCTAGGTAAGTCCAGTCCACTGTCTCATAGGTCTTTTCAAAATCTATCAGAAGGAGTGCCAGAGGAGGGGTTAAGAGGCCCTGGTGAGCCAACACCACATGTAAGCACCTAATGCAGTGCCTGGTACTTCTCGCAGGCATAAAGCCACACTGATCTGGGTGGATAGAATCTTAACCTGAGTTGAGAAGCGAAATGCGGCGATAGGCAGAGTATTGCCGTGATGGGGGGTTAGTCTTAGGAATCACCACTATGGTGGCTTGGTCTAGACCCGGAGGAAATCCACCCGTCCTTTATGCATCCTCAAACATGGCAAGCAGGTGGGGGGCTAGGATGTCGCTACACTTGTTGTAGAGTTCTGCCGGGAAACCGTCCAGGCCCGGAGTCTTACCTGCAGCCAGTACCGAAATGGCATCCCCGACCTCCTCGAGACCCACGGGCATATCGAGGTTCTGCCTTTCCATCAACAAGAGTCCAGAGAGAGATACCTCCACCAACAAGGGAGCCTCCCTCTCCACCTGCAGTCTGGGCCGCTCCTCGTAGAGTCTCGCATAAGAAGTGGAAAAGCTCCGTGCAATTTCGCAGGGCGTCTTGGAGAGGACCCCGGACTCATCAACGACCTTGGGGATAACCCTATTAGCCAAGGGCCGGGATGCTAGCCAGTGCAGGAGCTTTCCGTTCTTGTCCCCCAGCCGTACACGCGGGCCGCTGAAGCCCACCACATATATTTTGCAGTTTCAAGAGCAGAGTGTCTGATCTCCTCTCTAATTATGGTTTACTGCCTTGTTATGGACGCGTGCGTGGAGACAGCAAGTTGACGCTCAAGTCGTACTGCCCTGGCCTCAAGCTCCAACACTTTGAGATTACGTGCGCGCTCACGCACACCCAGTAGATGCTTAGCCTGCCCCCGAGGGTGGCCTTGCAGGCAGCCCAGAGCGTGCCAGGTGACTGTACGGACCCCAGATTGTGGTCAAAATATTGGGCGAGTTGGTCCCTCATGGCTTGGGTATATTCCCTGTTTTGCATGCACCAGGCGTTCAGCCACCACACAGGGCGTCCAGTGGGGTCTGTGTCCCCCAGGTGGATTAGTAATGGTGCATGATCCGAAACCCCATGTGGCAGTATCTCGGCCCGATGACTCTGGAGACATCCAGTGGCGGCTTAAAAGGATATCTATTCTGGCGTGAGTGTGGTGCGCCGCCAATGTGTGAGTGTACTGCCGGGTTCTAGGGAGCCATATACCCCACACATCACAGAGACCAAGGCTCTCGGCCCAGTGGCCCAACCCAGACGCCCGGTAGGAATGACTCACAGACAGTGGAACGGAGATATCCAGCGCTGGATTTATGACAGAGTTGAAGTCCCCACCCAGCAAGGTCAGGCCAGGAGAGAGCCCTGAGAAACGTCCCGGAGAGCAAGCAAAAAGCACTCAAACCCTCCAGGAGGAGATTAGGTGCTCAGGATATTAATCGGCTGCCTCCCGAGCATGCCGTACACCACCTTATAGTGCCCCTGTGGAACCAACTGAGTAGCGGTTATCACTATGGGCAAGAAGCGATGCAGCAGAACAGTCACCCCCCTGGAGCCCCCAGAAAATCCTGCATTGTAGACCCTGTTGTATCCCACCCGCGGGAGCATGGGGCAATGAGTACCAAGTAAGTGGGTCTCCTGGAGGAGGAACATGGAGGGGGTGTATCTGTGAAGGGCACTAAAAACCACGGACCGCTTAATTTTATCTAGGAGCCCGTGAACATTCCATGAAAGTACCTGCATCAGGGGATACTGCGCAAGAGGGAAAATAGTAAGGACATACGTAGCGTGCAAGCCATTGAGCCCGGATGTGACCACCTAAAAGAAGAAAAGTTACAATAACAGTAACACAACCACAGTAAAACATAGAATTGCTGTGAAGTTAGTAACTCCCCTCCCTCCAACAACCCACCAGCCCATACTTCCACCCCTGAAGCATCTGTCGCCCATAAACCCAACCAAAACCTTGAACACAGAGAGTCTGTCATTGGTGTGGAGTGGTGGACCCCTCCATTTAAGCGGAAATCGGCAATATAGCCACCACTCCACCTGCGCCCGGTGCCAAACAGGAAAAACTTACCACTTGGTATCTCCAACTGCAGGAAGTCTGAGCGTAATGCCCTTCAGGAGAGGGAGGGAGTTTGGCTGAGATGGTCCTATTCCACAGCCTGTGCAGGCCTCTTCTCCTCTGGTGCGTCCGAGGGGGGCCCCCGGCAGGACGGGAGAGCCCCGACTGTGAGTCCCCAGCCAACGGACTGCCTGGACCAAACTGTTTCCTATGGCGGGACCAGGTGGGTCTGCGTCCCCACCGTTCACTCGGGGCTCAAGTTGGCTGAGACCCGCGGAGCCACCCCCGGCCCGGGGGGACCCCTCCAGGCCAGCCGGTTCTCCTCAGTCAGTCAGTCCCATGCCGCTTCGGACAAGTCAAAGAAGAAGGACTTCCCGTCCATGAGGACTTTAAGGCGAGCGGGGAAAAGGAGCATATAGGTTAACTGCATTGCCCTGAGCTTTTGCTTAACTCCCTTGTAGGGGCGGCGCTTGGTCTGCACCTCCCAGGTGTAGTCTGAGAATACTAAGATCCTGTGGTTGTCCCAACAGAGATCCGGACATGCTGTAGCTTCTCTAAGGATGGTGTCATGATCCTTGAAGTTCAGGAATCTTGCGATCATTGGCCTCCTGGGCCCCCCAGGTGGAGGTCTGGGCGCGAGCGCCCAATGGGCCTGTTCCATCGCAAAGCAGGTGGAGAGATGCCGCTCTGGTACCCAGGATCTGATCCAGCTCTCCGAAAACTCGATCACCTGGCCCGCCTCCGCTCCCTCCGGGAAGCCAACAAAGCATAGGTTATTGATTCTGGGGTGTTTCTCTGCATCTTTGGCTTGGCGGTGCAACTCGCCCGTGCGGGTCATCAGCTGGGCGACTTTAGTTTTGAGCTCTGCGAGTTCGTCCTCTGCCTGAGAAACCCAATCCTCGACCTCCGTAATGCGACCCGCTGTCGTCCGCAGATCCTGCAGCAACAGTCCCACGTCAATCAATTAATCAATCAATCAAAAAATGTATAGAGTGCTCTACTCACCCGTGAGGGTCTCAAGGCGCTGGGGGGGGTGGATCAAAAAAGGGGGGGGCAGGGAGGGTCACTGTTCGAGCAGCCATGTCTTGAGGCTCTTTCTGAAGAGCAGGAGGTCTTTGGTTTTGCAAAGGTTGGTGGGGAGGGAGTTCCAGGTTTTGGGGGCGACGTAGGAGAAGGACCTGCCTCCTGTGGTGGTGCGTTGGATGCGGGGGACTGTGGCTAGGGCGAGGTCGGCTGATCGGAGGTTGCGTGTGGGAGTGTGGAAGTTCACTCTTTCGTTGAGGTAGGTTAGGCCGGTGTTGTGGAGGGATTTGTGAGCGTGGATGAGGATCTTGAATGTGATTCTCTTGTCTATGGGGAGCCAGTGAAGGGATTTGAGGTGTGGTGAGATTCGATTGTGGCGGGGGAGGCCTAGGACGAGGCGTGCAGCTGTGTTCTGGATTCTCTGGTCTTTGCGTTTGAGTTTGAGTGTGGTGCCGGCGTAGAGGGCGTTACCGTAGTCTAGTCTGCTGCTGATGAATGCATGGGTGACTGTCTTCCTGGTCTCTGGGGGAATCCATTTGAAGGATTTTTTTTAGAGTGCAGAGTGTGTGGAAGCAGGAGGAGGTTAGGGCATTGATTTGCTGTGTCTTGGAGAGGGAGGGGTCTAGGATGATGCCGAGATTGCGTGCGTGGTTTGCGGGGGTGGGTGCAGGGCCTAGAGCGGTGGGCCACCAGGAGTCGTCCCATGTGGTTTTGTTGGGGCCGAAGATGATGATCTCGGTTTTGTTGGAGTTAAGCTTGAGGTGGTTAGTAGTCATCCAGTTGGCGGTGTCGAGGAGAGCAGCATGTAGGTTGGTTTTGGTGGTGGTGGGGTTGCGGGTGAGGGAGAGGATGAGTTGGGTGTCATCTGCGTAGGAGAGGATAGTGATTCCGTGTGCTCGGAGGATATTGGCTAGGGGGATCATGTAGATGTTGAATAGTGTGGGGCTGAGGGAGGACCCTTGGGGGACTCAGCAGACGATCTTGGAGGTGGTGGAGTGGAATGGTGGGAGGCGGACTCTCTGGGTCAGGTCGGTGAGGAAGGAGGTGAGCCAGTCTAAGGCTTTGTGGCTAATTCCTATGTTGTGGAGGCGTGTGCAGAGTGTGTGGTGGCAGACGGTGTCAAAGGCTGCAGAGAGGTCTGGGAGGATGAATGCGACGGTCTCGCCTTTGTCAACTTTGGTCCTGATGTCGTCATGGCATACGATGAGGGCGGTTTCTGTGCTGTGGTTCTTGCGGAACCCGGATTGTGAGGGGTCAAGAGTGTTGTTTGCTTCGAGGAAGTGGGATAGGCGGCCGTTGACTAGTTTCTCAGCAACCTTGGTGGGGAAAGGGAGGAGGGAGATGGGGCGATAGTTGGAGAGGATCTCCGGGTTGGCTTTGTTTTTTTTTTAGGAGAGCGGTGATTTCCGTGTGCTTCCAGCGGTCTAGGTAGGTGGCGGAGTCGAAAAAGGAATTGATTATGTTGCGGAGTATGGGGGCGATGGTTGGGCTGGCTTTGTTGTATATGCGATGTGGACAGGGGTCGGAGGGGATCCGGAGTGGATGGAGTTCATGGTTTTTTTCGGTTTCTTCGTGTGTGGTGGGGGTCCAGGTGGTGAGTGTGGTGGGGGGCTCCTGAGTGGGGGTTGGGTTGGGTGAATGAGGGGTGTGTGCGGTGGGTGTGTGTGGTATGAAGCTGTTGTGGATGCCCAGGATTTTGTGGTGGAAGTGGTTAGAGAGGGCGTCAAATAGGGGCTGTGTGTGAGAGGGGTCTATGTTGCTGGCTTTGGGTTTGGCAAGTTCGTTAATGATGGTGAAGAGTTCTTTGCTGTTTTGAGAGTTGTTGTCAAGGCGTGTCTTGTAGTGATCTCTTTTGGCGGTGCGTATGAGTTGGTGATGGGTGCGAATGGTGGTTTTGAGGGTGGAGAAGTTGATTGTGGAGGGTTCTAGTTGCCATATTTTCTCCGTTTGGCGGCATTTGCGCTTTGAGTCTTGGAGTTCGGGGGTGAACCATGGGGCGTTCTTGATGTTGCGGATGGCGATATGTGTTTTCTGAAGGGGGCTAGTGTGTCAGCGCAGGTGGTGATCCATTTGGAGAGGTTGTGTGCTCCTGTGTTGGGATCGTTGGCGTGGGGGGGGGGTTGTGAGCCAGTTGGGAGTTTAGTCGTTCTGTGGGGATCTTGTCCCACATGCGGTAGGGTGTGGTGTGTTGATGGTGGAGTGTGGGGGGTTTGGTGAAGGAGAAGTGGACGCAGTGGTGGTCAGTCCAGAGGAGTTCAGTGGTGTGGGTGTAGTCTATGTGTTGGCTTGATGTGAAAATTGCATTGAGCGTGTGTCCTGCTGAGTGGGTGGGTGCGGTGACCAGTTGTTTGAGTCCGAGGTTGGTGAGGTTGTCTATGAGGGAGGTAGAGTTGTGGTCTTGTAGGTTTTCCAAGTGAAAGTTGAAATCACTGAGGAGGATGTAGTCTGTGGAGGTGAAGGCGTGCGAGCTGATGGTGTTGGCAATGGTGTCGCAGAAGGCGGGGCGTGGCCCTGGTGGTCTGTAGATTAAAGTACCTCTGAGGGTGGAGTTGTTGTTAATGTGGATCAGGAAGTGCATGTGTTCTGTGTTGTCGATAGTGTCTTGGGAGTTGATGTTGACTTTGATGTTGTCCCTGTGTAGGATGGCGATGCCACCACCTGGCCTGTTGAGGCGGCCTTTACGTTGGAGTTTGTATCCCTTGGGGGTGGCGATGGCTATGTCAGGTTCTGAGGAGGGGTTGGTCCAGGTTTCCGTGAGGAAGGCGATGTCAGGTGAGTGTGATGTGATGAGGTCCCAGAGTTCCATGGCATGTTTGTGAAGGGAGTGGGTGTTGAGGAGCAGGCAGTTGAGGTGGTTGTGGTGGGCGGTATTGGTGTGGTGCATGAGGGTGTTGTTGCAGGGTGTGTTTTGGTTGTGGACTGGTGTGCGGCGGGGTTGGTTGGTGGGGGTGGGGGCAGAGCAGGTGAGTATTGCGTTGGGGGTGTTGTGTTTGTTGAAAGGGGGTTGCTATGTTTGGTGTGTGGTGTGAGGGATGTGGAGCAGGTGAAATGGCTGGTGTGGCAGGTGAAGAGGCCGTGAGTGTGTGTGGGGCTGGAAGGGGTGCACGTGGGGCGGGGGCCTGGGTTGAGTGAGTGGAGGGTGAGGGGGGAGTAGGTTTGTCTGAGAGGGCCAGGGGGACTGGCGCTGGGCGCGGTCTTGGCGCAGATGGGCGCAGACGGGCTTGCGGCTGCCATAAAAGGAGGGGAGGGTGGGAGTGGCAGCTGGGAGGAGGGAGGGCTGGTCGAATGGGAAGGCTGGGGGGGTGGGGCCGCAGGGGAAGGCAGCAGCTTGGGGAACCTCGCCAATTTTAGTCTCAACCGCCAGTTGTGAGGACATAATGGCCTGGAGGATCATGCTCACCCCCTCCGCAGCGGAACCCCCTAACGCCGGATAGCTCACTCCCTGGGGGGCTGCCTGTGTGGTGAACTGATAGATGCACGGCTGGGAAGTCGGAGGCTGTTTGCCAGCCCTGTCCTTCCCCACTGCATCTCACCAGGTCAAAGTGTAACAACGCCTCTTACGACATATTGCCCACTCCACCCAGGGTCTCTCCACCGCAGAGCTAGGAAGTTCGGGGGAGACCTCACCGCCTCATGCTTCCCCCAAACACCCTATGCTCACCTGGGCAAACATGTGCCTGTCCAAGTGGCCCCATGCAGCCGCCACTGTGCCTCACTGCTCCAGTCACTGCTCCCCAGTTGCTGGCCGCACGGGAATTACCACCTGTTCGACCTGGGCGGGCCCGGACCACTGCCCGGCAGATGCTGCTCTTCTGTGCAGGGAAAGGGGCAAACCGGCCTCACGGGGCCCACACACCGTTCCTCAGTAGGCCCCAGTGGTGGGGGAGGCCACCACAACACCCCCAACTCCCCTGGGTCTCAGCCCGAATGGCCGCAGCCACACCCCTGCACTCCGGGCTCCAGCTTCTTCACTTTTCTATACTCGAGGGCAGGCCCCGCCCCCCGGGCCAGGATCCAGCTGTGGCTTATCACTCAGGTGGCAACCCCGGCCTCACCACGTCGGCTCCTCCGTGCCCACAACGCCTCCAGTCGTCCTGAGTGTCAGCCCGGACGGCCGCCGACGCACCTCTGCATTCCAGGCCCCAGCCTCTTCACATCTCCCCACACGGAGGCAGGCCCCACCTCCTGGGCCAGGATCTAGCCGCTGCTCAACACCCAAAGGGCCACCCCGGCCTCAACCAACAGCCAGAGCTCACCCCTCCAGGCCGCACCTCCGACTCTGCTGCCTCGCGGCTCCTCTGCGGCACCAACCGGGCTCGTGCCGTCCCCCAGGCTCTCCCACCGGCCTCATGACTGATAAGGATGGCTGGGGCTTCTACCGGCAGATGGCGGAGGGGTCCAGAGCACTCTTAGAGTGCGACCTCCATCTTGACGCCCAAAGCCACGCCGACTTGGTATTTTTAGTGCTACAAGATCACAACCTGTGACAGAAAGCACTGTGAATATGTAAGTCAGTATTTCAAACTTGCATTACACACAGTGTAAAACAGACTGCTAAAAAAAAAAATGTGTGAAAAGTTTGAAGAGAAAATGGTGCTTCCAAAATATACATTTTAGTAATACCCAGACTGTACATAAAGCAATTGTTTACATAACTGCCCCTTCAACACCTCCAGGGTAGTTGCTATGTAAGTACAATTACAAGTAAAAGCATGCACCTCACAGCTCATTTGTTAACTCTTTCCACTACCACTTCGTCATAACAAAGGTTTGAGTGATTCAATCAATTAAAGCCAGTACTGGCTCCCAAGCATCCTTTACATTTGCATATTCCCCTTTACATTTGTAGAATTAACTTGTTGTGCACATTTGCATTTCTTTCAGGCAAGCCAGCGCATCGGTTTCACAGCACAGGATACTCACTGAATGACACTTCAGAAGAAGCATTTAAAGTACTGAAATTAACTGCCTCAGGGCAGTTGTCTTTTTATAATAAGTAGGGGAATGGTTTTTCATAAATCAAAAAAATATGGGCATGTCGTGCCCCTGCAATCCTGCCCACTTAGACCACTGAATGAAATAGTAATACTTTTATATCTAAGATTCAAAGTACAGTTAAAATGTTATTTTTCAGCCCCACAGCAAGTCACATTCAACAGAAGCATGTGCTGGGGTGGAAAAATGGTTGCTAGTTCGATTTAACACAACCTCTGTTTACAATGCTAACCATGCTAGCAGAATTCTATGGGGGGGTTTGAAAATGTCCACAACTTCTGGTAGTCTCCTTGTGCCTTAGTTATTCTGTGAAAACACAGAGGGGGTCATTCTGACCCTGGCGGTCATTGACCGCCAGGGTCAACGACCGCTTGAGCACCGCCAACAGGCTGGCGGTGCTCCCAAGGGCATTCTGACCGCGGCGGTATGGCCGCGGTCAGAAACGGAAAACCGGCGGTCTCCCGCCGGTTTTCCGCTGCCCTGAGGAATCCGCCGCCATGGGGATTCCGACCCCCTCACCGCCATCCTGTTCCTGGCGGTTTTGACCGCCAGGAACAGGATGGCGGTGAGGTGTGTTGTGGGGCCCCCGTAAGAGGGCCCCTAAAAGATTTTCAGTGTCTGCCATGCAGACACTGAAAATCGCGATGGGTGCTACTGCACCCGTCGCACCCTTCCCACTCCGCCGGCTCCATTCGGAGCTGGCTTCCTCGTGGGAAGGGGTTTCCCGCTGGGCTGGCAGGTGGGCTTCCGGCGGTGGCTCGACAGCCCAGTGGGAAACACAGAATAACCGCGGCGGTCTTCTGACCACGTAGCGGTATTCTGTTGGGGGAACTTTGGCGGGCGGCCTCCGCCGCCCGCCAAAGTTAGAATCACCCCCAGAGTTTCAGGCACACAAGGCCAAAGTCTCCTGCTCTGAACTCACAGCTGGCTGGACACTGTCAGAGATGAGGGACAATTTACTAGGTCATAATCACTTATGATCCAGCGTCTAGCCCATTCACTAATTTACTAGGTCCGATGAATCTTTCTAGGATTTCCGAGGGGTAAGTAGAAGCACAATAATGCATCTCAATCAATTTACAGTGTAAACCATTTGGCCGCAGATTGAATCTCGGAGGCGGAATTAAAGTTCAAAAGATTGATTACAAATTCAAAGCCAGACTCATGTAAATTAGTCTCAAAAACATACTTTATAAGTACAGAAACACCAAAGGTGAAATATGGTGTTGAATCAGATTAAATCGTACAAGCATAAGGCATACCAAAATCTATGTAGCAGCAATACAAAAGATAAGAAAATCACTTGATCAGAGTCCGGATTTCTATTCTTGTGCCTAATCATTTGAATCTAAATAATCTAACTATTCTAATAAAGCTAAGGAAAACCTAAGAAATCTCCAAATTATGGAAATAAGAAATGAATCAAAAGTGTCAGCATCACAGAAGCATCAGTTGAAGTTCTGCAGAATAGAGATGTGCATAGCACAAATCCACATCCGCCAAGCAAGGGAAAAGAGGTCTGTTCTTCTCTAAGGGCCTTATTTAGAAGTCATCTGGCGGGTAACTCCGTCATAACAGTCAAGGATATTCCGCCCGCCGAAATCTAAATCCCATAGAATATAATGGGATTTAGATTTCAGCGGACAGAATATCCGTCACAATTGTGACAGAATAACCCATCCACAGAGTTCTAAATCAGGCCCTAAGTCTCTACGGGTCATCTCTTAGTCAAAGGGTAAAAGGAATCTGCCTTTCTAACTAGCTACACACCACTTTAATCTCTGCACAAATTTTCATAGCTGACGTGATCAACAGAAACTTTCCACTGTCCATGCACAGTTTGAATTTTGAAACTCCTATTTGCCTTTCATCTCGCGGTCCAAACATCAAGACGACCTTGGATCTCATCTGTGTCCAGGAATCCAGAGGGGAGTTCTTCTTCACAGCTCCCCGTTCATGCTCCTCATTCTTGGCAAACCATCTTCCCATATCCCTTTATCTACAACTAAAGAAAAGATCTTCATTAACTGGAAACCTGTGCAGACAAACCTGCAAATAAGGAAATACCCAACATGAGGAAAACTCCACTTTGAAGGTTAAACACAGAAAAATATTTCAGGCCTTAATTCCAGCCAACTTAACATAGAACTCAATGCACATTTGAATACCTGATTATACATGCATTCCTCATAAACACAATAAATGAAGAGTAACTATGAAAATATGTCATTTGATTAAGATATAATACCAGTAAATTTGAATAAATTTGAATAAAATTGTGTATATGGGTATTTCTTAAATCAATATACGTCACTACAGAACATGCATACGTTTCTACATTTCTACTTATAGATGCACTTCAATGATATGACTTTCAGTGCACCACATTTACATGAATACAATATGAACACAGGTTAAATATGTCATTGATTATATCTTCTTATCTTTTCTGAAATGCATAATGGCCCAGCCAAGTTATGCTCTCTCACTAATCAGGAGGGCAACTAGCAGTTCAATGTAGCAGCAATCGGGGCAAGTGTGCCCAACCCCAAGTGTAAAATAGGCAGTTCAGTTTAGCACAAATGAGGGTAAGTGTGCCCAGCCCCCTGGGTAAAATAGATCCTTTGTTACTACCAGTTTGCCCTTAAAGGATAATGAATAGGTATCTGCAAGGTCCATACTTTATGATCAGTGACATGCCAGTCTCAGGTGAAAGAAAAACACCTTAGACAAGCCACACAGCACACAGGTAATACTAAATTAAGATCTTCCCTGTCACTCCTGGCAGCAGGCACAAGGGATCATTATGTCTCTTCCCTCTACAGGTATTGGTAAAAGCTGTTTGAAGTGGAGCTGGGTAGTGACAGTATTCTCTGAACTCAGCAGCACCCCATGCTTAAACGACTGTTCCTCTCATGCAGAAACCAAGCAGATGGGCCTTCATTTTCAAGCCAGTCTGTCCACATTTCTCATTCGTATGGTGGAAATGCAAGCCAAGAATTGTGTCCTGAGTCATTGGGGAGTACAGCCTGAGTCACTGAGAAGGACAGGCAATTACCATGCCCTTTGCGGAGTACTTTCTTATTTGGGCACAGACCTTCCACTATACGTCTGGAGGTGAATTTACTTTCCTACCTCATACAACTGACCTGGCTTCTCAACCACTATTACGCTGTATGTGTAGTAGCAGTTGGTGATCCAATTCAGAAACGGTGCAGACATTACACTTTTGGAGGGGTTTCATTGGGTTCAAGTGCATCTTGCTCAAAGTTCAGTTTTAGTAAGAAACATACCATAATGCTACCAGGGCATATACCTGTAACCCATATATTCCTTTGGTCAAACAGGTAATTGATGTCAGGCTTTAGTCCTCTTCTGTCACAAGCGACTACAAAGAGTTGACATTGGCACTTAGCACAGGTCCTGCCCTTGGCAACAGTCTATGTTAAGATGGTACTTAACACCAAAAGCTGACATTCCCCAAAGGTCTGAGCACATGAGGTAAGAACAAAGCACCCTTGATGTTACATCAACAGTTTTGCAAACTGAAATCAGCCACATAACGAACTGGCTACATATGCCTGCACAGTGAGGGTCAGAGGAGCGGGCAGTGCAAGAACATTCACTAGAAGACGAAAGAGAGTTAACTCAATGCCTCACCCAAGACACATCTAACAATTTTGGGGGAACGGAGGGATCCTGTCGTGGTCATCTGCATAGAATTCCCAATGAAGGACCCCAATTTAGGGTGTAGTTGATAACACCTCTATCTCAACACTATATTTCTGAGGCACCAACTGTAAGTCATGTAATGTCCTGGATGTGGGAACAAAGTTATCTATGCTAAAAAGCATACCATTTTGGGTGGAACTCATCTCCAACAGAATCATACACTGTTAGTGAGTAACTACCCAAAGAGATTTTGTTAAAGCTTCTACCACGGGGCTCATGATGAGTCTTGTGGGCAGCAAACATGCTCCCTATATCTGAAATGATGACATTTGTAGCAGTGTGCCATTGTGGCACAATGGTATGACATTTCAAAATCAAAGCACATGAATAAAAATAACGGAAACCATCTTCAGCTTGCGAATTTCTACATTAATGTTTCAGGTTGGGTACCATCCATTGCCCTCTAGGAGCACATGGCTGCTTTCCAGAGAAACAAATCGCCATCCTGCAATCATTTAACAAAAATGGGTCTTTTGGACCAGTAACATGGTGTGAAAATTATCTGTGCAACACAGGGCTTGACCCATGATGTAAGGCCGAAGCAAATATTGCAAACATACTTTTCTTCATTTGCATGGAAGTTCTAAAAAATGATGCGCTTATTACATCTAGTGGTTTCCAGTCTTCTTATTGATACTTAGTTAGATACTTCCATGTGTCTATCATCCAAGGACATATCAATCAAATGCAAAGGAAAAGTACAAAGACTACAAACTGTTTTGTTTTGGAAAATCAAGAAACCTGAATCATACAAATCAAAAGACAAAATCACCAGCACAATGTCTCCATTGCCACTTGACGCTATTGTTCACCCCATAATACAACCAATATGTGAAGACCATGGAAACAATCTTCGATAGTGTTCTCATCAAGCAAAACAAGCAACTCACTGCACTAATCAAGAAAATTACGTGCTTATGCGTTCATAACTTTAACTGTTGAACAAGATCAAATCATTATTCTATGTCCAGCATCTGAAGCTGGCATACCCAGCCCAAACCCCGGCCCTCCATAGGATGAGAAACTGCTGTCACTGGATATTCAATATGTCTCAGAACAACCCACTTATTTTCACTTCCTGTGACCATTCACAGCTCTTATGTAAACCCTCTTCACAGTCTTTCACAGCACCACTTATGAATGTCACTGACATGTTACTTACCCAAGCCCTTTTAAAAAAAACACTCATAACAGCTAATCACAACGCCACAAACAGGAGCACTCAACAGCCACTCATACCATAACCCACACAGTCACTTTCCAAATTAGTTTCTGGCTTGAGCCAGGGAATAAACCGATGTAAGGAATTGACACAGACCAAAAGCAGACAACATATCTAACATGGTGGGAGGTCCTCAAGATCTGGTAGTAAATATCCCCTGGCCCCTTACTGTAGACAAATTGCTGGGGCATGATAATAGGTATGTCTTGCTTAGATGTGAGCTGCGTGGAAAACATTCTAGAAAAGTAAACTGCTTACCTCTTTCAATAAAGCTACTAAACCCTCCTTTTTTAAAGGTGTTCTGTGCATGCCATATACCAATACCTGTATGTGCATTCCAGTTATAGTGCTACAGAAATAATAAAAACGATAGGGATGAGTGCACTCCTCACAGCCAGTGGCAGCTGGTAATTTTAGGGGGGGGGGGGGCAGGACGCACGCTCACACTCATTCATTCACACATGCATGCACATCCATTCATAACACTCAACATTCAAACATGCATGCATGCACCAAACCTTCATTTATTTAAAACACGCACACACACACACACATACACACACACACTTACCTTTAGCTCGGAGGTCCCAGGAGGGTTGGGACTACAGCCTTACCTAAGGTCAGCCAATAAGGGAAGGCAGCAGTCCCATCTTCATCACAGAGTGGGATGGGGTCAGTGAGACATCTGACCCCACCCCACTCTGTGACGAGGTGTCACCGATTGACACTGGCCCCGGGCACTTCAGGGCTTAAACCTGAAGAGCCCAAGTTGAAGTCAATGGGTAACGGTTCCCATCATCACCGAGGGGAAGGGCCTCGAGGCACCTTTGCTGAGCCGAGGAGGTCACACCCATAGGAGCTGTGATCTCTTCAGCCCAGCAAAGTACATCTCAGGAAGCCAGGACTCTGCGCAAATCGCATGTCTCGCTCCTGGCTGCCTGAGCTGAACATGAAGAGTGTCTGTCAGGCTGACCTTTGCTCAGCCTGACAGGCACTCTTCATGAGGGGCAAAAGGTGGGAGGGGCGTGGCACCTCCGCCCTAAAGGACGGCCGCGGCTGCTCACAGCACCTCCGATCACAACCACTCATGTACATTTCATTGTGAGACACCAACACTGCAGAATTTCACACCACTCAAGACCATCAACAATATCACTGAATACATTTACTGACTACACCAGTCATAGCAGGCAGGTGTTTACACAGGATATCGGAAACATAAGTATAGTGGGACAAAATATTGAGGACAAAATATTGTGAATGTAGGTTTCTATAGGTAAGCAATGTTTTACTGTACATAACTCCACCAATATATGTAACTTGACAATATATGTATCTTGAAGGTACATCAGTGTGAAGCTAAGAATAGTAAATCTACTCCTACCTATTTTCAATATTTTGGTCCTCAATATTTTTGGCACAATGTTCTCTCCAAATGCTATTTGTGTTTCTGATATTCTGTCAGTGAGCCATTCACTACACTCCTAAGTCCTGCAAGTCACATAGTAAGTCAAAACCACAGAACTTTTGCAACACCACGCACTGCAGACTCTCAAAGCAACATCCAACTAACACATTGTTTTATTTTTAAGTAAGATTAGAGTTGGTTAACAGGCACTGCAGATTGAGGTTTAATGGGAGCGGAACCATCAAGGCTCGAACTTGATGGCTTTGTCGAGCTTTGACAACGAAAAAAAGGTAGGCAGAACCCACCAATAATTCCAAATGAGCTTGTGTAACAGAAATAAGGATCTGTTCATAAGAAAGGTTTCTAAGGTCTATAAAAAGCGCTCTGCAGTTAATAAAGCTAAAAACTCACTCCAACATGGCAAGTTCATGGATATGGTCCCCGTTGGAGTTAATAATCGAAAATCTGAACCAATTGGCAATGTTTTTTTTATAAACAATATTTAAGATACTATTGATGTCAACCGATATTTCAGAAAATGATAATTCAATTTATAATCGTTTGAATTCTCAGCATATGATAAACCCAAACATACTTTCCTGAATAAACCTAGAAGCTACATTTATCTCTTCCATCCAAGGTTTCTCACAGCAGGGGTTCGTTTTCCGTAAAAGAATGATTAATTTAGGAGTATGTTGCTCATTTGTACCGTTAAAGTTCTTGGTACTTACTGGTAATATCGCCCAGAATTCTCATCAGACACTCGTGGGAGACATTAAGATCCCTACCTCATTTACATGAGGAAATTCTCATAAAAACGGTTGATCTCATGTGAGCATTTAGCAACTTAAGAACCTCATATCAAATTGAAAACGTTGTCTGGAGGGAAATCTCATTCGAGAATGAAAAATGGCCTCCTTTGCATTGTGAAATTGACAACTTGTGAATGTGGATGACAAGGCTGCTTGCAATCACTGGACAATATACACACAAAGGTTCGCATATATATATATATATATATATATATATATATATATATATATATATATATATATATATATATATCATTGACTTGGATTAACCAACAGCCTATCATATTCTCAGAAATCTTTTCATTACTAGGCAACATGGTAGTTAAATAGCAATTGGAAGAATATACATAAAAACAAAATTGTGGATTTCGCAAAACCTTTTTTTTCAAAGCTATGTCCCCAGTACAAAGGAGTTTAAATTACTGCATATGAATGTATATGACTCTTTGGTACATAAGAATATATCTATGAATTAAGAGCTACCAAGTTTACGGAAGCTATGCCTCAGGGTATTCTTTCTCTTCATAAGACAAATACGGGGTTCTTTAAACTCAGTTGTTTATTGGTAGTTGAAAAGAAAATTACTTTATGGTCAAGTAATATGGGCGTACTTGATACCTAATTTGACTTTGGGCCAAATTGGAAGTATGGCCACACATGATATTAGTACATGTTTTGTGTTTATTAATCCATTTTAATTTTTTGGTAATCTCTGTGCACTAGTTAAAATAATAACAGCACACTCCCAACACAAGTGAATTTGCGCTAAGCAGTTGAAAAGCGAGCTCAAGTTCTGTTTGCGTTCCGAAGGTCTAGCCTAGAGACAGCCTTACTTGTCTTGCCAGCCAACTCTAATCCATAAATTAAAACATCGCATCCAAAGAAATGGTACATAAAGTGGTTTTAAGTCAGCCTCCTTCCACCATAGCTCTGTTAGAGTGGCAGACACACTTTGGTTCAGCCCAAAAGACAACGTACACAAAGAGAGACACACAGGCCCCTTAAGCCATTGTCCTTTAGGCAATGTCAGTTACATTTTATAGCTTCTCAAAGAACAGTCAGTCAGTGCTTGAGTTGTCAGGCAGCGCGAGAGAAAACATTTTGCTTGCTTAATGTCTGCTTCTGCTTCGAGAAGGACAGGCACCGAAGGTTCGCCCCAGTCTGTGATCTTCTGCACAGTACTTAATTTGTAGATAAAAACGTGCCGGTGCCCAAAGCCCTCCTCTTAAACAAGCGGCTGCTGCAATTAAAAGTGCCAATACGGAACACTGAGGCAGAGTAATCTTGAAGCCATCTCGGGCGTCTTCAATCCATTTAAAGCCACTCCCTGTCCCTTCAGCTCACTCTTGCAGCTTTCTGCTTTCTCCCATTGTCTCGCTTTTTTGATTTTCTCTTTCTCGTCTTCCTCATATGTGTCTTTTGCTCGCAGTAAACGCTTGAGGCAGAAAATAAGTGCTGACTCTCAAAAACAAGTGCCGGTGCTTCGCAACTGAAACAACCAGATCAAATTAAGCGCTGCTTCCGCAGTACCTCATACTCCTACTGAATGCTTCACTGCTGCTCAAAGCGATACCTAAAACTGATATGAGCCCTCGCCTGGACAGGTTAGTAGTTAAAGAGAAACATATGTCAACCAGTATAAACCCATGTAATTGGATTTTATGTAACACCTACGAAGCCATCTGCACTTATGCCTAAAATACAATCCCATATATTTAAACGATATGGATGCAATGCACACACAACTGGGAATCAACCAGTGTTGTGTTTCTCTTATGGTGCAAGAAGTGTCTAACCAGTAAGCATGTTGTGAGACTTGCTAAATAATACTCAATACAATGAAAACACATTGGCAGACAATCTTGAAATGCAGAACAGGAAAAACCAGGTGGTGACAACATCAGTGACTCAGAAGGGTCACAACCTGACCTGTCTGGATCCCTCTGTGCCCCTTCTTTTCACTAGGAATGGGGGTGAGCTCTGCTCCGCTGGGAGAGTTAACATAGTTTTTGAAACTCTGCACTCCTCTTGGAGCATGGAGTTGAGACAAAAACTCTGCTATTAACGGCAGCGGAGCCGATTTCACCAGCATGCGCACTGCAGCTCAGTCATGGGCCACACAGCACAAGAGCAGACGGCCTGAGCTTGTGTTGTGTGACCCATAATTTGTCTGGAGTTCAAAAATTCGGAGGTGCTGAAAGCTGCTGTTGAGGGGCTGCACCGGCTTCAGCTCTGGATCCAGGTCTCCCCCTTTTACTGTCTTCAGCAGCCCAGGAGCAGGGGGCAGAGTGATACAGAGAGCTAGGCCGCCAGCAACGGGGATCCTCTTTGACCCAGGCAAGACCCTTGTGTCACTTTCTCTTCTATGTGCATAGTGGGCCGAGCACTGGGCATGGACAGTATTTGCATATGGGGGTCTGTTGTTGGAAAAAAGGAAACATGCAGTCACAGCTCCACTTGAAAAGAACCTGGGATAGGAAGTGGTGTTATGGGATGCGGTGCTGAGGGTAGCAAGGAGAGCTAGAGATTGGGTGAACAGCATCAGCTGCTGAGTGGTAGACCAGCAGCCCCAGCCACATAGATATGTGTGTGACCTGAGAGAGTGCCTTTGAGCCCAGTGGCAAGCCAAGCTAGACACTTTGTGAAAATACCAGTCTGCTGGTACTGAACTGGTTTGCAGCTGCTAGTGCTGGGACCTAATGAAAGGGCTGTCTGAGTCAGCGTGTAGGTGCAGAGGAAGCGATTGCAAAGCTGGTGCAAGACAGGGGGTGTGCTTGGCCCTCCATAGCAAGTTTGTGAAGGAGGGCAGTTGCAGAAGGGAAATGTGCAGGTGTGAAGAGCAGCAAGCTTCAGTCTGGTGGGCTGTGTCAGCAGAGGAGGCCTGAAACGTGAGCTTTTGCTGCCTACGTCATACCACCCCATCTCAGGCTGCCCAACCCTGCTTAGCACTTCCGAGATCGGGCACATTTAGGCCAGGGCTTTAGGGTAGGCGGCACTCCACTGCACGTTGAACTCAGAAGAATTCCACAGAATGTTTACCCAGCTCTGTGGAAATATGCAGAGTGGAACTCCGTGAGCTACCCCACCCCTAGTTTTTAGATCTCCTTATGCTGACTGTCATCATTGCTTTAGTTGTGTATGGCAGCCTGCCATATCTCTCTCATTTCTTCAGTACTTAGGCTTGTTAGCTTGCTGTGCTTTCTTTTTTTAAGATATATGGTCCATGGTGATAAACCCCTCAGATGGCCATTCTTGAAGTCACATATCTGTTTTTCTCTTCGTGCTCTGTAAAAGGGAATGGTGCTCTTGCCATTTCACTTCTTTTCCTACACAATCAAAACCTTCAGGACCCCACAATTATTTGCCTCACATGCCCCACAGGGCTTAGTCTCACACATGTTTTCAACATTATTTGAACCCTCATTCTAGCAATTATCGGCTTGAAGCCCCCTGCCGCTGCATTGTGGCAAAGCTGCCTGCCATCTTCTCCTTTTAAAAATTCCTTTGATGTTAGATCCATCCCTTTGTCTGGGTTTCTCAAGAATGGGGCTAGATATATTTCGCATGGTAGCCCTGGTTTATCCCTAGCCATTTTTTCATTATAGTTATGTACCTCCCAGCTGCCACCATCTGGGGTCCCTTCGCTCCCCCTCAGAAAAGGTATGCATGCCAACAAACCAACTTTAGATGGTAGACTTCCATTCTTCATGCCAAAGATGTTTTTTTATATATATTTACTATTTAAAACTTTCTATACTTAAATGTGATTGAATTGGGAAGTGAAATTCCCCTGGTTCTTTCATCTAGTATCCCTCTTCACTGTTCCAAATGTTGCTAAAATTGATAATTCAACCAGAATTGCAAATACCACCATGCCATCAACAACTGGATCACTTCCTTAGCCAACCTCCTGCCCCCCCAAACACAGCAAAACAGCAAGATCTAGACCCCTGGCCAGTTGGTACACAGAGGAACTCAGACCAATGAAACACCACTACACACAACTGGAGCACACCTGCAGAATGAGCCAGGACAAGGCAGACAGGAGCATGTTCAAATCTGCCATGAGTTGCTACCACCAAATGATCCGGGCCACCAAACGCGCTTCTCTGGTGGACCACATCAATGCCAGTGCTAACAGAAGAAAAGAAATCATCACCATTGTGAAGGAGGTTGCCTCACTTACATCCACCTCCAACTCGATCACTCCGTCACAGGACCTCTGCAAACGTCTCTCTCAATTCACCAGCAAAATCACTGCCATTCACAGCAACTTCAACCCTCCACGGTATCTGGCAGACCTCGCCAAACACCTTCCGATGTTATCCAATAAACAAATGTTAATCTAAGGGCGGGACACCACTCCAGAAGAAACCAGCACTACTATGAATCCCTTGAAGTCAACTGCCCCATTGGACCCCTGTACTCACTACACCAACTCCAGAGGACTGCCACCCATCAGCCCCATGATCACACCTATTCTGTATGCCTCCACCTCTTTTGCAACCTTCCCAGATATTTGGAAACACACAACTGTACACCTACTGCTGAAGAAACCCTTTGTAGACTCTTCAGCACTCGCCAACTATAGACCAATCTCCCTGCAAACATTCCCAGCCAAGGTCTTAGAAGAAATCATCAACAGACTACCTCAGCTACCACCAACTCCTTGATGTCACTCGGTCTTATTTCAGACCCAACCACAACATGGTATATGCCCTCATCGCTGCAATGGGTGACATCTCCTGACTCTGTATGGAGGAGACACGGTCACCCTCATCCTCCAGGACCTCTCTGTGCCTTTGACATGGTCTACCACCCCATCCTCATCCAATGCCTGCATGACATCAGGATCAAGGGACAGCACCTCCAACAGACCTGCTCCTTCCTGACTGGAAGGAACTAGTCAGTCAACATGGCACCACACACCTCAGACACCAGTGACTCATCAGAGGAGCTCCACAAAGATCTTCCCTGAGCCTGTCCCTCTTCAACGCATATATGATCCTCCTAGGCAGCATCATCCTCTCATGACTTCAATGTTTTCTCCTACATCAATGAAATGCAATTCATTCACACCCTTATGGACAATACACCCAGTACCAGGATCAAGTTCAATGCCTGCATCACTAAAAGTGCCATCTGGATGAAGACCAACTGTCTAAGGTGGAACACTGACAATACCAATACCAGGGTCCTCAGGAAGAGCACTTCAGCGTGGGACTCCACCTAGTGACCAACAGAGGTAGGACAAACACCAACACATATGCCAAGTACCTTTGGATTGTCATCAACGGCCATCTCAACATGACCATCCAAGTCAACCCCATTACCACCTCATGCTTCCATACACAGAAGGTGCTGAAGAAGATTTTCAAATGACTCCCAATCAGCGCCAAGAAAACCATAACGTATTCCCTTATCACAAGCAAGCTAGTTTTCGGGAACACCCTCTATGCTGATTTCAACAAAAAGTCACCATAAGGGCCGCAAACCATTTACAACTTGGCAGCCAGAATCACTCTCAACGTCCCACACTGGACTCAGATTACATCGCACAAGAAGGAGTTACACTGGCTCCCCTTACAAAAAGGAGCACAATTCACACTCCCTAACCATACTTTCAAGGCATGACATAACATTTGCCCAGGGATTGTGGCCAGGCAAGATGGTCACTTAGACACACTCCTATGAACTCCCGCCAGCAAATATTTTATCCTACCTAATCCTGAGACTGGAGTCACTGAAAATATACACCAATGACCTGTAATCCTCGCAATACTTAACTGGACTGCAGTGAAGGTGGTCCAGGAGCTGTGCTCTGTGTCAAGAGGGCCCATTGGGAGAGCACAGAGTGGTGGGCCTCAGGCTGGGCTGTGCCAGATTGTGGCAGTCGGGTGCATTCCTGTGGAGAGGGTGCTCCTTAACAGAGTGGCGTTCCCCCCGAAATGTGGGCGGAGGGCACATGACCAGCTGGCCACAGTGGGCCCATGACAGACTGAGAACTGGTGCTTGTGAGGTGGAACTGGGGCTACGGGGCTGTGATCCAGAGTCGTGATGATATGGTAGCACAGAGTCCAGGCGTGTCTTTGGGAAGGGAGTGCCCGAGTCAATGAAGACGCCACTGACCTGGGAGCATAGCACATCAGCTGGGTGACCACGCCATACCTACCAGGGCAGATAGGAAGCATCTGTGCAGCAAGCTAGACCATGTTGCAGCCACTATTGCAGCATGAATAGGTACATGGAGCCTCACAATACGAGATGGTAGTGTATCAGGAGGCAGACGAGAATGGACAATTACCAGAGTCCATGAGAGAGGTACCCATGGTTATTTTGCCCATGCCATATATGGATGTCAGGGAGGTCTCCTCTTACCCCCCTCAATGCTGAATGTAGATGTAAAAATACTCAGCAAAATTCTGGCCACCAGGCTTCTGGGCTTTTTGCCATCCCTGGTTCACGAGGGCCACTGTGGTTTAATTACTTGTGTTCACCCTGTGTAATCTGAGACGGCTCTCCCTGGTTATGCATGCACCAAAAGTGAGGGAAGACCCCATGCAAAGGTCCTGCAATACCACTATAGTTACACAGTACTTATACATGATAAAAGACAATACTCAGTGTTACCAAAAATAAAGGTACTTTATTTTAGTGACACAACGCCAAAAATACCTTAGAGACAATACTCCTTCTGGAGGTAAGTATTATACACAATCAATATACACTAGGGACCAAAATCTGGTAAGTAAATAGTCATAGAATAGTGCAAACAGTAGAAAATACAATAGAATGTAATAGGCCTAGGGGCAACACAAACCATATACTAAGAAAGTGGAATGCGAATCACTCATTCCCCCTAGACAAGTGTAGTGTGTAGAGGGCCGCTGGCAGTGTAAGAAAACACCAAAGGTAAGTAAAATACTCCACTCAGAGCCCAGGAAATTAGGAGTAAAGTACAGCAAATTCCTCAGGACACACTACAAGTCGAGATAAGAGTTACTGCAAGAACCAAGCGAGACTGCAAGCAACAAACAGTGGACTCCTGGAACCAAAGACCCGTGAAGAGAGGAGACCAAGTCCAGAAGTCGTAGAAGATTCCAGGAAGGACAGGAGCCCCTGCCAACCTAAAAGATGGTGCAAAAGAGAATTCTCCGGTCAGAAGAAGTCTGCAGAAGAGCACTAGAAAAGATGGCTGTGGGTTACTGCATGGTGCAGGAGATGTCCCACGTTGAGATGTTGGATGCAGGCGTTTGCGTTGCTGGATTCGTCCAACAAGCCTTGTTTCAAGCAAGGTTTCGGTTTGCGTAAAAATGGTGCTGCCTGGACCCAGGAGGGACCTGGGGGCCTCAACTCAGACTGAGGAGGCCGACGGGGCTCCCAAACACTGGAGAGAGCCCACAGATGACCAGACAGCACCCACTGGAGCCTCAGGACATGGGAACAAAGAAGATGCAAAGTGCGGTTGGTGCAGCACAACAAAAGAAGGTCCCATGCTGGCGGAGAACAACGTAGTGAGTTGTGCATCGCAGGATGGAGTGCTGGGGACCTGGGCTACACTGTGCATGAAGGATTCTTGGAAGAAGTGCACAGAAGCCCAATGAGCCGGAGATGACGTGATGCACAGGGGTACTGTGGCAAACCGGGAAGGCAAGTTCGTAACTCCACCAAACTTGGACAGCTGGACCTTAGGACAGTCTGGGTCGGGTTGGTCCACACCTGTGTTCCAAGGAGCACGCTCGTCATCAGGAGAGAAGTCCCAGAGAACTGGGCGTCATCGCAGAAGGTGCCTGCAAGAGCAGAGAAGTGACTCCATCACTCCACAGGAGATTCCTTCGGTTCTTCTGGTGCAGGGTGAAGACAGGTAGTCCTTAGAGCATGCATACCTTGGAAACTGTTGCAAATGCTGGCTGAAGCTGAAGTTTCAGGTCACAAGAGTCGTCCTGGATACTTTGTTGCAGTTACAGCGGTTCCTGGAGCAGTCTGCGGTTGATCCGACAGTCAGAAGCTGAAGCAGAAGATGCAGAGGATTCCTGGAGGAGTCTTGCAAGCTGAATCTCAAGAGACACCCACAGGAGAGACCCTAAATAGCCCTGAGAGGGGGATTGGCTACCTACCCAGGTATGCACCTATCAGGAGGGGTCTCTGACGTCACCTGCTGGCATTGGCCACTCAGAGATCTGCAGAGTGTCCCCGCACCTTTGAAAACAAGATGGCTAATGTCACGGACACACTGGAGGAGCTCTGGGCACCACCCCTGTGGTGGTGATGGACAGGGAAGTTGTCACTCCCCTTTCCTTTGTCCAGTTTTGTGCCAGAGAAGGGACTGAGGGTCCCTGAACCGGTGTAGATTGGCTTATGGAAGGAGGGCACCATCTGTGCCCTTCAAAGCATTTCCAGAGGCTTTGGGATGCTACCCCTCCCAAGCCCGTAACTCCTATTTCCAAAGGGGGAGGGATAACATCCTCCCCCCAAAGGAAATGCATTGTTCTGCCTTCCTGGGACTGAGCTGCTGAGACCCCAGGAGGGCAGAACCCTGCCTGTCAGGTGGCAGCAGCTGTAGCTGCTGTGCAAGCCTCAGAGAGCTGGTTTGGCAGTACTGGGGATCTATGGTGGAGCCCGCAGGATGCATGGGATTGGCCCCCAATACCAGATTTGGAATGTGGGCACAATTCCATGATCTTAGACACCTCACATGACCTTATTCGGAGTTACCATTGTGAAGCTACATATAGGTATTGACCTATATGTAGTGCATGCGTGTAATGGTATCCCCGCACTCACAAAGTCTGGGGAATTTGCCCTGGACAGCGTGGGGGCACCTTTGCTAGTACAAGGATGCCCTCACACTTAGGGGCATATTTATACTGTCTTTGCGCTGAATGTGCGTCAAATTTTTTTTGACGCACAATCGGCGCAAACACTGCCCCATATTTATACTTTGACGTCCGACCCCGCGGGCATCAAAGTTCCACCATGTGCGTCATTTTTTTAAAAGGGGGAACCAGCCTTGCGTTAATTATATGCAAGGTAGGCGTTCCCTTCCAAAAAATGACTTTAAGGCCTGTGCACCTTATTTATACTGTGACGTCATTTTGACGCACACGAGGGGGCAGGCCTTAAAAAACGGCGCCCACCCTGATGGGCGCTGTTTTTTAACGCCTGGTCAGGGCAGGCGTTAAGGGACATGTGGGCTCAGAAGGAGCCCAGAGGTGCCCTCCCATGCCCCCAGGGACACCCCCTGCCACCCTTGCCCACCCCAGGAGGACACCCAAGGATGGAGGGACCCATCCCAGGGAAGTTAAGGTAAGTTCAGGTAAGCATTATTTTCGTATTTTTTTTGTGGCATGGGGGGCCTGATTTGTGCCCCCCTACATGCCACTATGCCCAATGCCCATGCCCAGGGGACATAAGTCCCCTGGGCATGGCCATTGGGCAAGGGGGCATGACTCCTGTCTTTGCTAAGACAGGAGTCATTTCAATGGGGGTTGGGCGTCAAAACAAAATGGCGCAAATCGGGTTGAGGCCGAAATTTTGCCTCAGACCTGACTTGCCCCATTTTTTGACGCCCAAGTTCCATTTTCCCCTACGCCGGCGCTGCCTGGTGTGAGTCATTTTTTTTGACGCACACCAGTCAGCTGCGCCGGCTAATGTCATTCAATAAATAAGGCGCCCGCATGGCGCTTTGGAATGGCGTTAGCCGGCGTTAACATTTTTGACGCACAACTGCGTTGGCGCAGTTGTGCGTCAAAAAGTATAAATATGGGCCTTAGTAACTTTGCACCTAGTTTTCAGTAAATGAAGGTTAGACCCATAGGTGACTTATAAGTTACTTAAGTGCAGTGAAAATGGCTGTGAAATAGTGTGGGCACTATTTCACTCAGGCTGCAGTGGCAGTCCTGACGAAAGGTTTGTCGGAGCTCCTTATGGGTGGCAAAGAAAAATGCTGCAGCCCATAAGGATCTCCTGGAAACCCAATGCCCTGGGTACCTATGTACCATATACTAGGGACTTATAAGGTGTGCCAATTGGAATTGGAATATGAAGTCACTAAACTATAGTGACTAATTTGGAATCAGAGAGAGCATAAGCACTGGAGTGCTGGTTAGCAGAACTTCAGTGACACAGTTAAGCACTACTGACAACACACACAGTAGGCCACAAACTATGAGCACTGGGGTCCTGGCCAGCAGGGTCCCAGTGAGACAGGCAAAACATACTGACAAACAGGCAGAAATTGGGGGTAACATGCCAAGAAAGATGGTACTTTCCTACAGGCACCAATTCACTTGACAAACAAAAGACAGATCATGCATAACTCGAATGTTGGGTTTGGTTTATCCGGAGCATAAACTCCAACAACTCCTCTCTTTCACCCCAGAAAATGTTCATTGCTCAGGCTTGTGCAGTAGTTGTGGTAGAGCAGAAGAGAAGAAGGGGTTGTTGTTATTATGCCAAAATCTGGATTGTATCATATTGTTTTAAAAGCCAATAAAATGTATACCTAAAAAGAACACTGGCCCAGAGTGGCTCAACAATTGGCGTCTGAGTTCACAAACCTTCCAGCCAGCTCAGCTCCTCTGGTCTTCTACTTGCACACATCTCAAGCATATGGAAAACCAGATCTGGCAGTCAAGAATTCTTCTCATTGCTCATAAAGCAGGGAACAACCTACCACTACACATAACAGCTTTCTCCTCACTCGTTGAACTCCACAGAAAGCTGAAGACCTGTCTTTATGAGTAGTACTAAGCCCTAGGTTTTGAGAAGATTCCCACCTGCTCAGTCAGTTCCAAGCTGCCCTTTGGATGACAGCGTGCTCTACAAATTTCCATAACATCACATAACATGACACAACATACCATTGTATAACATGGGTGCTTCTGCCTGTGCCTAACAAGCTAAACGGCCAGTCCGGCCACAGGAGATCTAAATATAGGCAGGGGATCTGGTGACCTAAAAATTTATCAAGGTTAAAAGCTGGTCAAAGAAGCCGTAGCATGCCTTGAAAAACATGCCTGGATCTGCAGTAAATGGTAGAATCATTTTGGACTGGGTTCACTATTGTAAATATACAAGGGGTTTTCTCCATTGATATTCTCATTGTGGAGCTGCTGCTACTGTGTGTAAAACTTATATTTGTGTTGGTGCCCAGTGACAGCCAGAAATGATGTGGAGGATGTTGTTTTCAAAACAATAAAGCTGTTTATATAAAAGAAATGGATCAAGGTTGATGAGTGTTTTAGGGAGGAAAAAATATGATTGTCAGAGAGAGTAAATTCATAAGAGAGTTGACAAATAATACATGAATTTTACTAATGCATATATTTCAGAGACCTTTTCAGCATTATGTTTGCTCTCCACATGACAATACTTTTTTTATGGATCAAATCTGTTTATTGGTATTTTCAGTTATAAACAACGCATATGCAACGCTTCAACATAGGACCCCAGCGTTAACATAAAACATGCTCTATTCATAGCGATAAAAAAAACTAGACATAACATCAAACATAGTTTCCCCACAGTTGGCATAACAGATCACATCAGCATCTTGAAATCCCAGGACTTGCACCAGGGAAATCATGGCCCCAGGTATACGTTACTATTGCACGTTCGCCTCTCCCCCCTCAATTCAGCTTCAAAACCCTCAAGTAGGTTGGGCATGTCAGTTCTGTGAACTCTGTAGACAGTATTTGTAAGAATGGTTGCCCAAGTTCCTTAATATCCCCACTACTCTGCAATGAAGACAGGGTGAGCTTTTCCATAGCGAGAATAAACCAAAGCTAATGGAGCCATAATGTTAGCGTCGGGATCTGGTCAGACCCCCACATGCTTAACAACAGCTGTGTGGCTGCATTTAAAGCTAAGGCCATCTGTCGACCTTTCATAGATCTCAAAGGGAAAGTGAGGGCGTTATGAAGGCCGAGCAAGATGTACGCAGGAAATCTGGGGATATGAGTATCAAAAGCCGAGTCGATAATGTCTATTATATTCTCCCAGTACCGATGGAGCTTAGGGCAGTGCCACAAGAGATGGACAAGCGATCCCGTCCCCCCACACCCCGTCCAACACAAGTCCGACTTAGCGGGGTCCCAGGCATGAATCCTTGCTGGAGTATAGTACCAGTAGGATGCCACTTTATAGGCAGACTCTGTTCCTTCCGCATTGTAAGCTGTGTGATGTGTCCTGTAAAAAATGCTCTCCCAATCCTCCTCAGAGAGCTCTCTCTCCCGCTTCCTCTCCCATCTCAGCTGACCCTTAGTTTTGGGCAGTCGGGCCCCCCCCCGCAGGAGAGCATAAAGCTCGGAGATCAGTCGCTTATCATCCTTTTTCATTATAATAAATTTTTCAAACGGTGTTAAGGGCCTATCTACTAATGTTCTATTGGCTGGTAACAGAGCCCAGTGTCGTATCTGATAATACATCATCCTGTCTGCCTCAGTTAAGCCATATGTTTCCCTCATCTGGTCAAAGGGGATCACTCCATGGTCATCAAAAAAACAACCAACCCTTTTACAACCCCCTTCATGCCACCGACGAAGTGCCTCCATTTGAATGCCTGGACCAAAATCAGGGTTCGCGCCCAGGGGAGTCATTGGGGACGGAAAGGTCGTCAGTCCCATGCAGCTGGCTACACGATCCCACACCCTCATCGATACCTCCGTGACCGGGGATACGTACAACCCACGCGCTCTGTGACGGCGCTTAAGCCAAGGCTCCTTCCATATATGTGAGCCAACCACTTCCTGATCCATGAAACACCAATGCTTCTCGGAGGACGGGCGGCTCCATTCCAATAGGAAACACAATTGTGGCGCCTGAAAGTATCTCAGGAGGCACAGGACCGCCAGTCCCCCCTCCCGCTTAGGGCGATACATCACGCGTCGTGGTAGCCGCGCCGCTTTCCCCTCCCATATAAATCTTAGGACCGCTGTTTGAAGGGTTGTTATTGTTCGTGGCGGGGGTTCCACCGGGAGTGCCTGAAACACGTACAATACGTGTGGCAAGATGGTCATCTTAACAGCCGCCACCCTACCCAACCAAGACAATTTAAACCTCCCCCAGCACTCCAAATCTCGCTGCACCTCCCGCGTCAATTTCATATAATTCAACGCAGCTGTATGAGCGACCATGGAGCCTAACTCAACCCCCAAGTATGGGAGCATTGAGGATGACCATATGAAGTGGAATCGGGCCCTCAAATCTCTTTCATGCTCAGCGCTGATAAACTTACTCATGGCCTGTGACTTTAGCATATTGATTCGGAAACCCGAGACCCTTCCAAATTCCTCAAGTACACTCATTAGTGCAGGCAGCGAGATCGCAGGTTCCGCCAGAGTAAAAATCACATCATCCGCGTATAATGAGATGAGGTGCTTATCTCCCCCAAATTTCACGCCCGAAATCCTAGGGTCATCACGAAGCTGCTGCGCCATGGGCTCCATATACAATGCAAACAAGAGGGGCGAGAGGGGACACCCCTGCCGGGTTCCTCTTTGAACCGAGAATGGCAGTGAGAGCGTCCCATTAACCCGTACCGCCGCACGGGGCGCTCAGTAGATACACCGTATCCATGCCATGAATCTGGGTCCCAGCCCGAAGCGCTCTAGCACCTTAAACAGGTATGGCCAGTGAACCCTATCAAACGCCTTTTCAGCATCAATAGAAAGAAATAGCACCTCCCTTCGAGCGCAATCCGTTTTATCCAACAGATGGAGCAGTCGCTTGGTGTTATCGCTACACTGTCTATGCAGTATGAATCCCGCTTGATCATGGTCGACCAAGCCCGGCATAAAGTAATTTAGGCGGTGGGCCAGTATGCCAGTAAACAGTTTGGCATCGATATTCAGGAGCGAGATCGGCCTGTATGAGGCGCAGTCCTCGGGGTCCTTCCCCGGCTTCGGAATTACCACAATAGTGGCATCAAGCATGCTAGGCGTGAGAGCCCCCGTGAGTCGAAAGGAATTTAAAAGTCGCACTAAAACGGGTACAAGTTCCATACAAAAGGTCTTATAAAAAAGTGCAGAGAAGCCATTGGGCCCAGGTGACTTCCCAGCCTGCAAGCGCGATATGGCTGATATAACCTCTTCCGCCCTTATAGGTTGCTCTAAAGACGCCGCATCGCTCTCAGACAAAGGCGTAATTGCTATACCCTCTACAAAAGCCTCCGGTGTTGAATTACCGGGCTCTTCGGTCCTGATATAGTGCCTGATAAAACTCTGCAAAGGCCTCTGCTATTTGGTCACTCATACGCACTTCCGTTCCCGAGGAAGAGCGAACTATTTGTATCATTGACGCCGCTCGTTGCGCTCGCAACTGATGTGCTAACAGCTTCCCACATTTATTACTTCCTATATAGTACTTGTGTTTGAGGCGCGCCACCGCATATTCTGCCCTATCCCAGTCCAGCCCTCTCAACTGTTTCCTCACTTTCTCAAGCTCGCGCCATACTCTCGGTGCTCCGGTGTGTTTGTGTGAACGCTCCAGCACGCTCACTCGCTGCTCCCGATCCGCTCTAAGTAGTCTCCTTGCCTTGTTATCCCTAGCGGAGAGCTACATCACCTCCCCCCTCACTACAGCCTTCAATGCCTCCCACAGCGTCGCCGTGCTAGTGGTCCCGTCGTCATTACGGCCGAGGTAGTCTATTATTGCCTTGCGGATCGCCTGTACTGTTACATCGCTGTGAAGCATTGAGTCCCTAAACCGCCACCCCGATGCACTCACGCGCTCCATATTTATGCGGACCTCCACAGTAACCGGGGCGTGGACCGACAGGGTTCGAGGCTCGATCAGTGAGTCCCTGATCCGGGAAAGAAACTCATGCGAGGCCAAGAAGAGGTCCAGCCTAGCATATGTCTTAGTCGCTGCCGAGTAAAAGGAGTAATCTCTTAACGTAGGGTGAGCCCTACGCCACACATCCACCAAGCCACACTCACTCAGCCAGTGACGACCCGCCTCCGTTATTGACCCTGTCTGCCCCCACCTGTGACCTGAACGGTCCAAACCCCCGCCCATCACCAAACTGAAATCGCCCCCAACCAGAATAGCGCCATCCGGGGAATGCAACAATGGGGTCAACGCTTGTTTTAAGAAGGCTTCCTGCTGGGAGTTAGGCGCGTACAGTGAAGCGATGGTGAAGGAAAAACCCCCCAGTCTCAATTGCATAGCCAGGAGCCTCCCTTGCACCTCATGCACTTTTGACACCACTTCTCACGGGAATAAGCACGCTAGTAGTATCGCCACCCCTGCATGCTTTGATGTTGCCGAGGACCAAAACTGCCTGGGGAACCACCTAGAGCGCATACGATAAGTGTCTTTCGGGACGAGGTGAGTCTCCTGTAGCAAGCATATGTGACTCCCTGACCTCTCTAGGGTGGACAGGACGGCCAACCTTTTGGTAGGGTTATTGAGCCCACGGACATTCAGACTCGTAAATTTTATAATCATATGCTAAGCTAAAGACAGCAAACAGAGAGGGGGGGAACGCGCAAGAAGGACACCCCTGTGCCAAAATCTATCCCACCTATAGCCATAAGCCCTGGGAAATCTCCACTCAAGTGCCAACCTCGCCGGGAAACCCAACAGCATTCAACCAAAACGGAGAACAGGTGCACAAAACATAAAAGTCCTCGCACATCCGTCCTCTTGGGGAAAAGTCTCCAGAGGGCAATCGATCCAGCCATGTTTGGTGATCCACGTCCATTACCCCCGCCGCCCCGACCCTCTCCAACGGCCAATATGCTGTTCGCTGCAAGGCCAACCGCCAACCGGGACTCCCCCGAGCACTCTTCTCTACGCTGAGGTTCCAGCTGCCACACTACTCAAAGCAGATTCCCTCTCCGATCTTAGCTCCGAGGCCGTTGGGCGCTGCAGCTTCCGCCTTTTCTCATTTCGCCGCCATCGCGGGGGCCGCCCCCGACAAGGCCGCCCCTTCTCTCGACACCTGGCATATATCCTCCAGACCCAGGATCCGAGCTGCCTCCAAGACAGATGTCACCTGCCGAAGCTGCTCCTCCCAGCGAAAGACCAGGCGAAACGGATGACCCCAAGAGTAAGACACATTGTGAGCCCACAAGTGCTCCGTGATCGGTCTAAATTCTCTCCTCCTTTGCAACGTACGCACAGAAAGGTCATGGAATAGTTGAAGTTCATGTCCTCTAAAGAGTACCTTCTGGAGATTGCGGGCTCGCTGCAGAATCCGTTCTTTAAGGACAAAGTTGTGCAGACAAGCTAGAATGTCTGGCGGAAGGTCTCCGGGGCCACCAGCCCGACTGACTCTATGAACTCTATCCAGGGCTATCTCTTGCGTCTCATCTGGGCCAAGTAGAGAGCCAAATAGGCCCCTCACATAGTCCCCAATGTCCTCCTTCTCCGCCCCCACCGGGGCCCCCCGGATGCGGATATTTTGTCTCCTCTAGCGATTTTCCAAATCCTCGACTGCTATCTGGAGATGATCCTGCTGCTCTCGGAGGCGGACAACCTCCTGCTGCAGGCCCGCTAATTCTTCGCTACAAGGAATCTCGCCATCCTCCAACTGCGAGACACGCTCTCCCAAGGAGGTCACCTCTCCCTGCAGGTCCTTCATCTCCTGGGATATGTCCCGTCGCAAGTCCTGTATGTCGCTACGGAGCGAATCAAACAGGGAGGTCAAAAAGCCCTTCGTGACCGGCGCCCCTCATCTGAATCCGCATCCAGCCAACCCTCCGGAGGTCTTGTCACCGGTGAGTCCTCAGCAATGCCACCTGATGTCAGACGGGCCCCTGCCAGCATTTCCTTCACTGACCGCTCTCGCTTAGACTTAGAGGTCGCCATAGTTCACAGGCCCAATCGCAAATCGCCGGGCCAGCTCCTCAGGTATCTTCAACAACTCCGCCTGTGACAGAGCATTCGAAATCGCCATGTCAAGTTCTGTGCCTGGGCCCCACACCCGGTAATCACCTCCCGCAGCACGTTAAATGTATAGGTTCTGCCTTCTTATGCCCTGGTCCGCACTTACTAGCAATTGTGGCAGTGTCACCGGCACGGTCCCAGTGTCTGGATCCAGCACCCGGTGATCCTCTCCTGCGGAGTTCCAACCTGTGGCTTCTGCCCCCTTGTGCCTGGGCCCGCGCTTACTAGCAGTCCTGGTGTGTGCAGGGCGATCCCGTGGCGATGCGACGGCCTCCCCCGTCCGCGACCGGGATCTCAGGCCTCCCCTCCGTCTTCACAGAGGCAATCCAGGCTGGGGGCATCAGCCTCCCGTCCCCAGCTGGCTCCAGCGTGGAAGGGCGCCCCCCGCTCCCAAAGCGCCAGGATCCCAGGGCCCAGGCTCTCAGCAGAGCCCTGCCAACAACAGGGCTAAAAAGAAAAGAGTAAAAAAGAAAGAAAAAACTAAACAAAAAAAAACGAGCCTCCGCGGCCCTCAGCCCCCCCGGCGCCGAGTCAAGCAAGTCACCGGGGGAAAAACCACAAGTCGGCCCTGGCCGCCGCCAGCACCGCTCCGCGGCCTAGGCCGCGCTTCAGGGCCCGCCGGCTCCAACAAACTGGAAGCAGCGCAGCGCGCCCCAGAATCTTCAAGGGGCAGATCGCGGCCCTCGGAGGCGTCCGTCTCTTCGGGGGGGCCTCAAGGCAACCCCCCAGCAGGCCAGTCAGCTATTTACAGGGCCAGGGCGGCGGAGCTCGGACATGAATGTCCTAGCACGCCGCCATCTTGGCCACGCCCCCAACAATACTTTTTTTAGATGACCATGCAAGAGCAAAGTCACTGATCATTCGAAAATTAAAGAAAATTAAATTAAATAAAATGCTTGAAGATTTTTTGACAATACAGTGCACACTTTTAACAAGACAATCGTAACGTTCCAGCCTTGCTGGTTGCCTTTAAGGGGTAAACATCAATATTGCAGTGGGGGTGAGGGGTACCTGGCCCTACAGATGCAATTTTAGTTGAATTTCCTCTCCTATTTCGGTCTCCAAGTTTTTTGTTCCTGAATGTTGAAAATCATTTAACTTTTTTCATTTATGAACAAATGGCTTGAAAAATGTTTTCAAGCCGCTAATACTGGGCACCAGAAGATCGGGCCATAAAGGCATCCCGTTCAGAGGCTCCTTCAGCCCCAGGCAGCTAAATAACCTCAGGCACTGTGAACGCTCACCTCAGAGCTACCAACAATGCCTGGAGCTCTGCCACCCAAGCAGAGTGGAATCAGCTGTGTATGCTGACAGAGCACTAACAGGTCATCAGATCTCCGGCTCCTGATGGTGGCTGCATGCGTAAATACAAAATAGAAAAGCAATCTTCTTTTAAATTAAAGGGAAAACTCTAGGCCTTATAGTACCGCGTTCCGCCTGTTATTACATCATATTCGTAAAGCACAGATTATTTTCATACCCGTCTGACACCTGCTTTTTTCCGTCTGACATACAGCAAAACTACCTGTTGACCTATTGCTACAGACTCTTTAAAATACACATAATGTGGGCTTTTGCTCTGCCCAGAGGATTATTTATCTCTCAGCTCATGTTATTTGCTGTATCATTCCACTTATGAGGTGCTGATATTGCAATGCATTAGGGACTATCTTACATCCCCAAAATACTCTGAATCATCTTACATTGAATCCTTTATCTGTTGGATGCTGTCATAGTTTGACTCTTGCTCTAGGCAAGACTGATGGTTTAAGGATGACAGCACTTTTGTTTATAAGTGACTAGGCCAGTCCTACAACAAGTTGCAACTGTTGTCCCAACCCTCCTGGCTCACAAGCAGCACCTCACCAAAAACCCAAACAGTGAAAGGTGATTTGCGGCAGCCTTTAGGCATGGACTCAAGAGTGCAACATCTCAGGGAGGTCATGGTTAGACGGAGATTACCCCTTTCTCACATGAACAACAGGTCTCAATCAAACACAGGCAACAAAGGAGATGCAGTAACGTTTCAATAGCTTTTATTAACAAAACTGCAATCTACGATAAGTTGAGTGGGCTGCAATGATTAGGATAATGAGTAATGCAAGGAACAGAATGGTAAAAACAAGAGTCATGAATACAAATACACCCACCATCTTGCAATAACATGAAATATGAAATAGATGTGAAATAGACCCTACTATCCTAACATGATGAACCTAATCTCTAACCTAAAGAGAGCTAGGTGTGTTAAACCTAATCTGCCAGTACCATGTCCATGAGAAAAGCCCCCTACCCTAGTTACCTTGGAATGAGGTCTCCAGAACAGACTCCGTGGGGACATGAAGACTAGGTAAGCATCTAGGTGACGTGTAGCATAGATAGCATTGATGGCATTTGATAGGAATCCCTCTGCTTATCTTGTCTGTGTGAGATGTATTTATACAGATCTGGTAGGGCCCCTGATGTAGGTATGTTCCCAAAGAATAGATGAGAAGGCATGCTTGGGGTGGCAATTATATAAACAATTCCTTGAAAAGATACAATATGTTACTGGCACACAAAAGTGGGAAAATACATAATGTGAATACCTACATATCTCATTTATCTTTGACACTGATAGTGACGCTTTTACAGAGTGGCACTGATAATGTGTAACTAAAACATCTTCCTAACTATAAATATGGAAGCCATCTTGGAAGAAATAATTAAATAAATGTGCTAAAACATAGCAAGCTAAGTAAGTTAAAAGTCACCTGGTGATGGGGGCATAGGCATGCAAGCCAGAAGGCTAAGCTAACTCCTGATTCCCATCAAAGCTAAATAGGAGCCACTACAATGCATTGTTTAAAGAAAGCAATAATTATTTTTTTTAGACTGTGTTGGACTTTTTGCCTTACACAGGGTCATCCCCAGTCTTTTTGCCTCCTTCCTCCTGGTTTTTCTGACCTCTCGCTGTTGGCTCTAGGACTCTGAGCACTTTATCACTGCTGACCTGTGCTAAAGTGCAGGTGCTCTCCCATCTAAAGTTGGTATGATTGGCTTTTACCTAATTGGCATATTTAATTTACCTATAAGTCCCTTGTACAGTGGTATCTCTATACCCAGGGCCTGTAAATGAAATACTACTAGTGGGCCTGCAGCGCTGCTTGCGCCACCCACTGAAGTAGACTTTCAAACCTGTCTCAGGCCTGCTAGAGCAGGGCCTGTGTGCGCAGTTTTCTACCACAGGGACCTGGCATGTAAATTTACTTGCCAGGCCCAGAACTCCCCTTTCACTACATGTAAGTCACCCCTAAGGTACACCCTAGCTAGCCCTATGGGCAGGATGCCATGTATGTAGAAAGGCAGGACATGTGCCAAGTTGCGTGGCCTGTCCTGGTAGTGACAAACAGCCTAACTGGTGTCTCACTGCTGTGAGTGCTGCCTTCTCATAGGATCACATTAGAAATGCCCTGCCTTATGTGTAAGGGGTATTGTCTGATTTATGAGGGGTAGCGTAGGCGTGTTTGGTATGGTTGTAATGGTGATAATAAATGCTGCTTACTGGTGTGGGTGTATTTTTTATTACTATCACAGAAATGCCACTTCTAGAAAGTGCGCATTTATCTGTGCTTATGACTCTGGTGTTTTGAAGCTTGACTCCAATCCACGTCTGGGCAGAGTGACAGTTGGGGCTTTGTGCATACTTTTCAGACAGCCTGTACACAGGGAGGGTGGAGGTGTCACAGAGGTGCATCTGCATACTGAATAGACTTCCTGGGCTGAGAGAAGGGAGAGACGGGCACACCTACATTTGTAAAGGCTGTGCCCTGGCCTCACACATTAGGGTCGTTAACCCCCCACTGATGTTTGGAGCCTGTGCTGAAAGGAGAGAGGGGGCACTCCCAGAACCAGTTGTAACTGGCTGGAACCTCCTCTCCCTATCATTGTAAAACACTGTAAGAACTGACTATAAGTACAGGGGAATTTTCCCCACAATTTGAACATTCTTGGAACTTGAAACTGGACACAGAACGCTGATGAATGGACTCACCAGGAAACCGCCTTGGATAGCTGCTGCTGTGCTGACCTGTGACCTGCCTTGTCACTAGGAGGAACTGCCACCATCTGCACCCCTTGTGCTGGCCTGTAGCTGGGCCCACCAGCCCTGTACCTTTTCCTTGCTTATTGTTCTCAGGGGCAGGGTGCTGTGGCCCCTGACCCCTGCACCAATCTTCTACAGCGTTGCCTTAGCGCTTGGGAAAAGCGCTCTTTCTTATAACTGCTGCAGAAGATCACTGCCGCAGCCCGGGCCTCAGATTGGCCTTGGCGCTTTAAAAACGCCTTATTGCTGCTCCCCGGATCACCGCCGCAGCCAGGTTGTTTGATTGCTTCAGAGCGCGAGGATCGCGCTCAGCTCAGTGCCCCCAGGGCACGAGAAAATCAACACGGAAAGAATCAGGAGCAAGCATGCTCCTAGCGGTGCCCCCGGGGTAGGGATCGCTCCGAGGAGCGCCCCCGGGGCACCGGCCGGCCCGACCTTGTGCCAGCGTTTCGTCCGAGCAGGAGGGAGAGGAAGACGCCTCTCCCTCACCTGCTCAAGCCCCGTAGGGCTCTCCCTGAGCGTGCGGGCGGGCGGGCGGCAGCCTCATCGGAGGCTCGCCCGTGCCACAGGCTCTCTGGTGGGCCCCCTCGTGGGCCAAGGGCAATTGTGAAGGGGTCTCCCTTCGTGGAAGGGCCGACGGAGGCCCAGGGAGACCCCAGGAGTTCACGGGTCCCCGGAGGGGCCCGTTCGCAAATCGGAGGGGGTGCGTGGCACCCCCCTCCTTACTCGCAGGATTTCCCTGACCTGGGCCCCCCCTGGAGAGGGCCGGTGGAGGCCCGGGGGGCCCCCAGTGATCACGGGTCCCAGAAGGGGCCCGTCAGGAATTCGGAGAGGGTGCGTGCCACCCCTCTCGGTCCCCCAATGCTCAGGGAGGCCCCCGTTTTGCGCAGAGGAGCGCCAGGGGCCCCATTGTTCATTTTAGGCACTGGAAGTGCCTCTTCATCAAGACAGGTACTTTTAAAAGGACCAATATAACTATAATTGAAGTTCTTTCTACAGACTTTGCTAATTGTGATATATTGCCTACCTGTTCTATGATGCTTTCACATATATGTGCAAATGTTCCTTTTATGGGCATGACTTGCTAATATGTTTCCCTAACTTGCCATAGATTTTCTAATGTTCCTACTATGGGCGTTTTATGATATTCTTATGACAAGTATTCTAATGTGATAACGTGTTTCCTGACTACTGCTTATGTTGCAGAATAGTGAGTAACCTGTGTGTTATGTGTGACTACTGCTAGTTTGCAGAGTAACTAATGTGTAACGTTCTGACAACTGCTAAGGTAGCAGGATAGTACTGTTATGTGATGTTGGTCTGACAATTGCCTTGTGTACAATACAGTATATTTTCATAAAATGAGGGGGTTGTGTTTCCTTTGTGGTGGGGATATTGCGTCACGTGTGTTGTGTGTGTTGTGCAAACGCTTTACACATTGCCTCTGGGTTAAGCCTGACTGCTCTTGCCAAGCTACCAAGGGGGTGAGCAGGGGTTATCTTGGACGTGTAACTCCCTTGCCCTGACTAGAGTGGGTAAGTTCTGCCTGGCTGAGGTGCATACCCTAGCCAACCAGAAACCCCATTTCTAACAGACTGCAACAGGATTTTGTCAATACTTTAATCAGGACTCCAATTGTCAGCCAGACCGATTGGGTTTGCCACTGCTTGTGTGAATTGTGATGCTCACTTAAGGCACCGCTGCACAGACATGACGATTTGGAACTGAAATGTCAAGCTCTGATGTCTTGATGATCTTTTTTCTATCTCTCCTTTTGTGTATTTTTCCGCCTTTCTTGTCTCAATTTTTTCTCTCTACGTGCTGAAGCCAGCAGACCAAGATCTTTTATTTGGTCCCTATTCATTGGGTGTTCCCCTTTGCCACCAGCATAACTCCAAATGAAGTGGCTACATAGGCTGCACAGCAATTTACTAGAGGTGGGGGAAATCATGGAATTTGACTCCATGGAATTCCATAGAGTTACATAAAATCGCCGCGAGATTCCACAGAGTTCCGGCAACAGGCAGAAATAGGCATGTTGCACTGCTCATGTTGTGATTTAGTGCTGGAAGGACATTCCATGTTGCCACATCAGCATGAACTGCTCCATGCAGCATGCTAGATGGCGCAGTTGCTCAAGTTGATTTTGCCTCAGCAAGATTAGATTTTCTAATCAAGTGGCAGCCTTGCGACCACAAAAGGTTGCGACAGTCCACGTTTGAAAAATCTTACTGGATTTCCTCTTAGCAACCAGAAATCGCACCAGCGGACATCAAATCTCACTTGCACTCTCCAACTTCTGTTCTAGAGTCACATGTGAGAAGAAATTCCACATTGTTGATGATTGGTGGAATCTGGCCAGAATTCCACATTACAAGAGTACAGTAGAGTTGCCAAAATTCCATCAATTCCACTTGTGAAATGGAATATTTCCCCCACCCCTAAGTGTACCTCATACTCCAACATGTCTGCTAAAGGGACTTTTGGTGCATCATATCCATTCCTCCATGTAAATGAACTTGTCAGTCTACCAGCAGTGGTGCTAAAACAATTTTCAGAGTGGGGTGCTGCCATCAGTGTTGTCACTGAAGTCATAAGGATTGTGAAAAATTCAACCATCACACAAAGAATAATAGTAACAAATCAGCCACACCCATTCAGGCGAATGGTAAGGACGTGGTATTTTGCCAGTGGTGCATTTTGAAGCACATGGTCCCAAATATATTACTAAAGCATTGTGTAGTACTACAAATTGTCGTTCTACACATTTTTTATAAAGAGCCATAAAATAAAATAGCCACTACATTTGCACAAAAACGTGGTTGTACTGATGATATTATACAATGCACTATTGATAATGTGTTGGTTTCAGTAAATATTTACAATTTGCGCATCACCAAGAAAACTGTCCTGATCCTATTCAAATATTTGCTTCAATCACACTTCAATCAATCAATTCTTTATTCGGTTATACAATAATAACCATAAATCACTTAAACACATAGCACTTTACATACATTAAAAAAAAAATACTTGTATATTTAGAATCTTAAAAGCCTCCCATATTCATTTACAGTTAAAATTCAAATATAAAACTATTTGATAAGTAAAAAAGTTTGTATTATTCGTAAACTCATAGCCCCTTTTGAGAAAGACTCCACCCCCTGGCACACCAACACATCAGGGACCATACGTAACCACAGGTAGGCTGGGCGATACTGCACAAAACCCTTTTTTTTCAATACGGAAAGGAAAAATCTTTGTCTAAAAGGTGCATAAAAATCACAAAACATTGTAAAACGGAATAAAGACTGTTTAACATTGTAGGGCATTAAACATTTCTGGGCGGCCAAGGGATGTGGTGGTCTCTTTTATGTATGCCAGCCAAGGGATATTCAAAGCTCAATCACATGTCAGACAATCACAGAACATTTCCCTATTTAGGGAGGCACAATCATTTGACCAAACGGAAATCCACAGCAGAAGAGGCGCAATCTTAATACCATCCTCCACACACTCCAGATTCAATTCCTTGTGAAGGCAAAACCTGGAACTATTTTGTCCACGCCCAGTAGCCATCTGCAGAAGCGGTTTTCCTCTATCTGGGAAGCCAAGCTACCTGAAAAGCCAAAGAGTGATGCCTCATACATGAGAACCGGAAGGCATTTTCGTCTATACACCTCATGCAGAGGCTTTATAGGCTTATTCCCTACTCTTGAAGCAAACTCAAAAGTAGCTCCTACAGCGGCATTAAATTGCGCATATCGCCTCAAGATGCAGGGCTTCCATGTTCCTTTGTCATCAAAAGTTACCCCTAGATAGGAAAACTCCTGCACACGGCTGATGATTTTATCATTAATCTTCAAAGCACCCACTTTGCTCAGTGGCTTGCCACAGACCATAAAGTGGGACTTGCTGCTGTTAACCTCTAATTCTAAATCAGACATAAAATCGCCATATGCCTTAACCACGTCGTGGAGACCATTCATAATATGGGCCATAAGTACTCCATCATCCGCGTATATCAGGGCCAGGATACTCTTACCATTTATTTACAACTTTTCACCAAAAAATTATACAAGCCATTTGTATATAAAAGAAACAGGGTGGGGGCCAAAACACACCCCTGTTTTTAATGAAAAGAAATTCTGTGCATTCCCCATGAGTCCCATATCTCACAGATGTGCTAGTCCCCAAGTGTAAATACCGAAACAATTCCACAATTTGGGGCTCCATGCCCATCAAGGTTAGATGTTCCCATAACTTGCTGCAATTTACTTTGTCAAATGCAGAGCTGGGGTCCATAAAAGCAATATACAAAGTACCCTTCTTCACCTGCGTATATTTACCAATCAGCATGAGCAAGTTCAGACATTGCTCCTGAGTCCCCAGCCTTTCCCTAAAACCATGCTGCACCTTACTCATCACATCCTGCTCTCTGATCCATTCCTCAATACGTTGTAAAACAATGCGCCCCAGTATTTTCGCCGAGGAGTCTAAGAGTGAGATTGGGTGATAGGATTTGGGATCACTCCGATTTCCCTTTTTAAACATGGGGACAATACACGTGGATTTCCATGAGGAAGGGATTACTGCACTCATTGCCACATTTAAAACATTAAGCATTATAGGTGCACACAGCTGAGGATAACTTTTGTATAGGTCTATTGGAATTGCATCAGGACTTGGCGCTTTGCGGTTTGAGCTCTCCTGCATAGACAACAATACCTCATCTAGTTTGAATCTGATTGCCAAATTTTGGTATAACCTGATAGCTCATCCATTTCCTCCCCTTGATTTCTGTTGGAAAATGGGTTATTGGTAGGGCAGGTAGGTACCTACACCTAGCAACAAGCCACAAACCTCCACAAAAGTACAGTTAGGTCTCAGTAAATTAATCCCAGCTCTACCCTTGGTAGCTTGGCATCGAGCGTCAAGGCTTAACTTAGGAGACAAAGTGTAAAGCATTCAAATATCACAAAACAGTAATTAAATAAAACACAGGAAACAGTTTAAAAATCCAAAACCAATTTATAAAAATAGCTTATATTTTTATCTTTAAAATGACACAAAAACGATTAAAATCGGTTCAGGGGAACCGGAGATATGAATTTTTAAAGTATTATTATTTTCTAGCGCTTAGAAACAAAAAGCGCCAATCGGGTCATCTGGTTGCACCAGGACCGGGACAAAGTCAAACTTTCAGGCCGACCGCGATGGAGCCCTGCTCGGCTACAGGTCGCGGGAAGCCTCGGTTAAAAAGTTACCTTCTGACTTAGTCTTTATTTTGAAGTTTTTCTTCACCGGGACGAACCTGCCAGTTGGATCCGACCTCCTGGAGCCCTTGTCCGGATACGCGAAGTCGGTTTCCTCGGTGGTGATTTTTACCTTCGGACTTAGTCGTTTTTTCGAGATGAAAATCCTTCGACCGGGGTAAACCTGGATCTTGATCCGACGTCCGTGGAGCCCTTCTCGGATACGATGGCTGGAAGGTCCCGGTCAACTTTTTACGTTCGGACTTAGTCTCTTTTTTGGATGTTTTTCTTTACCGGGACGAACCACGAAGTCAGGCCGGGTCGCGGTTGAGGCAAGCCGGCTAGAATTTCCGCGTCGGGTCGGTCACTTTATGGAGCTTTTTTCCAAAAATTCTCCAATCTTTTCCAAACTTCTGGGGCTTCACCCAGATGTTCTTTTAAGGTTCTTTTGGGGTCCACAGCTCACCCCAAGGGTCCAGAAGTTCTGTGATGGTCCTTGGGGGTGCGGACTTCAACTCCCAGAATGCACCTGGCGCAAACTCCTTTTTGGCCACTGGACAGTGGTCAGCTGGTCACTTTTTCAGGAGTTGGTGCAGGGGACTCTGGTTAGCAATTTTTCACCTGTAGCAAACAGGGAGTCCCTCCTTGAACCAGTGGAAGCCAGGCAAAGTCCTTCTTGTGGTGAAGCCCAAGTGTGCAGCTGGTGCAGTCTTTCTGAGTGCAGGGTCCAGGTGCAGGCCAGGGGTCCAGCAGGGCAGTCCTTCTTCTTCTTGTAGTTCTTTCTTCTTGAAATTTGGTGGGTATCTGAGGCGTGGGTGCAGGTCTGCCAGTTTTATCCTTGCTCCTGGGTGAAAAGCAGGGGGGCCCTGGTTCTCCAATCAGGGACAGGGTCGTCCCCCTGTGATGACCACTTCCTGGGAAGTGTGGCAAAAATCCATCCCAGAAGGCAACAGTCTCTAAAAATCCAAAATGGATGAATCTGATTTTTGGAGGAGAGATCTGGCTGAGCCCACCCACTGGTGTGGCTAAAAATCATAAACACACCCCTCTCCTGCCCTCTCCTAATCTAATCAAGGGGGCACCTAGCTGTCTGGGGTTGCAGGATGTGGGGGTGTTGCTGGGTGCTGCAAATGTCCTTCTCTGCCTTTGAAGACCAGTTTGGCAGCCCTCCCCCTTCCTGCCTCACCATCTGCTGAGGGGAGATTCTCTCCCCCAAGCACATTCCTTTGTGTGAAGTCAGGCCACTTCACACCTCATTAAAGTAGCCTGGCAGAAGCTGCTGCAGGCTGGCCAATCAGAGCACAGCAGCAAAAACAATGCAGAGCTGAAATTGGCAACTTTTTAGGTAAAGTCTAAACTTTTTACCTGCACTAGTTATATTAAATCCAACAACTGGAAGTTGTGGGATTTATTATAACAATCAATTTGATACCAAATTCTTGGTATGTAACATTTAAGGAGACTTTAAAATTTTAAATAAAGTCTGCCCATTCTAGCCTATGAAGGCCATTTACTTCAATGAGGGAAAAACGAATTTGGCTGTTTTTACCTCACCAGGGCTTATAAATTTACTTTTATAAAGTCCCTGCTTATAGTTACATGGCACCCAGCCCTAGGGGCACATAGGGCACACCTTAGGGGTGACTTATATGTAAAAATAAGGTAGTTTAAGACTTTGGAAGTACCTTTAATTCCAAAGTCGAATTTGCATATAACTTTAATTTAAAAGCAGCCAGCAAGGCAGGCTTGCTTTTAAAATGACACTGGGCACCTCAGCAATGCACCTAGGTGTGCACCACCTATGCTGTGGCCCCTAAACCTACATGCCCTACCATATACTAGGGACTTATAGGTAGGCTAACTTAGCCAATTATAATTAGCCTAATTTGCATATCCATTTTACACAGAGCACAGGCCCTGGGACTGGTTAGCAGTACCCAGGGCACCATCAGAGTCAGGAAAACACCAGCATAAAGTGGAAAATGGGGGCAAAAAGTTATGGGGCCTCTGCAATCAGCCCCAGTTTCTCACACAACCCCCCCCCAGCCCACACGCCCAGGAGACTCAGCCCAACCCTGGGAGAGTCTTCCTAGCTTGTTAGGCGAGGAAGACAGTGAAGAAAACTGGCTGTCCCTTTGCAGGGCCTACTCTGCCTTATATCCTCCTGTCAGGGTCACTCCCTCTGGGTAGTGAAGCCCTCCCAACAGTAAAAGGACCCAACTCAAACTGAAACTTCCCTCTAGGGGGTCTTCCTCCTCTCTCTCTGCCAACTTGGGTAGTGAGGTGCCCACCTCCCCTACTCCAAACTTTGCTAGGGCAACACCTAGCTTACCCAAAGAGGCCACCCAACACTTGAGCAACCCCACCATGACCAATAGGGTCAGGGGGCCTACTTTGCTATTGGCCCTGGGGTCTGCCTCCCAGGCCAAGTACAGTGCTGCCAGGAAGGCTAGCACCCAGCAGAGGCTACTGACAGCTGTCAGTACCCAGAACCACACCCTAAGCTCTCCACTGACAGGTGGCTGAGCTGCTTTAAGGGCAACTTTGGGGTCCTGGCACCCCTCTTGCTGTCTAGAGTGGGGGGCTACCACCTCCTGTGGCAGACACCCTCCTTCCACTCTCCCTTCTGTCAGTGCAGGGGCAACACCTTGCATCTGGACAGCTGCCTGACTACTCAGGACTTCCTTGGGGTCAGGTGAGGCCTCACCAGTGCCAACTCTGGGCTCCCCCCTTACTGGGGCAGAAGGCCCTTGGCTCCCTGGAACTCTCTTCAAGAGTGGCCTACTTTTCCTTTTCTTCTTTCCTTTTCTTGGGGACCCCTGTCTCCTAACTGTAGGGACTGACTCCCCAGGACTTTGGGTTGGGGGGGCGCCCTGGGCGACCACCCCATCTGTGACCAGACTCACCTCTGGGAGGTCACTGCCCAGGATACAATCTATGGGAAGGTCAGCACTGACTACCACCCTAATCCAGTCAAGGATACCCTCCCTCTCTAGGGGCACTATGGCTACAGGTTTGGAGGTGACCTCCCCTGTGGCTATCCTGACTTTCTTTGTCTTTCCTGGGACATACATGTCTGGGGTCACTAACCGGTCACTCACTACAGTGTGACTGGCACAGGTGTCTCTCAGGCCAGTGGTAGGGATCCCATTCACTTGAATGTGGTGGAAGTGCCTACTCCCACCCTCAGGGATCACCAGCTTACCATCTGGTCCTGTCTCCCAGCACAATGCTAGGAGGACTTCATCATCTGAGGAATCCTCCTCTATGGCTACACTGGACAGCCCAGTGCTAACCACCTTCTTTGGACAGGCTGCATCTCCTCTGAAGTGACCTGTCTGCTGACAGTCAAAGCAAGCCCTACTGTCCAAGAGCTTTTTTAACCCTGGGTCTCCCTGTCTCTGCATGTCAGAGTGGGAGTGGGATTTACTCTCCTCCTTCTTAGGGTTCTGGGGTACAGAGGGAGTCTCTGTGGTGGGCTTACCACCTCCCTCCTTAGGTTTTTGGGGACCTGTCCCCCCCTTCTTGGAGTCTCCCCCCTGGGACTTGACAACCACCCTGGTTCTCAACCACTCATCAGCTGCCTCCCCTAGCTCTCTAGGGTTGGTCTGCTTAGAGTCCACTAGATGCTGGCGTAACCTTTCTTGGATACAATTGGTCAAGATGTGCTCTCTCATGATCAGATTGTATAACCCCTCATAAGTATTAACTTTGTTGCCAATAATCCAGCCCTCCAGTGCTTTTAGTGAGGTGTCTACAAAGCCAACCCAAGACTGGGTACTGACCTTCTGGGTGTCCCTGAACTTCATTCTATATTGCTCTGGGGTCAGACCAAACTTCTTGGCTAAGCACCTTTTCATACTAGGGTATGAATCTGCCTCCTCCCCCCTTAAGGTCAGAAGCCTATCCCTCCCTGAGTTGGGGACCAACTCCCACAAAAGGGAACCCCAGTATTGAGGCCTAACCCTTCTCATTTGGAGTGCCCTCTCAAAGGCCTCCAGCCACTTATCTATGTCATCCCCCTCTACATAAGCAGGGACCACCCCCTTGGGTAATCTGGGGCAAACTCCCCCACCCATGGACACCTCAGCTTCTTTATCGCTGCTTCCATCTCTTTTTTCTTTGTATGCCCACTTTTTCTTTTCTAGGGCCAGCTTCTCTGCTTCCAAAGCTATGTAGGCTAGCTGGGCTTCCAGCTCTCTTTCCCTGATGGATGGGTTCTCTCCTCCTGAAAGGACCCTCTTCCTACCACTAGCTTTGGGTCTGCCCCTAGTGACTGTATCCAGTGAGGACCGTTCCTCCTCTTCCTCACTTGGGGTCTGATGCCTTCCCTCCCCTGAGTGGTTAGAGTTAGCATCTTCCTCTTTTTCTTCCTCCTCTGGAGCTTCCTCTGTCTCTACCTCTTGGGCCTCAGCCCATGCTGTCAGGGATTTAATCAGGATTTGCTTCCTGAGATCAGGGGTTGCAGGCAACCCTCTCTCAATACACAACCCCCTAAGCTGGACTACTGTCAGTGTGGGTAGGCTAGCCAGATCAAGCTCCATGGTTCCCTAGTTTTGTGTCAACAAAAACTTTTTGCAAAAATTGGTAACAAGAATTTAGAAAAATTACAAAAATTCAATAATTGAAATTAATCCAAATTAATAAAAAAAAAAAAAAATTAAAATTAAAAATTAAAAACAATTTTTGCACTAGGACAATTTAAAGGATTTTTAATTTGTTTTACCTAAAACTGTAACGTGATATTGAACACAAGTACAGGATCCCGTCGCTGCTTCCAATTATGTTGGAAAATGGGTTATTGGTAGGGCAGGTAGGTACCTACACCTAGCAACAAGCCACAAACCTCCACAAAAGTACAGTTAGGTCTCAGTAAATTAATCCCAGCTCTACCCTTGGTAGCTTGGCATCGAGCGTCAAGGCTTAACTTAGGAGACAAAGTGTAAAGCATTCAAATATCACAAAACAGTAATTAAATAAAACACAGGAAACAGTTTAAAAATCCAAAACCAATTTATAAAAATAGCTTATATTTTTATCTTTAAAATGACACAAAAACGATTAAAATCGGTTCAGGGGAACCGGAGATATGAATTTTTAAAGTATTATTATTTTCTAGCGCTTAGAAACAAAAAGCGCCAATCGGGTCATCTGGTTGCACCAGGACCGGGACAAAGTCAAACTTTCAGGCCGACCGCGATGGAGCCCTGCTCGGCTACAGGTCGCGGGAAGCCTCGGTTAAAAAGTTACCTTCTGACTTAGTCTTTATTTTGAAGTTTTTCTTCACCGGGACGAACCTGCCAGTTGGATCCGACCTCCTGGAGCCCTTGTCCGGATACGCGAAGTCGGTTTCCTCGGTGGTGATTTTTACCTTCGGACTTAGTCGTTTTTTCGAGATGAAAATCCTTCGACCGGGGTAAACCTGGATCTTGATCCGACGTCCGTGGAGCCCTTCTCGGATACGATGGCTGGAAGGTCCCGGTCAACTTTTTACGTTCGGACTTAGTCTCTTTTTTGGATGTTTTTCTTTACCGGGACGAACCACGAAGTCAGGCCGGGTCGCGGTTGAGGCAAGCCGGCTAGAATTTCCGCGTCGGGTCGGTCACTTTATGGAGCTTTTTTCCAAAAATTCTCCAATCTTTTCCAAACTTCTGGGGCTTCACCCAGATGTTCTTTTAAGGTTCTTTTGGGGTCCATAGCTCACCCCAAGGGTCCAGAAGTTCTGTGATGGTCCTTGGGGGTGCGGACTTCAACTCCCAGAATGCACCTGGCGCAAACTCCTTTTTGGCCACTGGACAGTGGTCAGCTGGTCACTTTTTCAGGAGTTGGTGCAGGGGACTCTGGTTAGCAATTTTTCACCTGTAGCAAACAGGGAGTCCCTCCTTGAACCAGTGGAAGCCAGGCAAAGTCCTTCTTGTGGTGAAGCCCAAGTGTGCAGCTGGTGCAGTCTTTCTGAGTGCAGGGTCCAGGTGCAGGCCAGGGGTCCAGCAGGGCAGTCCTTCTTCTTCTTGTAGTTCTTTCTTCTTGAAATTTGGTGGGGATCTGAGGCGTGGGTGCAGGTCTGCCAGTTTTATCCTTGCTCCTGGGTGAAAAGCAGGGGGGCCCTGGTTCTCCAATCAGGGACAGGGTCGTCCCCCTGTGATGACCACTTCCTGGGAAGTGTGGCAAAAATCCATCCCAGAAGGCAACAGTCTCTAAAAATCCAAAATGGATGAATCTGATTTTTGGAGGAGAGATCTGGCTGAGCCCACCCACTGGTGTGGCTAAAAATCATAAACACACCCCTCTCCTGCCCTCTCCTAATCTAATCAAGGGGGCACCTAGCTGTCTGGGGTTGCAGGATGTGGGGGTGTTGCTGGGTGCTGCAAATGTCCTTCTCTGCCTTTGAAGACCAGTTTGGCAGCCCTCCCCCTTCCTGCCTCACCATCTGCTGAGGGGAGATTCTCTCCCCCAAGCACATTCCTTTGTGTGAAGTCAGGCCACTTCACACCTCATTAAAGTAGCCTGGCAGAAGCTGCTGCAGGCTGGCCAATCAGAGCACAGCAGCAAAAACAATGCAGAGCTGAAATTGGCAACTTTTTAGGTAAAGTCTAAACTTTTTACCTGCACTAGTTATATTAAATCCAACAACTGGAAGTTGTGGGATTTATTATAACAATCAATTTGATACCAAATTCTTGGTATGTAACATTTAAGGAGACTTTAAAATTTTAAATAAAGTCTGCCCATTCTAGCCTATGAAGGCCATTTACTTCAATGAGGGAAAAACGAATTTGGCTGTTTTTACCTCACCAGGGCTTATAAATTTACTTTTATAAAGTCCCTGCTTATAGTTACATGGCACCCAGCCCTAGGGGCACATAGGGCACACCTTAGGGGTGACTTATATGTAAAAATAAGGTAGTTTAAGACTTTGGAAGTACCTTTAATTCCAAAGTCGAATTTGCATATAACTTTAATTTAAAAGCAGCCAGCAAGGCAGGCTTGCTTTTAAAATGACACTGGGCACCTCAGCAATGCACCTAGGTGTGCACCACCTATGCTGTGGCCCCTAAACCTACATGCCCTACCATATACTAGGGACTTATAGGTAGGCTAACTTAGCCAATTATAATTAGCCTAATTTGCATATCCATTTTACACAGAGCACAGGCCCTGGGACTGGTTAGCAGTACCCAGGGCACCATCAGAGTCAGGAAAACACCAGCATAAAGTGGAAAATGGGGGCAAAAAGTTATGGGGCCTCTGCAATCAGCCCCAGTTTCTCACACAACCCCCCCCCAGCCCACACGCCCAGGAGACTCAGCCCAACCCTGGGAGAGTCTTCCTAGCTTGTTAGGCGAGGAAGACAGTGAAGAAAACTGGCTGTCCCTTTGCAGGGCCTACTCTGCCTTATATCCTCCTGTCAGGGTCACTCCCTCTGGGTAGTGAAGCCCTCCCAACAGTAAAAGGACCCAACTCAAACTGAAACTTCCCTCTAGGGGGGTCTTCCTCCTCTCTCTCTGCCAACTTGGGTAGTGAGGTGCCCACCTCCCCTACTCCAAACTTTGCTAGGGCAACACCTAGCTTACCCAAAGAGGCCACCCAACACTTGAGCAACCCCACCATGACCAATAGGGTCAGGGGGCCTACTTTGCTATTGGCCCTGGGGTCTGCCTCCCAGGCCAAGTACAGTGCTGCCAGGAAGGCTAGCACCCAGCAGAGGCTACTGACAGCTGTCAGTACCCAGAACCACACCCTAAGCTCTCCACTGACAGGTGGCTGAGCTGCTTTAAGGGTAACTTTGGGGTCCTGGCACCCCTCTTGCTGTCTAGAGTGGGGGGCTACCACCTCCTGTGGCAGACACCCTCCTTCCACTCTCCCTTCTGTCAGTGCAGGGGCAACACCTTGCATCTGGACAGCTGCCTGACTACTCAGGACTTCCTTGGGGTCAGGTGAGGCCTCACCAGTGCCAACTCTGGGCTCCCTTACTGGGGCAGAAGGCCCTTGGCTCCCTGGAACTCTCTTCAAGAGTGGCCTACTTTTCCTTTTCTTCTTTCCTTTTCTTGGGGACCCCTGTCTCCTAACTGTAGGGACTGACTCCCCAGGACTTTGGGTTGGGGGGGCGCCCTGGGCGACCACCCCATCTGTGACCAGACTCACCTCTGGGAGGTCACTGCCCAGGATACAATCTAGGGGAAGGTCAGCACTGACTACCACCCTAATCCAGTCAAGGATACCCTCCCTCTCTAGGGGCACTATGGCTACAGGTTTGGAGGTGACCTCCCCTGTGGCTATCCTGACTTTCTTTGTCTTTCCTGGGACATACATGTCTGGGGTCACTAACCGGTCACTCACTACAGTGTGACTGGCACAGGTGTCTCTCAGGCCAGTGGTAGGGATCCCATTCACTTGAATGTGGTGGAAGTGCCTACTCCCACCCTCAGGGATCACCAGCTTACCATCTGGTCCTGTCTCCCAGCACAATGCTAGGAGGACTTCATCATCTGAGGAATCCTCCTCTATGGCTACACTGGACAGCCCAGTGCTAACCACCTTCTTTGGACAGGCTGCATCTCCTCTGAAGTGACCTGTCTGCTGACAGTCAAAGCAAGCCCTACTGTCCAAGAGCTTTTTTAACCCTGGGTCTCCCTGTCTCTGCATGTCAGAGTGGGAGTGGGATTTACTCTCCTCCTTCTTAGGGTTCTGGGGTACAGAGGGAGTCTCTGTGGTGGGCTTACCACCTCCCTCCTTAGGTTTTTGGGGACCTGTCCCCCCCTTCTTGGAGTCTCCCCCCTGGGACTTGACAACCACCCTGGTTCTCAACCACTCATCAGCTGCCTCCCCTAGCTCTCTAGGGTTGGTCTGCTTAGAGTCCACTAGATGCTGGCGTAACCTTTCTTGGATACAATTGGTCAAGATGTGCTCTCTCATGATCAGATTGTATAACCCCTCATAAGTATTAACTTTGTTGCCAATAATCCAGCCCTCCAGTGCTTTTAGTGAGGTGTCTACAAAGCCAACCCAAGACTGGGTACTGACCTTCTGGGTGTCCCTGAACTTCATTCTATATTGCTCTGGGGTCAGACCAAACTTCTTGGCTAAGCACCTTTTCATACTAGGGTATGAATCTGCCTCCTCCCCCCTTAAGGTCAGAAGCCTATCCCTCCCTGAGTTGGGGACCAACTCCCACAAAAGGGAACCCCAGTATTGAGGCCTAACCCTTCTCATTTGGAGTGCCCTCTCAAAGGCCTCCAGCCACTTATCTATGTCATCCCCCTCTACATAAGCAGGGACCACCCCCTTGGGTAATCTGGGGCAAACTCCCCCACCCATGGACACCTCAGCTTCTTTATCGCTGCTTCCATCTCTTTTTTCTTTGTATGCCCACTTTTTCTTTTCTAGGGCCAGCTTCTCTGCTTCCAAAGCTATGTAGGCTAGCTGGGCTTCCAGCTCTCTTTCCCTGATGGATGGGTTCTCTCCTCCTGAAAGGACCCTCTTCCTACCACTAGCTTTGGGTCTGCCCCTAGTGACTGTATCCAGTGAGGACCGTTCCTCCTCTTCCTCACTTGGGGTCTGATGCCTTCCCTCCCCTGAGTGGTTAGAGTTAGCATCTTCCTCTTTTTCTTCCTCCTCTGGAGCTTCCTCTGTCTCTACCTCTTGGGCCTCAGCCCATGCTGTCAGGGATTTAATCAGGATTTGCTTCCTGAGATCAGGGGTTGCAGGCAACCCTCTCTCAATACACAACCCCCTAAGCTGGACTACTGTCAGTGTGGGTAGGCTAGCCAGATCAAGCTCCATGGTTCCCTAGTTTTGTGTCAACAAAAACTTTTTGCAAAAATTGGTAACAAGAATTTAGAAAAATTACAAAAATTCAATAATTGAAATTAATCCAAATTAATTAAAAAAAAAAAAAATTAAAATTAAAAATTAAAAACAATTTTTGCACTAGGACAATTTAAAGGATTTTTAATTTGTTTTACCTAAAACTGTAACGTGATATTGAACACAAGTACAGGATCCCGTCGCTGCTTCCAATTATGTTGGAAAATGGGTTATTGGTAGGGCAGGTAGGTACCTACACCTAGCAACAAGCCACAAACCTCCACAAAAGTACAGTTAGGTCTCAGTAAATTAATCCCAGCTCTACCCTTGGTAGCTTGGCATCGAGCGTCAAGGCTTAACTTAGGAGACAAAGTGTAAAGCATTCAAATATCACAAAACAGTAATTAAATAAAACACAGGAAACAGTTTAAAAATCCAAAACCAATTTATAAAAATAGCTTATATTTTTATCTTTAAAATGACACAAAAACGATTAAAATCGGTTCAGGGGAACCGGAGATATGAATTTTTAAAGTATTATTATTTTCTAGCGCTTAGAAACAAAAAGCGCCAATCGGGTCATCTGGTTGCACCAGGACCGGGACAAAGTCAAACTTTCAGGCCGACCGCGATGGAGCCCTGCTCGGCTACAGGTCGCGGGAAGCCTCGGTTAAAAAGTTACCTTCTGACTTAGTCTTTATTTTGAAGTTTTTCTTCACCGGGACGAACCTGCCAGTTGGATCCGACCTCCTGGAGCCCTTGTCCGGATACGCGAAGTCGGTTTCCTCGGTGGTGATTTTTACCTTCGGACTTAGTCGTTTTTTCGAGATGAAAATCCTTCGACCGGGGTAAACCTGGATCTTGATCCGACGTCCGTGGAGCCCTTCTCGGATACGATGGCTGGAAGGTCCCGGTCAACTTTTTACGTTCGGACTTAGTCTCTTTTTTGGATGTTTTTCTTTACCGGGACGAACCACGAAGTCAGGCCGGGTCGCGGTTGAGGCAAGCCGGCTAGAATTTCCGCGTCGGGTCGGTCACTTTATGGAGCTTTTTTCCAAAAATTCTCCAATCTTTTCCAAACTTCTGGGGCTTCACCCAGATGTTCTTTTAAGGTTCTTTTGGGGTCCACAGCTCACCCCAAGGGTCCAGAAGTTCTGTGATGGTCCTTGGGGGTGCGGACTTCAACTCCCAGAATGCACCTGGCGCAAACTCCTTTTTGGCCACTGGACAGTGGTCAGCTGGTCACTTTTTCAGGAGTTGGTGCAGGGGACTCTGGTTAGCAATTTTTCACCTGTAGCAAACAGGGAGTCCCTCCTTGAACCAGTGGAAGCCAGGCAAAGTCCTTCTTGTGGTGAAGCCCAAGTGTGCAGCTGGTGCAGTCTTTCTGAGTGCAGGGTCCAGGTGCAGGCCAGGGGTCCAGCAGGGCAGTCCTTCTTCTTCTTGTAGTTCTTTCTTCTTGAAATTTGGTGGGGATCTGAGGCGTGGGTGCAGGTCTGCCAGTTTTATCCTTGCTCCTGGGTGAAAAGCAGGGGGGCCCTGGTTCTCCAATCAGGGACAGGGTCGTCCCCCTGTGATGACCACTTCCTGGGAAGTGTGGCAAAAATCCATCCCAGAAGGCAACAGTCTCTAAAAATCCAAAATGGATGAATCTGATTTTTGGAGGAGAGATCTGGCTGAGCCCACCCACTGGTGTGTCTAAAAATCATCGACACACCCCTCTCCTGCCCTCTCCTAATCTAATCAAGGGGGCACCTAGCTGTCTGGGGTTGCAGGATGTGGGGGTGTTGCTGGGTGCTGCAAATGTCCTTCTCTGCCTTTGAAGACCAGTTTGGCAGCCCTCCCCCTTCCTGCCTCACCATCTGCTGAGGGGAGATTCTCTCCCCCAAGCACATTCCTTTGTGTGAAGTCAGGCCACTTCACACCTCATTAAAGTAGCCTGGCAGAAGCTGCTGCAGGCTGGCCAATCAGAGCACAGCAGCAAAAACAATGCAGAGCTGAAATTGGCAACTTTTTAGGTAAAATCTAAACTTTTTACCTGCACTAGTTATATTAAATCCAACAACTGGAAGTTGTGGGATTTATTATAACAATCAATTTGATACCAAATTCTTGGTATGTAACATTTAAGGAGACTTTAAAATTTTAAATAAAGTCTGCCCATTCTAGCCTATGAAGGCCATTTACTTCAATGAGGGAAAAACGAATTTGGCTGTTTTTACCTCACCAGGGCTTATAAATTTACTTTTATAAAGTCCCTGCTTATAGTTACATGGCACCCAGCCCTAGGGGCACATAGGGCACACCTTAGGGGTGACTTATATGTAAAAATAAGGTAGTTTAAGACTTTGGAAGTACCTTTAATTCCAAAGTCGAATTTGCATATAACTTTAATTTAAAAGCAGCCAGCAAGGCAGGCTTGCTTTTAAAATGACACTGGGCACCTCAGCAATGCACCTAGGTGTGCACCACCTATGCTGTGGCCCCTAAACCTACATGCCCTACCATATACTAGGGACTTATAGGTAGGCTAACTTAGCCAATTATAATTAGCCTAATTTGCATATCCATTTTACACAGAGCACAGGCCCTGGGACTGGTTAGCAGTACCCAGGGCACCATCAGAGTCAGGAAAACACCAGCATAAAGTGGAAAATGGGGGCAAAAAGTTATGGGGCCTCTGCAATCAGCCCCAGTTTCTCACACAACCCCCCCCCAGCCCACACGCCCAGGAGACTCAGCCCAACCCTGGGAGAGTCTTCCTAGCTTGTTAGGCGAGGAAGACAGTGAAGAAAACTGGCTGTCCCTTTGCAGGGCCTACTCTGCCTTATATCCTCCTGTCAGGGTCACTCCCTCTGGGTAGTGAAGCCCTCCCAACAGTAAAAGGACCCAACTCAAACTGAAACTTCCCTCTAGGGGGGTCTTCCTCCTCTCTCTCTGCCAACTTGGGTAGTGAGGTGCCCACCTCCCCTACTCCAAACTTTGCTAGGGCAACACCTAGCTTACCCAAAGAGGCCACCCAACACTTGAGCAACCCCACCATGACCAATAGGGTCAGGGGGCCTACTTTGCTATTGGCCCTGGGGTCTGCCTCCCAGGCCAAGTACAGTGCTGCCAGGAAGGCTAGCACCCAGCAGAGGCTACTGACAGCTGTCAGTACCCAGAACCACACCCTAAGCTCTCCACTGACAGGTGGCTGAGCTGCTTTAAGGGCAACTTTGGGGTCCTGGCACCCCTCTTGCTGTCTAGAGTGGGGGGCTACCACCTCCTGTGGCAGACACCCTCCTTCCACTCTCCCTTCTGTCAGTGCAGGGGCAACACCTTGCATCTGGACAGCTGCCTGACTACTCAGGACTTCCTTGGGGTCAGGTGAGGCCTCACCAGTGCCAACTCTGGGCTCCCCCCTTACTGGGGCAGAAGGCCCTTGGCTCCCTGGAACTCTCTTCAAGAGTGGCCTACTTTTCCTTTTCTTCTTTCCTTTTCTTGGGGACCCCTGTCTCCTAACTGTAGGGACTGACTCCCCAGGACTTTGGGTTGGGGGGGCGCCCTGGGCGACCACCCCATCTGTGACCAGACTCACCTCTGGGAGGTCACTGCCCAGGATACAATCTAGGGGAAGGTCAGCACTGACTACCACCCTAATCCAGTCAAGGATACCCTCCCTCTCTAGGGGCACTATGGCTACAGGTTTGGAGGTGACCTCCCCTGTGGCTATCCTGACTTTCTTTGTCTTTCCTGGAACATACATGTCTGGGGTCACTAACCGGTCACTCACTACAGTGTGACTGGCACAGGTGTCTCTCAGGCCAGTGGTAGGGATCCCATTCACTTGAATGTGGTGGAAGTGCCTACTCCCACCCTCAGGGATCACCAGCTTACCATCTGGTCCTGTCTCCCAGCACAATGCTAGGAGGACTTCATCATCTGAGGAATCCTCCTCTATGGCTACACTGGACAGCCCAGTGCTAACCACCTTCTTTGGACAGGCTGCATCTCCTCTGAAGTGACCTGTCTGCTGACAGTCAAAGCAAGCCCTACTGTCCAAGAGCTTTTTTAACCCTGGGTCTCCCTGTCTCTGCATGTCAGAGTGGGAGTGGGATTTACTCTCCTCCTTCTTAGGGTTCTGGGGTACAGAGGGAGTCTCTGTGGTGGGCTTACCACCTCCCTCCTTAGGTTTTTGGGGACCTGTCCCCCCCTTCTTGGAGTCTCCCCCCTGGGACTTGACAACCACCCTGGTTCTCAACCACTCATCAGCTGCCTCCCCTAGCTCTCTAGGGTTGGTCTGCTTAGAGTCCACTAGATGCTGGCGTAACCTTTCTTGGATACAATTGGTCAAGATGTGCTCTCTCATGATCAGATTGTATAACCCCTCATAAGTATTAACTTTGTTGCCAATAATCCAGCCCTCCAGTGCTTTTAGTGAGGTGTCTACAAAGCCAACCCAAGACTGGGTACTGACCTTCTGGGTGTCCCTGAACTTCATTCTATATTGCTCTGGGGTCAGACCAAACTTCTTGGCTAAGCACCTTTTCATACTAGGGTATGAATCTGCCTCCTCCCCCCTTAAGGTCAGAAGCCTATCCCTCCCTGAGTTGGGGACCAACTCCCACAAAAGGGAACCCCAGTATTGAGGCCTAACCCTTCTTATTTGGAGTGCCCTCTCAAAGGCCTCCAGCCACTTATCTATGTCATCCCCCTCTACATAAGCAGGGACCACCCCCTTGGGTAATCTGGGGCAAACTCCCCCACCCATGGACACCTCAGCTTCTTTATCGCTGCTTCCATCTCTTTTTTCTTTGTATGCCCACTTTTTCTTTTCTAGGGCCAGCTTCTCTGCTTCCAAAGCTATGTAGGCTAGCTGGGCTTCCAGCTCTCTTTCCCTGATGGATGGGTTCTCTCCTCCTGAAAGGACCCTCTTCCTACCACTAGCTTTGGGTCTGCCCCTAGTGACTGTATCCAGTGAGGACCGTTCCTCCTCTTCCTCACTTGGGGTCTGATGCCTTCCCTCCCCTGAGTGGTTAGAGTTAGCATCTTCCTCTTTTTCTTCCTCCTCTGGAGCTTCCTCTGTCTCTACCTCTTGGGCCTCAGCCCATGCTGTCAGGGATTTAATCAGGATTTGCTTCCTGAGATCAGGGGTTGCAGGCAACCCTCTCTCAATACACAACCCCCTAAGCTGGACTACTGTCAGTGTGGGTAGGCTAGCCAGATCAAGCTCCATGGTTCCCTAGTTTTGTGTCAACAAAAACTTTTTGCAAAAATTGGTAACAAGAATTTAGAAAAATTACAAAAATTCAATAATTGAAATTAATCCAAATTAATAAAAAAAAAAAAAAATTAAAATTAAAAATTAAAAACAATTTTTGCACTAGGACAATTTAAAGGATTTTTAATTTGTTTTACCTAAAACTGTAACGTGATATTGAACACAAGTACAGGATCCCGTCGCTGCTTCCAATTATGTTGGAAAATGGGTTATTGGTAGGGCAGGTAGGTACCTACACCTAGCAACAAGCCACAAACCTCCACAAAAGTACAGTTAGGTCTCAGTAAATTAATCCCAGCTCTACCCTTGGTAGCTTGGCATCGAGCGTCAAGGCTTAACTTAGGAGACAAAGTGTAAAGCATTCAAATATCACAAAACAGTAATTAAATAAAACACAGGAAACAGTTTAAAAATCCAAAACCAATTTATAAAAATAGCTTATATTTTTATCTTTAAAATGACACAAAAACGATTAAAATCGGTTCAGGGGAACCGGAGATATGAATTTTTAAAGTATTATTATTTTCTAGCGCTTAGAAACAAAAAGCGCCAATCGGGTCATCTGGTTGCACCAGGACCGGGACAAAGTCAAACTTTCAGGCCGACCGCGATGGAGCCCTGCTCGGCTACAGGTCGCGGGAAGCCTAGGTTAAAAAGTTACCTTCTGACTTAGTCTTTATTTTGAAGTTTTTCTTCACCGGGACGAACCTGCCAGTTGGATCCGACCTCCTGGAGCCCTTGTCCGGATACGCGAAGTCGGTTTCCTCGGTGGTGATTTTTACCTTCGGACTTAGTCTTTTTTTCGAGATGAAAATCCTTCGACCGGGGTAAACCTGGATCTTGATCCGACGTCCGTGGAGCCCTTCTCGGATACGATGGCTGGAAGGTCCCGGTCAACTTTTTACGTTCGGACTTAGTCTCTTTTTTGGATGTTTTTCTTTACCGGGACGAACCACGAAGTCAGGCCGGGTCGCGGTTGAGGCAAGCCGGCTAGAATTTCCGCGTCGGGTCGGTCACTTTATGGAGCTTTTTTCCAAAAATTCTCCAATCTTTTCCAAACTTCTGGGGCTTCACCCAGATGTTCTTTTAAGGTTCTTTTGGGGTCCACAGCTCACCCCAAGGGTCCAGAAGTTCTGTGATGGTCCTTGGGGGTGCGGACTTCAACTCCCAGAATGCACCTGGCGCAAACTCCTTTTTGGCCACTGGACAGTGGTCAGCTGGTCACTTTTTCAGGAGTTGGTGCAGGGGACTCTGGTTAGCAATTTTTCACCTGTAGCAAACAGGGAGTCCCTCCTTGAACCAGTGGAAGCCAGGCAAAGTCCTTCTTGTGGTGAAGCCCAAGTGTGCAGCTGGTGCAGTCTTTCTGAGTGCAGGGTCCAGGTGCAGGCCAGGGGTCCAGCAGGGCAGTCCTTCTTCTTCTTGTAGTTCTTTCTTCTTGAAATTTGGTGGGGATCTGAGGCGTGGGTGCAGGTCTGCCAGTTTTATCCTTGCTCCTGGGTGAAAAGCAGGGGGGCCCTGGTTCTCCAATCAGGGACAGGGTCGTCCCCCTGTGATGACCACTTCCTGGGAAGTGTGGCAAAAATCCATCCCAGAAGGCAACAGTCTCTAAAAATCCAAAATGGATGAATCTGATTTTTGGAGGAGAGATCTGGCTGAGCCCACCCACTGGTGTGGCTAAAAATCATAAACACACCCCTCTCCTGCCCTCTCCTAATCTAATCAAGGGGGCACCTAGCTGTCTGGGGTTGCAGGATGTGGGGGTGTTGCTGGGTGCTGCAAATGTCCTTCTCTGCCTTTGAAGACCAGTTTGGCAGCCCTCCCCCTTCCTGCCTCACCATCTGCTGAGGGGAGATTCTCTCCCCCAAGCACATTCCTTTGTGTGAAGTCAGGCCACTTCACACCTCATTAAAGTAGCCTGGCAGAAGCTGCTGCAGGCTGGCCAATGAGAGCACAGCAGCAAAAACAATGCAGAGCTGAAATTGGCAACTTTTTAGGTAAAGTCTAAACTTTTTACCTGCACTAGTTATATTAAATCCAACAACTGGAAGTTGTGGGATTTATTATAACAATCAATTTGATACCAAATTCTTGGTATGTAACATTTAAGGAGACTTTAAAATTTTAAATAAAGTCTGCCCATTCTAGCCTATGAAGGCCATTTACTTCAATGAGGGAAAAACGAATTTGGCTGTTTTTACCTCACCAGGGCTTATAAATTTACTTTTATAAAGTCCCTGCTTATAGTTACATGGCACCCAGCCCTAGGGGCACATAGGGCACACCTTAGGGGTGACTTATATGTAAAAATAAGGTAGTTTAAGACTTTGGAAGTACCTTTAATTCCAAAGTCGAATTTGCATATAACTTTAATTTAAAAGCAGCCAGCAAGGCAGGCTTGCTTTTAAAATGACACTGGGCACCTCAGCAATGCACCTAGGTGTGCACCACCTATGCTGTGGCCCCTAAACCTACATGCCCTACCATATACTAGGGACTTATAGGTAGGCTAACTTAGCCAATTATAATTAGCCTAATTTGCATATCCATTTTACACAGAGCACAGGCCCTGGGACTGGTTAGCAGTACCCAGGGCACCATCAGAGTCAGGAAAACACCAGCATAAAGTGGAAAATGGGGGCAAAAAGTTATGGGGCCTCTGCAATCAGCCCCAGTTTCTCACACAACCCCCCCCCAGCCCACACGCCCAGGAGACTCAGCCCAACCCTGGGAGAGTCTTCCTAGCTTGTTAGGCGAGGAAGACAGTGAAGAAAACTGGCTGTCCCTTTGCAGGGCCTACTCTGCCTTATATCCTCCTGTCAGGGTCACTCCCTCTGGGTAGTGAAGCCCTCCCAACAGTAAAAGGACCCAACTCAAACTGAAACTTCCCTCTAGGGGGGTCTTCCTCCTCTCTCTCTGCCAACTTGGGTAGTGAGGTGCCCACCTCCCCTACTCCAAACTTTGCTAGGGCAACACCTAGCTTACCCAAAGAGGCCACCCAACACTTGAGCAACCCCACCATGACCAATAGGGTCAGGGGGCCTACTTTGCTATTGGCCCTGGGGTCTGCCTCCCAGGCCAAGTACAGTGCTGCCAGGAAGGCTAGCACCCAGCAGAGGCTACTGACAGCTGTCAGTACCCAGAACCACACCCTAAGCTCTCCACTGACAGGTGGCTGAGCTGCTTTAAGGGCAACTTTGGGGTCCTGGCACCCCTCTTGCTGTCTAGAGTGGGGGGCTACCACCTCCTGTGGCAGACACCCTCCTTCCACTCTCCCTTCTGTCAGTGCAGGGGCAACACCTTGCATCTGGACAGCTGCCTGACTACTCAGGACTTCCTTGGGGTCAGGTGAGGCCTCACCAGTGCCAACTCTGGGCTCCCCCCTTACTGGGGCAGAAGGCCCTTGGCTCCCTGGAACTCTCTTCAAGAGTGGCCTACTTTTCCTTTTCTTCTTTCCTTTTCTTGGGGACCCCTGTCTCCTAACTGTAGGGACTGACTCCCCAGGACTTTGGGTTGGGGGGGCGCCCTGGGCGACCACCCCATCTGTGACCAGACTCACCTCTGGGAGGTCACTGCCCAGGATACAATCTAGGGGAAGGTCAGCACTGACTACCACCCTAATCCAGTCAAGGATACCCTCCCTCTCTAGGGGCACTATGGCTACAGGTTTGGAGGTGACCTCCCCTGTGGCTATCCTGACTTTCTTTGTCTTTCCTGGGACATACATGTCTGGGGTCACTAACCGGTCACTCACTACAGTGTGACTGGCACAGGTGTCTCTCAGGCCAGTGGTAGGGATCCCATTCACTTGAATGTGGTGGAAGTGCCTACTCCCACCCTCAGGGATCACCAGCTTACCATCTGGTCCTGTCTCCCAGCACAATGCTAGGAGGACTTCATCATCTGAGGAATCCTCCTCTATGGCTACACTGGACAGCCCAGTGCTAACCACCTTCTTTGGACAGGCTGCATCTCCTCTGAAGTGACCTGTCTGCTGACAGTCAAAGCAAGCCCTACTGTCCAAGAGCTTTTTTAACCCTGGGTCTCCCTGTCTCTGCATGTCAGAGTGGGAGTGGGATTTACTCTCCTCCTTCTTAGGGTTCTGGGGTACAGAGGGAGTCTCTGTGGTGGGCTTACCACCTCCCTCCTTAGGTTTTTGGGGACCTGTCCCCCCCCTTCTTGGAGTCTCCCCCCTGGGACTTGACAACCACCCTGGTTCTCAACCACTCATCAGCTGCCTCCCCTAGCTCTCTAGGGTTGGTCTGCTTAGAGTCCACTAGATGCTGGCGTAACCTTTCTTGGATACAATTGGTCAAGATGTGCTCTCTCATGATCAGATTGTATAACCCCTCATAAGTATTAACTTTGTTGCCAATAATCCAGCCCTCCAGTGCTTTTAGTGAGGTGTCTACAAAGCCAACCCAAGACTGGGTACTGACCTTCTGGGTGTCCCTGAACTTCATTCTATATTGCTCTGGGGTCAGACCAAACTTCTTGGCTAAGCACCTTTTCATACTAGGGTATGAATCTGCCTCCTCCCCCCTTAAGGTCAGAAGCCTATCCCTCCCTGAGTTGGGGACCAACTCCCACAAAAGGGAACCCCAGTATTGAGGCCTAACCCTTCTCATTTGGAGTGCCCTCTCAAAGGCCTCCAGCCACTTATCTATGTCATCCCCCTCTACATAAGCAGGGACCACCCCCTTGGGTAATCTGGGGCAAACTCCCCCACCCATGGACACCTCAGCTTCTTTATCGCTGCTTCCATCTCTTTTTTCTTTGTATGCCCACTTTTTCTTTTCTAGGGCCAGCTTCTCTGCTTCCAAAGCTATGTAGGCTAGCTGGGCTTCCAGCTCTCTTTCCCTGATGGATGGGTTCTCTCCTCCTGAAAGGACCCTCTTCCTACCACTAGCTTTGGGTCTGCCCCTAGTGACTGTATCCAGTGAGGACCGTTCCTCCTCTTCCTCACTTGGGGTCTGATGCCTTCCCTCCCCTGAGTGGTTAGAGTTAGCATCTTCCTCTTTTTCTTCCTCCTCTGGAGCTTCCTCTGTCTCTACCTCTTGGGCTTCAGCCCATGCTGTCAGGGATTTAATCAGGATTTGCTTCCTGAGATCAGGGGTTGCAGGCAACCCTCTCTCAATACACAACCCCCTAAGCTGGACTACTGTCAGTGTGGGTAGGCTAGCCAGATCAAGCTCCATGGTTCCCTAGTTTTGTGTCAACAAAAACTTTTTGCAAAAATTGGTAACAAGAATTTAGAAAAATTACAAAAATTCAATAATTGAAATTAATCCAAATTAATTAAAAAAAAAAAAAATTAAAATTAAAAATTAAAAACAATTTTTGCACTAGGACAATTTAAAGGATTTTTAATTTGTTTTACCTAAAACTGTAACGTGATATTGAACACAAGTACAGGATCCCGTCGCTGCTTCCAATTATGTTGGAAAATGGGTTATTGGTAGGGCAGGTAGGTACCTACACCTAGCAACAAGCCACAAACCTCCACAAAAGTACAGTTAGGTCTCAGTAAATTAATCCCAGCTCTACCCTTGGTAGCTTGGCATCGAGCGTCAAGGCTTAACTTAGGAGACAAAGTGTAAAGCATTCAAATATCACAAAACAGTAATTAAATAAAACACAGGAAACAGTTTAAAAATCCAAAACCAATTTATAAAAATAGCTTATATTTTTATCTTTAAAATGACACAAAAACGATTAAAATCGGTTCAGGGGAACCGGAGATATGAATTTTTAAAGTATTATTATTTTCTAGCGCTTAGAAACAAAAAGCGCCAATCGGGTCATCTGGTTGCACCAGGACCGGGACAAAGTCAAACTTTCAGGCCGACCGCGATGGAGCCCTGCTCGGCTACAGGTCGCGGGAAGCCTCGGTTAAAAAGTTACCTTCTGACTTAGTCTTTATTTTGAAGTTTTTCTTCACCGGGACGAACCTGCCAGTTGGATCCGACCTCCTGGAGCCCTTGTCCGGATACGCGAAGTCGGTTTCCTCGGTGGTGATTTTTACCTTCGGACTTAGTCGTTTTTTCGAGATGAAAATCCTTCGACCGGGGTAAACCTGGATCTTGATCCGACGTCCGTGGAGCCCTTCTCGGATACGATGGCTGGAAGGTCCCGGTCAACTTTTTACGTTCGGACTTAGTCTCTTTTTTGGATGTTTTTCTTTACCGGGACGAACCACGAAGTCAGGCCGGGTCGCGGTTGAGGCAAGCCGGCTAGAATTTCCGCGTCGGGTCGGTCACTTTATGGAGCTTTTTTCCAAAAATTCTCCAATCTTTTCCAAACTTCTGGGGCTTCACCCAGATGTTCTTTTAAGGTTCTTTTGGGGTCCACAGCTCACCCCAAGGGTCCAGAAGTTCTGTGATGGTCCTTGGGGGTGCGGACTTCAACTCCCAGAATGCACCTGGCGCAAACTCCTTTTTGGCCACTGGACAGTGGTCAGCTGGTCACTTTTTCAGGAGTTGGTGCAGGGGACTCTGGTTAGCAATTTTTCACCTGTAGCAAACAGGGAGTCCCTCCTTGAACCAGTGGAAGCCAGGCAAAGTCCTTCTTGTGGTGAAGCCCAAGTGTGCAGCTGGTGCAGTCTTTCTGAGTGCAGGGTCCAGGTGCAGGCCAGGGGTCCAGCAGGGCAGTCCTTCTTCTTCTTGTAGTTCTTTCTTCTTGAAATTTGGTGGGGATCTGAGGCGTGGGTGCAGGTCTGCCAGTTTTATCCTTGCTCCTGGGTGAAAAGCAGGGGGGCCCTGGTTCTCCAATCAGGGACAGGGTCGTCCCCCTGTGATGACCACTTCCTGGGAAGTGTGGCAAAAATCCATCCCAGAAGGCAACAGTCTCTAAAAATCCAAAATGGATGAATCTGATTTTTGGAGGAGAGATCTGGCTGAGCCCACCCACTGGTGTGTCTAAAAATCATAAACACACCCCTCTCCTGCCCTCTCCTAATCTAATCAAGGGGGCACCTAGCTGTCTGGGGTTGCAGGATGTGGGGGTGTTGCTGGGTGCTGCAAATGTCCTTCTCTGCCTTTGAAGACCAGTTTGGCAGCCCTCCCCCTTCCTGCCTCACCATCTGCTGAGGGGAGATTCTCTCCCCCAAGCACATTCCTTTGTGTGAAGTCAGGCCACTTCACACCTCATTAAAGTAGCCTGGCAGAAGCTGCTGCAGGCTGGCCAATCAGAGCACAGCAGCAAAAACAATGCAGAGCTGAAATTGGCAACTTTTTAGGTAAAGTCTAAACTTTTTACCTGCACTAGTTATATTAAATCCAACAACTGGAAGTTGTGGGATTTATTATAACAATCAATTTGATACCAAATTCTTGGTATGTAACATTTAAGGAGACTTTAAAATTTTAAATAAAGTCTGCCCATTCTAGCCTATGAAGGCCATTTACTTCAATGAGGGAAAAACGAATTTGGCTGTTTTTACCTCACCAGGGCTTATAAATTTACTTTTATAAAGTCCCTGCTTATAGTTACATGGCACCCAGCCCTAGGGGCACATAGGGCACACCTTAGGGGTGACTTATATGTAAAAATAAGGTAGTTTAAGACTTTGGAAGTACCTTTAATTCCAAAGTCGAATTTGCATATAACTTTAATTTAAAAGCAGCCAGCAAGGCAGGCTTGCTTTTAAAATGACACTGGGCACCTCAGCAATGCACCTAGGTGTGCACCACCTATGCTGTGGCCCCTAAACCTACATGCCCTACCATATACTAGGGACTTATAGGTAGGCTAACTTAGCCAATTATAATTAGCCTAATTTGCATATCCATTTTACACAGAGCACAGGCCCTGGGACTGGTTAGCAGTACCCAGGGCACCATCAGAGTCAGGAAAACACCAGCATAAAGTGGAAAATGGGGGCAAAAAGTTATGGGGCCTCTGCAATCAGCCCCAGTTTCTCACACAACCCCCCCCCAGCCCACACGCCCAGGAGACTCAGCCCAACCCTGGGAGAGTCTTCCTAGCTTGTTAGGCGAGGAAGACAGTGAAGAAAACTGGCTGTCCCTTTGCAGGGCCTACTCTGCCTTATATCCTCCTGTCAGGGTCACTCCCTCTGGGTAGTGAAGCCCTCCCAACAGTAAAAGGACCCAACTCAAACTGAAACTTCCCTCTAGGGGGGTCTTCCTCCTCTCTCTCTGCCAACTTGGGTAGTGAGGTGCCCACCTCCCCTACTCCAAACTTTGCTAGGGCAACACCTAGCTTACCCAAAGAGGCCACCCAACACTTGAGCAACCCCACCATGACCAATAGGGTCAGGGGGCCTACTTTGCTATTGGCCCTGGGGTCTGCCTCCCAGGCCAAGTACAGTGCTGCCAGGAAGGCTAGCACCCAGCAGAGGCTACTGACAGCTGTCAGTACCCAGAACCACACCCTAAGCTCTCCACTGACAGGTGGCTGAGCTGCTTTAAGGGCAACTTTGGGGTCCTGGCACCCCTCTTGCTGTCTAGAGTGGGGGGCTACCACCTCCTGTGGCAGACACCCTCCTTCCACTCTCCCTTCTGTCAGTGCAGGGGCAACACCTTGCATCTGGACAGCTGCCTGACTACTCAGGACTTCCTTGGGGTCAGGTGAGGCCTCACCAGTGCCAACTCTGGGCTCCCCCCTTACTGGGGCAGAAGGCCCTTGGCTCCCTGGAACTCTCTTCAAGAGTGGCCTACTTTTCCTTTTCTTCTTTCCTTTTCTTGGGGACCCCTGTCTCCTAACTGTAGGGACTGACTCCCCAGGACTTTGGGTTGGGGGGGCGCCCTGGGCGACCACCCCATCTGTGACCAGACTCACCTCTGGGAGGTCACTGCCCAGGATACAATCTAGGGGAAGGTCAGCACTGACTACCACCCTAATCCAGTCAAGGATACCCTCCCTCTCTAGGGGCACTATGGCTACAGGTTTGGAGGTGACCTCTCCTGTGGCTATCCTGACTTTCTTTGTCTTTCCTGGGACATACATGTCTGGGGTCACTAACCGGTCACTCACTACAGTGTGACTGGCACAGGTGTCTCTCAGGCCAGTGGTAGGGATCCCATTCACTTGAATGTGGTGGAAGTGCCTACTCCCACCCTCAGGGATCACCAGCTTACCATCTGGTCCTGTCTCCCAGCACAATGCTAGGAGGACTTCATCATCTGAGGAATCCTCCTCTATGGCTACACTGGACAGCCCAGTGCTAACCACCTTCTTTGGACAGGCTGCATCTCCTCTGAAGTGACCTGTCTGCTGACAGTCAAAGCAAGCCCTACTGTCCAAGAGCTTTTTTAACCCTGGGTCTCCCTGTCTCTGCATGTCAGAGTGGGAGTGGGATTTACTCTCCTCCTTCTTAGGGTTCTGGGGTACAAAGGGAGTCTCTGTGGTGGGCTTACCACCTCCCTCCTTAGGTTTTTGGGGACCTGTCCCCCCCTTCTTGGAGTCTCCCCCCTGGGACTTGACAACCACCCTGGTTCTCAACCACTCATCAGCTGCCTCCCCTAGCTCTCTAGGGTTGGTCTGCTTAGAGTCCACTAGATGCTGGCGTAACCTTTCTTGGATACAATTGGTCAAGATGTGCTCTCTCATGATCAGATTGTATAACCCCTCATAAGTATTAACTTTGTTGCCAATAATCCAGCCCTCCAGTGCTTTTAGTGAGGTGTCTACAAAGCCAACCCAAGACTGGGTACTGACCTTCTGGGTGTCCCTGAACTTCATTCTATATTGCTCTGGGGTCAGACCAAACTTCTTGGCTAAGCACCTTTTCATACTAGGGTATGAATCTGCCTCCTCCCCCCTTAAGGTCAGAAGCCTATCCCTCCCTGAGTTGGGGACCAACTCCCACAAAAGGGAACCCCAGTATTGAGGCCTAACCCTTCTCATTTGGAGTGCCCTCTCAAAGGCCTCCAGCCACTTATCTATGTCATCCCCCTCTACATAAGCAGGGACCACCCCCTTGGGTAATCTGGGGCAAACTCCCCCACCCATGGACACCTCAGCTTCTTTATCGCTGCTTCCATCTCTTTTTTCTTTGTATGCCCACTTTTTCTTTTCTAGGGCCAGCTTCTCTGCTTCCAAAGCTATGTAGGCTAGCTGGGCTTCCAGCTCTCTTTCCCTGATGGATGGGTTCTCTCCTCCTGAAAGGACCCTCTTCCTACCACTAGCTTTGGGTCTGCCCCTAGTGACTGTATCCAGTGAGGACCGTTCCTCCTCTTCCTCACTTGGGGTCTGATGCCTTCCCTCCCCTGAGTGGTTAGAGTTAGCATCTTCCTCTTTTTCTTCCTCCTCTGGAGCTTCCTCTGTCTCTACCTCTTGGGCCTCAGCCCATGCTGTCAGGGATTTAATCAGGATTTGCTTCCTGAGATCAGGGGTTGCAGGCAACCCTCTCTCAATACACAACCCCCTAAGCTGGACTACTGTCAGTGTGGGTAGGCTAGCCAGATCAAGCTCCATGGTTCCCTAGTTTTGTGTCAACAAAAACTTTTTGCAAAAATTGGTAACAAGAATTTAGAAAAATTACAAAAATTCAATAATTGAAATTAATCCAAATTAATTAAAAAAAAAAAAAATTAAAATTAAAAATTAAAAACAATTTTTGCACTAGGACAATTTAAAGGATTTTTAATTTGTTTTACCTAAAACTGTAACGTGATATTGAACACAAGTACAGGATCCCGTCGCTGCTTCCAATTATGTTGGAAAATGGGTTATTGGTAGGGCAGGTAGGTACCTACACCTAGCAACAAGCCACAAACCTCCACAAAAGTACAGTTAGGTCTCAGTAAATTAATCCCAGCTCTACCCTTGGTAGCTTGGCATCGAGCGTCAAGGCTTAACTTAGGAGACAAAGTGTAAAGCATTCAAATATCACAAAACAGTAATTAAATAAAACACAGGAAACAGTTTAAAAATCCAAAACCAATTTATAAAAATAGCTTATATTTTTATCTTTAAAATGACACAAAAACGATTAAAATCGGTTCAGGGGAACCGGAGATATGAATTTTTAAAGTATTATTATTTTCTAGCGCTTAGAAACAAAAAGCGCCAATCGGGTCATCTGGTTGCACCAGGACCGGGACAAAGTCAAACTTTCAGGCCGACCGCGATGGAGCCCTGCTCGGCTACAGGTCGCGGGAAGCCTCGGTTAAAAAGTTACCTTCTGACTTAGTCTTTATTTTGAAGTTTTTCTTCACCGGGACGAACCTGCCAGTTGGATCCGACCTCCTGGAGCCCTTGTCCGGATACGCGAAGTCGGTTTCCTCGGTGGTGATTTTTACCTTCGGACTTAGTCGTTTTTTCGAGATGAAAATCCTTCGACCGGGGTAAACCTGGATCTTGATCCGACGTCCGTGGAGCCCTTCTCGGATACGATGGCTGGAAGGTCCCGGTCAACTTTTTACGTTCGGACTTAGTCTCTTTTTTGGATGTTTTTCTTTACCGGGACGAACCACGAAGTCAGGCCGGGTCGCGGTTGAGGCAAGCCGGCTAGAATTTCCGCGTCGGGTCGGTCACTTTATGGAGCTTTTTTCCAAAAATTCTCCAATCTTTTCCAAACTTCTGGGGCTTCACCCAGATGTTCTTTTAAGGTTCTTTTGGGGTCCACAGCTCACCCCAAGGGTCCAGAAGTTCTGTGATGGTCCTTGGGGGTGCGGACTTCAACTCCCAGAATGCACCTGGCGCAAACTCCTTTTTGGCCACTGGACAGTGGTCAGCTGGTCACTTTTTCAGGAGTTGGTGCAGGGGACTCTGGTTAGCAATTTTTCACCTGTAGCAAACAGGGAGTCCCTCCTTGAACCAGTGGAAGCCAGGCAAAGTCCTTCTTGTGGTGAAGCCCAAGTGTGCAGCTGGTGCAGTCTTTCTGAGTGCAGGGTCCAGGTGCAGGCCAGGGGTCCAGCAGGGCAGTCCTTCTTCTTCTTGTAGTTCTTTCTTCTTGAAATTTGGTGGGGATCTGAGGCGTGGGTGCAGGTCTGCCAGTTTTATCCTTGCTCCTGGGTGAAAAGCAGGGGGGCCCTGGTTCTCCAATCAGGGACAGGGTCGTCCCCCTGTGATGACCACTTCCTGGGAAGTGTGGCAAAAATCCATCCCAGAAGGCAACAGTCTCTAAAAATCCAAAATGGATGAATCTGATTTTTGGAGGAGAGATCTGGCTGAGCCCACCCACTGGTGTGGCTAAAAATCATAAACACACCCCTCTCCTGCCCTCTCCTAATCTAATCAAGGGGGCACCTAGCTGTCTGGGGTTGCAGGATGTGGGGGTGTTGCTGGGTGCTGCAAATGTCCTTCTCTGCCTTTGAAGACCAGTTTGGCAGCCCTCCCCCTTCCTGCCTCACCATCTGCTGAGGGGAGATTCTCTCCCCCAAGCACATTCCTTTGTGTGAAGTCAGGCCACTTCACACCTCATTAAAGTAGCCTGGCAGAAGCTGCTGCAGGCGGGCCAATCAGAGCACAGCAGCAAAAACAATGCAGAGCTGAAATTGGCAACTTTTTAGGTAAAGTCTAAACTTTTTACCTGCACTAGTTATATTAAATCCAACAACTGGAAGTTGTGGGATTTATTATAACAATCAATTTGATACCAAATTCTTGGTATGTAACATTTAAGGAGACTTTAAAATGTAAAATAAAGTCTGCCCATTCTAGCCTATGAAGGCCATTTACTTCAATGAGGGAAAAACGAATTTGGCTGTTTTTACCTCACCAGGGCTTATAAATTTACTTTTATAAAGTCCCTGCTTATAGTTACATGGCACCCAGCCCTAGGGGCACATAGGGCACACCTTAGGGGTGACTTATATGTAAAAATAAGGTAGTTTAAGACTTTGGAAGTACCTTTAATTCCAAAGTCGAATTTGCATATAACTTTAATTTAAAAGCAGCCAGCAAGGCAGGCTTGCTTTTAAAATGACACTGGGCACCTCAGCAATGCACCTAGGTGTGCACCACCTATGCTGTGGCCCCTAAACCTACATGCCCTACCATATACTAGGGACTTATAGGTAGGCTAACTTAGCCAATTATAATTAGCCTAATTTGCATATCCATTTTACACAGAGCACAGGCCCTGGGACTGGTTAGCAGTACCCAGGGCACCATCAGAGTCAGGAAAACACCAGCATAAAGTGGAAAATGGGGGCAAAAAGTTATGGGGCCTCTGCAATCAGCCCCAGTTTCTCACAATTTCCACCCAGGAAAATAAAGTGACTCACCCACACGTCAGGGGGAATATTATAGCTCAGCCCATCAGATGTTGCTGTCTCAAAAGTACCCCTGTGTGAGAAAGTAGCCTCTTTCTAGCCTTGTTACCCCCACTTTTGGCCTGTTTGTGAGTGTATGTCAGGGTGTTTTCACTGTCTCACTGGGATCCTGCTAGCCAGGGCCCAGTGCTCATAGTGAAAACCCTATGTTTTCAGTATGTTTGTTATGTGTCACTGGGACCCTGCTAGTCAGGACCCCAGTGCTCATAAGTTTGTGGCCTATATGTATGTGTTCCCTGTGTGGTGCCTAACTGTCTCACTGAGGCTCTGCTAACCAGAACCTCAGTGGTTATGCTCTCTCATTTCTTTCCAAATTGTCACTAACAGGCTAGTGACCAATTTTACCAATTCACATTGGCTTACTAGAACACCCTTATAATTCCCTAGTATATGGTACTGAGGTACCCAGGGTATTGGGGTTCCAGGAGATCCCTATGGGTTGCAGCATTTCTTTTGCCACCCATAGGGAGCTCTGACAATTCTTACACAGGCCTGCCACTGCAGCCTGAGTGAAATAACGTCCATGTTATTTCACAGCCATTTTACACTGCACTTAAGTAACTTATAAGTCACCTATATGTCTAACCTTTACCTGGTAAAGGTTAGGTGCAAAGTTACTTAGAGTGAGGGCACCCTGGCACTAGCCAAGGTGCCCCCACATTGTTCAGGGCCAATTCCCCGGACTTTGTGAGTGCGGGGACACCATAACACGCGTGCACTACATATAGGTCACTACCTATATGTAGCTTCACAATGGTAACTCCGAATATGGCCATGTAACATGTCTATGATCATGGAATTGCCCCCTTTATGCCATCCTGGCATAGTTGGCACAATCCCATGATCCCAGTGGTCTGTAGCACAGACCCTGGTACTGCCAAACTGCCTTTCCTGGGGTTTCACTGCAGCTGCTGCTGCTGCCAACCCCTCAGACAGGCTTCTGCCCTCCTGGGGTCCAGCCAGGCCTGGCCCAGGATGGCAGAACAAAGGACTTCCTCTGAGATAGGGTGTTACACCCTCTCCCTTTGGAAAATGGTGTGAAGGCAGGGGAGGAGTAGCCTCCCCCAGCCTCTGGAAATGCTTTCATGGGCACATTTGGTGCCCATTTCTGCATAAGCCAGTCTACACCGGTTCAGGGACCCCTTAGCCCTGCTCTGGCGAGAAACTGGACAAAGGAAAGGGGAGTGACCACTCCCCTGACCTGTACCTCCCCTGGGAAGTGCCCAGAGCTCCTCCAGTGTGCTCCAGACCTCTGCCATCTTGGAAACAGAGGTGCTGCTGGCACACTGGACTGCTCTGAGTGGCCAGTGCCACCAGGTGACGTCAGAGACTCCTTCTGATAGGCTCCTTCAGGTGTTGCTAGCCTATCCTCTCTCCTAGGTAGCCAAACCCTCTTTTCTGGCTATTTAGGGTCTCTGTCTCTGGGGAAACTTTAGATAACGAATGCAAGAGCTCATCCGAGTTCCTCTGCATCTCTCTCTTCACCTTCTGCCAAGGAATCGACTGCTGACCGCGCTGGAAGCCTGCAAAACTGCAACATAGTAGCAAAGACGACTACTGCAACTCTGTAACGCTGATCCTGCCGCCTTCTCGACTGTTTTCCTGGTGGTGCATGCTGTGGGGGTAGTCTGCCTCCTCTCTGCACTAGAAGCTCCGAAGAAATCTCCCGTGGGTCGACGGAATCATCCCTCTGCAACCGCAGGCACCAAAGAACTGCATCACCGGTACCCTGGGTCTCCTCTCAGCACGACGAGCGAGGTCCCTTGAATCCAGCAACTCTGTCCAAGTGACTCCCACAGTCCAGTGACTCTTCAGTCCAAGTTTGGAGGAGGTAAGTCCTTGCCTCCCCACGCCAGACTGCATTGCTGGGAACTGCGACTTTTGCAGCTACTCCGGCCTCCGTGCACTTCCGGCGGAAATCCTTTGTGCACAGTCCAGCCTGGGTCCACGGCACTCTAACCTGCATTGCACGACCTCCTAAGTTGTTCTCCGGCGACGTGGGACTCCTTTGTGCAGCTTTGGGTGAGCACTGTTTCACACATCCTCGTAGTGCCTGTTTCTGGCACTTTTCCGGGTGCTACCTGCTACTGAGAGGGCTCCTTGTCTTGCACGATGTCCCCTCTGTTGCCTGACGCAGTTTGCGACATCCTGGTCCCTCCTGGGTCACAGCAGCATCCAAAAACCCTTACTGCACGAATTGCAGCTAGCAAGGCTTGTTGGTGGTCTTTCAGCGGGAAAACACTTCTGCACGACTCTCCATGGCGTGAGGGATCTGTCCTCCAAAGGGGAAGTCTCTAGCCCTTGTCGTTCCTGCAGAAACCTAAGCTTCTACAGTCCAGTAGCAGCTTCTTTGCACCCACAGCTGGCATTTCCTGGGCATCTGCCCATCTCCGACTTGCTTGTGACTTTTGGACTTGGTCCCCTTGTTCCACAGGTACCCTCGACTGGAAATCCATCATTGTTGCATTGTTGGTTTGTGTCTTTCCTGCAGAATTCCCCTATCACGACTTCAATGTCCTTTGGGGAACTTTAGTGCACTTCGCACTCACTTTTCAGGGTCTTGGGGTGGGCTATTTTTCTAACCCTTACTATTTTCTAATAGTCCCAGCGACCCTCTACAAGGTCACATAGGTTTGGGGTCCATTCGTGGTTCGCATTCCACTTTTGGAGTATATGGTTTGTGTTGCCCCTATTCCTATGTGTCTCCATTGCATCCTATTGTAACTATACATTGTTTGCACTGTTTTCTAAGACTATTACTGCATATTTTGGTATTGTGTATATATATCTTGTGTATATTTGCTATCCTCATACTGAGGGTACACTCTGAGATACTTTGGCATATTGTCATAAAAATAAAGTACCTTTTTTTTTAGTATAACTGTGTATTGTGTTTTCTTATGATATTGTGCATATGACACTAAGTGGTACTGTAGGAGCTTCACTCGTCTCCTAGTTCAGCCTAAGCTGCTCTGCTAAGCTACCATTATCTATCAGCCTATGCTGCTAGACACCCTATACACTAATAAGGGATAACTGGGCCTAGTGCAAGGTGCAAGTACCCCTAGGTACTCACTACAAGCCAGTCCAGCCTCCTACATTGGTTGTGCAGCGGTGGGATAAGTGCTTTGAGACTACTTACCACTCTTGTCATTGTACTTTTCATAAGAGAAAAATATACAAAACAAGTTCAGTGTATATACACATAACCAAAAAGTTTAGCATTTCCTCTTTTCACTCTTTTCTAAGTGCTGAAAAGTACTTCTACCTTTCTAAAAAGTTCTAAAAAGTTTTTAAAGTTTTTTTTCCAGTCTTTCTAAAAGCTCTGACAAACTTTTTTCTCTTTTTCTATCACTTTAACTCTCTCTAAAAATGTCTGGCACAGGCCAAAATGTTGATCTGTCCAAACTTGCATATGATCACCTTAGCTGGAAAGGAGCAAGGAGTCTCTGCATAGAGAGAGGTTTGAGTGTAGGGAAGAATCCTTCCTTGGAATTGTTACTTAACATGCTTAGAGAACAAGATAAGGCTAAAAGTGCCCCATCTGTTGAAAAAGTAGCTAATGGTTCCCAATCTGAACCAGGGACTCCCCCAGGAAAAGATTCAGGAAAGAAACTTCCAAGCCTGCCCATTACTAGACAGTCTAGCATAGTTGGTACTGATGTTGATTCACACCATACAGATAGTGTTGTCTCACATCATATCAAGAGCATCCATTCTCATCACAGTAGAAATGAGGTTTCTGTTAGCCAAGCTGTTAGGGTGCCCTCTGTAAGGGACAGGTCTCCTTCTGTCCATTCTCATCATACTTCTGTTTCAAGACATGTCCCTCCCACCCACCCTGATGACAGATTGTTAGAAAGGGAGCTCAATAGATTGAGAGTGGAACAAACCAGACTGAAGCTCAAGAAGCAACAGCTGGATTTGGAGAGACAGACTTTAGAAGTAGAGAAGGAGAGACAGAAACTGGGTTTAGAAACCCATGGTGGCAGCAGCAGTATTCCCCATAGTCATCCTGCAAAAGAGCATGATTCCAGGAATCTGCACAAGATAGTTCCCCCTTATAAGGAGGGGGATGACATTAACAAGTGGTTTGCTGCACTTGAGAGGGCCTGTGCTGTACAGGATGTCCCTCAAAGGCAGTGGGCTGCTATCCTATGGCTATCATTTAGTGGAAAAGGTAGGGATAGGCTCCTTACTGTGAAAGAAAATGAAGCTAATGATTACAAAGTTCTTAAGAATGCACTCCTGGATGGTTATGGCTTAACCACTGAACAATACAGGATAAAGTTCAGAGAGACCAAAAAGGAGTCTTCACAAGACTGGGTTGATTTCATTGACCATTCAGTGAAGGCCTTGGAGGGGTGGTTACATGGCAGTAAAGTTACTGATTATGACAGCCTGTATAACTTGATCCTGAGAGAGCATATTCTTAATAATTGTGTGCCTGATTTGTTGCACCAGTACTTGGTGGACTCTGATCTGACCTCTCCCCAAGAATTGGGAAAGAAGGCAGACAAATGGGTCAGAACAAGGGTGAACAGAAAAGTTCATACAGGGGGTGACAAAGAGAACAATAAGAAGAAAGAGGGTGAAAAATCTCAAGATAAGCATGGGGATAAGGGTAAAACCAAAGATCCCACTTCAAATCTTAAACACTCATCAGGGGGTGGGGATAAAACAAATTCTTCCTCTTCTTCTCAACCTACACAATTTAAAAAGCCTTGGTGCTTTGTGTGTAAAAATAGAGGCCATAGGCCAGGGGATAAGTCCTGTCCAGGTAAACCCCCTGAGCCTACCACCACTAATACATCAAGCTCTAGTGCCCCTAGCAGTAGTGGTACTAGTGGTGGGACTGCTGGCAACAGTCAAGCAAAGGGTGTAGTTGGGTTCACTTATGGGTCCATAATAGAAACTGGGGTAGTCAGTCCCAAGACAGTTTCTGTCACACCTAGTGGCATTGGCTTTGCCACACTGGCTGCTTGTCCCCTTACAATGGATAAGTACAGGCAGACAGTTTCAATAAATGGTGTTGAGGCCTTGGCCTACAGGGACACAGGTGCCAGTATCACTTTGGTGACTGAAAACCTAGTGGCTCCTGAACAACACATCATTGGACAACAGTATAAAATTATTGACGTCCATAACTCCACTAAGTTTCTTCCCTTAGCTATAATTCAGTTTAGTTGGGGTGGAGTTACTGGCCCTAAGCAGGTGGTGGTATCACCTAGCTTACCTGTAGATTGTCTCTTAGGTAATGACCTAGAGGCCTCAGGTTGGGCTGATGTAGAGTTTTATGCCCATGCAGCCATGCTGGGCATCCCAGAGGAATTGTTCCCTCTCATTTCTACTGAAATGAAAAAGCAAAGGAGAGAAGGCCTGAAAAATCAGGATCCCTCTCCATCAACAGGTAAAAAGGGTATCACAGTACCCCCTAACCACCCTACCATTCAGGATACCATTCCTGTGGTGGGAGAAACCTCTCCTGGGGTGGCACCTGTTCCAAGGGAATCATCAGCTGGCAAAGCTGGACTCCCTGAGGTAGAAGTACCTCTCTGTGGGATAACTAACATTGGTGACAAAAAGAGCACCATTTTAGTTAACATGGAGCATCCCTCCAACCCTCCCAGAGAAACTTTAGTGCAGAAACCCTGCACTGCCTCACAACACTTAGGACAGCATCCCTGCCCTAGTGTGGAGCTCATAGGACAGCATCCCTGCCCTGCTCCAACCCAAGAGAAACAGCATCCCTGTTCTCTCTTCCAGCCATATGGACAAAGTTTTTGCCCAGCTATGGCTTTTCTGAGACAGAATCCCTGTCTGGCATTTCCATCACTACAAATAGGTTCAGTGGACAATTCCCACTGCTCTAAACTGAAACTTACTGATAGAAACTTTGAAAATACATCTTCACATTGTTGCTTAGCTAAAAAACTTCAAACAGGGTGGTTTACATCCCCACAGGGAAGTAACCATATAGTGGATGATAAAGGGAGTAACCAGTCTATTGCAGAGCTACTCTCTACTTATCACCACTTAGACAATAAAGTCTCAACTGGCCAAGGTTAGCCTTATTGTCCTTCGTTTGGGGCGGGGGTTGTGTGAGAAAGTAGCCTCTTTCTAGCCTTGTTACCCCCACTTTTGGCCTGTTTGTGAGTGTATGTCAGGGTGTTTTCACTGTGTCACTGGGATCCTGCTAGCCAGGGCCCAGTGCTCATAGTGAAAACCCTATGTTTTCAGTATCTTTGTTATGTGTCACTGGGACCCTGCTAGTCAGGACCCCAGTGCTCATAAGTTTGTGGCCTATATGTATGTGTTCCCTGTGTGGTGCCTAACTGTCTCACTGAGGCTCTGCTAACCAGAACCTCAGTGGTTATGCTCTCTCATTTCTTTCCAAATTGTCACTAACAGGCTAGTGACCAATTTTACCAATTCACATTGGCTTACTGGAACACCCTTATAATTCCCTAGTATATGGTACTGAGGTACCCAGGGTATTGGGGTTCCAGGAGATCCCTATGGGCTGCAGCATTTCTTTTGCCACCCATAGGGAGCTCTGACAATTCTTACACAGGCCTGCCACTGCAGCCTGAGTGAAATAACGTCCACGTTATTTCACAGCCATTTTACACTGCACTTAAGTAACTTATAAGTCACCTATATGTCTAACCTTTACCTGGTAAAGGTTAGGTGCAAAGTTACTTAGTGTGAGGGCACCCTGGCACTAGCCAAGGTGCCCCCACATTGTTCAGGGCCAATTCCCCGGACTTTGTGAGTGCGGGGACACCATTACACGCGTGCACTACATATAGGTCACTACCTATATGTAGCTTCCCAATGGTAACTACGAATATCGCCATGTAACATGTCTATGATCATGGAATTGCCCCCTCTATGCCATCCTGGCATAGTTGGCACAATCCCATGATCCCAGTGGTCTGTAGCACAGACCCTGGTACTGCCAAACTGCCTTTCCTGGGGTTTCACTGCAGCTGCTGCTGCTGCCAACCCCTCAGACAGGCTTCTGCCCTCCTGGGGTCCAGCCAGGCCTGGCCCAGGATGGCAGAACAAAGGACTTCCTCTGAGAGAGGGTGTTACACCCTCTCCCTTTGGAAAATGGTGTGAAGGCAGGGGAGGAGTAGCCTCCCCCAGCCTCTGGAAATGCTTTCATGGGGACATTTGGTGCCCATTTCTGCATAAGCCAGTCTACACTGGTTCAGGGACCCCTTAGCCCTGTTCTGGCGCGAAACTGGACAAAGGAAAGGGGAGTGACCACTCCCCTGACCTGTACCTCCCCTGGGAGGTGCCCAGAGCTCCTCCAGTGTGCTCCAGACCTCTGCCATCTTGGAAACAGAGGTGCTGCTGGCACACTGGACTGCTCTGAGTGGCCAGTGCCACCAGGTGACGTCAGAGACTCCTTCTGATAGGCTCCTTCAGGTATTGCTAGCCTATACTCTCTCCTAGGTAGCCAAACCCTCTTTTCTGGCTATTTAGGGTCTCTGTCTCTGGGGAAACTTTAGATAACGAATGCAAGAGCTCATCCGAGTTCCTCTGCATCTCTCTCTTCACCTTCTGCCAAGGAATCGACTGCTGACCGCGCTGGAAGCCTGCAAAACTGCAACATAGTAGCAAAGACGACTACTGCAACTCTGTAACGCTGATCCTGCCGCCTTCTCGACTGTTTTCCTGGTGGTGCATGCTGTGGGGGTAGTCTGCCTCCTCTCTGCACTAGATGCTCCGAAGAAATCTCCCGTGGGTTGACGGAATCGTCCCTCTGCAACCGCAGGCACCAAAGAACTGCATCACTGGTACCCTGGGTCTCCTCTCAGCATGACGAGCGAGGTCCCTTGAATCCAGCAACTCTGTCCAAGTGACTCCCACAGTCCAGAGACTCTTCAGTCCAAGTTTGGTGGAGGTAAGTCCTCGCCTCCCCACGCCAGACTGCATTGCTGGGAACCGTGACTTTTGCAGCTACTCCGGCCTCCGTGCACTTCCGGCGGAAATCCTTTGTGCACAGTCCAGCCTGGGTCCACAGCACTCTAACCTGCATTGCACGATCTCCTAAGTTGTTCTCCGGCGACGTGGGACTCCTTTGTGTGACTTCGGGTGAGCACTGTTTCATGCATCCTTGTAGTGCCTGTTTCTGGCACTTCTCTGGGTGCTACCTGCTGCTGAGAGGGCTCCTTTTCTTGCTCCACATCCCCTCTGTCTCCTGACGCAATTTGCGACATCCTGGTCCCTCCTGGGCCACAGCAGCATCCAAAAACCCTTACCGCATGATTTGCAGCTAGCAAGGCTTGTTGGCGGTCTTTCGGCGGGAAAACACTTCTGCACGACTCTCCACGGCCTGACGGATCCATTCTCCAAAGGGAAAGTCTCTAGCCCTTGTCGTTCCTGCAGAAACCTAAGCTTCTACAGTCCAGTAGCAGCTTCTTTGCACCCACAGCTGGCATTTCCTGGGCATCTGCCCATCTCCGACTTGCTTGTGACTTTTGGACTTGGTCCCCATGTTCCACAGGTACCCTCGACTGGAAATCCATTGTTGTTGCATTGTTGGTTTGTGTCTTTCCTGCAGAATTCCCCTATCACGGCTTCTATGTCCTTTGGGGAACTTTAGTGCACTTCGCACTCACTTTTCAGGGTCTTGGGGTGGGCTATTTTTCTAACCCTTACTATTTTCTAATAGTCCCAGCGACCCTCTACAAGGTCACATAGGTTTGGGGTCCATTCGTGGTTCGCATTCCACTTTTGGAGTATATGGTTTGTGTTGCCCCTATTCCTATGTGTCTCCATTGCATCCTATTGTAACTATACATTGTTTGCACTGTTTTCTAAGACTATTACTGCATATTTTGGTATTGTGTATATATATCTTGTGTATATTTGCTATCCTCATACTGAGGAAACACTCTGAGATACTTTGGCATATTGTCATAAAAATAAAGTACCTTTATTTTTAGTATAACTGTGTATTGTGTTTTCTTAGGATATTGTGCATATGACACTAAGTGGTACTGTAGGAGCTTCACTCGTCTCCTAGTTCAGCCTAAGCTGCTCTGCTAAGCTACCATTATCTATCAGCCTATGCTGCTAGACACCCTATACACTAATAAGGGATAACTGGGCCTGGTGCAAGGTGCAAGTACCCCTAGGTACTCACTACAACCCAGTCCAGCCTCCTCCTGTTTACTATCTTCCAGAACAGGCTTGAGTTTTTGGTGCGCAACGCCTGCTCCAGACCCTCACAAGCCTGACCTGGATCTACTGTTTTCTCACCTTCAGAGCAAGTTTATACTGAGCCTGCACTCTGCACACATAGACCTTATCTCTGGGCTGAATCTTCAATGCCCTCTTCAACGTTTTCTTCGCCACATAACAAGATTTATTAAACCATCCTCCCTGATACTTAGGAATGGCCTCTTCATTTTTAGTCATGGACTCCTTGACGTCGTCATTTACTTTATTTGCAGTCTCAATCACTTCCCTCCGGTTGTGGGGATTCGGCCAAAAGAATCTCAATTATCAGATAAAAATTTTGGTTCACCACCCTCTTCACTACTTTTGGGATGCTCATCTATCTCCAGCAAATTCTCCTGCCCTGATCTTTTATTCTCAGACATACCGGTCCATCAATCGCCGATGTGCACTTATTGCATGGAAAGTTTAGGGACACCGTAAGGGGGTTGTGATCCCTAAAATACTGCCTTTGAACCTCTCCATACTGAACCAAATTTCTCATTAATGGGGATACAAAGCTATAATCAATTATCAACCCGGCCCCTCTCCCCCAAACGTTGGTACCTGATATTAACAAACAGATTCCAGGTCAAACATAGGGGGTCATTCCGACCCTGGCGGTCAAAGACCGCCAGGGCCGCGAATGGAGGAAGCACCGCCAACAGGCTGGCGGTGCTTCCCTGCCCATTCTGACCGCGGCGGTAAAGCCACGGTCAGAAAACCGGGTCCGGCGGTTTCCCGCCGGATTTCCCCCGGCTGGCCATGGGGATTCTGACCCCCTTACCGCCAGCCTGTTTCTGGCGGTTTACACCGCCAGGAAGAGGCTGGCGGTAACGGGTGTCTAGGGGCCCCTGGGGGCCCCTGCACTGCCCATGCCACTGGCATGGGCAGTGCAGGGGCCCCCTAACAGGGCCGCAGCCTGCTTTTCACTGTCTGCCTAGCAGACAGTGAAAAGCTCGACGGGTGCAACTGCACCCGTCGCACACCTTCAACACCGCTGGCTCCATTCGGAGCCGGCTTCAGTGTTGCAGGCCCCCTTCCCGCTGGGCCTGCGGGCGCTAACATTGTTAGCGCCCGCTGGCCCAGCGGGAAGGTCGGAATGGCTGCAGCGGTCTTTTGACCGCGGAGCGGCCAATTGGCGGTTCCCGCCAGGCGGGCGGCGACTGCCGCCCGCCGGGGTCAGAATGACCCCCATAGTCAACAAACCAAAACTCTGCACCTCCTTGATAAGGGACCTACCCCTCACATCCTGAATACCCTCAGACGCAGGCACGCTCTTCTCCTGCTCAAAAGGATTCTCAGTAGAGTAGTAGCCCCTTATCTTTGCATTAAAGTCTCCAGATACAATTGCATGAAATTCCATACCATAGGACTCCTACCTTCCCTTCAGTATCTGCAGCACGGAATAAAGGGCCGTAATTTGGCAACCAGAATCCCACACTGCATTATAGAAGTTTACCAAAAGGACATTGTACTTATTTGGGAACACCACCCAGGGGATGAGGAGACCATGATGGTTGCAATTGATCTGATAAATTCTAGAGATCTTAGAGATGCAAACCATGGAAACTAATCCCCCCTTTGGGCGACACCCGGAACGGCTAACCTTTGGAATCCATCTCATACTGCGGCTCCTTCTGACCATGTTTATTGGAGTAAATAAAATCTAAGCATAAAAATAAACTTTACCCATTGCACATTTTGCAGCTTTGCATCATATCCCGCCACATTCCAAGAGATTAGCTGAGTCAGGGAAGACACCTTACCTAACCCTCCCAAGCCCAGATCAGCATTAGAGGACCTCAATGGGACTACCTTATCTTTTTGCTCCTGTGTTGGCAAATAAGCCTGCCCAAACCGCCAGTCATTCTCCTCCAGATCTAAGAGTGCAGCAAATCTATCTTTCACTCTAGGTAGTTGCAGACCCTCTTGCAGTTTGGGAAGTTTCCTGGCCCGAAGACCATCAAAGGTCCGGGTGTGCCTATGAAAAAGCCTAAACGGGCCAGACCAATCTTTTCACTCGCCTGTGGATCAACATAACATGAAAAAGCAGTATTTGGGCTAAACCTGGGTATCTACAAGTCACTATAATACAGTTCCCTTGTGCTTCCTTTTCCAGGAGGCCCACCCACCCAATCCTTCCGACAAACAGAATATCTGTTATATCCTTACAGTTAAAATTACAGTTTTTACTCAACCAATGTCCTGTCTTGTTCTTTAACTGTTCAGTGGATTCATTTGCACCCAGAGCTAACGGTGGAACATTTGTCAGTATTACGGCGCAAGCAGGTGGAAGTGCTAAACGGGAGAGTGGGAAACCATTACAAGAGTGCAAATTTTGTCCCCCTCCTCCACTCTTGAACCAACACTGCTTTCTCTCCAGTCCCGCCTGGGAATCTCCCTCTAATACCATTTCTACCAGATTCCCCTACAGACGTACACAATTTTTCATGGGCCGTCTTTACAAGCTTTACAAGTTGCCTGTATTTGGATGGTGCGGAGGATGCTGGGTAACACTTTCCAGCGTTGCTAGGTTTTCTTCCGGGGAGGTTTACTTGTCCGGGATAGGGCCATGATCCTCAGGTAATAAAAGCCCACATTTTTTAAATACTGTACTTCGCACCCACCGGAAGACAACAAGGAAACTGCTCCTTCCAGGTCCAGCAATTTTTCCTTTACAGGCCTCAGACATGCCTCAATCATCTTTTTGAATTTGTCCAAAAGATTTTCAAAACCAAGGACTTGACCCTGACTGGCACAGATGCCTTCCTGATTACCAGAGCAGATCAAATTTTCAGAAAGTGGCACTTTAGATTTTTTCCCAGGTTTCTTCAAAGTTTTTTTTTCTCTTTTGCGCAGGACTACTACAGCCGGGAGGGGATTCAGACAAAGTACCCTAGCCATATTTTAGAGGATCATCCACAACACTATTTCCTGCTGCTGCCAAGGGGGATTTAAACAATTCTGCCTGCTGTGCCACAGGTTGACCGTCATCATTTTCAGAACACTCATAAACCTCATCAATGACTGATACTCACTGCCAGGCACTCACTTCCATATAAAGGCGTTTCTCTGCCAAATCCATCTCCTTCGAAACTACCCCCACCATTCGGATTAAAAAGGAGTCCAGAGTTGAATTTAGTGGCCCCTACTGATTGATCATCATTTTGCAAAGTCGTCTTTCTGCCCATCCTGCAGACCTATCCAGCGACCATCCTTCACCAAATATGCTTCTCAAGCGCTAGATAATTACAACTTTGGGGGGGTGGGTCAAGAAACCTCCTCCAGCTTTGACTTGCTAGGGATATTACAAGTTAACACTCACCCTGCTTTTGCCAGATGTCAGAGGAGTGGCCAAGCCCAGCCTCTTCTGGCAGCTGACAGACGAAGACGGGCCCACACGTTCCCTTTTTTTAATGCATCCCCGGCTGGAAGCTGGGGTCCTTGTTACTGGTACCACCACTCAACACAGTTGTTTAACAAATAAAGCAGCAGATGACTTACCGGATGTAAGCACAGCACAATGAGCTCCTTTTCCAAAAAGTGTCAAGAGTGAGGGAGACCGGGAGTTGGAGTAATTCCTGGTGTCGGGAGAAGGGGAAAAGAGGGCCCAAGGCTTGCGTGATAAGGTCCCATGTAGATGTAACTGGGGATTCAGGCACTGGTGTGGGGCACTCCTGGAATAGGTGGAAACACTAGTAAATGCTGGTGGGTTTTGCGCTGGGTGTACACGCTGCTGGGTCCTGGACAGATGTGTGGATGGCGAGGGCTTCTCGGCTTTGCTTTCAGGACTACTCCGAATCTTCAGACTATGCGGATATACGAGTCCATATCATTAGCACACATGAGTACACATGGGCTGACAGTAACCTGGCCCGCTGTTGGGTAATGTTACAGCACTGGCTTCAAAGCGCTGGCAGCGTGTCTCTCCTGCCGCCTGTCACATCCCAGGTCCGAGAGTGGCACTGGGGAGCACTGCTGATGCCCAGACCACTGCAACACCCAGCAGTAGGCTCTTGCCACGCTAGCGGTGACCTTCTGCGGTGACTGCTGGGAGACGCTTCAGAGACTGCTAATCCCTGCTAATCCACGTTTATCAAAGCCGGACCACTTACCACCTTGTATTACTGCTGCAGTATTAATGGTGCAGACTGCAGCACAGGGCAGGGAGCGGTGCTGGAGAGGGGCTGGCAGGGATCCTGCATTGTTGTGAAGGGTGCAGCTCTGCGCCCTCACAGGCCTCCTCTTTCTGCTACCTCTAATGCGGGTTCTCCTACAGCCTCCTCGGCTGCAGTGACGTCACCCGGAACCAGATCACACTTTAGAATTACAAAGAAACTGCTTAATTTGTGCTTTCCTAACTGCTGATATATTTTTTAAATATTTGTAAAGTTCAAGTTTCCTTGTGTGTTAGAAAAAATATACCATCATATGGCCTTTTCTTTCACACTCAGCAAGACTGTCACATAATTTGCATTACAAAATCCTCTCACTTTGCACTCCATGAAAAGAAACACCAATCTCAATGTTAAAAGATTAAGTAACCATTTGTCAGAAGACAAAACCCCAATATTTGACCTCTGTGACAAAATAAAAACAAACTTTAAAGGCATCTTTATTGCATATTCACCTTCTGAACTCCAGTATAGTTTTCTTGGGGAGAAGCTGCAGCACTCCCCACATCGATAGCAAGAGTGCCTGGGACCCTTGTGCAAGGAGTGACAACGGATCCTCTGAACCTGCTTCTGCATATAAAAAGATAGCTATTATTAAGGTGAAATGGGCCTTGTAGCCCTGACCCCCAGTGACACTTTACCAGCTGCACCAATGACAGCCACGTCCTAGTGGTCTCCTGCCCAGTGCTGCGCCTATGTCTTCTCGCTCTTCCACTATTAACTCTCAGACTGCTCCTTCAAAGCCCCCACCAACACCGCGACACATGCCAGAGCCATGGGGCTGGCCCCGGTAGTCCATGAGGTGCAGGGGGACACTTTTCAGGGAACCCTAATGTAGTGAGCCTCATGGGCTCTAAGTCAGAACAGTGACACACATCCAGCACCATAGATGGGCACGGAAAAGGTGTTATAATAAATGGGAACAGGCCACACAAAGAGTTTTCTGAAATAGACATCTAGGAACTCATTTACAACAATCTGACGCATTGGCTCCGATGCGTCAAATTTCTCGAGCTGCACTACGACCCCCCCCTAACTACACCATGGATGCGCTGTATTTACAATACAGAGCTCCATGGCACATATTTTCACAGACGCGTCCGAAATTCTGATGCATCTGTGGTGCTAAACTCACGTATTGCTGAACTAGCGTAAAAAAACACTCCAGCAATGCCAGGAGACCCCCATTGAGAAAAGCCCTGCATCAGTTTTACATCTGCTGTGAACAGGTGGTAAAATTCTGACGCAATGAAGTCGCAGAATGACGCAGTTACATGTTGTAAATTTTACTGCATCAGTTATGTGTGGCTTTTTGCCCGAGAACGCCAACCTTGCATATATTATACCTGGCACAGATATAAGGTGAGAAAAGGCTTTACAAAGTGACGCATTGAGCCCAATGCGTCACTTTGTAAATGTGGAGGATTGTAGAGCACTGCTTGAGCCACCGTTGCATAAAAAAAAATGGTGCAACGGTGGCGCAAAGGCGTTGTAAATGATTTCCAGAGGCTGACATATTTATTGCGGCGATCCAGCAGCGCGATTTTTAGGCCCCAGGAGGGCGAGCTTGGCAACGCTCCGGCAGCACACCTAATTCAGGTCAAAGCCCATGAATAGCTGTTAGAAAAGGGAGACCCAGGGACCTCTGTCCACATTCTGCAAGGGAGCATTATTTCGCATAGCACCACTGGGCGACGTCCCCAGGCCTGGCAGTGCACCAGCGAGTCTCCTAAATGGTACGCTGAGGTGTTGGGAAAAGGCCTCCTATGCCCATAAACCACCCTGCTCCTATAAGGAAAGTGACCATGGCAGAGAAAGAGTGGACCATTTAAACGTGATAGAGACACTCTATCGTAGAGTAATTTTGTTCATTTAAGGACAGTAAACATATTTGAACGTCGATAGATTTGCTTGATTTGTCTTGTTTGAGAGAATCCACTGTACAATCCAAGAAATATTTACTTTATTTTTCACACTGAAAATGTGTTCGGTTTTGCAGCAATCGAAGCAATCTCCCTGAAGCAACTCTACTGCCATCTACTGGAGGACAGTGAGAAAAAATATGTTCCCACTTCGAAGCTTGGTTCTCGTGCGGCAAAGCCGCAGAGATAGATAGGGCTTGATTATTTTGTATTCATTTGAAAGGAGATGGCCTATTGCAAATCATTTGGTTGTTAAATACCGACTAGAAGTTTTCCTTAAACGCTGCACCAATAACTTCCTTATATGGTGTTAGAGCGAGCGTCGCACAAATACACACAATTGCCCCATCTCTATGCAGTGTACTGAAGAGGCGGAATTTTATGGAAACAAAGGCCCATATTAATAATTTTTTTGCACCGCCTTAGCATAAATTTTTGACGCAAATGCGTGCAAACGTACAAAATACAATTACATTTTGTACATTTGCGGCACTTTTGCGGCAACATGATGCAAATGCGGCACAAAAAAGGTATAAATAAGGGCGAAAGGGTCATTTGTACAAGGAACTGGTGCATCGGCTCCCAAATGCCAGTTTCCATGCGTCGCCCTGCGCCTCCCTAACCATGGTAGCGCTGTATTTATAATACAGCGCACCATGGCACTCAGTAGGACAATAGCGTCAGAATGGTTTACACTTTTGTGGCGCTTTGCTGGACTTCCACCAACATTTTTAATGACAGTCCAGCAAAGCACAGGGAGACCCATAGGCTAATGCATTACCATCACTTTAAGGTGTGCCCTGAGCAAGTGTTAAAAAATGATGCTAGTATGGCGCAGTGAAAACCTGTTAATTTCACTGCGCCATTTTTTTGGGCCACCCTATGGGGGAATGCTCCCCTGGCGTACATAATACCTGGCGCAGGCATATTGTTGCGCAGGGAGCTACAAAGTGGTGCAATGCTTACATCGTGGCACTTTATATGACACAGGGGGCCTTATTTATACTTTTTGGTGCAAAACTGCACTAAGGCAGTTTTGCCCCAAAACGTTTTGCACCGGCTTGCACCATTTTTTAGCACCAGCTGTGCACCATATTTATGGAATGGTGCAAGCCGGTGCAAAGGGTAGGCTAGCTTAAAAAAAAAGGACGTTAGGCAGTTTTGAGTCAAAATAAATGATTCTGACCAGATTAACATCATTTTTTGATGCTAAGGGGCATATTTATACTCTGTTTGCACTAAATTAGCATCATTTTTTTTAACTCTAATTCAGTGCAAAACTAACTCCATATTTATACTTTGGTGCTAGTTTTTTGGAAGTGGAAACCTACCTTGCCTTAATGAGATGCAAGGTAGGCGTTCCCGTGCAAAAAAATGACTCTATGGCCTTAACACCATATTTATACTCCCATGTAAAAATGGTGCAAGGTAGGGAGGAGGGGTCAAAAAATGGGGCAAAGCTTGCTTTGCCCCATTTTTTAAGACCTGGGTCAGGGCAGGTGTTAGGGGACCTGTGGCCCTATTTCCATGGTGGAACACCATGGAATAAGCCCAGAGGTGCCCTCCCTAGGCCCTAGGGGCATCCCCACCCACACTAGAGGGACTGCGAGGATGGGGGACCCCATCCCAGGTAAGTACAGGTAAGTGCATTTTATTTTTGAAAGTGCCATAGGGGGCCCCGAAATGGGCCCCCATACATGGCACCGGGTGCAATGGCCATGCCCAGGGGAACCCTGTCCTCTGTGCTGGCCACTGGGGTGGTGGGCATGACTCCTGCCTTTTCTAAGGCAGGAGTCATGTGGCATGGTAGGTTTAGCACCATAAAATGACGCTAATCTGGTTAGAGTCATTTTTTTTTACTCTAACCTGCCTAAAGCCATTTTTTGGTGCTAAACCCTCTTCTTCCATACTGCCAGTCCCACCCGACTAAAGTCATTTTTTTAAACTCTAGCCTACCCTTTGCACCGGCTTGCACCATTCCATAAATATGGTGCCCGGCTGGTGCACAGAAATGGTGCAAGCCGGTGCTAAACTTTTTGGTGCAAAACTGAGTTAGTGCAGTTTTGCAGCAAAAAGTATAAATAAGGGCCAATATTTTGTAAGTTTGCGCCACTTTTGTGTCATAAAATGACGGTAATGCAGTGCAAAAAAAGTTTAAATCAGGGCCTTGGTGCTAGATGGGTCTAGCACCAAAGTATAAATATGGAGTTAGTTTTGCACCGAATTAGAGTAAAAAAAAATGACACTAATTCGGTGCAAACAGAGTATAAATATGCCGCAGAGTATAAATATGCCCCTAAATATGGCGTTGAGGCCATATGCACGGGAACGCCTACCTTGCATCTCATTAAGGCAAAGTAGGACTCCACTTTCAAAAAATGACTTTAACTCCATAAATTTGGTGCTAGAGGGGTCTAGCACCAAAGTATAAATATGGAGTTAGTTTTGCACCGAATTAGAGTAAAAAAAAATGACACTAAGGGCCATATTTATACTTTTTGACGCAAAACTGCGCTAACGCAGTTTTGCGTCCAAAAAATTAGCACCGGCTAACGCCATTCTGAAGCGCCATGCGGGCGCCGTATTTAATCAATGACGTTAGCCGGCGTTAGCCGCCGGCGCTGCCTGGTGTGCGTGGAAAAAAACGACGTACACCAGGCAGCGCCGGCGTAGGGGGATATGGGGCTTGGGCGTCAAAAAATGGGGCAAGTCAGGTTGAGGCAAATTTTTCGCCTCAACCCGATTTGCGCCATTTTTTTCGACTCCCAACCCCCATAGAAATGACTCCTGTTTTAGCAAAGACAGGAGTCATGCCCCCTTGCCCAATGGCCATGCCCAGGGGACTTCTGTCCCCTGGGCATGGTCATTGGGCATAGTGGCATGTAGGGGGGCACAAATCAGGCCCCCCTATGCCACAAAAAAAAAAAAAAAGAATACTTACCTGAACTTACCTTAATGTCCCTGGGATGGGTCCCTCCAGCCATGGGTGTCCTCCTGGGGTGGGCAAGGGTGACAGGGGGTGTCCCTGGGGGCATGGGAGGGCACCTCTGGGCTCCTTCAGAGCCCACAGGTCCCTTAATGCCTGCCTTTTCCAGGCGCTAAAAAACGGCGCAAAAGCGGCCGTACGTCATTTTTTTGGACCCGCCCACTTCCGGGCGTGAATTTTGCCCGGGAGTGTAAATACGGCGCACATGCCTCGGAGTCAATTTTTTAGACGTGAACGCCTACCTTGCATATCATTAACCCAAAGTAGGTGTCCACGCTAAAAAATGACGCAAACTCCATGGACTTTGGCGCTAGACGCGTCTAACGCCAAAGTATAAATATGGAGTTAGTTTTGCGTCAGAATTGCGTCAAAAAAACCGAAGCAATTCCGGCGCAAACGGAGTATAAATATGCCCCTAATTCGGTGCAAACAGAGTATAAATATGCCCCAGGGTGTGGGACTTAGCCCCAAAGTCTTGCACATCGACAAGCACAGGCTTACGGTGACGGCGTTGTACACAGAGCATCAACAAATGTGCCACGGACCCTAATCAGTTCTTAAGTTATGAAAAAAACAAAAACACAAGGGCCCTACGACCTTCTAAGGAGCCCATCGCTGATGCTGCAAAATATCGGGGTTTCTGAATGGCCTGGCAGTCTATTTATTCTTTGTCCCACTTCATGCATCTTCTTGAACCACCATGCTCTTCCTGTCTCTTTTGCTCACTATTGCGTTCTCATTTTCATATATTCCTCCTCCCGTTTTAATTTTTCTTTGATCTTTCTCGTCCTCATTCTTTCTAACTTTTCTGTCTTTCTATACCTTGCTCTGGGTGGAAGCCTGATTATGGAAAAATAAGTCCTGGTCTTCAAAAAAGTGATTAACCTACCACTAGCAACCGTGAGGAAGAAATTAAGCACTGACACTAATGCAATCAAGGAAAATAGACACCGTGCACCTTGGCATAGTAAAAAAAAAACACAACCACTGTTGATGTTCAGCGAAGCACGTACACCCATGAGCCCCACTCTCACTGCATTAATAACAGCTATGTCTCTGATTGTGGGAACAAAAGTCATCGTGCTGTGGAGACAGCTGTGCCTTGCAGCAAAGTTTCAACTTTTACAGTTGAGTGTGTCTTTTCCCCTTAGTGGAATGGACATCCTCGAGTCCTCCAAGAGATGCTCCACATATATTTATTATTGTGCTCCTAAGGAAAACACTTCTACTGAATTTGAGGATTCACCCAAAGTCTACACCCACCCAATGTGAATGGCAATTATTACTGTTTCCTGACCTTACTAAGAGGAATCCGGGGACAGCTGATCTTCAGGACTTCAGAACGTTTTACTTGTATCCTTTGGAAAGACATGTACAAACAACCCCACTGGCCTCAGAAAAATCTTTTCAGTCTGCTATGACAGGGTTGTTTTACTACTACCTGTGGGGATGTTGTATTTGTGCCCACCTATGGTCAGCTTGGAGGTCATGTTATACATCACAGGTGTACTCTTCAAGGTCGCATGCATCTCACACCGGATGGTGCCTCCCTGCCTCATGGTTGTGGTCATTCCCACTAACCTTTCTTTTGAGCAACCATCTGGACCACTCAGCTTAGACACCCAATATTATTTTCATTGCATAGTATCGAAACAGAAAAAACATTTCGTACAGCTATCTCTCCTGCAGCAAATCATGGTCTATGATGTTTGGAATTTAGTCAAAAGTAATTATCATTAGCTTGTTCACTTTTTTCTTAGTGAGTTATTTTAAGCAGCACATGCCCCCAGAAATGGGCCTCACATCTCACTATGCGATAAGAACTCCAGTCGATCCTTACTGGTGAAGCCCAAACAGGCCAAACAAGTCTTTGGTTGGATGTGTTCTTGTTGCATGCAGAAGTGACTGAAAGTTTAGAGCTGTACCTTTTAGGTAGAGTAGAGATTAATTTACACCTGGTTGACGTCTAGCTAGTATGGAACAAGGAGTGACAAAATGGAAAGGAATACTGCTCAGAAATTGCCAACAAGGCTTATTCCTACTGTGGTTGGTTAAAAGTAGGGACTTGAGGAAAACAAAGATTTTGATTGGGTCTTAGCTCCTCTCTTGTGGCCACTGTTTTGGATCATTACTGGCCCAAGCAACCTGTACCTTCCATCAAATATCTTGCTTCACACTGCAGTTTTGTAGCATCAACTGAGAGGAGGATGTGGCGTTTGCTGTCAGGGTACTGCTAATGTAGAAGGACACATCCCCTATCTGGAGAAAAAAACACCGACCATAAAAGGTAGTAGTAATGGGCCTTTTTTCAAAGCCTGTAGCCACAGTGCCCAAGGTATAGAGTAGCTGCTTGCTCGAGGACAAGCACACATCTCAGGTACTGAGGCCTGTGTGGAGGATGGCTGGAAGAGTGAGCTTACGCAGTGAGCACTCGGACAAATATAAGTAGCAAATTCAACAAGTTTATAACAAGCATTGGCAGAGCCAATATGTTTCCCTTTGGTTTTTATTTCTATGAAAGTGGATTATAAAATAATAGAAAAATATTATACTAATTTTTATTATAAATTTGATAAACCGTTAATGATTTACACCAATCTATGAAATGATCAAGCAAAGGAACACCAGTAAACAACAACAGTTGCCCATTACGGACTAAGGGTTTGGTCCCGGGGATGGACATCAGCTTGCCACCGTCGCTCCGAGATTTCTTTTTGAAGCTAGTGGCGCTCGCTCCACCGGCAAAACTGCACATGGAGGCCCCCATCTTTTTGCTTAATGTTGACAGCAATGAATGCTAAGGACTAGACCACTGAGAATCAGAGAACATATTTGAAGAGCATGTGCCCAATGGGATAACGCATTTTTTTAAAAGGTGGAAGAAATGCTCGTCAAGAACAACAATGGTGGTCGTTGAAGCATGCTTGGTTACGTAATGTGTCCTCCTTTTCCTCTACAACTTAATGAATATTCCAAGAGGGACTTTTCGTTACTCATCATGTTCACAAATGTACCCTAAAGAGGCTTTTCCTTAATCACCCTAGCTCTCTTGATGGATAACTGTACCATCTGCATGCCAACCTTTCACCATGTTTACGAGTGATTCGCCCATTGGACTAACCTTTGCCATAAGCTGCCAATGTCCCTTAGCTCTGTCTGACACCTTGTAGGAGGATGGCCTGGCTTGTAGTGGGTACCAGAGGTACTTATACCTCGTGCCAGGTCCAGTTATCCCTTATTAGTGTAGAAGAGGTGTTTCTAGCAGCTTAGGCTGATAGAAGGTAGCTATGGCAAAGCAGCTTAGGCTGAACCGGGAGACATGTAAAGCTCCTATTATACCACTGGTGTCATATGCACAATATCATAAGAAAATACAATACACAGAAGTACTCAAAATAAAGGTACTTTATTTTTATGACAATATGCCAAAAGTATCTCAGTGAGTACCCTCAGTATGAGGATAAGTTATATACACAAGATATATGTACACAAACCAAAATTATGCAGGTAATAGCAAGAAAAGTAATGCAAGCAGTTTAAAGTTACAGTAGATTGCAATAGGAGCACATAGGTATAGGGGCAACACAAACCATATACTCCAAAAGTGGAATGCGAACCACGAATGGACCCCAAACCTATGTGAGCTTGTAGAGGGTCGCTGGGAATGTAAGAAAACAGTGAGGGTTAGGAAAATAGCCCACCCAAGACCCTGAAAGGTAGGTGTAAAGTGCACCTACTACCCCCAGAGAGCACAGAAGTCATGATAGGGGGCTTCTGCAGGAAGAACAAACACCAGCAATGCAACAACAGTGGATTTACGGACCTGAGTACCTGTAAGACAAGGGGACCAAGTCCAATAGTCGCGACAGTGTCAAGAGTGGGCAGGAGCCCAGGAAATGCCAGCTGAGGGTGCAAGGAAGCTGCCACCTGTTGGAAGAAGCTTGGAGTTTGGCAAGAAAGAAGAGGATTAGGAACTTACCCTTTGGAGGACGGATGTCCCACATTACGATGAAGTTTGCAGAAGTGTTCCCACACAGAAAGACTGCAAACAAGCCTTGCTAGCTGCAAGGGTTGTGGTAGAGGTTTTTGGGTGCTGCTGTGGCCCAGGAGGGACCAGGATGTCGCCACTTGGAAGAGGGAACAGAGGGGGCGCCCAGCAACTCAGGGAGCCCTAATAGAAGCAGGCAGCACCCGCAGAAGTACCTGAACAGGCACTTAGAAGAAAAGTGAACTGGAGTCCACCTGAAGTCACAAAAGGGAGTCCCACGACGCCAGAGGACAACTCAGAAGGTTGTGCACTGCAGGAAGGAGTGTAGGGGACCCAGGCTTGGCTGTGGTTGAAGGAAATCCTGGAAGAGTGCACGGGAGCCGGAGCAGCTGCAAATCATGCTGTACCCAGCAATGCAGTCTAGCGTAAGGAGGCAAGGACTTACGTCCACCAAACTTGGACTGAAGAGTCACTGGACTGTGGGAGTCACTTGGACAGAGTTGTTGTGTTCCAGGGACAATGTTCATTGTGCTGAGAGGGGACCCAGAGGACCAGTGATGCAGTCTTTTGGTGCCTGCGGTTGCAGGGGGAAGATTCCGTCGACCCACGGGAGATTTCTTCAGAGCTCCTGGTGTAGAGAGGAGGCAGGCTACCTCCAGAGCATGCACCACCTGGAAACAGTCGAGAAAGCCGGCAGGATGAAGCGATACAAGGTTGCTAGTAGTCGTCTTGCTACTTTGTTGCGGTTTTGCAGGCGTCCTGAGCAGTCAGCGGTCGATCCTTTGGTAGAAGGTGAAGAGGGAGATGCAGAGGAACTCTGGTGAGCTCTTGCATTCGTTATCTGGTGAGATCCCCAAAGCAGAGACCCTAAATAGCCAGAAAAGGAGGTTTGGCTACCTAGGAAGGAGGATTGGCTACCAAGAGAGGTAAGAGCCTATCAGAAGGAGCCTCTGACATCACCTGCTGGCACTGGCCACTCAGAGCAGTCCAGTGTGCCACAGACACCTCTGTTTCCAAGATGACAGAGGTCTGGGACACACTGGAGGAGCTCTGGGCACCTCCCCTGTGAGGTGCAGGTCAGGGGAGTGGTCACTCCCCTTTCCTTTGTCCAGTTTCGCGCCAGAGCAGGGCTGGGGGATCCCTGAACCGGTGTAGACTGGCTTATGCAGAGATGGGCACCATCAGTGCCCATCAAAGCATTTCCAGAGGCTGGGGAAGGCTACTCTTCCCCAGCCTTCACACCTATTTCCAAAGGGAGAGGGTGTTACACCCTCTCTCAGAGGAAGTCCTTTGTTCTGCCTTCCTGGGCCAGGGCTGCCTGGACCCCAGGAGGGCAGAAACCTGTCTGAGGGGTTGGCAGCAGCAGCAGCTGCAGTGGAGACCCCGGAAAGGCTGTTTGGCAGTACCCAGGTTCTGTGCTAGAGACTCAGGGGATCATGGAATTGTCCCCCCATGTCAGAATGGCATTGGGGTGACAATTCCATGATCTTAGACATGTTACATGGCCATGTTCGGAGTTACCATTGTGACGCTGTACATAGGTAGTGACCTATGTACAGTGCACACGTGTAATGGTGTCCCCGCACTCACAACGTCCGGGGAATTTGCCCTGAACGATGTGGGGGCACCTTGGCTAGTGCCAGGGTGCCCACACACTAAGTAACTTTGCACCCAACCTTCACCAGGTGAAGGTTAGACATATAGGTGACTTATAAGTTACTTAAGTGCAGTGGTAAATGGCTGTGAAATAACGTGGACATTATTTCACTCAGGCTGCAGTGGCAGGCCTGTGTTCGAATTGTCAGATCTCCCTATGGCTGGCAAAAGAAATGCTGCAGCTCATAGGGGTCTCCTGGAACCCCAATACCCTGGGTACCTCAGTACCATATACTAGGGAATTATATGGGTGTACCAGTATGCCAATGTGAATTGGTGAATTTAGTCACTAGCCTGTTAGTGACAAACCTGGAAAGCAGAGAGAGCATAAACACTGAGGTTCTGGTTAGCAGAGCCTCAGTGAGACAGTTAGGCATCACACAGGGAACACATACAGGGCACATACTTATGAGCACTGGGGCCCTGCCTGTCAGGGTCCCAGTGACACATAGACTAAAACAACATATATACAGTGAAATATGGGGGTACCATGTCAGGCAAGATGGTACTTTCCTACACAACCCCCCCCAAACGAAGGACAATAAGACTAGCCATGACCTGATGAGTCTTCATTGTCTATGTGGAAATATCTGGAGAGTCCATCTGCATTGGAGTGGGTACTCCCAGGTCTATGTTCCACTGTATAGTCCATTCCCTGTAGAGATATGGACCACCTCAACAATTTAGGGTTTTCACCTTTCATTTGTTTTAGCCAAAGTAGAGGTTTGTGGTCTGTCTGAACAATAAAGTGAGTGCCAAACAGGTATGGCCTCAACTTTTTCAGTCCCCAGACCACAGCAAAGTCCTCCCTCTCAATGGCAGACCAACGCTTTTCTCTAGGGGTCAATCTTCTGCTGATAAAAGCAACTGGTTGATCCTGGCCCTCAGAATTCAGTTGTGATCAGACCTCCCCTACCCCTAATTCAGATGCATCAGTTTGAACAATGAATTTCTTGGAGTAACATGGGCTTTTTAGGACAGGTGCAGAGCACATGGCCTGTTTGAGCTCCTCAAAAGCTTTCTGACAGCTAGCTGTCCACAATACCTTTTTAGGCATCTTCTTACTTGTGAGATCATTAAGAGGGGCTGCTATGGAGCCATAGTTTTTAATGAATCTCCTGTAATACCCAGTGAGGCCTAAGAAGGCTCTCACCTGGGTCTGTGTTGTAGGGGGAACCCAATCCATGATTGTCTGGATTTTCCCCTGAAGTGGTGCAATCTGTTCTCCACCTACCAGGTGTCCCAGATAAACCACCTTTCCCTGCCCTATCTGGCACTTTGAGGCCTTGATAGTGAGGCCTGCCTTTTGCAGGGCCTCCAAAACTTTCCAAAGGTGGACCAGGTGCTCATCCCAGGTGGAGCTAAAGAAAGTTATATCATCTAGACATGCTGCACTAAAAGCCTCCAACCCTTGCAGGACTGTGTTCACCAACCTCTGAAAAGTGGCAGGTGCATTTTTCAAACCAAAGGGCATCACTGTAAATTGGTAGTGCCCTCCTATAGTTGAAAATGCAGTTTTAGGTTTAGTATCCTCTGCCAATTTGATCTGCCAATACCCTGCAGTCAAATCGAAGGTGCTTAGATACTTGGCAGATGCCAGTGTATCTATGAGCTCATCTGCCCTGGGTATAGGGTTAGCATCAGTTTTTGTTACCTGATTGAGACCTCTGTAGTCTACACCAAACCTCAGCTCCCTTTTTCCATCTTTTGAGTGAGGCTTTGGTACAAGCACCACAGGACTCATCCATGGGCTTTCAGAAGGTTCAACCACTCCTAGATCAAGCATTTTCTGAACCTCTTGTTTTGTGCAGTCCCTGACATGGTCAGGCTGCCTATAGATTTTACTTTTGACAGGCATGCTGTCTCCAGTATCAATTGTGTGTTCACACCAAGATGTGGTGCCTGGCACAGTTGAAAAGAGTTCAGAAAAATGTCCAAGGAGATTTATGCTGTTGTCTTTCTGTTCTGAAGTCAGACAATCTGCCAACACTACTCCCTCCACTAAAGCATCATTTTCAGTGGTGGAAAAAAGATCAGGGAGAGGGTCACTCTCTTCTTCCTGTCCCTCATCTGTTGCCATGAGCAGAGTGAGATCAGCCCTGTCATAGTAGGGTTTTAGGCGGTTGACATGAATCACCCTAAGGGGACTCCTGGCAGTGCCCAGGTCTACCAGATAGGTAACCTCACCCTTTTTGTCAACAATTAGATGGGGTCCACTCCATTTGTCCTGGAGTGCTTTTGGGGCCACAGGCTCCAATACCCACACCTTCTGTCCTGGTTGGTACTGGATCAGAACTGTCTTCTGGTCATGCCATTGCTTTTGGAGCTCTTGGCTGGCCTGAAGGTTTTTACTGGCCTTTTTTATGTACTCGGCCATTCTGGATCTTAGGCCAAGTACATAGTCCACTATGTCCTGTTTGGGAGCTTTTAAAGGTTGTTCCCAACCCTCCTTCACAAGTGTTAGTGGACCTCTTACAGGGTGTCGAAAGAGGAGTTCAAAGGGGCTGAAGCCCACTCCTTTCTGGGGTACCTCCCAGTAAGCAAAAAGGAGGCAAGGTAACAGGACATCGCATCTCCTCCTGAGTTTTTCAGGGAGTCCCATTATCATACCTTTGAGAGTTTTATTAAACCTCTCTACCAGTCCATTAGTCTGTGGATGATAAGGAGTGGTGAATTTGTAGGTTACACCACATTCCTTCCACATAGCTTTCAAGTATGCAGACATAAAGTTGCTACCCCTGTCTGATACAACCTCTTTTGGAAAACCCACCCTGAAAAAGATTCCCAGGAGGGCTTTTGCCACTGCAGGTGCTGTAGTGGTCCTTAGAGGAATTGCTTCAGGATAACTTGTGGCATGGTCCACAACCACCAAGATAAACCTATTGCCTGAAGCGGTAGGAGGGTCAAGGGGGGCAACTATGTCAACCCCCACCCTTCAAAGGGGACCCCAACCACAGGTAGTGGAATAAGGGGAGCCTTTGGTGTGCCACCAGTCTTGCCACTGGCTTGGCAGGTCACACAAGACTTGCAAAAATGTTTAGTGTCCTCTGACATCCTAGGCCAGTGAAGCAGGGGGACAAGCCTTTCCCTTGATTTGATCTGGCCCAAATGCCCAGCCAAAGGAATGTCATGTGCAAGAGTTAGGAGGAACTCTCTGTACTGCAGGGGAATGACCAATCTCCTGGCTGCTCCAGGTTTTGGGTCCCTTGCCTCGGTATACAAGATGTTGTCCTGCCAGTAAACTCTATGTGAGTCACTGATATCCCCATTTTGCTGTTTGACAGCTTGCTGTCTGAGACCCTCTAATGTGGGACAGGTTTGCTGTGCCACACCCAGCTCTTCCCTGGCAGGCCCCTCTCCACCAAAAGCTCAGCAGTGTCTGCTGCCAGCTCATCTGGTGAAGGTTCTGCACAGGGAGGAAATTCTTCTTCCTCAGAAGGAGAATCATCTGTAGAGGGAGGGATAGTGGGTAGGAATTTACCCTTGCTACCCCTAGCTTTAGGGAGCACTTGGTCCATTGTTCCAGGATCCAAGTTACCCTGTCCTTTTTGCTTTTTGGCCTGAGCCCTTGTCAAACCAAAAATATGCCCAGGAATGCCCAGCATTGCTGCATGAGCCTCCAACTCCACTTCTGCCCAAGCTGATGTCTCTAAATCGTTCCCTAGTAGACAGTCTACAGGTAAATCTGAGGCAACCACAACTTTCTTCGGACCAGTAAACCCCCCCCCCCCAGTTGAGATTCACAACAGCCATGGTTTGGCTAAGAGTGTTGTTATGAGCGTCTGTCACTTAGTACTGCTGACCAAGTAGGTGTTGTTCAGGGTGCACCAGTTTCTCTACTACCATGGTAACACTGGCACCTGTGTCCCTGTAGGCCTGAACCTCAACACCATTTATTAGGGGAAGTTGCTTGTACTTATCCATATTAAGGGGACAAGCAACCAAGGTGGCCAAATCAATGGCACCTTCAGGGACTAACACAGCCTCTGTGGTCTCCCTAACAAGACCAACCCCAACTAAGTTACCAAAGTGAGCCCAGCTACTCCCTTGGATTGGCTATTAGTAGGTGTGCTCCCACCACCACTGCTATTACAAGGGGCACTAGAATTTGCAGTAGGGGTTGTGGTAGTGGGAGGTTTGGTGTTTTTCTTTGGAAAACTGGCATCAGTTGTACAATGGCCTTTGACTTTACACAAATAACACCAAGGCTTTTTAGGTTGATTATTGGAAGAGGATTTGGACCCACCACCCCCACCAGAGGATTGTTGTGGGCCTGATGAAGACTCAGTTTTACTTTTGTCCCCACCCTTGTCAGAAGACTTACCATCCTTCTTCTTGCCATCCTTGTTACCCCCTGTATGAACTTTTCTGTTCACTCTTGTTCTGACCCATTTGTCTGCCTTCTTTCCCAATTCTTGGGGAGAGGTCAGATCTGAGTCCACTAGATTTTGGTGTAACAAGTCAGACACACAGTTATTCAGAATATGCTCTCTCAGAATAAGATTATAAAGGCTTTCATAGTCAGAAACTTTACTGCCATGTAACCACCCCTCCAAGGCCTTCACTGAACAGTCAACAAAGTCTATCCAGTCTTGTGAGGACTCTTTTCTGGTGTCTCTCAACTTAATCCTGTATTGTTCAGTGGTTAAGCCAAATCCATCCAAGAGTGCAACATTCAAAACTGCAAAATTGTTAGCATCACTTTCTCTAACAGTAAGGAGCCTATCCCTACCCTTTCCATTGAAAGATAGCCACAATATAGCAGCCCACTGCCTTTGAGGGACCCCCTGTACCATACAGGCCCTCTCAAGTGCAGCAAACCTCTTGTTGATGTCATCCCCCTCCTTGTAAGGGGGAACTATCTTGTGCAGATTCCTGGAATCAGGCTCTCTAACAGGATTACTATCAGGAATACTGCTGCTGCCACCATGGGGTCCTAACCCCAATCTCTGTCTCTCCTGCTCCAGGTCTAGGGATTCCCTATCTAAGGCCAGTTGTTGCTGTTTAAGCTTCAGTCTGGTCTCTTCAACCCTCAACGTTTTGAGTTCCCTTTCTGACATGTTGTCTTCAGGGTGGGTGGGTTGGGTATGCTTGGACACAGAAGATAAATTGGAAATAACAGAGGGGGATCTGTCCCTAACTGACTGAACCCTAATAACTTGGCCTCCAGGAATAAAGACTCCCCTACTATGATGGGAACCTCCATTACTACCAACATTACTAGGTGTCCTGCTAGGGGGCAGATCTGGTTCAGAACCCTCCCCACCTCCCTCAAGGAGATCCCCTGAGTCAGAATGGGAACCTTCTATTAACCTCCCATTTGAAGTGCCTCCTTGGGACTCATCATTCACAATAAGCATGTTAAATAGAAACTCTTTTGTAGGGTTCTTTCCTATCACTAAACCTCTATCTAAGCAGAGACTCCTTAGGCTCTTGTAATTCAAATTGTCATAAGTAGTATTGACCATTTTAAGAGTAGAGTCTTCTACAGACATGATAGTAAAAGGTTTAGAAATAGTGAGAAGGAAGAAAAAGTTTCAGAACTTTTTAAAGGGCAGAGAAAAAAAAAATTCTAACTTTTTAGAAACTTTTAGAAGTTTTAGAATACTTTTCAGTACTTTGTAAAAAGTTTAAGAGGAGAAAAGCAAAACTTTTTGGTTAGGTCTACACACACTGAACTTGTTTTGTATATTATTCTCTTATGAAAAGTACACAATGACAAAGTGGTAAGTAGTTACAAGTACTTATCCCACCGCTGCACAACCAATGTAGGAGGCTGGCCTGGCTTGTAGTGGGTACCAGAGGTACTTACACCTTGTGCCAGGTCCAGTTATCCCTTATTAGTGTAGAAGAGGTGTTTCTAGCAGCTTAGGCTGATAGAAGGTAGCTATGGCAAATCAGCTTAGGCTGAACTAGGATACATGTAAAGCTCCTACTATACCACTGGTGTCATATGCACAATATCATAAGAAAACACAATACACAGAAGTACTAAAAATAAAGGTACTTTATTTTTATGACAATATGCCAAAAGTATCTTAGTGAGTACCCTCAGTATGAGGATAAGTTATATACTCAAGATATATGTACACAAAACAAAATTATGCAGGTAATAGCAAGAAAAGTAATGCAAGCAGTTTAAAGTTACAGTAGATTGCAATAGGAGCACATAGGTATCGGGGCAACACAAACCATACACTCCAAAAGTGGAATGTGATCCACGAATGGACCCCAAACCTATGTGAGCTTGTAGAGTGTTGCTGGGACTGTAAGAAAACAGTGAGCGTTAGGAAAATAGCCCACCCCAAGACCCTGAAAGGTTGGTGTAAAGTGCACCTACTACCCCCAGAGAGCACAGAAGTCGTGATAGGGGATTCTGCAGGAAGAACAAACACCAGCAATGCAACAACAGTGGATTTCGAGATCTTAGTACCTGTAAGACAAGGGGACCAAGTCCAATAGTCACGACAGTGTCGAGAGTGGGCAGGAGCCCAAGAAATGCCAGCTGAGGGTGCAAGCAAGCTGCCACCTGTTGGAAGAAGCTTGGAGTTCGGCAAGAAAGAAGAGGATTAGGAACTTCCCCTTTGGAGGATGGATGTCCCACGTCACGGTGAAGCTTGCAGATGTGTTCCCACACAGAAAGACCGCAAAAAAGCCTTGCTAGCTGCAAGGGTTGCGGTAGAGGTTTTTGGGTGCTGCTGTGGCCCAGGAGGGACCAGGATGTCGCCACTTGGAGGAGGGCATAGAGGGGGCACCCAGCATCCCAAGGAGCCCTCACAGTAGCAGGCAGCACCCGCAGGAGTACCTGAACAGGCACTTAGGAGAAAAGTGAACCAGAGTCCACCCGAAGTCACAAAAGGGAGTCCCACGATGCCGGAGGACAACTCAGAAGGTTGTGCACTGCAGGAAGGAGTGTCAGGGACCCAGGCTTGGCTGTGCATGAAGGAAATCCTGGAAGAGTGCACGGGAGCCGGAGCAGCTGCAAATCATGCGGTACCCAGCAATGCAGTCTAGCATGGGGAGGCAAGGACTTACCTCCACCAAACTTCAACTGAAGAGTCACTGGACTGTGGGAGTCATTTGGACAGAGTTGCTGAGTTCCAGGGACCATGCTCGTCGTGCTGAGAGGGGACCCAGAGGACCAGTGATGCAGTCTTTTGGTGCCTGCGGTTGCAGGGGGAAGATTCCGTTGACCCACAGGATATTTCTTCAGAGCTCCTGGTGCAGAGAGGAGGCAGGCTACCCCCAGAGCATGCACCACCTGGAAACAGTCGAGAAAGCCAGCAGGATGAAGCGATACAAGGTTGCTAGTAGTCGTCTTGCTACTTTGTTGCGGTTTTGCAGGCGTCCTGAGCAGTCAGAGGTCGATCCTTTGGTAGAAGGTGAAGAGGGAGATGCAGAGGAACTCTGGTGAGCTCTTGCATTCGTTATCTGGTGAGATCCCCAAAGCAGAGACCCTAAATAGCCAGAAAAGGAGGTTTGGCTACCTAGGAAGGAGGATTGGCTACCAAGAGAGGTAAGAGCCTATCAGAAGGAGCCTCTGACATCACCTGCTGGCACTGGCCACTCAGAGCAGTCCAATGTGCCACAGACACCTCTGAATCCAAGATGGCAGAGGTGTGGGACACACTGGAGGAGCTCTGGGCCTCTCCCCTGGGAGGTGCAGGTCAGGGGAGGGGTCGCTCCCCTTTCCTTTGTCCAGTTTCGCGCCAGAGCAGGGCTGGGGATCCCTGAACCGGTGTAGACTGGCTTATGCAGAGATGGGCACCATCTGTGCCCATCAAAGCATTTCCAGAGGCTGGGGGAGGCTACTCCTCCCCAGCCTTCACACCTATTTCCAAAGGGAGAGGGTGTTACACCCTCTCTCAGAGGAAGTCCTTTGTTCTGCCTTCCTGGGCCAGGGCTGCCTGGACCCCAGGAGGGCAGATACCTGTCTGAGGGGTTGGCAGCAGCAGCAGCTGCAGTGGAGACCCCGGAATTTCAGTTTGGCAGTACCCGGGTTCTGTGCTAGAGACCCGGGGGATCATGGAATTGTCCCCCCAATGCCAGAATGGCATTGGGGGGACAATTCCATGATCTTAGACATGTTACATGGCCATGTTCGGAGTTACCATTGTGACTCTGTACATAGGTAGTGACCTATGTACAGTGTATGCGTGTAATGGTGTCCCCGCACTCACAACATCCGGGGAATTTGCCCTGAACGATGTGGGGGCACCTTGGCTAGTGCCAGGGTGCCCACACACTAAGTAACTTTGCACCCAACCTTCACCAGGTGAAGGTTAGACATATAGGTGACTTATAAGTTACTTAAGTGCAGTGGTAAATGGCTGTGAAATAACGTGGACGTTATTTCACTCAGGCTGCAGTGGCAGGCCTGTGTAAGAATTGTCAGAGCACCCTATGGGTGGCAAAAGAAATGCTCCAGCCCATAGGGATCTCCTGGAACCCCAATACCCTGGGTACCTCTGTACCATATACTAGGGAATTATATGGGTGTACCAGTATGCCAATGTGAATTGGTGAATTTAGTCACTAGCCTGTTAGTGACAAATTTGGAAAGCAGAGAGAACATAACCACTGAGGTTCTGGTTAGCAGAGCCTCAGTGAGACAGTTAGGCATCACACAGGGAACACATACAGGGCACATACTTATGAGCACTGTGGCCCTGCCTGGCAGGGTCCCAGTGACACATAGACTAAAACAACATATATACAGTGAAATATGGGGGTAACATGCCAGGCAAGATGGTACTTTCCTACACACCTCTACTTAGTTCTTGGTATTTAGCAAATAACAGTTTGGTCAGACTGTACGACGAAACAACGACTTCAAAAACAACTACTGCCTTAACAACGAGGTCGGAACACCGACCTCGTTGATACTACTAATGATTTTACCACGAATGCCTTAACAATGATATTTCCTTGTAAAGGCATTCCTGATAAAATCAATAGCAATAGGCACCATTCACCCTACATCCCTCACCCCACCCCCCAACCCCACCCCAAAACCTAAAACCCTCTGACCCCCCACCCACTCCCAAAACCAAAAACGCCCCACCCCCCCAACCCCACCCCAAAACCTAAAACCCCCTGACCCCCACCCACTCCCCAAAACCAAAAACGCCCCACCCCCCCAACCCCACCCCAAAACCTAAAACCCCCTGACCCCCCACCCACTCCCCAAAACCAAAAACGCCCCACCCCCCCAACCCCACCCTAAAACCTAAAACCCCCTGACCCCCCACCCACTCCCCAAAACCAAAAACGCCCCACCCCCACAACCCCACCCTAAAACCTAAAACCCCCTGACCCCCCACCCAGTCCCCAAAACCAAAAACGCCCCACCCCCCCAACCCCACCCCAAAACCTAAAACCCCCTGACACCCCACCCCCTCCCCAAAACCTAAACCCACCACTTACCTTCGCCAACTCACTTCTTTGTACCTTAACCACGCATGTTCGTTGTTCAGAACATACTTAGTTAAGGCACAAAAAAACGGAGTCGTGGTTAAAAAAAGCATTGTTGCGCTTTCGTTAACCACGACTTTCGGAAAAAAAAAGTCGTAAAAAAGGATGTTCCCCGTTTGGTCACTGTGATTTTTATGCAATATAGTGTGGTTATAGAAAACTAACTGCAAGACTCAGAATTAGTGCTTAAGAGCTAGAATAGACTGAAGATGACACTTACAGTGTGCTGGATGTGACAGCCCTCGCAGGATTATTTTCCATCATCCACTCAAACTGTCACCCTGCTCACTCTGGGTGAAGTTGCTAAAACCCACTGTTTTACCTTTATACTCAGAGCTATATGTTTGTATGTAATTAGATAATGTGTTGAGTAGCCCATTAATCTATTTGTGTTTCTTCTTTCGCTTTTCATGTTGCAAATTAGGAATTCAAGCAATGGTAAACCTAGACAAAACATGACCAGGTGAACTTGCAGAACATAGAAGACGTGAGAAGGCAGAAGATGTGAGAAGACAGAAGAAGTGAGAAGTGAGAAGACAGTAGGCGGAAGAAGACTGAAGACGTGAGAAGACAGAAGATGTCAGAAGGCAGTAGAAAGAAGAAGGCTGAAGAGAAGACCTGAGAAGTCAGAAGATGTCAGAAGACAGAAGGTGTGAGAAGACAGAAGACAGCAGAAGGTGTGAGATGATAGAAGACAGCAGAAGACAGAAGATGGCAGAAGACAGAAGGCATGAGAAGATAGAAGATGGCTGAAGACTGAAGATGGCAGAACACAGACGACAGCTGAAGACAGAAGGTGTGAGAAGAGAGAAGACAGCAGAAGACAGAAGCAAATACAGAAGAGGGGAGCAAAGACAGAAGACAGCATGTGGTAGAGAAGATCGTGAAGACAGAAGACAGCATGGGGGAATGAAGCAAGCAGACAGGGAAGAAAGAAGACAGAAGATGTTGTGCAGAAAGAAAAAAGAAGACGGACAGCAACAAAGAAAGAAGAGGGCATGCAAGGAGAAAAAAAAAAGAACTACCTTCAGTGTCTCACCCAGAGGAAGGACACTGGCCAGAGTCCAATAGGAAGTGACTGGAACGAGTACTTGGTCCACAGACAACTGGATGACAAGATCAGCAAAGAAGACAAAGACAGCAGGAGTAAGTGCAGTGAAGACGGCCTGCTGGCCAATCCGAAGCACGTAAATCAGGGCAACATTGGAGTAAGCCAGTGGTAAGTTCAGGTCAGTAAGGGGCTGGTCCTTAGTCTTTTTTAAGTGTTTTTTTACTAATAAACAATTTTGCAAGCATGGATACAAGCACGTGTGCAGGCAAAACCAAAAAGGGGTCGCACAGGCAGGGTCACAGAAATGCCGTTTCAGTCATTGAGTCAGCACTGTCCTCTCCACTGTCCTCTCAACCTGTCAATCTGCAGTTCATGTTCATCCTACCTGCAGCCTGGTATAGAGCACTTGGGCCCTTGACCCAGTGGTGACCAGGAGTGCAGCCAGTCAGATGTCATGGGAGCAGCAATAGATGTTATAGAGGAAATGTGTTTATCCATTTCGGAGAGGAAATTTAAACTCCATTCTGTGTCTATGTGATGGAGCAAAAACATTCAAACCATGGTGCTAGCACTGGACAAATGGTGTCCTGACAGCGATGAAAAAAAGGCAATCTCATCTTTAAGGAGTCACTACTGTTGAGTTTCAGATAGGAAAATCCAGTTCAGGCAAATGTCTCCCCTCAGATGTTCTTCGGCTTCAAGATAATTTCATAAGTATTCAGAATTTCAATTGAAATTTTAAAGACTCACCTTTTCTTTCACTGTTTTCGTTCCCTGATCACCCCACATTATTCTTGTGCTGCTTAACCAAGTTGAAGCTGGACGCTACTTCTTTCCTGTTTTTGTCCAGGTTGTGGTCTTCTAATTTTCTGATCCTTCTTGTGATTGCTCAAACCCTTTATATTATTTTCTGTTCTGTACACTGTTTGCACAGTTGCCATGTTATTTACAGTGGTGTCATTTGATTTGTTTGTTTACCAGTGGCACAAAATGGGCCATAGCTAAAACTGGGAAAAACTCGTCCTCAGTTTTTATTCCAAGTCATAATACATTCTGGTAATTTGTGTCTTGATTCCCTTGAATGACCACATTGAGCTATACCACTGAATTGCAAGTGTCTATAAAAGGAAAGCTCGAGTTGGATCATTGTTTCTTTTGTGATATGGAGTCCTTTGGTTATCTTATAACAGAAGTGATAAACTTTTGGGTTCGAGGAAGTGACATTGTAGAAAGAACCTTGACGTTAGAAGTGAAGCCAGAAAACGTGAATTGTGGCTGGAAATGTGTTCTGCATGATAATGGGCATGTACCACTGCCCTGAGTGCCAAACTGTAATGATATCTGGATCCCTAATGCTGAATTTTGAAGTCATAGCCAACACACAGATCATGCATGTGTGCCATGACATAGGGCTGTATCATGGAGTGCAATCTTATTGGACTGAGAGGGGTACCCAAAGCACTACCCTCATAGTGGTGGAAGGCTACTGCCTTTGCCAGGAGTTAAGCATCACAAGCCTGGTGGTGGAAGCATACCATGTAGTGATCAGAAGGAGTGAACAGACTTTTTTACCCTGTGTCACTGCTATGAGACGTATAGGCTCACTTACATTTTAAAGTTCTGCTATTGTGTGCTTGCACAACCTGCATCAGAACAGTGTGGGGTGCTACACAGCACAAAAGTGGTGGATCTGCGCTTGCTGTATGTGTGCCTGGGAATGGTGCAATACAGGAATAATGTAATACTGAGTAGTGCTTGCATGGTGTATGCATGTGCTGGAAGTGCATGTGCCTGTGAGTGGTACAGTACCTGAAGGATGGAGTGCTATGCAGTGCATGGAGGATAAATGCATGTGCTGGGTGTATGTGGGCCTACGAGTGGTACAGTACATAAAGGATACAGTGCTGAGCAGTGAGTGCATGTTGGATTCAAGTGCTGGTTGTACGTGTGCCTCTGAATAGTACAGTACATGGAGAATACAGTACTGTGCTGTGAGAAAACAGGGCTGATTGCAGAGGCCCCATAACTTTTTGCCCCCATTTTCCACTTTTTGCTGGTGTTTTCCTGACTTTAAAGGTGCCCTGGGTACTGCTAACCAGTCCCAGGGCCTGTGCTCTGTGTAAAATGGATATGCAAATTAGGCTAATTATAAGTGGCTAAGTTAACCTACCTATAAGTCCCTAGTATATGGTAGGGCATGTAGGTTTAGGGACCACAGCATAGGTGGTGCACACCTAGGTGCATTGCTGAGGTGCCCAGTGTCATTTTAAAAGCAAGCCTGCCTTGCTGGCTGCTTTTAAATTAAAGTTATATGCAAATTCGACTTTGGAATTAAAGGTACTTCCAAAGTCTTAAACTACCTTATTTTTACATATAAGTCACCCCTAAGGTGTGCCCTATGTGCCCCTAGGGCTGGGTGCCATGTAACTATAAGCAGGGACTTTATAAAAATAGATTTATAAGCCCTGGTGAGGTAAAAACAGCCAAATTCGTTTTTCCCTCATAGAAGTAAATGACCTTCATAGGCTAGAATGGGCAGACTTTATTTTAAATTTTAAAGTCTCCTTAAATGTTACATACCAAGAATTTGGTATCAAATTAATTGTTGTAATAAATCCCACAACTTCCAGTTGTTGGATTTAATATAACTTGTTCAGGTAAAAAGTTTAGACTTTACCTAAAAAGTTGCCAATTTCAGCTCTGCATTGTTTTTGCTGCTGTGCTCTGATTGGCCAGCCTGCAGCAGCTTCTGCCAGGCTGCCTTGTTGAGGTTTGAAGTGGCCAGGCTTCACACAAAGGAATGTGCTTCGGGTAGAGAATCTCCCCTCAGCAGATGGTGAGGCAGGAAGGGGGAGGGCTGCCAAACTGGTCTTCAAAGGCAGAGAAGGACATTTGCAGCACCCAGCAACACCCCCACATCCTGCAACCCCAGACAGCTAGGTGCCCCCTTGATTAGATTAGGAGAGGGCAGGAGAGGGGTGTGTTTATGATTTTTAGACACACCAGTGGGTGGGCTCAGCCAGATGTAACCTCCAAAAATCAGATTCATCCATGTTGGATTTTTAGAGACTGTTGCCTTCTGGGATGGATTTTTGCCACACTTCCCAGGAAGTGGTCATCACAGGGGGACGACCCTGTCCCTGATTGGAGAACCAGGGACCCCTGCTTTTCACCCAGGAGCAAGGATAAAACTGGCAGACCTGCACCCACACCTCAGATCCCCTCCAGATTTCAACAAGAAAGGAACTAAAGAAGAAGAAGGACTGCCCTGTTGGACCCCTGGCCTGCACCTGGACCCTGCACTCAGAAGGACTGCACCAGCTGCACACTTGGGCTTCACCACAAGAAGGACTTTGCTGGCTTCAACTGGTTCAAGGAGGGACTCCCTGTTTGCTACAGGTGAAAAATTGCTAAACCAGAGTCCCCTGCACCAACTCCTGAAGAAAGCGACCAGCTGACCACTGTCCAGTGGCCAAAAAGGCGTTTGCGCCAGGTGCATTCTGGGAGTTGAAGTCCGCACCCCCCAAGGACCATCACAGAACTTCTGGACCCTTGGGGTGAGCTGTAGACCCCCAAAAGACCCTTAAAATAACATCTGGGTGAAGCCCCAGAAGTTTGGAAAAGATTTGAGAATTTTTGGAAAAAAGCTCCAGAGAGGGACCGACCTGCCACGGAAATTCTAGCCGGCTTGCCTCAACCGCGACCCGGCCTGACTTCGTGGTTCGTCCCGGTAAAGAAAAACATCCAAAAAAGAGACTAAGTCCGAACGTAAAAAGTTAACCGGGACCTCCCAGCCATCGTATCCGAGAAGGGCTCCATGGACGTCGGATCAAGATCCAGGTTTACCCCGGTCGAAGGATTTTCATCTCGAAAAAACGACTAAGTCCGAAGGTAAAAGTCTCCACCGAGGAAACCCACATTGCGTATCCGGACAAGGGCTCCAGGAGGTCGGATTCAACTGGCAGGTTCGTCCCGGTGAAGAAAAACTTCAAAATAAAGACTAAGTCAGAAGGTAACTTTTTAACCGAGGCCTCCCGCAACCTGTAGCCGAGCAGGGCTCCATCGCGGTCGGCCTGATAGTTTGACTTTGCCCCGGTCGAGGTGCAACCAGATGACCCGATTGTCGCTTTTTGTTTCTAAGCGCTAGAAAAGTAATAATTCTTTAAAAATTCATATCTCCGGTTCCCCTGAACCGATTTTAATCGTTTTTGTGTCATTTTAAAGATAAAAATATAAACTATTTTTATAAATTGGTTTTGGATTTTTAAACTGTTTCCTGTGTTTTATTTAATTACTGTTTTGTGATATTTGAATGCTTTACACTTTGTCTCCTAAGTTAAGCCTTGACGCTCGTTGCCAAGCTACCAAGGGTTGAGCTGGGATTAATTTACTGAGACCTAACTGTACCTATGTGGAGGTTAGTGGCTTGTTGCTAGGTGTAGGTACCTACCTGCCCTACCAATAACCCATTTTCCAACATGTGCATAGCATGTATGCTGTATACATGCACTGGGTGTACATATGCCCGTAGATGGTACAATACATAGGGCCCTCAGTTCCATTTTGGGAGACCCAGGCATGCATGGTGATACATGGAGTGAATGTAGAGAGATCCCCTAAGCAGACTTGTGGGTTGCTGCAGTCCTGTAAGTTGACTGGGACACACACTGTGGAGGGGAGGACCAGGACCCTGCACACTTCAAAGGGTGCTCTTTGATTTTGTGAGCCAACACAAGGAAGGGGTCTCAGGACATCTCATGAAGGAGCTGGGCTGATCAGAGAATCATAAAGAGTAGGGCTGGGAGACCCGGGCACACAGTTACCATGTGTAACCTGTGTAACTTCCATGGCCTGTGTTGTGGGATCATCTGCTTCACAGACATCCCTGTTGTGGCAGACTACCTTTCCATAGAATAGAGGAGCATGTAGTTCAAAAGAAGTAGAATCCAAGCTTAAAACGTCAAAGACTCAGGGCATGATTTAGATCTTGACGGTCGCTCTGCCAAGCTTCGACGACCTGAGAAGACCATCAAGTCGGCCAAATCCAGTCTCTGGGCCCTTGGAAGTGGAAACTGGTAACCTGAGGGAGAAAATCCATGCACCACAGCTGAAAATCAACACAAAGTCTGTCTTGCAGTTGAAGAACTTGATACAGCACCTGCCTTGCTGTGGAACAACCAACTGTTGGATCGACGCATCATCTGCTCCATCATCACAGCCCTTCTGGAGTTTCCATGCATCATCCTTGGGAGTCACTTTCTCATTGACCCCACACCATAATAAGGAAACGAGGCTAGGTGACCTGAAACCAATGCATTGCCCTTCCTGCGAGGAGAGAACCAACGCATCAACTCCAATGCTAGTAAGGAACCAATGCATTGCCTCATCTGTGAAAAAATTATTGATACATCACCGCCCCTGCCAGTAAAAAACAGACGCATCGTCTCCCCTGCTCAGTAAGAAACAGATTATTCACTTTGCTTTTTCATCACTTCACCTCCTCCGTGGCCTCATTGTCTTTGTTTTTGAAGCATCCCATGTACTGAGTGTTAAAAAGAGACAAGCATTGATTCCTATGGACTAAGACTAATTTAAACCTTTAAAAAGTGATATATTTACTTATGTATGTTAGAGTTTTGTCATTTTAGTCTTGTTTTACTCAGATATATACTGGTTATTATTCTAAACTGGTGTTGGGTACTTTTGTGTTGTTTTCACTGTGTTACTGTGTGTGTTTATGAATAGTTTACACATTGCCTCTGACATAAGCCTGACTGCTCGTGCCAAGCTACCAAGGGTGTGAGCAGGGGTTATCTTAGATGTGTGACTCCCTTACCCTGATTAGAGTGAGGGTCCCTCCTTAGACACAGTGCACACCACTGTTATCTAGAGACCCTATTTCTGACATTGGTGTCAGCGGTGGGAGAGTACCTGTATTTGTACTTTACATACAGTGATTGGTGTACACTACTTCCATATCACAGACCACTACGTACCAGCATACTGTTTCTCTCTTTCTGTGTTTGCAAATCTAGAGTTTTGGCCACAATCATGTCTCAGTTTCGTGAGCCATCATCAGTAGCAGCAGATTTGGTGTTTGAGTAGGAGAGGGTGGAAACCTGTACGGTGGCTCAGCTCAAAAAGTTTAGCAGGAAGTTCAAATGTCCTTTTAAAGGCATCACTAGAAAGGATGAGCTGCAAAGGCGATGAGGGCCTAGTTGGCAGCCAGTAAGGCTGGTGAGCACACACAGAATGGGAATGATGTTGTGGAGGAGGAATACCAAAGTCTGCACTTGGAATGGCTGGAGGAACCAGCATCGCCTGTGGGGTGGGGGTCCAGCCAGCATGGTGGACGAGCTCCCCCCCAGTTCTGGCATCAGTGTTTCCTCTCCAGGCCTGTCTACAGAGAAGCTGTAGAATGGGTGGAGAGCCAAGAAGCTCGAGTTGGAGCTGGTAAAGTTCAGGTTAATGCAGGAGAGAGAAAAAAGCTTTGGAGGAAATGAGTCTGGCCCTTGAAGAGAACGAAGCTGAGGAACTCAGGCCCATATTTATATGCTGTTTGCGCTGAATTTGCGTCAATTGTTTTGTATTTGGACGCTAGACCAGTCTAGCATCAAAAATATGGAGTTAACGTCATTTTAAGGATGTGTGAAACCGCTTTGCGTCAATGAGATGAAAGATAGGTGTTCCCGTCCAAAAAATGACTCAAACACCCTAGCACCATATTTATCCAACAGGGCAAAAATGACGCACAGGTGGGAGGCGGACCCGAAAAATGACGCTAAACTTGATTTGCATCAATATTTAATGCCTGGGTTAGGGCAGGCATTAAAATGAGGCAAACATACAGCTACTTAAGGAAAACACACACAAGCAACATCACAGACCAACAGGACAACATGGAGGTGCTACTGATGCAGCTTGCAAGATAACGCTGAGCACAGGACCAACGGCAGCTGCCTCCACCCCCCCAACACGGCCCACTAAGGCAACGCAGAAGGCAGGAGAGGGTCTTCAGGACACGACAACCCTCCATGGCCTCAGGGAACAGGACATCATCCGGAGTTATCTATTGAATTGGCAAGACATATAGCAGCTGCTGCGCCATATTGAGCCACAAATAACAGCTAACCTGCAGACACCACACAACATACCACTGGCGATCAAGCTGCTAGCTGTCCTGAAAATGTTGGCAAGTGGCTCCTTACAGACAATGGGTGCTCTGGTCGCTGGGGCATCACAGCCCTTATTCACTGCCTTCCTGCCCAAGGTGTTTGATGCCATTATCTCCCTCACACCACGCCACATCAGCTTCCCCAAGACCCAGCAGAAGCAGCAGGAGATAAAACAGGGCTTCTACTAAATTCATGGCTTCCTGCATGTGCTTGGTGCAATTGACTGCACCCATATCTGGATTGTCCCACCTGCAGCAACAGAGCACCTATTCCGGAACAGAAAGCACACGCATTCCATCAATGTGCAGGCCATAGTTGACCACTAGTAATTGTTCACTAACATCTTCACCAAGTATCCTGGGAGTGTCCATGATTCATTCATATTCCACTACAGCATGATCAATCAGCACTTCCAGGGCAGACAAGATGGCAAAGGCCTTCTTGTCGGTAAGTCAATAAACATAGCAATATACACACAGCACAACAACCCTGTAGGACACACAAAACACACACCACTACATTGACACGTGGGCAGGATGACACTGAGGTGTGACACTGGTAGTTATGTTGTACACCCTGACACAATGGGATACACACCTCTGGACCCATGACGGCAGCCGCAAACATTAGCTGCCACTCTAGAGCAACAGGGTACCAATGTCAAAGCCCACAGTGACAATGACATGGCCTGCCCTGGAAGTACAACTTGGAAGATGAACCATTTACAATTACATTAGGCCACATAGTCAATCTGACACCCTCCCAAGCAGTATGTAGCGTGGAAGGGGTGTGCAATGTGTGTTGCAGCAGGTCTAACACCATGAGACACATAGCATGATGATGCTGACTCACATGTAGGTGACACGGAAATACTGAGGTGGTCCCAACATCATACATCCCTCCGGGGGTGCCGGTGCCAGTTAACAATAAGGAAGTGGACTGTGCTATGAACACATATTGATGTGGCACGAATGCAAACTGCACACTGCTTCACACACTGAAAGAGCTAATTGTCCATCAAAATAGCATTTGTACAGGGATATGGCCCTTCCTGCACAGATACATCCTACCTCCACAAGGCAGTTATCCAGGTTCCCTGGAGCGAGGTTGGTAGTGTAGGTGCACGGTTGCACAGGAGCTACTGGCAGAGGGGATAACAAAGACTTGCCTAGAACTAAGTCACAGATGGGACAATTGTGCATTGTCAATACTGAACACCTCAGTGCTGCCAACTTATGGAGATGTGTTGTGCATTGTAACCTAGCCAAATCAAAGGGCCTCACTGATGCATTTCATCTGCATTGACATATGTCTAAATGGATGGGATGTCCAGGCCATGTAGTGCAACCATGTTACCACCACATCGGACTCTATTGTGTGTGTGGAAGTATCATGTTCCCTCCAGTGAAAGCACACTGAAACATGTTGGTCACTACACAACGCATGGTACATCCATACTGACCAACAGTTTGGGAAAAAAATCATAGATCCTAGGTCAATGAGCCAAACACAAGTTATCAACTCAAACAACCCACTGGAGGAAAAAAAATCACAGAAGCCCAGGAACTGCAATGCTACATGACATTCCTGTTGCAAGCACTAACAAAATACTTACTCCTATTATCTTTTGCAGTGGATCAGGGTTACGGGATCCAGCCATGGATCATGACCCCATTCCCCAACCCAAGCACAGCAGCAGAGTGTGCCTATAACGAGGCACATTGGAGGACACGCACCATTGTGGAAAGGACCTTTGGCATCCTGAAGTCCAGATTCAGGTGCCTGGACATCACAGGAGGCAGCCTCCTATATGCCCCACACATTGTGTGTAAAATTATACTTACCTGTGCTATCCTGCAGAGCAAGAGCAATAACTGCCTGAGGAGGAGGAGGATGGTGGCAGGGAAAATGAGGGGGAACGGCAGAACATAGCTGCAGGAAGGCGCCGCAGACAGCAGACAGCTAATTGTACAAAACCTTTTCACTCAATAGTCACTCTACACACCTTGCTAAGATATGTAAATAAACACCTTACTTGATCACACAATCCTGCTCTGGTTTCTTCATTCTCCATCACATGTTCCTCAGGAATGTGAGTATTACCTCAGGGAGCATGTTACAAAGACAGATCTTACTACTTCTAATGCAGCATCACATGTAATGTGTATGATTGTATAGCAAACATCACACACATATACAAAAACTCATCTCTTGAATTTCACATATGAAGGACAAAATCAATGGACCACAGCATATGACTCACATCCACGTTGCCAACATGGTTTACTTTAGCACTTGACATACAACAATGATAAGGTAAAGAAGCGCACCCCATATGAGGCAGTGGATGTGAAATATCAGGGGAAACAGGATTGTATGAACAGACCCCTGACATTTTTAAGTGTGACATTTGCAATCTCTGCAAGGAGCTTGTGTGACCAGGGGGTTATCATTTGTGAAAATGGATAGCATGAGTGTCCCAGGTATGACAAGCAATGTTCACAACACATGCCCTGGGCAGTCCATCCTTGGAAATAAGTCCTGCCACTGCCATGTGTTAAGTCTCTGCCCTCCCATCTCTAGGGGACACTGTAAACAGACTATCTGGACCCTGGGAATCATCATTAACACGCACCCAGAGTCCCTTTCTGACTCGTGTTTGCTTCCCTTTTCCATATGGCATGCTCTATAAGAACTACATTAGCTTGCATGAACTTCAGGTCCCACAGTGCACTGCCTGGTAGTAGTAAGACCTGTAATCTTCTGTCCATTGCTGCCTATGGGAAATGTCTGGTTGTCCCTTTATACTGGATTCTCTCCTCCAGGACTTGTGAGATACTAAAGCTGCACACATGTGTGACCTCTCTTGTGCAGCCGAGCCATGTGACTCTGCCCTGACCTTGCTGCTGCCTGGAACTGCTTAAAAGCTGCCATTCCCTGAAGTTCCTCGTCCTGCATTGGAGTAGGATTTCTTTGTGATCCAGACCCCTTGTTGGATTGTGTTACAGTCCTGATTCAGTCTGAACCTGCTCTCTGTTTACCCAGTGCTGTTCCTGCTTGTTCCAGTCAGAGTCTGCTCCCTGTTTCTCTGCCTTGTTCATGTTTGTTTATGCCAGAGCCTGCTTTCTTTTTCCCAGACCTGTCCTAGCCTTTACGTCAGCCTGAGCCTGTTCCCTGTTCCTGGCTTTGACTCCTAGTTGGTTCCTTCGCTTTCTGTTTTCTCTTGGATTATCGTGTCTGGTAAGTGTCCTATCAGTTCTCACCTGTGTAGAAGTGTTTTCCTTTGTACTTGGGTTGGCACCTGGTTTCCAGGAGGCAAATCCAGCCACCATCCTTTGTCTAGTGTTGCATGCAGTCTTTAATGCCTAACAGTGACAGTGTGCTATGGCTGCATTCCAGGAATTGCCACTGTGTCTTCAGCCAGACCCCCAAGGGCTAGTCTTGTTTATGTAAGTACAATCCTTGTTTGTGCACTAAGGGTCCAGACACAGAATCACTTCTGCTTCCTCCTTTCTATGGGGCTTGTGTGGTGACTACCTGTAGGATTAATCTGCACAGAGGCACTGACATTCCCTGTGGCTGTGGAAATTTCTGAGCCCTACCCTGTGTACACCCTTAGTGATAACCCCAGTGTGTTTGTTCATTACTGACCCGTTCCATATTTGTTCACACTAAGGTTGCTCTGCCTTCACATTTCTGTTTTCTCTGCCTTACCATAGGTGGCCTTTCCCCTTGTGTGCCTTTAGCTGCTCTTCTGCTTTGGTACATTACTACCTTGCGAGGCACACTGTGAACTCAAGGTGTGCTCCTAACAGAGTCCTTACTAGACCCGCCCGAAACGATGACACCATGGAGCCCAATCCTGACACAGGGTACACCTGCCCACACGCTTGAACTGGACACTTCTGTGGAATGCACACCTGAAAATATGTGAACACATGCAGCAAGGGCAGCTGGTCTACCACAGCAACACAAGTAACATAGGTAATTGTAATGAGTCAAACTGACGTGTACCAAACATTTTATGCATGGAATTAAGGCACAGTGTCTCAAACACAGTACGTATCAAATATGTACACATGTCAGACATTTGAGTAGTTCACACACCTCACCATGAAGTTATAACCTACAATTAATGGCATATCCTACATAGCACTCATCAGCTATCATCAATCATCCCTGAGTTGTGCTTGTGGTGTGAAATGTAATGTCCCCAAAGTCAAACAACTACAGACAGCACATGAGTCAACACATATTACAAACATATATCATGACTGTTGTAGATCACTGGTTGCCATCAGATGTAGATACCCATTTGGAACACATTCATACATTTGCATTACGTCCAATGTATTGCATGCCGTTCCTTCAGAAACACACATATTGTTGTTACAGATCATTCATACCCAAAACACACAGTTGCATGCTCTACCACATGTAGCCAACCACTATACCACACGCTGCAGGTCATACCATCCTATCATCATGTTGATACAGGGTACATGCGTGTTAAATATTAGAAAATCCCGCAATCACAGATTGAGTCAATTATTTTGACACAAATGCGTCGAAAAATCACACAAACGCAAACTAACCATACATGGGCCCTCAGCTTGAATTCCATCTTGCCACCACACGCATGCGGATATCCTTTGAAATTGAAGTCTACCGGTAATATGTGGTATTTTGCCGCTCATGTATATTATGCGTTGAAAATATTCACTCAAATATTGTATGCGCCAGAAAAATACACGCATGACGGTAAAACGGGCCGCAAAGGGGACAGAAAGTGATGTAATAGGAAATCCTGTTTACAGGCATGGTACATGGAGTGTACTTTCACTTTCACTTTACAGTCTGTGCTATTTCTTGACTGTATGGTTTTGTTTCGGTGTTGCTGGTGTCTCAATTGTGTTTCTTTTCTCTTAGGGTGTCTCTCTTGTGTCTTTTGTGAATTCTGTTTGTTTATCATACCTATGTATGAGATTTTGTGTAGTTTGATGTCTTTCTGATTGTATTTGTACTGTCGGGTGTCTGTCTAGGGGTTAGATTTGTTGGGTTAGTTGAGGTTCTTAGGTTTGGGCTGTAAGTTTCCTTTTTTTCCATTTATTTTCCTTTTTTTTGTACATCCTCACTTTTGATTTGTTGTTCGGGGACATGTCGGGAATGGCGAGGCTGACCTTCATGGGGGAGGAGGAGCTTGGGGGCCTTGTGTAGCTGGTGTGCCACTTCCTTCCCTTAATACTGGAGATGGGCGGGTGTGTGATACAGGGGTATCACACTGAGGCGAGGCGGCTGTGGTGGGGCATAGTGCTCTACCATCTCAAAAGAGTGTACCATACGAGCAGGAATGAGCACCAGCTGAAGCATCGCTGGGCTGACCTGGTGGCCAGAGAGCAGGATCTGCTGGACCACCTGGGTGTGGTGATCGGTGTCCCTGTTGGTGAGTATCACATTGACAAATATGTACAGTAGAATGCTGCTGAGTGACAATAGCAGACGTCTTGACGTGCTGCATGCAATGTTTGAGGCCATGTTGAATGCAAGCAGAACAAAGTGTTAGTGTCCCAGTACTGAGATTGAGTCCACATGTCTATACATTTTAACAATGCAGTCCTGAGGTTTGTTGAGTCATGTACGACTATCACGTAGGGCCACATGTACAAAGCTATTTTTAATTGTCACAAACAGCCTAGTTTTCATATTTTGTGTGTTTATGTCAAGAACATTTTTTTATTCCAATGCACATACCCAATTTTGCAATTCTGCAATCACATTGCCAAATCACAAAGTAGGGTTTGCTAGTGGCATTTAGGAAAGGGCGTTCTGTTTCTATTTGGGAGTCGCAGTCTGCTGTTTGATTGTTTGGTGACCACGAATGCCGTCACAGAACAATTGCAGTTACCACCAGTTTTAAGTTGGTGCTAACCCATTTACAAAAGGAAAGGGGTTCCAGTGGGATCCCTTACCCTTTGAGAATGCATGCCAAAAAATTGTTTCAGAGCATGCAATGGTCCCACGGACCACTGTCTGCTTTAAAAAAAAAAAAAAAAGGTATAATATTTGTTTTTGACATGCTTTCTGTTTACCCTTAATAAAATAAGGCTCCATTTAAAAAAAGAAAATACATCTTTATTTGAAAGCAGTCACCGACATGGTGGTCCGCTGAGCCCAGCAGGTCAGCATCCCTGTGAGTGCTGCCAATCCCAAGGGGTTAGCAAAATTAGACTACCTCATGAATATTCATGAGGTAGGTCATTTGCTACACCATTTGTGATTTGCAAACAGTCTCATTGACAGTGTTGTACATCAGATTATTCTACTCGCAAATTGTGAGTTGCTAAGTCTCGCAATGTGTGACTCCCAAAACCTGATCTTTGTACATGTGGCCCTTAGTCACATATTTCATGTGCAATGGCAGCACCTGTGCCCATGCATTCTGTCTATGATGATCAGGTAAGACACTGTCAGCATACCATATTTCACTGTATCAGGACAGCAAAGTGGGCAATCCATGTTTAGCGCTACATTGTCATCATTACACAATCATGATCCCTGCCATTATGTTAGCAAAGGGGGCATACACGGCTTAGGGGACACTGCCAATGGGGCATTTGTTACCTACATACAACTGTGCCACATCTGTCATGGACCACTGAATGCATGATAATTGCAGACTGAAAACTGAGCCACATGTCCATCACACAGTAACTCAGTGCCCCTTGATGCACAAGCCACAATACCTGAGTCACTTGTATTGCAGTGCACCAGGAAAATGCCATTGAAATTGTCACCAAAATACAAATCATGCCATGGAGTACCATCTGAAATGGATTAGCCACAAATGGTTGTAGTCGGGTTTAGTACTACATGATTGTTAGGGCCAGTGCATGTGTGCAGATGTGTGGCTATCACTCACTGGAGTGTCAGTTTCAATGTGAGTTTGCAGTAGTATGCCTGTTGTACTACCTACATGCAGGATCACCAGCTCAGAAATGTAAAATGTTACACACTGTGATATGTTGTCCACACGTTTGTACAGTGATCTGACATTAAGCATATATTTCCTTTCCATGTCTTACAGGTGGACCTGCCCCCAATACCATCGGGGATGTGGCTCGGCTTCAGGACCCAGACGTATCCAGTAAGTGTGATAATGTCTGTCCCGTGAAGTGATTGCAGCTGTTGTTTGAGTGACTCGTTTGTTGCACTCATTGCAAGACATGATGAGCTGGCACCTGATCTGATATATTACTTGGCTGGATGTTGACAAAGGGGGTCATTACAACTTTGGCAGGCGGCTACCGCCGCCCGCCAAGCTGTAACCGCTGGGCGGCCGCCAATGCAGCCGCACTCCCGCGGTGCCCATTTGGACATCCCCGCTGGGCCGGCGGGCGTAAACCAAGTTTCCGCCCGCCGGCCCAGCGGGGATGTGGGCCGCAACATGGGAGCCGGCTCCAAATGGAGCCGGCAGTGTTGCGGCCGTGCGACAGGTGCAGTCGCACCCATCGCGCTTTTCACTGTCTGCATAGCAGACAGTGAAAAGCCGCATGGGGCCCTGTCAGGGGGCCCCTGCACTGCTCATGCCAGTGGCATGGGCAGTGCAGGGGCCCCCAGGGGCCCCACGACTCCCCGTACCGCCAGCCTTTTCCTGGCGGTTCAGACCGCCAGAAAAAGGCTGGCGGTTGGGGACTCGTAGCTAGGCTGGCGGGGATTGTCACCTCCGGGGCAAATCTGGCGGTATACTGCCGGCGCCGGGGTACGACCGGGGCGCTTCCGCCGCGGTCGAAATAGGCCAGGAAGCACCGCCAGCCTGTTTGCGGTGCTTCCGTCATTTTAGCCCTGGCGGTCTAGTACCGCCAGGGTCAAAATGACCACCATAGTGTTCCATGCAAGGGTTACATATTCACAGGCAGAGAGTCATATCTTGGGGGTCTTGTGCTGCGCAATAGGCAGCAGCTTGTGAACAAGGTGGTTACTAGCTACATGTAGGCTCACATGTGACTTGGAAGTGCTCCAGTGTTAGTATATTGGCACTGGATCATATCCTCATTCTCACAACATAGTGATGCATCAGTTTTCCACACAAAATTGTACATCACTGTATTGTAATGTACATGTAGGACTGTATAGGTAACTCTCCCCCAGCATCTAGCCCCATAAGTTGTACTCAATTTACGTGACACTTATATGGTATGTAATAAACGTGCATGCAGGTCAAGGCCAGACGTGTGCTGGCATCAGTGTGGGTGTTTTGGGAATTGTGTTGGCAGATCAGGGGTTGATGGTTGTCCGCAACTGGACACATGAATGTAGATGTGACTTACCTATGGATACCTTATTTATAGGTGGTAGCCCTCCTCACATGTGTTCCACTCACTAAATCCATGTACAAGTGGACATGCCTACGTGGTTGTCCTCGACAGTTATGATGATGTACTGCATGCCCATCGCCCCTGAGGCACAGGGGTAGGGGAACAACAAATATGTAGGTAGATGTGAAGGTCACAGTGTAGATGACAGTCATCTCATTCAAGCATGCATGTGTCCGAAACAACACTGACCCCTTATGATTAGCAACTGCATACCATCCTGACAATTACATCTACAAGTCACTGGTCTTGTGTGCTTTGAATTTGACTCAGGTGATAAAGATCAGTCGGCCTGGCCCATATGAATAGTTGCTGCCTTTGCATTTTGACACATTGCACTACATCAATGCACAGATCACTTTATTTGGTCCAACTCTTGTTGTGCTTTGCTGTGGTGTAAAATACATGATGGGTAGGCAGTGTTGCCATTACATTCATCAGGGACAGTGTATTATCTGGACTGTAATTTGGACTGCATGTGCAAATCGGGGCAGAGTGTTATATTATCATCTGTACATGCATCACAATGATGACACTGATGGTTGCCTGTCTCATTTTTACAGCGCCCAACATAGATGTTGCCGAAATCAGGGCTTTCCAGAAGCAGGCAGTGCGAGACCGACACATCTTGGATGTGGTGTCTGGGAACCGAAAGATGGCACAATGCTGTCAAAGAGAGCGAGCTACAGGGGAATGGTGGGCTTTCAGCCAGGGGGGACCGACATTGGCCACAACGGTTGTAGCTACCACCACAACTACACACAGTACCACAGCTGCCACCGTCACTTCTGCCCCACCTGCTGCACCGTCAACCTCTGTACCACAGACCACCACACCTGCTCCACCATCAACCTCTGCAACACAGACCACCACACCTGCTACAATGGACATGGCCGAAATTGTGGAACTCCAGAGGGACATGTAGAAGGTGTTAAAAAATCTGGACAGCATTCAGAAGGATGTGGACAAAACACAATGAGACTGGAGGCAATTAAAATTACACTGAGGAGGGCCAACCTGTGAACTCTTGCGTCCCCTCACCCCTAGTTCAGTCCCCTCCCTCCTCATTCCTCATCCTGTTTTGTAGTGGGCTCAAGGGGTTTAGTGATAGGTTAGAGTAGGGTAGATGTTTAGATAGGATAAGTATGTTTGGGGGATAGTTTTTCATATTATTACTTGTTAGTTTGTGGGTGGGTGGGTGATTGTTAATGTTGGGGCTTTTGTGTATTTAAAAAAAAATTCATTATATATATATATATATATATATATATATATATATATATATATATATATATATGTACATATATGTATATGAGAGCGAAACACGTGTCAGGGGTTGCTTTACGCATTCCAGGTTGGCTTGGATGGTATTTGACCAGTCCAAAGCTGTAATACTGTGCCTGGAGTGGTAAATGGCTTTTGTCATTTTACAGCTCGGCAAGGATGACACTGTGTCAATCCTATGCTTAAAGATTTTGCTGTACAAATGGCAAAAGACTTTGGGCCTGATTACAACTTTGGAGGAAGGTGTTAATCCGTCCCAAATGTGACGGATATACCACCAGCCATATTAAGAGTCCATTATATCCTATGGAACTCGTAATATGGCTGGTGTTATATCCGTCACATTTGGGACGGATTAACACCTCCTCCAAAGTTGTAATCAGGCCCTTTGTCTTTATCTAGCTCGGCGTGGATAGCACTACACTGATCCTATGCTTAAAAACTTTGCTAGATAAACAGACATTTAAGGTGAGCAAATCTAGAGTGTCGCTGGTGTTGTAGAGTGCTCCTTATTGGAGCTGCTCTCCACCTAAATTTGGGAACCACCTAGAGTTCTCGCTTGTATTTTGCATAATTTATGCGTCACTCTAACCCTGAAAGGGTCTTGTTTTGATATATATATATATATATATATATATATATATATATATATATATATATATATATATATATATATATGATATATTTGTTTAGAATTAGGTAGTATATGTTTAGGGTAGTATATGTTGTCCTGCATGTGTTTTGTCATATAAGGGGATGTATAGAGTGTGTTTTTAAATGTGGTAAGTAAGCTTGGCATAGGGTAGTTAGGGCCAATTGTTGGTAATGTATAATTAGGATAGATCAGGTTAGTATAGGTGTGTTACATATTTTTAAGTTCTGTTCCGTACATAGTTAATAAGAATTTAGGTACTCCCCTACTGCATGTGTCAGATGCTTGGGGCTCAGGGTCATTGCATGAGTGTACAGTGCCAATTGTCTGTAGGCCTGTGAATTCCATCCGGCACTGTGGGACATCTTCCTGCAGCCTAAAGTTCATGTCAACACTGCTAAACTGAGTAGTGACAATTTCAGATGAAGTCAAGTATACAAATTTCACGCCAATGTGTTTTACTTGTACTCCCAGCTGACCTTATTAGCCGAGCACTCTCACACAGCCATTCCTGCTGTATGTTGTGGGTGAGGTACGTATATTTTAAAGCAAATGTCACATACAGAGTGACTAGCTTGTAGGGGATGTGGCCAGCATTGACGTTCATCTTGTAGATACCTTGGGCTTAGGTATCTGCCCACATTATTTCTTTACTCTGGTATTGATACTCTGTGACCATAGACGTGTTACACGCATCACAAATCTCCAGCAAAGTAGATGTGTCACATTCCACAGACAAAGAGTGGGAGTGTAGGTGCTGTTTATTTTAAAGTGCTATAGTGCAATATTTACATAGTCCAGGTCTGTGACCCCATTAGTGTAAAGCATTCTATTGTGACGCAACACAAGTGTAAGGTTGAGGGACATGTCATTGGACATGCTAAGGTGAAGTGTCGTTCAGTGAAGGGGAACATGAATTGCCAGTTGAGTAGTGAGAGACAATTGCAGTCCGTAATGGAAAGGTTCACAGTGTGTCGGTGAAGAGTGCATGTTACCACCTGTAGCAACACTGGCATGTTGTCAAGCACAGGACAAAGATAAATCACTGCCCATGTGGCATGGGCTGGTGCCACCAGGTACTCCTATGGGTGAAGATGATCTGTTCCACATCTTCATTCTCTGATGTGTTTGTTGTCTCCTCTGCCCTTGATGGTGGTGGTGGTAGGTTTGAGGGAGCCACACACACTTCAGTGGTTGAAGAAGTGGACACCAAATTCCCGGCAGCTGCCAACTGTGGAACTCCATATGGCATCACTGCAGCAAGGAGGAGCTGCTGATTATTGAGAATGGCAGCAACATCCCTGTGCTAGGCAGCCATGTCTGCCCTGAGGGAGGCCAGTTCATGGTGCATGGAGTCATGCTTGTTGTCATGCATGCAGCAGCAAGATTGGGAGGGCAGGTGTTGTGGCAACTCCCTCACAACAGTGATTAGGTCCCTCACACACTGTTGGACTCCATGCAGTAGGGATTGTGTGACTTGTTTGGCTGCTGTCTGTTCTGCGGACGTCAGCATGCACATGCGCATCCCCTCAAGACTGGCTGCCATAGTTTGCATCCCCACCCGCACCTCCTTGGCCAGCTCCCGCTGTACTTCCACTACTGTCCTCCCAAAGGTGGTCCCTGTGTCACCAGAGTCCTCAGCTGTGTGGCAGGTCGTACTATTGGGGTGGTGGGTGGGTCCTCTGTGATGGCTGCTACATGAATGCACTTCCTTGCGACTGGAGGTGGTGTCTGGAGGGTCTCCAACACATCTTGGAGGGTTTCCTGGCTGATGGTTGTCATCTGATCATCCAGGTCATCAGGGTAGTGCAGGACAGGCAGATGCACAGGAGAGCCATCATCCTCTGCAATGAGGTATTGTACAATTAGTGTGTCTGTGTTGTGCCAGTTGTAATGTGACGTCAATGACTTCATATTGGTGGTACATTAACATCTTGGTTCCCATGCATTGTTCCTGTCATTAATGTTTGCAGTATCTCAGCCCTATGCCCCACTTGCATGTCACATGTAGTGTGGGCAGTTTAGGCAATTGTCTCTGTCACATTTTCTAGGTGAGGGTTCTGTCCAAATTGTGGCTTGCCACCTTCTTTACCTCATCAACCCTCCCTCTGCTTCCGTTTGCATGGTGAAGCCTTGCAATGATTGTTGGTGTGCTTATGCCACAGCACCACACATGACAATATGGCCCTGTCCCAGCCCATCATTTTTCACATACACCTATGCGGTGCTGAGACCTATCACCACACCATACATGGCATTTCCATGAGACAATGCACGTGTTACCACTGGTAGTTACTCATGTTGATGTTTGCGTATGTGTGCTACTTTGCAGTGCACTGATGGACCTGGCAGAGTTCCATTTTCTCTTGTGACTGTGTGGATGTGTTTTCCTTCCTACACGCATATTTCCTCCCCATCAATGCAGTTGTCTTAGCACTATGATACCTGAGATGTTGCATGGTGACATTGCAGCTATTGTGACTCAGGCACAGGGGTAAACCCAGAGATGAGCAGCATGGGTATGAGATTACTGCTGTGTACATCATTATGTATGTGACAGTGCCTGATGGTTATTAAGTCCATGGACATGACCAGTTGACAGGAGTTGCACTTGGATAGGGATTGATCGGGTTGATCATGTAGTCATACTCAACCCTCATTTCAAGTGTGTTTGTTCCTTGGGCACCTAACTGCCATTTCCTAATTGACCAGCGCACACAGCACAGGTAGTTGTGGCAAATGTTGTCAATGGGGAATGCCGCTTGAGGCAATGGCCTGAGACTGGGCATTGTCCTCTAGTTTACATTCTGACAATACCAGCTGTCCTGTGATACCAGACCTGTTTTATGTTCTACCCTACCCTCCTGGTCTGCTTCAGCATTTCCAGCAGCCTTGGCATGGTGGTATATCCCCATGCAAAGGTTGTTGGTGTTGTGTTGTGCTGTGCCTCTAGATGCCCCTGCACAGCCCATGCACCTGGCATGGGCAGTGCAGGGAGTCCCGTGCTGTGCCTCTTTGCCCTTTCCACTGCCTTATTTGCAGGGCTAACATGCATTGTTTAGTAGCTATGTGCCTCCCCCTTCTTGCACTTGACATTTAGGCATTTTGGTACCCCATGCAACTTACCCTGCATATGAATTGTTTCCTGGTAGTCTGCGCTGTCCTGTCCTGCAATACCAGTGACAATTTCCTCCAGGATGATGGCTGCAACCATCTCCTCTATCTCGTCCAAGCCCTCCTGCGGTGCTGGATTCCCACCTCAGGTCTGCAGTGCTGCCTTCCTGTTCCTTGCCTTTTTTCCTTTGTCCTCTGCTTGCAGTCATGCCAGCATTTCTTGCACTCAGTGACAGTTCTCCTGACCTCTGCCACACTGTCAATCTTGTCCTCAATCTGTTGCCAAAATGCCTTTCTCCTCCCAATTGGCAATTTAGAGGTGATGAAGAGTTGATGCTGGTGCTCCTTCACCTCTCTCACCAGTATTTCATGCTCCTCTGTGCTGAAGCGACACTTCCTCTTCTTCTTGTCTCTCCCCTGGGTCTTGTCTGTGTCCCCCTGACTGGTTCCTGGTTGTCGGTTGTCTGGGGTCTCCCTGGTGTCTCTCCTAGCTTCTGGGATCCATTCTGGGGCTCCTTAGCATTGTTTGCTCTGTTTGCGTCGCTTTTTGATGCTATTGCGGGGAAAATGGTGCATATCCGTTTTCTGACGTGTTTCCATGTCGTAAACCAGCTGACAACCATCAGCCTGGAAACCCTCCAAGATGTCCTGGGGACCATCCAAACACCACCTCCAGTCACAAGGAGGAGCATTCATGTAGCAGCCATCGCAGAGGACCCACCCACCACCCCAATAGTACGACCTGTCACACAGCTGAGGACTCTGGTGACACAGGGACCACCTTTGAGAGGACAGTAGTGGAAGTACAGTGGGAGCTGGCCAAGGAGGTGCGGGTGGGGATGCAAACTATGGCAGCCAGCCTTGAGGGGACTGCGTTAGCACAGTTTTGCATCAAAAAGTATAAATCTGACCCTCAGTCTGATGGAGATGGAAGCCTGGAGGGATGAGTTCAACTAAGATGGTGGCAGCAAAAGTACCATGTCCAGTACTGAAGAAAAGGTCCACATACCCAGAGACTTGGGGCCGTATGTATGAAGCACTGCATTAGCGATGACCAAATAGAGATTTTTACTGAATCGCTATTTGAAAACACTAAGGGGGTCATTCTGACCCCGGCGGTTTGGGGTCGGCGGTAGCACCGCAAACAGGCTGGCGGTGCTCCGCCGGGCATTCTGACCGTGGCGGTACAGCCGCGGCCAGAAGCGGAAAGCCGGTGGTGTACCGCCGACTTTCCGCTGCCCATGGGAATCCGCCATGGCGACGCAGCTTGCTGCGCCGCCATGGGGATTCCGACCCCCTCACCGCCATCCTGTTCCTGGCGGTTCCGCCCGCCAGGAACAGGATGGCGGTGAGGGGTGTCGTGGGGCCCCTGGGGGCCCCTGCAGTGCCCATGCCAATGGCATGGGCACTGTAGGGGCCCCCGTAAGAGGGCCCCACTTTGTATTTCAGTGTCTGCTTTGCAGACACTGAAATACGCGACGGGTGCCACTGCACCCGTCGCACATCCTCCACTCCGCCGGCTCCATTCGGAGCCGGCATCCTCATGGAGGGGTGTTTCCCACTGGGCTGGCGGGCGGCCTTTCGGCGGTCGCCCGCCAGCCCAGTGGGAAACCCAGAATGACCGCCGCGGTCTTTTGACCGCGGTACGGTCTTCTGGCGGTTCCCTCCAGGCGGGCGGCTCCCGCCGCCCGCCGGGGTCAGAATGACCCCCTAAATGTGATGTAGCATAGGCTTCGCAATTTTTTTTGCGATTACCTAATATTCATGATTGCAAATTGCGATTCTGTAAAATAGCGAACTGCTATTAGGTAATCACAATTTGTGATTTTTGCATTCTGGCACAGCTTGATGACCTCAGAACCAGGAAGTGGGTCAGTCCATGCTGTTTCCAGAGGCCTGAGCCACAGGAGGAGGCAGACTCTGAGCTGAACATTAGGGAGCCAGTTTGGAATGTCACCCAGAACCAAAACACCATGGCCACTGAGAGGAATGAAATGGATGCTGGAGGCAGAAAAAGGAAACTGAAGTTCAGTGAGCAGGAACTGGAGGTGGTCACTGAAGCGGTGGTAAAGAGCCATAACAAACTCTTTGGTAAAAACTCCCTCCATGTCCCAGAGAGTGAGAAACAAAAAATATGGACAGACATCCAGGCAAAGATCAGCAGGGTGGATGTGGTGCAGCGCTCCATTGAGAAGATAAGTACTTGCTGGCACAATTTACGTACATATACACAGAAGAGGGTACCAACCAGGCTTTTAAAGGCAAGGCACCCTGGTGGAGGACCATCCACCCAGACACCATCCACCCTTTTGGAGGACATGGTGGAAAAACTCTGAAGCCTGAAGCCATTGTTGGGGTCACTGACATAGCCACTTCAGCCACACCAGGCCCCAGCAAGGGTAAGGGCAGCAATTATTTGAATTACCATAAGTGCAGGCAGAATTATCCCCTAGAGAAAATCAATGTTAACACTCACTGATGTTAATAGTCCATTTCACACATGCCATGCAACCCAATAATGCTTTACGGGGCTCCAACAGTGAACCAAGATCAACCATTACAGCACTGTGCATCCTCAAACAGATAGACAAGACAAATGACAAGCAGAAACACTATGCCAGGGAAACTGTTTACTTCAAAATTAAACTTTGAACTGAGACATGCAACAGTAATTTGTGATTAAAATACTGCTCATTGATGTTGCAGATGTCCCTGCACCACATGCAGCAGAAACTGAAACTGGGGGGAATGAGGAAAGCAGTCACAGTTGGAGGTTGAGAACGTTGTGTCCATACTATCCACAACACCTGCACAACCTAGACGCAGGACAACAGTGGAACCACTCCCTGAGTTCAACCTGGAGTCCAATGACTTGACAGAAGACGTGCATACATCACCTTCAGAGAATAGATGCATCCACTGACATCAGCCCATTTTCCATCACCAATACACTCCCCTCAGGAGACATAGAGCAGATGGCGGGCAAAGGTCAGAGGAAGATGAGAGCCCATCTATGATGGTGGTGTGGAGACATCAGAGTTGAAGGGGCAGCACCTACAATGTACGTACATGAACTCAATGCACAGTTGGTGTCTCTGAATCACATGTGCCAGCTGACTGCAACAGTATTTGAAGGACAGAAAGGAACAGCAGACAGTTTTAGGGAGATGTCAAATGCCATTAAGAAACTCTTCACAGTAATTCAGCAGTACCATGTCACCTACCATAAGCGTTATCACCAATTGATGGGTAGATTGGATGGGATTAGCAGATCTGTCCAACGCCTCACAAATGCAACTGCTTTACTGTCACGATGTGCTGTGGGCATACAAGTGGAGATGGCACATAGTAGTGAAGACGTTGCTTGGGGATTGGTGCAGGTTATCAATGCACTGGAGAACATGTAGACAGCCCAGATCACTGGGAACAGGAACCTAGGTGGTGGGGATAGTGAGGAGATCTCTAGCTTCAGTCGTGTGACTGCCCCTGTGATGGAGTATAGGCCTCGCAATTCCAGACACAGTGCTTTCTCCGAAGCCTCAACAAGAGATGCTGCTGAGCCCACTGACTATTCCAGTGGAGTATGTGGATGCAAAAAGTAATGGGGACATGTTTGATGCTTGTTGCTGTGTGACAATGCCCTACTTATGTAATGTTTATGGTGAAGCCTTTGATTTAAGTACAGATAGTGCTCTTTGGCTACCTATGTTGTATGCCCACATATGGGACCTAAAGTTAAGGCAAAAACTCTTGATCCATCTGCTGGGTGACGGGGTGGTAATGGGTCATCATCCTCATCAGACTCCATATCTGAGGGTTCCAGGGGTATGCCTCTCAATGTTGCTATGTTGTGCAACATAGCACATGTAGCCACAATCTGGCAGCAGGTCTCACATTGTATTGTAGTGCACTGCCACTTTTGTGTAGGCATCGAAAGCGGCTCTTCAGCAGGTCAAATGTCCTCTCAATCACACACTCCTATGTGCAGCATTGTAATGCTGTTCACTTGGTGTGGCTGGATTGAGGTATAGTGTGAGGATGAAGAACCACACTGCATTTCCACTGTCTCCTACAATGACCGGAGTGAATATTGAGTCATTGTCATCTCTTACCACATCTGTACACTAGTCTACATTGTTCTGTGATTAATTACCAAGTAGGTATCCTTCTCCAAACTCTCCACCAAATAGCCGTGTGTAGATTTCACGATGCCTGAATATACAGGAGTCATGTGCACTACCAGGGGATCCGGTCACCAGATCTGTGATGGAGTGTTAGGCATTGCAGATGACTTTTATGTTCATGGGATGGCTAAATTTCCGATTTTTGTATACATATATTCTTTGGCTGATGGTACACAGATTGGGACATGTGCCCCGTCAATGTAGCCAATGGCATGTAGGAATTGGGCTACCTACTAGAAATGTAATTTTGTGAGCTGCAAGTCCTGTGGGGTGTTGGGGAAATTGATGTGCTCATTTATTTTGGATAACATTGCATTCAGGAATGCATAGAAGAAGCGTGAGAGCACACTTTGGGCACACCCCCAGCTGCTGATCTTACCCTCTGATGGGTTCCTGGGGCTAAGAGGTGCAGGGAACATCACACCTGCATGTGAGTGGTTATAGCATTGGTTCTCACTGTGTGTTGCTCCAATTGTGGTTGCAAATCTACTATTAGGTCTACAATCATGGCAGAATTTAACCTATACTTGTCATACATCTCCTCCTCTGTTTAGTCAAACAATGTTATAAGCACTCTCAAAATGCACTCCTGTCTCCTCCTTCCTCTCCTCAAACCTGACAGGATCCTCATCCTCCTAGCCATTATGCAGAATGCAGCCATTGTTGAAAAGAGCTGATACGCTCTGGGCCTCTTTATATAGGCTGCACCTGTTTACACCTGATTTGAGTTGGTGGTAAATTACACATGCAAAATCCCCATTTTGCGACTATTCACAATTTGCGAATGTTTCATACATTGAATTTGCGATTACCTAATTGCGAATTGCAATTTGCGATTCGTATAATTGAATAGGGAATCGCTAATTTTATGATTCCTTAAAATTGGCTTGTTAATGCCTTTTATACATTGTGACAGGCAATTTTGCATTCGCAAATGGTCTTTTGTTCTGACTCGCACCATTTTCTTTTGATACACCTGGCCCTTGGATTCTAAGGAGGAGGTGACATACACCAGTGGGCTCAGGCATATGAAGTAGCTCCAGAGGAGCTCAAGGTCCCTGATGAGGATTGGTAACCTACACAGGGAATCATAGTCCTGGTTGTGGGATGGACACTGTACTGGCTATAGAAGGGAGTGACAGGGAGAGGTGTACCTCATGGAGAAAGCCCTGGTTAGTGAGTATGAAGCCACTGCAGAGGAGGGTAGGTTGACTTTGGGGGGTAGTCAGATACTGTCTCACCAGAGGAGGGGGGATGTGGGGTACGTTTTCAAGGCACTGGGTGGTTGGGTGGAGGGTAGTATGGTTAACACATATGAGGGGCGGTCAATTTTATTGGTGAAGAGCATTTATTCAGTCACAGTTTTTCAGGGCTATGCCAACACCTGGTATAGTGTGAGTTCTCTGACACCAGGGAGCTTGCACTGGAGGCAGACCTCTGGGTGAGTGCCTGAGGATTTGGGATTGCACTGGGGAGTGATCCCAAGGAGGATGGTGCAGGTTTTACACATCAGAGTTCGGGGAGGGTGGCAGTGATCCAGACAGGTCCCAATGTAGTTGGGGGGAGAAGGGTCCCACATCCTTTCCAAGAGCACGAGAAGGTGTGGGAGGGTGCTGAGGCCCGGGGTGCCCTATCTTCATCCTTGGTGCTTAGATTGCTCTCACAGGGGGCCCAGGCAGGGGGACCTGGTCTGTACCAGGATACCATCCGCTGATGGAAGTCCCATAGTGTATGGAGAACTTGGGGGGGTGGCTGCCATAAGTGTCCAAACTGTTCTGGTGCCTGGCAGTACCACTCTGCAGAGGGGGTGCAGAAGATCAGATGGGTGAGAAGGGGAGACAATCCCCAGTAAGAGGACCAGTGGCTGATGGGTTGCTTGCTTTGAGGTCAGTGCTCCCCAGGAATAATCCTGGTGATGCCACTTTTGGTCTGTTGGTCTGGGAGGACTTGATGCTTTGTCAGATGGATGGAGGTTGGGAGACCTGTGACAGGCAGACACTCACATAACATATGAGGAATGTGTTTCCCTTGGGTAGGGTGGTTGTACTCCCCTAGAAGGCCTGGCTTGCCAGGCACCTGCTTGGCCTAAAGCTACAGAAGCTGGGTTGGAGAACCAGTTGCAGGTTAGCACCCCTGAACTGGTGGGAGAATTGTTCAGGAGGGCTGCTACAAGCGCTCTGACCATTCTGGAGTCTGGGGGTATCACTTCCGAAAGGAGGGTACAGAGCCCCGGGAGGAAGGGCAGGAGGATGAAGGTCTTGCCCTTAACTCCTGACAAGCCGAAGGGTACAGACCCTGGGTTGAGTAACAATCTCTGGATATCATTCTGAACTGGTGGGAGGGAGAGTGGACGAAGGGTGCGAGTCAACTGGGGCTATTGCCCCCCACTCTGAGAAACCACAGAGGTTAGAGAGCCGTGGAAGGGTTGAGGCCTGGCTCTCAGCACTGACAGCTATCAATGGCCACTGTGGGCTGCTGTCCTTGTGGATAGAGTTGCCCTAGTGTTGGGGACAGGGGTCACAACCTGAGGGTGGAATGAACCACACGACTACGTTGGCCATGGTGATACTCTCTGCCTACTGGGATACATCTGTAAGCAAAGTAAAGTTATATGCGGGCAGATTTGTGGGGACTTTGAGGATCTTCAAGGAGCTGCTCAAAAGCTCACAGGGATCTTTTTTCTTCTTTAAAAGAAGTACCCAGACACAAGGAAATTGTGAGAACCTGTAGGGTAAAGTATAAATTTGAAATTGCAGAGAGGAAGAAGGTGATTAGAAGAGAAGTCTGGGAAAAGCTGCATGTTGCAACACAAAGGAATGATACTTGGCTTTTTCGGGAAATGGTGAGTATCCCTTATTTTTTTATACCCTTAACACCCCATTGATCTGGTCATCCCACTGAGTATTTGGGAAGAGAATTTCTCAAAGCTTTTTGGGAGTGAAATGGTTGAGGTTAGCTCCTCAGACCACTTGGACCTTATTTATTCTCAGTCCGGCATCAAGTTGGCAAGGCCCTCATTAGATGAGGTTTTTGCCCTCTGAACTAGTGTGCAAGAAATAAGGCTCCTGGGCCTGATGGTGTGCCTGTTGATTTATTTCCTTACAATCCCAACATTTGGGCACCCATTTTGATGAATGTATTGAACTCTGCTGTTGCGAATGGCCCTCCAAAGTCTTGGTCCAGAGGATTAATTTTGCCCATATATAGAAAAGGTGATAGGGCAGACCCACATCAGCATTAGATAAGGTGCTGATGGTAACTGTACAGACCCATTAAGATCTCTCGGGTGTGGGGCAGGGATGTGTGCTGGCCCCCTTTTTATTCTGTCTTTACAATAATGATTTAGATAAATGCCTAAAAGATGTAAAAACTAATTCTCCCAGGATGGGCACCAAGAAACTACCTGCTCTTCTATATGCTGACGACTATGTGTTGATATCAAGGACAGGGGTCTGCCTTCAAAAGCTTTGAAACACATTTGTTTCTTTTACGGGGTTCTTGGCTTGAAGATTAACTCAGGCAAGTCCCATGTGATTATTATGGGTGATGCTCGTATGGACCGGAAATCATATTATGCCTAGGGTGAAAAATTAACAGAGGTCGATACATTTACTTATTTAGGCTTCCCTTTTGATAGTAAAAGTAATTGGTCTCATCTTATTAATATAAGGTGCCTCAGTTTTGTACAAACTACGGAGGCCCTTTTTAAGTTTTCTAAGAAGTTAGGATCTAGGCAGCTGGATACCATGCTTGCAACTTATGAGGCACAATGCCACTCAACAGTCACCTGTGGGGCTGGTGTTTTAGGCTACAGGAATGCCTCAAAGTTAGAAGTGAGAGAAAATGTTTTCCTGAGGAAGCTCCTGTCAGTCCCTAATAGTCTTCCAGTGCGTCTGTGGCAGACAGAGATAGGCATTTTTCCCTTGGAAGATCGTTTTGGGCTGGCCCCCGTCATGTGGTGGCACTCAATTTGGACTAAAGATGAGACTTATCTTAATCGGTAGATAGTGCAAGATTGTCTTCTTCTGGAGTAAACCCGAAGGATTGGATGTGAGAGAACTCTTGGCAACCCTAGGCAGAGTAGATTATTTTGACTCACCTTTATATTTGGCATTGGTTCCTAGGTGTCATTTGAAGCAAGAATTACTGAACCTATTTGCTAATTGGAGAGTGTCTGCTGCGAGGCACAAGATGAGGGTGGAGGAGTATTTTCCACTGGTTACCATGGAGGCTATTGAGCCCTACCTGTTATGTCCTGTGGACGTCCTTCAGAAGTATTACCTCATTAGATTCAGGTTTGGAATTGCACACTTTCTAGTAGCCTATCAGAGTAATGTGTATTTTGAGTCAGCACCTTTATCGTTGTCCCTGTGATTCTATTTCCTTTCAGTCTATGTTGCACTTTACCTTTTTTCACACTTTAGATACTGCAAACACTTATACCGCTGATAAAAAACCTGAATATTAGAAGTGCAGACCAGCCCTGTTTTATTTTCAGCTTTTACAACCTGAATACATATGTTTGAGTGTTTATAAGTTTATCTCGGCTGCCGAGAAACTCAGAAGCTTTGTGGGGACGTGATAATTGTATGATTAAATGTCCTGGTGGTTTTACTTGTTTTTATATTTTTTAGCACTTGTAATGCTGTTTTGTCTTTTATAGTATTCTTTTTCTACCAAATAAAGAATTTTAATCGACTGAAGATGAGGTGCTGCACAGATGGAACCCACAAGTTAGGACAAGGATTACCCATGGGTTAGCTTAGAGGGCCCTGCAATTATGGACAGAAGTATCCAACTGGGTTCAGAAAGGCATAGAACTGGAAAATGCCCCTGCTGTTGCAGGCCAGGGCCCATGTTCGATTGCCCTAAGCAGGGAAGTCCATCAAGGTATTGATTTGTCTAACCTGGCTTTAGGCTGGGAGGTGGTTTTGTTAGAGCTGGCCATTTTTGCACAGTTATCCCTAAACTTTTTTCTTCTTCCTCCTACTCTTTCTGACCTGTGTTTGCTGGTTTTAGGACTCTGGCCACTCTACCACTTCTGACCTCCACTAGAGTGCAAGTGCTCTCTGTCTAAATTGTATTGGTGATTGGTTTCTCCATCAATGGCATATTTGATTTACTAGTAAGTCCCTAATATAGTGTACCAGGTATGCCCAGGGCCTGTAAATCAAATGCTACTAGTAGGACTGCAGCACTGATCGTGCCACCCACATGAGTAGCCCTGCAAACATGGCGAAGGCCTGCTATTGCAGTGTGTATGTGAATGCAGTGCTAAAATGCCATTTTGACCTGGCAAGTGCCCCCACTTGCAGGCCTAAACCTTCCCTTTGCTACATGTAAATCACCCCTAAAGTAAGCCGAAGGCAGCCACATGGGCAGGGTGCAGTTTATTTAAACGGTAGGACATGTACTGGTTTGTTTTACATGTCTTAAAGGTGAAATACCTCTAAATTTGTTTTTCACTATTGCAAGGCCTATCCCTCTCATAGGGCAACATTGGGATTGCTTTGAAATATCTTTTACATTTAATTTCCCATTCGGAGCAGATAGAAATGTAGAGTTTGAGGTCTCTGAACTCACAATTGTAAAATACATATTTTTGTGAAGTTGGTTTTTAAATTGTAAGTTTGAAAATGCCACTTTTAGAAAGTGGGCATTCTTTTGCTTAACCATTCTGTGGTCAGCATGACATTTGGGATGTTTGTGAATTCACTCTAGATAGTCACACAAAGGAAGCTGGGGTGTGCCGTGCATTTCTGGATGGGTCTTCCTGAGCTAGAGTGGTGGGAGGAGCTGACACTTGCACCTGAATAGGGCTGTGCCTGCCCTTAGACAAAGCAGTCTCCAGCCCCCTGGAATGTGCCTGGTGCCAGGGAAGGGCAGGGTCTTGTGCACTACAAAGACTTCTCTTTGAAGTTTGACTACTTCAAAGACAGAAATGGGTATCAGTACTGGGCCTCAGACCCTACAAAGTTAGAATACTTCTGGACTGAGGACATTCTGCCAAGAAGAAGAGCTTGATGCTGTAGGAGGAACTGCCACACTGCCTGTTACCTTGTTGTGCTGACCTGCTGCTTACTGCTTCTGTCCTGGGAGTAAAAGGACTGGGCTTTGGTTTCTTCATCCTGCTTTCCAAAGATTCTCCAAGGGTTAAACTGAGCCTGCCTCCTGTTAATAAGTCTCATGGTCATCAAAGACTTCACCTGTCAGTGCCTGGGCTCTTCTGCTGAGAGACATGACTTTCCAAGTGGTGCCAAATTCAGTACCTGGGCACTTGGAAGTGGAAACTGGTGACCTGAGGGAGAAAATCCATGCACTGATGCGCCACGGCACGCAATCAATGCAATGCCTGTCTTGTGATTGAAGAAATCAATGTAGCGCCTGTCTTTTTGTGGAATCAACGCCTGTCCCACTGTGGCCCCATCATCACAGCGTGTCTAGATTTTTCAGGCATCATCTATGAGCGTCACTTCCTTATCGACCCTGCACCGCTGTAAGGAACCAAAGCTGCGTGTTCACAGGTTCAGACCTCCAGACCATGGAAGAAAGGGATGTATTAGACTTTGTCCTGAATAATAGACAAACATGAAATTGGTTGATGTCATCAGCTGGAACCACATCACCTTCCTCACAAAAGGAATCCAACATTATATCATGTAAGACTAAGCCAAATGACAGTACCACAGATTCTGATCACAGAGTCATTACAATCCAATGCTTCCGCACTGAAAGTATGTCACAAACAAATGTCAGTGATGTGCCACAGGCACCTTGGCCTATAGTAATGAAACACACAAACAGATACATACAGTTCATACAAAAAGAGTATCTAGCCAATGTGAAGGAAAACTAACATAAATTCGGCCTAGGACGATATCATTTTTGACCACATGATGACACACATAATGCATCAGGACCACCAAGGAACAAGTCCAATGGAGTCTTTCAAACTTCCATCCTATCACTGTGCAATCTGTCTTGGAACAGGTCTTGTATACCAAAGTCTGTGACCTACATTCCCAGGAACAATCCATGTCCACTTCATATGTCCAAACAGCATCATATACCTGCCAATGTGACAACTCAGAAATGTCCCAATAAAGATGACTTTGTGAAGGTACCTGAACAAATGCAAAAACAAACAGTATAGTTATGAAACCATACATGCAACGCAATTCACATAGCAAACCTGTGAAAAACACAATCCATTTTAAGAATCTCACACAAATAAAACAACATCTCCTAAATGTTTTTGTGTCAAAGGCTTCCTCATCAGACACAGTTTACCAGTATTTGCCAAAGCTTCAGCTTCAGAAATGTAAAAAAAATGTACTCCTCATATCATCACAATAGTTCACTCTACAGTCAAAACATGACATCTCATGACATACTGACACTCACGAGAATGTGTTGATGAGATCATGTCACACGTCAGCTCCTTCCTATTCACCACTATCATCTTCATTTGGCATTTCCAGATTCTCACCCGGTAGCATCACAGGCTCCCCCTCCTCTGGGATGTAAGGGATGATCCTTCGCAGGGTGATACTATGGTGTCAGCTGGGACTTTGGTGAGCGATAGGATAAGCTGAGTGTCATTAGCATAGGAGATCATGATGAGTCCGTGGGATCTGACTTTGTCTGCAAGGGGGGTCATGTAAATGTTGAACAGCGTGGGGCTGAGGGATGATCCCTGGGGTATGCCGCATATGATGTCCTTAGGAGCAGAGGTGAGAGGAGGTAGATGGACACTCTGGGTGTGCCTTGAAAGGAATAAGATGATCCACTTGAAGGCTTATTGCTGAAAGCTGATGTTTTGGAGTCTGTCAATAAGAATGTGGTGGGCAATGGTGTTGAATGCTGCAGACAGGTTGAGGAGAATCGAACCAATGTTTCTCCTTGGTCGAGGAGGGCACCTGACGTTGTTTGTTGCAGTGATGAGTGCGATCTTGGTGCTGTGGTTGGCCCAGAAACCTGATTGTGATGATTCTTGAAGGTAGCTTTGTTCTAGGTACTCGGTGAATGTCGGTTGATGGCCTTCTCAAGTTCTTTGGCTGGGTATGAGATCAGGGAGATCGGTCAGTAGCCATGAGGTAGCTGGGGTCGGCTGAGGGCTTCCTCAGGAGGACTCTGATTTCTGCATGCTTCCATCTGTCTGGGGAGGTTGCTGCAGAGATGGAAGCATTGAGGAGGTTGGTGAGTTCAGTGCTGATTATGTTGGATCAGAGGTTGAAGAGATGGTGGGGACAGGGGTCGGTGGTTGCCCCTGAATGGATGGAGGCCATGATGGTCACAGTGGTCTGGGCGTTAAGGGGGGGACCAGGTGGTTGAGGTGGGCTGGGGTTTGCTGGTTGGAAGAGGTTGTCGAGGCTGAGCGAGGTGGATTTAGGATTAAAGTTGTTGTAGATGCTGGCAATCTTGCTGTGAAAGTAGTCAGATAGTGAGTCGCAGAGTTGTAGAGAGGGGTGTTCTGTATTTTCTGTGGCAGTTGGGTTGGAGAATTCCTTGATGATTTTGAAGAGTTCCTTGGTGTGGTTGGCTACAGATTTAATGTGGTTCCCTAACTTCCGCAGCACCATGACCGGCGTAGCTGACTGGATGAGAGACAGCTGCCTCAAAATAAACTCCGACATAACCAAGATACTGATTTTCAGAAAGAACACCTCTGCCTGGGACCATAGCTGGTAGTCAGAAGAACTCGGACCCACCCCCACACCAATGAACCATGTTCGCAACCTCAGCATAATCCTGAACAGCCAACTAACCATGAAACTACAAATCAATGCAGTTGCCTCCCCTTGTTTCCACACCCGCTGCATGCTTTATAAGATCTTAGCTGGATCCCAGTATAAACCAGAAAGATCATCACACGAGTCCTGGTCACCGGCTGCCTCAAATACAGCAATGCGCTCTGCACTGGCATCTCCTCCCAGCTCCTCAGAAGACTCCAGACAATACAGAACCTGGCAGCCAGACTCATGCTGGACTTCTCCAAGCATATCCACATCACTCCCCACCTCAGGAAATTCTACTGGCTCCCTGCCCAGAAAAGATGCCTTTTCAAGATGCTCACACATGCCCACAAAGCAATCCAAACACAAGGACCCTCCTACATCAACCACCAGTTGAACTTCCATCTTTCTTCCTGACACCTGCTCTCCACCTCACCTAACCTCACACATGTCCCCCACATCCATTGCACCCACAGCAGGCACCGTGCTTTCTCCTACATCATGGCCAAAGCCTGGAATAAACCCCCCACTTTTGAATGGCACCCTTACCTGGCAGACTTCAGAAAGCAACTCAAGACCTGTTTTTTTTATGGAGATGCAGCAACCTCAGTGCCCAAATACCCCTAGGGGTGATAGTGTTGGGCTTTAAAAAATACTGATTGATTGATTGATGTTATGCAGCATACAGAACACCACTGTGATTTGACACACTGTCCCAGGTGAGTACAGGAGGGCTCCCCCATTCTTGTCCAGACAGAGTAATCTGGCCTTCAGGAACCCAATAGCCCGCTTAACTGGCCGCTATGTTCTTCAATTGGCCTCATTAAAGCGGACTTTCCCTGGTGTCGTTGGAATCCTCAACAGTGTTAACAACCAAAGACTGTTGAACTATGCTGAGTCTCCTGTTTTGTAATGAGACATAAGTTCCACAATGAGTCACACACTTCCTGAGTATAGCACCTGCCATTGCACACACAAGATTATGACTGATGTAACTTAACAACAAGACAGGCCCTCTCTGGCTGCATTTGTGACATCATTTGGGGTATGGTGCTATTCCGCATTACAAAGGAATCATGGGCTGAACCGGGCACAGATGTTTGAAATGTACTGATCTGACAAGCAGACAACTTGCAAGTTGATCTAATTGAAGTGTTTTCTGTTGTGATAGACTTATTCACTTGTATGCGGTGGCACAAATACATTATGGGTGCCATTAATGGACCCCACAACATGTGGGAGGTGACCAAATCCATAGAAGCCAACCTTCACATTGGCTAAATCCTCACTCTGGATAAGCTGATGTCAATGTGTTTCATCACTGTTGCTAGCAGTCTCTTAAAACACCACTGAACATTGGTTGTGACATACCACCAGAAATTGACACTGTATATTGAACTGACCCTGTGCCCAGAAAGTGTAATACTGCCATGAGTCTCAAAATGGGTGGTGTGCATGCTGTGTTTTGAGGCCTTAGATCTAGCTTCAACTGACAACATAGATCTTGGATTGTTTGCCTATTCAGACAGAACAGCTTTATTACGTCACTTTCTGTCATGGTCTGGAGGTCTGGAAATGGATGGTAGACTGGAGGTTGTCTTGTACTCCCTCTCATAGGGTACCTATTTTTGGAATGAAATGAGCTGGAGCATTAGTCACTGAGTCCAGACCAACATATCTGATGTTTAAGACCAAAGTCATGTGACAAAACAGTACTGACCAGAAATACATTACACCCACTGAACATCAAAGCTGTCTACTAATCAAGGTCCAGCTATGATCCCCATGGTTGTCTATGCATCTGTACTACACATATGTGCATATAACACACATATCCGCTACTCTTGTGCCCCTTTATATAGTAAAGTATGTTCCGACTGCCAAAAATGCAGTACCGGCGGGGTACAGCGCACTGCTGTTCTATGGTATCTGTTACCAGCAATGCACTACACTGATAACTGTGTGGGAGAATCTACATATCAAGAGAGCTTTACATCTGCTGAGATGTAACTACACATCAATAGATGATGTGACACATTTAAAATTCAACAGAACTGTAGTTTCAACTACCAATACGGCAGATGCATGACCTCGTTCATTGGACTTTAGGAACCTCCCTCTGCTGGCAGGAGTCGACCACTTGGTGGGCGGTTCCAACCGCAGCAGACAGAGTCATAGGGTAATGTTATTGACTGTGATGGTCGAGGCTCAGTGTCTGTTCCTATCAATGGTGATTACTGCATACGTGGCGTACATGTACGCCACGGTTTGGAAAATACCTCACTTGTCTCCTGACTCTGCTGCCATCAACACCTCCACCACTTGAGCTGCTGTGTGACACCTCTGGGAGCAATCATGCCAGGCCAAGTAGGGGAAAGGGCCCCTGCCTTCTCTCCAGAGGAGCTGGAGAAACTTGTTGAAGAGGTCCTTCCCCTGTATTGTCACCTCTATGGCTCACCAGAAGAACGGGTAACTATCTCACATACGTATTTGACTATGTTCAAAACCATCCTTTTCTTCCTTATAGGCTAAAATGTGCCTCTGAGTCCCAGTGAGTCCTTTGGGTGCCTGTTGTCACAATCTGTGGTCCACAGATAGAATGTACATGTTGTCGATTGTGTAGCCCTGTACTCTGAGTATTTCAAATGACCATTGTGTTTGTAAGTTGTGATAAGCCTTCTGTTACATTCAAATATCTATGCAAGTAAACTTAACAGCCAAACAAAGATTTGTCTGATGATGGTAAATAACACAGTACATGTATTTGCATTACATCATGAGCTGTGTATGTATACTGTTTGAGTCGGTTGAGGATGTTGTTAGCCAAGGGTAAAGTCCCACAAATCACTCAGCCCTGATCAGGCCTTGGCAAACTGTGGTATGAGGCCCATGTAAAACTCACTGAGCCCTTCAGTGTGCCACCCAACCTACAACTCACATATAGGATGGCCACAGGACGTACTGTCATGCATGGAAGTGATGGTAATGTGATGTTCATGTAAGTTCTGTATGCAAAGCCTGCAGAGAGCAAGGCTGATCAAAGCCTTTTCCCAGTATGGGACATAGCCCAGGCTGGTGCACAGTAACTCTGACTATGCAACTGAGGCACTGGGCCCACTGCCTGTAGAGCTTCTGATCCTTGGATGTGGTAAAAATGAGTCTTCTGAAGTAAGATTTGGCTTGCATGCTTTTATATTGGCTACATTAGGAAAGGGGACTGAGGTAACCTACTGAACTGGTACGTATTTCCATTGACCTTCATGGTCAATGTGGGTCATTGCCTAATGACAGGCCCCTTACTCCCAAACGTCTGTTGTCACCCTTCCAGAAGCCATGTTTGTACAGAGCAGGCCTATTGCACAAGTGAAAAACCCACATTGCAGATTGTTGGTTGATGCAGGGGAGATCATGACATGACCAAACATACCTTAGTATGATGAATGCCATCTCTGTGGGAGTGCCATATATGGTAAGAGGTGTTTCCTCTGATACCAGTACATACCACACAAACCCACTCAGATTTGGGATGAGATTTCATTATGTAGACCACATTTCAACACATTCACAGAGAAGAAGCTTACAGTGACACCCATGCGAGCCCTTTTACTGTCATCTAAGTCTGACAGTGTAGTCTGTATCATGCTAGTTGTCTGTATGGACTGTACGCAGCTAGTCAATGTCCCTAGATGTAAAGTTGTCTGTATAGTCATGCACAAGTAGTTTACCCTACTGAAGGTCACAATGGTGTGTTGTGTTTCCTAGTGGCTCACATCACAGTACATGTTGCTTGGCCCTGGGCTACAATATGTGAGTGGGCTTGCTTAGTCAGTGTAGACCATGAGCAGGTTTGTGGATAGTCAGCAGATGATTCCAAAAGCGTGCATTTATGTCCCTGTTCTTATCACTTTGTGTGCTTAACACATGTTGTGTGTTGACAATTACAAAATGCTTGTGCTAGGTGTTTCACAAATGTGTGTTACACAACCACTTACCATAAAAAAGTAAAATTGTGACCTCTTAATTTGTCTATTGCATCCATACAGGTCAATGCCCATCAGAAACAAGGGATTTGGAGAGCCATCACCCAGAAGGTGCAGACCCTGGAGGTCTATCGCTGGCAAAGTGTCCACTATCGAAAAAGGCAGGAAGACCTGGGATGCTGGGCATGGAAGATCACAGAGGTCCAGCTGGGGCTGTCCTCCCAACATGGGTGGTGCGCACACGAACCCTGACCCCTGTGATGGCCAGCATACTGGCAGTGGCCTAGCCTGAGTTTGATGGGTATTTGAGGGGAGCACAGCAGCTACAAGGGGGTGAGTCCTGGTCAGATTCATATCTGTTACTTTGCCAGGTTGGTGTGTTAGAGGCAGCCCTCTCCCTATGAACATTGGAGATGACCAATGTGCAATACACAAGGTGAGTTACTGTTAGTGTAGGTATGGTAGTTAGTGCATGGTTATATGCCTTGCCACTTGTCCTAATGACTAGGGAAACAACAGAGTACACTCCACAAACAATATACTCTCTTGAGCAGACACATGGCTGAGGGCAGTGGTCAATCATTTCATGTTGTTTCATGTTGTGGGTGTCATTTGTACCCAACAGTCCACTTGTCTTCAGTGTGTCATCCTCAACATCACACAACATGAGGCAATGGATCACTGTACTCAGTCATATGTCTGGTCAAGAGAGTATATTGACATCTATAATCAATAGACCACTTGTCTTCGGTGTGTCAAGAGTGCTGGTGCCCCACCACTGTCTCTCATGTTGTGGTGGCCATCATATATGTGATATGGCAGACATTGCCCTTTGTGTGCAGTCACTGAGCAATACATTTCCCTGTCAAGTAGTTAAGTAGGGAGTGTAAAGTTAAATGATTTGTGTAACATCACTTTTGGCATGCTTATTTGTGCCTACATGTTAGCATGTGTACCTTGCACTTTTGTAGTATTATGTTCACTACTGATTTATACAAGATCTACCTGTCTTCATGAGATGATGTCTGATTCCAACACACATGTGTGCATGACAAAATCTCTTATTAAATATTTTCACATGATGGGTATACAGTTCATGTGAAACCACATACAGAAGTGTGCCAACATTGTTTGTTGGGTCACACATACCCTAACCCATTAGTCCTTGTCATTTATCATTAACAATTGCAGAAGCAATGAAGGACATGGCAGATAGGCCTACAGTACTCACTTGCTCACAATGTGCATACCTCTGCTACTGATGATGAATCATTTGGCTAAGTGCTTTGCACATGCCAATAGTAAAAGGTTCACTACCTGACTGTTGACATGCATCAGGGAGTGACATGCAGACATATTAGAATCATATGTGAGTGTGTACACTCAATAATCAAATGGAATCTGTGTTTGCATGACACAATGGATACAAAGATTTGCCTTCTCATTGGGAAAAATGTTAAAGGCCATCTTCAGAGTATGGAGATTCCCTGAGCCACGACAACATTCAGTGGACCATTGCCTTTTATTAATGCAATGTTAAAAGGGTGTTCTCAGCAGTATCAATCAATACAGGTGAATTCCATAAGCCTAGCTGATTCATTGTGCTGTGGACATTTGTGGACGAATCTCCCAGACAGTTGGACTAGATTGTCTCCAGTGTACTTTTCTGTACAATGTGTGTTATCCAGCAAAGCAACATTAGTACAACTTCCATCACACTATTTTGACAATGTGAATATTGTGAAATTACAATTGGTGACTTTTTAGAGCATGATGGGTGTTTCCATGTCACCTGCTTTGGGCTACTGTACTTCTTAGTGCAACATGGCTAGGTTATTTGTCCGTCATTTTATCCTGATGTGGTATTGTGTATATCAACGTTTGCTGATTTCAGGACCTTGTGTGGAATCTGTGAGAGTGTCCTAGGCATTGTCATTATATTTGATGCCAACATGGTAGTGAGGGGTGCTACAAGAACTAAACCATTCAAGGTGATAAAGTCTCCTACTTGATCAATGGATATTGTGATTGGACAACTTCACTCAAGCAACTGAAGTTGTCTGTGATTCGGATTTTCCTGTATGCAAATGTTTACAGTTCATGTAGCATGCATGCATGTGATGTTGCAAATGTTGGAACTTTGGAGGACCTTGTGACTGTGGGCTACTGTTCATTATGGTAATGGTTTGTTATCAAAGCTGTTGTTCAAGTGTGTTCCGGCACATGGACTAACCCTATTTGCCTTTGTCATTTTAGCATCATCACAGGCAAGTGGAGGAGACAGGACCACCAGTGCCGTAACAAAGACCCCCGCAGCTGACGCAGGGGGTCGTTCAAGTTTTGTTATGCCACTGCTGGCCATGGTACCTCCAGTCATGAGACATCTGACACAGAGGGACCCAGTGGCCCAGAGGGTAAGGGGGGTGCCACTGAGGAGAACAGCTCCACATCATCTTCTTCCAAGTCGACCTCCAGTGGACTCTCCCTAGTGGCGGTGGAACACTCATGACATGCACCTGATCCATCTTTGTCTGCGACCCCCAGTTCCAGCTCCACCCTTGCTGTTGCCCCCCCCACCCAATTGGCCGGGCCCACTCCTCCCACGAGGATAGCCCTCACCTTCACGCCAGGAACCTCACCCCCTTCCCCTGTTTCCCTTGCTGCCCTGAATGAGGAGGCTATTGACCTTCTGAGGAGCACCTCTATGGACCAGGCTGCCATTTTGAATGTCATCCAGGTACAAGGCACCCAATTCCAACAGATAGTTGTGTACCTGGAAGGCATTCACAGTGCTATGTCTGGCCGACAGATATCTTTTCAGGCTCTGGCCTCCTCCCTCTTGGCAACCTTACACCCCCCACAAAATTCCCCCACCACCTTTCTCTTCCCCTCTAATTTCCCTATTTCCATAGCTGTGCAAGGCACACTCACACATACACACAAACACCTCAACATCCATGAGCAGCACACATAAACACAAATATGACAAGACACACAAGCATGTAAGCACTCAACAGTCACTCACCCCACTAACAACCACCACCACATCCACCATACCCCCAGACACCACCCTAACACCTCCAGACACAACCAGCTCATTCACCATACCCTCAGTCACCACCCCAAAACCCACAGGCACAGCCACCATATCCTTCATAACTCCAGACACCACCCCAACACCCACAGACACAGCCATCACACACCATACCCCCAGACACCACCCCAACACCCACAGTCTCAGCCACCACATCCACTATACTGCCAGACACCACCCCCAACCACATAGACAAATTCACCACTTCCACCATACCCATCACATCCACATCACAGTCCACCAAGAGCCACAAACCCCCATACTTATTCATGCAACAGACACCAACTAAACACAACCATAGTTCAGACACATGCACACTGGCACCAACAACACCCAAAGCAACACCTGACACAGGCACTTCCTGAACCTCCCAACCCATAATCCCTCCTGTACACCACTCTTCCCATTTTCCCAAATAATGTATTATGTTTGCCCTAGCCCTTAACCTTGTGGAACGCACCCTCTCCAAAAGCAAAATGGACCCCGCCTATACCCCAACCCATCTGTCTCACATCCAAGTCCTCCCTTGTGGCACCTGCCTCACCCTGACCCCCGCCATACCCCACCCCAACTCATGAAGAAACCGAGCCCTCCCACAGCGAAACCCAGGCCTCCCAGGACTAAACCCACTCATCCAAAACCCCACCCCACCCCAACCAAGGATGATCACTGAGGTGCTTAGAATGCCCACTAATTGCCCCTTCCTGTGGAGGTATCTGTGGCAATGATCTGTGAGGCACTTTGTGAGGCACAGCATTGTGCTCAGCACACCATTTACAAAGGAATGGCTAATCGCCTTTGCTCCATTTCTGAGTTGCGTCAATTAAGTTCAGCTGTTTGCTTTGCTAAACATTGGTTCTGCCATTACTTTTCTACCTTTCTGATGTTCATGAATATTATGTGAAATATGACTATAGTTGAGTTTGTTTCACCCTGACTGATGATCCATTTGCTGAGGTTGATAATGTCTGACTTTGGAACAAGACATACGTCAACCAGGACAAAGGGAAATGTTCTATGGAAGGATGTGTGGGATGTGATCCAATTGAGTTGGCATTGCATTGGGTGCTGTTTCATATGGTAAGTATTTCTTATTGGCTTTGCCACTTTCAACACCTATTGGGTTACATTTCACTCCCTAATATAGATTGGACATTTGTTTGACGTGGGCAAACTAGAGGTTTGCTTGTCCACACATGGAGGGTGTTTAATTGTGCTACCTTCCTATACAATTGAATGGACATGTGTCCATTTTAACATGTGCACCTTACACCTGCTTTATCTAAATGTGTGACCCATGCTGTTACTGGTGTATTTTCTTTCCAGATTTGCACTTACACATTTGCCAAATGGGCATGATACTTGGCTATGCTATTGGGTGTGCTTGATAATTCAGCAAGGCACAGTTCTTATGCAAATAATGTTTTTTGAGGCATGTGGAAAGTGAAATCTGTCCCAGGCCATCCACCTTCCTGGGGGTCCCCCTGATGTCACCATACCTATTTTGCAGGGATTGTTTGTATTGTGTGCTTTGGATGTTTGCCACACAAATTATTCTGCATCCCATTTACTTAACATTCTCTTGCAATGTGGGTGATATTTGGGAGTCCATTACAAGGATTTAGCAGGGAAGGTGAGTTTAGATTTAGTGACACTTCCATACAGATGTATGTGTTCTGCCATGGCAGGCCATCGCAGGTGTGCAATGTGAGTATGTCACTTCAATTGGCAGGTGTGATATTGTTGTGGATTTGCTGTTGTGTGACACAACGTTATCCCAGGATGCTTGTTTCCGATCCAGGGAGAACCTGGCCTGGCAGTTCGGGCTGGACTGTTCCCATGAGGAACAGGGTCAAGACTGATTTGCATATGGCTGGGTTCAAACTGGGGTGGCATGGTGAGCAAAATAATGGATGGATTAAACCCAGATCTGTGACTGGGGGTGAATGTTTGATTGGTTCCGCATTCCGTCCATCCAGTTACGCTATCCCACAGCATTTGTGTTTTGCTTTGCTTTTGCCGCCCTAAGTGCGCCGGGTATGCCCAGACGAGGTTCCCGGGCTCACTGTGCCACTGGATTCAAGCTATCCTGGCTGATGAGGGGTGAAACCCCGAAACCGGTCCCAGGATGCTTGTTTCCGGTCCAGGGAGAACCTGGCCTGGCAGTTCGGGCTGGACTGTTCCCATGAGGAACAGGGTCAAGACTGATTTGCATATGGCTGGGTTCAAACTGGGGTGGCATGGTGAGCAAAATAATGGATGGATTAAACCCAGATCTGTGACTGGCAGTGAATGTTTGATTGGTTCCGCATGCCGTCCATCCAGTTACGCTATCCCACAGCGTTTGTGTTTTGCTTTGCTTTTGCCGCCCTAAGTGCGCCGGGTATGCCCAGACGTGGGTCCCGGGCTCACTGTGCCACTGGATTCAAGCTATCCTGGCTGATGAGGGGTGAAACCCCGAAACCGGTCCCAGGATGCTTGTTTCCGGTCCAGGGAGAACCTGGCCTGGCAGTTCGGGCTGGACTGTTCCCATGAGGAACAGGGTCAAGACTGATTTGCATATGGCTGGGTTCAAACTGGGGTGGCATGGTGAGCAAAATAATGGATGGATTAAACCCAGATCTGTGACTGGGGTGAATGTTTGATTGGTTCCGCATTCCGTCCATCCAGTTACGCTATCCCACAGCGTTTGTGTTTTGCTTTGCTTTTGCCACACAACGTTATGTATACATTACTATCCCTGAAACTAGGATGTGCACATATATCAAATTTTGTATAGTGTGGCGGTGCAGTGTCAGTGACCTGGCCAAAGGGGGCACCATGGGGCTGTGATGGGACATATGTTGTGTACGACTAAGACCCTGGGCACATGGAATATATTTGAGGCACAGAGCACAGCCCACAAACCAGGTCATTGGTGGCCAGTTAAGTTGTTGGGGAGTTGGGAGACACGGGTAGGTGTTTGACTTACCATCCGTTGCATGCACAACAATATCAATTATGTGCACCATCGAGCAGCACGAGCATCGGCAGGACATGTAGGATCAGCTCCATGATGGCATTGGATGTGTGAGGCTGCCTACAGGTGAGTTTTGGCCTTGGTGATTAGTCCACCATAGTCACGTGGGTGGGAAGCAACATCATGATTGGGACGGTGGTTGCCCTCCGATAGATGCATTGGGATATCTAGCCAACTTTGTGGTCTAGATTTGCTGGCAGTGGTGGCGAGACCTTGGCAGTCTTTCATCTATGTAAGCACATGTATCATAATACGCCAGTCAGGCCGCCAATACTGAGGCGGTCAGACCACCGCTGCCACAGCAGTCCATGGACCCCAAACTCATAATCAGGCCCTAAGACTAAGATTGACTCAAAGGTAGGTTTTGTTCAAACAGTTTTAAAGTGATGAAAATCTTCAAAGTGAATGAATGTGGTACTCTAGGATTACGGAGCTATGAGGCTGCTAAGTACACCCTTTATACTGATTCCAGATTGATCCCTTCAGGGAAATGTTTTCTCAGCTGGGAGCATGTAGTCAGGCCTGTGAAAAATGACGGAATTTCATTTGGGTGAAATTTTGAGAAATTATGGGAAACGTTACAAAACAAATGTTTCCAGTATCTCGCTTGAAAATAGAATGCAAGAGCACGCTTTGTATTCCAAATTGATGCAATATTCTATCAAGCGTTTTGGTTTGTAAAACATTTCTTCTGCAAAACTGTAGAAAAACTGTGTGAAGTTCCAGAGGAATTAAACTTGCTGCAGTTACATGTGCAATAAACATCATACAGAAGGTTAGATTAGATGATGTGAGGAGGAGGTCTCATTTCTCAGAGCCAGCTCAGTGATTACTCGCAGAGGAAATATTTGGAGGTGAAGAAATGCTTGAAGTAGGTCTGACCACTGTGCAAGGCAAAGACGTGATGCAAAATGCCGCAAAAGTCCATGACCGAGTGTGCCTGTTAAATCTTTTGTGCAGGTTAATCCTTGAAATGCAAGTCGAGTATTATGGCAAAGAAGCCATAGGCTCTCATCATCTGTAGGAAATTAAGAGAGATCAACTTTTTCAGATCTTGTTTGCCAAACACACATGCCCATGTACCACATACCAAAGACTGCTGTGGATAAACTGATGCCTAAATGATTCTTCCACATCAGCACTTAATGCATCAAAGAAAATACCATCTGGGTACTAGGGAGAAAATAGAGAAATCCCCTACTATAATAGGTAAAAATTACGGGGTGCACCCAGGACTACAAATGTATTAATCCTTGTGATCACAAAGGAAAGCAATTATTCAGACTTTAGCTCGCATTATGAGTGGCCTCTTCATACTGTGGTGGGAAGAGATGTGAGTTTCAACTCACAATAATATATAACACCATCACACCATCTCAATTCTGTATTGGACTAAATTTCCAGTCGAGATAGGTTCCTACTCAAGTAAGGGGGTCACTGATGATGACAAGAACACAAGGTATTGTGGCTCCACAGTTGACAATGCCAAGGAGAGGTTCAAGTGTGATGTCACAGATGGACAGGATGCCGAGCACTGTAATATATACTTATAGCCCGCCGTATTATGCTATACTGGACATTAAAGGCTCGCTCCATGACTTTAACAAGGGAACAGTACTTTAATGTGAATATAGCCCAGCCATGGAGGGTTGTATGGCTATTAGAACATTCAGCCACTAGAGGGCAGAATGTTCTAATAAATAGAACAAAGGCCTCATGGAGCTCAAGGGCATTGAAATCCCCTTTGGCTGCATGAGGCATTTGCTCACAGAAACAGCTGTGAACATGAACATTGGAATGTTGGAGCTCCGGGCTTCTACTGGCCATTAGAAGCCCAGAGCACTCCATTGTTTTCAATAGAGCTCCCAACATTCCAGTGTTCGAATAAGCAATGAACATATCCAATGAACTGAAAGGAATGATGTTGATGGGAGTGAAAAGCTTTAGCTATCTCACTGCATGTCATATGGCCTAGTGTTCAAAGCTGCCTACTTCAGGACAGGAGAAATCAGGTTTGAATCCTTGCTTTGGCTCATTGCCCTGTCATTCCAGCCAAATCACTTTATCTCCCTATGCCTACAAATAAAATAAGATAAATAAATGTGGTGGTACTCTAATGCCCTTGGGACAGGCTCCTGCTATAAGAACACTGCAATAAATCAGTGAGACTTGCAAGATAGAGTTGGAGATGCAATGTTGAAAGTCGTTCTGTTAGTAGTTGAATAAAAAGTCTGGAGGTGCTGCAAGTAATATGTTTAAAATGATCATATGCAATCATCGCCCTCAAAGGCTGTTTATAATTCATGAATAAGTTAAATGCTTATATGAGATAAAGAACTTAGGGGCATATTTACAAGAAAGTTGCACATCAGTCCTGATGTGCCGCTTTTCTTGCGTCACCACTGCCCCACCTAGCGACACCATGGTTGCGCTGTATTTACAAAGCGGCGCACCATGGCAGTCGTAAGGACAATAGCGGCACAATGTTTGACGTTATTGAGGTGCTTTGCTTCACTAGCATCAAAACATTTTCCTCTACTGCAGCAAAGCACAGGGAGGCCCTTTGATTAAAATGGGTGCGTCATTTTAACACCTGTTCTCAGCAGGTGTTTAAAATGTCGGAAAAAATGGTGCAGTGAAATGTTATAAACTTCACTGCACCATGTTTTTGGGCCTCCTTGCATTGGAAGGCACAGGCATAATGTGGTGCAACGGGTTGCAAAGTGGTGCAATGCAAGCATTACGTCAATTTTTTTAATATACGGCCCAGGGAAAATAACACCTTAGCACTGCCTTACCGTAAAAAAAAAAAAAACACAATGGAGGAGCAAGGTGGCACCACAGGCTTATTCATATGCCACTAAATCAGAATCAGAGACGACATGGCGAGCTGCTTAGTATCACTAGTACATGCAGTGATTTGTGCAAAATTGAAAAGGCAATTTCTGCAAACATAATGTATGTATTTTAGTAAATATTTCTATGTTTTTGGGAGCAGATATTTTACGTACTTAATTGTAGGGGTTACAAAGCAACATCTTGAGTATATCATTAAGTGGAAAATGTGGAACCGCAAGACTGAGATTGGTGAGAGAGAAGTTTCCCAGAAGGACTCATCCAAGTCACTTAAAGACAGTGCAAAAATACAGTGTTGAAGAAAAAGGCTAAAAGCAGGATTGTTGAGAAACTTCACAACCCACAGTAAAAGGTTCTATAAATATCAGCATTGATGCAGAAGGGTTATTTTTCTCCTTTCTCGCTAGGTTTTCAGATCTCCGTCCATGCCAGCGTTGCTCAAATAGGATTTATTTAATAGTATTGCAAGGGTAAAGCCCTACAATTCAACTTCTTTATGGCGATTAAAGTGTTGTAAATCCACTTCTGCCTTTCCCTTCATTGCTTACTCTTTTTCGTTTCACAGAAAAGTGACAGAAAATCATTTGTCAACACATAGCTGGGATTTTGAAAAATTTAATTTACTACCGAGTGTAAAGAGAAACTCTAATCCCTCCATTTTTGTTAGCTGGTTATTATTCCAAGTTGGATGCTAATATCTGATGAAATTAAATACTACTACTTACTTATTTATTTATTTATTTATTTATCATGCGGTAAAGAGTTGGTAGTCATCTCGCCAGAGCTTTTCACCAGAAATAGGAGAAACGAGCCAAGGTTAACAGTAGGTCATTCAAATTAGCAGTTTGTGAGAGACCAGATGGGCAAGATAAGAACCTTCCTCCCACAGCCATTGATCACAAACCTGGAAAGTCTTTAGACAAATTATTTTTGAAGAACTTAGGGGCATAGTTACAAGCCCCATAGCACCACCGGAACGCCACTTTTTGTGACGCTCCGGTGGCACTATGCATTACGCATATTTACAAGGTGGCACTAAGCCACTTTTTGTTGCTTAGTGCCGCCTTGTAAATATGGCCCCCAAACACCATTTTCTGCGGCAGAGGGATGTGCAATGGTGTTGCTGTTCAGGTTCCACCCATTACTTTTGATGCTGTCCCAGATTTACAAGAATCCCAGGGGTGGTGTTAGCATGGCGCAATAAAACAAAATGATTTAATTTCTCTTCATTTTTGCTTTTTATATGTGGGCTGAATTCTGCAGCCCACATAGAAAGAGCAAACCGATCCATGAATTATTATTTATGTGCAGGAAGAGACACCTTTCTGCACATAAACAATCCTTTCCTTCAATGCAGACATCCTTGCACTATGGTGCAAGGATGCCTGCGTTGGTGCTGGCAACTAAATTTAGCTCTAGCGCTAGGAAAAACACAGGGGTGAGCCATATTTTTGAAAATATGGTGCTTCCCTGCATTTCAGACCTGATGCAGCACGGCGCTGCCAATTTTGGCCCAGCACTGCGCTGCACTAGTGCATTGTAAATATACCTTTTACTTAGGGTGCTGAGGTCTGCTCATTCAGAGAAGGACAGGTCAAAATTTAATTTACACCAGCGTAATTTGCATACTTTCAGGCAGTTTGCATTACTTGAAATTCCCTATTTATACCAATATGCCATTTCATGTAATTATTCCACCGTTCACATCAACATTATAGAGCAGGAATATGGGAAGAAGCCAAACAACCAGAACGAGTGGTTGTTGTTTGCAACATTTATATTTTTGCACTAAACTGTATTGCAAAATGATGGATTTGCATGTCATGTGATGTCTGATAATTTTCCCAAAACTTTGCTTTATTATGCGAAAGAAAATTACAAGAATGTTGTAGACTCTTAGGGCCAGATGTATTAAGCTTTGTATTGTGCACAAACGGCCAGATTCGCTGAATCGGACCATTTGCGAACTGAAAAAAGCATTTTGGGATGTACAAATGCTATTTTGCGGTTTGGTAATCTATTACTGAATCGCAAAATAGGTTAGTAAGTCGGTATTAGGAAGGGGCATATCAATGATGTCCCTTCCTAATAGCGAGTCAAAGGGGAATGTAGGAATGTTTTGCCACCTGGAATGCGGTCACAAAACATTTCCAGTTTCCATGGTGGTACTTAATCGCAAACTGGAAGGGACCACTTTTTCTTTGGACATGGGGGTGCAAACATTTTTTAAGTGCAGGCAGTGGTCCCATGGACGACTGCCTACTCTTAAAAAATGAAAAGAAAACTTTTCAGTTTTCTTTTTGTAATACAACCTGTTTTCCTTGAAGGAAAACGGGCTGCATTGCAAAAATATGCTTTATTTAAAATGCAATCACAGACATGGAGGTCTGCTGACCCCTGCAGGTCAACATCCCTATGATTGTGCCTTTCACAATGAGTTGCAAATTGCGACCTTCCTCATGAAAATTGATGAGGCAGGTCTATTTGCGGCCACTGTGAATCGCTAACAGTGTTAAACATACTGTTGTACATTGCATTTTGCGATTTCTTAATTGTGAATCGCTAAAGTTTGCTATTCGTGAATTCCAAACTTGCGATTTCATACATCTGGCCCTTAATTCTGAGTTCAGTGGCAAATTCAGGCTTTTCCATAGTTTAGGGCTCACCGTTCTCAAAGAATGGCTGGCATGCACCTGATAATTGAAGGGTTGTTATGTGACCAAATGCTGTGATGGTGGCCCCAAGTAAAGTTTAAGCATCATTTGCAAATATGGCATCCTTTGTTCCATTAGCCCTCACAAATTGAAGCAAAACGATCTGGATTTGAACCCATTGTGAAACACATGTAAAATCTGCAGTGCTGGACTGGGAACCCAAAGCAGCCCTGGAACATTTTGTCAGACCAGCCCCCATATGGTGCATAGCGAGCAGGAACAGCGAGTAAGCCTGACCACTGTAAGGGTAGTTTGTTGTGGTTCTCACCCTAAGAAAATGTGGGAAAAAATGGCAACAACGAACCATTCTACAACACATTTTTCATTACATTTTCAATTGTATTAGCTTTTAAAGCACAATAAATGATGACCTTACATTGCACCAGGACACAATAATCTTTGTTGGGGAGCTTCAATGATTCCCTCACTCTTACCCTCCGACAGTGGATCTCACCTCTCCATAACCCTTCTCTCCCATATAATTCATTTGTATAATAGTGCCTCCCATACCATTGTAGAGTGTTGGAGCACTTTAAATCGCACACGTACAGAGACAATTAATCATACATGTGTAATTCAGTGTGTATAACATGTTACGTAAGCCAAAGGGGGATACAAGGTGTAGAATTTACATGTCATCCATACTGGTAGGCATTTTTAAGAGTGCTTGGTCTGGAGAAGCAGAAACTCAGGATTCAGAATGCAACAAATTGGTTATGGTTGCCTTTCCTCATAAGAAATTATTTCTACCCAAACAAATATCTTTTATGATAATGAAACAACAGGATAATGAAACACTGGGAAAACAGCATTCTAACCACCATGAGGTGTGCATGCGGCTCCTCAATTGCAGTTCTTAGCTCTCTCTGCTAGAATATGATAGTAATTTATGAATTGGACAGTAACAAGAGGATCTCTGTGACAAAAAGCAGTAACCCACTGAGCTACGTACATAAAATGCTGTTCTGTGATCTGCATGGTACACATTCTTTCAACTGCCGTATGAACACTGTGTGCTACCTTAGATGAGTCAACCACTAGACAAAACTCAGATGTCTCTCCAGCAGCTACTTTATTCATTCGAGTTATCTTGACACTTTTATTGTTTCCTGAAATCTGCTGGATATACAAGGAACTCTGCAGCGGGTGCTAATAAAATTACTGAACTGCAACAAAATTGGCCCCAAGTAACAAAACTGCCCCCCAGCTTCCAAGGGAAATGTCTGATGCACCATAAGGCTAGTCCAGTGTTGAAAATCTGTTTCCATTATGTTCACTATGAAATGCCATGCTAACAACCACATATGTAGTTATGAATGCATTATTTTTAATCACATATGGATGCTTCCTTCTATTTGCTTGAAGCTTCCTGTGACATTCCAATGTTTGTAAAACGTTTACAGCCTTAGCAGGGCCATAATCCACAGTGCTCTACCTGCATGTTTTCCAACTGCGTAACCTAGTCTTCAAACCTGGTGAGGGAATGGTGATTTTTTTTTTTTAATAATGGGGTCAATATTGTATACATTAATTATATCTTCCCCTCCAGGCTCTTGGCACTTCTTGAAGAGAATATACTGAAATCTATACATAGAAGATTCTGAAATCTGCACATAAGTCTTAGCTGAGAGTGATATATTTCAGTCCCATGGTCATGTTACATTGACTTGTATCGTGAGAAAAAGTATATATGCTAGGCTGATTTTGCATGAATTTGAGCTATTAGCTCCAACTGATCATTTTCTAGCAAGTGTCTTGGTCAGTTAAAATGACAGGTGTTTTGATCTTTTGCTTTGCTGCCTGCTACTTTACATTAAACGTTAGTTGGACTTTAGGCTCCCAGACTTTAGGCTTCCAGACACGTTGTGTTTTACTTATAACAGATGGTGCATGTGGAGGTGGAAACTGCTTCCATGAAAAAAGAAGCAGGGGAGCACTGGGCCAAGCTCCACACAGTGATTCCAGGCACCAGAGATAAAGAAGTTTCCCCAGTGAAACTGGGCTGCAGGTCGACCCACCTCCATACCAGATAATTGGTTGGAGTACAAGTGCAAACAAAACCAAGAAAAAAAATAGGTACAAAATTAACAGCATTTAGGCCCATATTTATACTTTTTTAGCACCGCATTTGCGTCATTTTTTGATGCAAAAGTGATGCGAACTTTCAAAATACAACTGTATTTTGTAAGTTTGCGCCGTTTTTGCATCAAAAAGCAGCTCAAATGCGGGGCTAAAAAAGTATAAATATGGGCCCGACTGTTTGTATGTTGCCTTCTCCTGTGGTTTGTGCTGTTTGTGCCTAATGTATTGTCAAATGTATTGTCAAAAGTATTCATACTATTGTCGTCAGGACAGGAAATGATGACAAAAATGAAAGGAAAGTAGTGGGGCAGGTAGGACTGGGAGTAGTCCAGAAGAATGGAAAGCATAGGTGTGACCACCATGGGTTAAAGCGAGTGGGTTCTAGAAACAGTGCAAAATCGGGGAAGATAAGCAGGAGTGCCAGGCCCTGGAGTGCACACACTTGAAGGATGAATGTGCAAGAGGAATAGACCCTCTGATTTAGCTGCCTTGACACATTCATAAACCTCTCCAGGTGTAGACTAAAGGTGTATGGAACCCAAGAGGATCTTTGGGTGTGAGTACATGATACCTTCCCATTCTCCCTCCCTGAAATCAGTTAGAAGAAACAACGGATAGGAAAAATGCTTTAATATTTTCTCCTAAAATCCGTCCACAGGATGAGCTGTGGGCATAAGACTTGCAGACCCTTTCCTCTTTTAACCGAGTCTGATTGGACTAAAATGAAATGTAGAGAGCCCACACTTGAAGAGTCTCCTCCGTATGCTATGTACCAACAGAATGGTGAGGGCACATGTAAATATCTACAAGAGTTGCAGGGAACATGTTCAATATGCTAGCAGATGGAGCTAGGGGTTTAGCTGGGACAACAACTGTGGAACCACGGGTTGCTGGAGCATAAGGAGGTAACATGAAAGCAAGTGTTGCAAAGCTAGCAGAGAATCGGCCAGGTCAGTGGCTGGTCCACTTATGTGGATCAGTCTAGAGTATCCGCACGTTCTGCGCTGTGACATAGAGACCAGCCAGAAGGAATCCCTACAATCTCCCTTGAAAACGTCCGACAGACCTCCCCTTCTCCCCTCGCCTTCTCCCCATCCGAGTAATGCTGATGATGGGGGTCAGCCCTTTCCTACCGTTCTCCCAGGGCCGGGGGATAGAGTTGTGCTCCACGTTCCCATTGCTTCCTCAAACCTAATGAGCATAAAGAAACAATTTCAAGGTTAGAGAAAATCCAGATCAGTGTACAGAAGTATACAGACCCGACTGGGCAGATGTGTAGCAATTTTTGCGATTGATAGTGCCAAATGACTTGCGAGGTTGGTGGAGAAAGCGCCATGGCTAAGAGTGGACCCCGGGAAAGATGGAGGGATGAATGAGGCAAAGGATGTGCTGTTGAAGGCGACTCCAGAGAGATAGCAAGTAAAAACCGTCGGAGAAAAACCTTCAATTGTAACTAGAATAAGGATAACGGTCTAGATGATTATTTGGGCAGACTTAAGGATGTTTTAGAAAGGTACTAGGTCATAGCCCACCCAACTGAAATGAAGCTCTCGAAATGCTTTTGCGCAGGGATTGTTACTGCGTAAGGATCAATTGACTCCTCCATGTATTGTGCGGAAGGCTAAGAAGTTAGCTGCATTAGGGACAGTCACATACCACTGAGTCGTGTCATGAGAGAAATAAGTAAGAGAATGCTGAATGGCAATTTATATTTTTGAAACTGCAGAAAATGCATCTAGTGATTAAATGAGCAGGGCAAGGAGTTTTGCAAAGCAGAGGAACTCAGAACGATGGGAGAATTAGAAAAAGAAATAGAAGAGGCCAAGAATTGGAACTGAGGGTAGGAGATTTTAGTTTTGCATGTAGTCAGATGGGGCACTGTAAGCAAGTTGGTCTACCACCGCTTCCGGTGCACCTGGTTCTATACATTAACCCGTGTACCATCAAACCATTCAGAATCCCTACCGTACATTTTGGATATCCCAAGAGGTTCCACTGTGAAAAGAATACCTTGATACTTGTAGATCAAAGTTTGTAGACTGCATCATCTATGGTAAATACACCACTTGACCTATTGACACGTCAATCTGCCCTCAAAGACTTTGCAATCCCTTCCTTGACTCTCTCTGACTTGTCAATAGATAACAATCAATATTTCCAATAACAAGTTACCCACCGTACTCGAGAACCCATGTTATCACTGTTGGACCTGTAGGACCTGATAAGTGATAAACATTCCTTTTTAGGGTCGAGCCTGATTTGCATGCGCTTGCGCATGCGTATAGCAGGGAGACTCTTTTGTATTTATAAAAGGGCTCGGAGCCCTGTCAACTTCACGCCAGTGCTTTTTATTGGTTCGTGGGCTTCCCTAATTAAATCTGCTTGCTTTCATTAGTCGAAGCCACGCATATGGCATGCCTTTTCCGGTGGCAAGCCCTCCTCGAGCGCAGCGACCAAGTACAGAAAACATGCGAGGCTCGCTGTTATCTTCAGGTTTGTGGACTACTTTTTCCTCTATTTTCGCAGCGCGATCTCGCTAGCAGAAGTCCAGCGCTTCGCATCCCATCGATCTTGTTACACGATTAATTTCACTTCTTTGGTGGTCATTCTAACCCTGGCGGTAAAAACCGCCAGGGCGAATGACTGCGGTAGCACCGCCAACAGGCTGGCGGTGCACCGCTGGGCATTCTGACCGCGGCGGTTCAGCCGCTGCCAGAAACGGAAAGTCGGCGGTCTCCCGCCGACTTTCCGCTGCCCTTGAGAATCCTCCATGGCGGCGGAGCGTGCTCCGCCGCCATGGGAATTCTGACACCCCCTACCTCCATCCTGTTCCTGGCGGGTCTCCCGCCAGGAACAGGATGGCGGTAGGGGGTGCCGCGGGGCCCCCGTAAGAGGGCCCCACTATGTATTTCAGTGTCTGCTATGCAGACACTGAAATATGCGACGGGTGCCACTGCACCCGTCGCACCTTCCCACTCCGCCGGCTCCATTCGGAGCCGGCGTCCTCGTGGGAAGGCTGTTTCCCACTGGGCTGGCGGGCGGCCTTTTGGCGGTCGCCCGCCAGCCCAGTGGGAAACCCAGAATGACCGCCGCGGTCTTTCGACCGCGGTACAGTCTTCTGGCGGTTCCCGCTTGGCGGGCGGCAGGGCCTTTATGTTCATAATTGCATTTTTTGCTGATAGATATTTGTTACGTTTAAACTGTAGCAGTGCGATCGCGCTGTTTTTTGCTTTTTTTCTGTTTTGCAGTGGAGCCTCTCCTCTGCATGTACTGTGGCCTCCTGACGTCACATTGCAGACCCTGTGAGATCATAAGTGTTGCATTCACAGGGTTCTGCTTCAGGTGCTCTGGGAAGCACAACCTTTTATGTGAATTTTAGAACTTGCTTTTTTTCCGGTCTTCAATTAAAATAAACATTTTCTCCTGGAGTCTCGTTGCCACAGGCTGCCTGCACAGCCCCGGTGTCTGTCCTGCTCTTGTCCTCGTAAATTGTCATTTGTTCATTCCTTAATAGGAACGATAAATAGAAAAGTAATTAAACAGTGATTATTTAGTCAAGTGAATGGAAGGGGTGAGTCTTACAGCCTCGCACTTTGGAGACGTGTATTTTGAACTTTGTGCAGAGTTGCGCTTGGGTCACCTCTTCTTATGCTCCTGTAAATGCGGCTTAAGCAGAGTGGCGGGGATGCAAAGACCAGTCCACCTTATAATATTACCTGCTCCTACCAAAATGGGGCCGCAAAGCCATCGGCATTTCTTTGCATGTGCTGTTTAAGACGGACTTCCAAACCATGCTTTATATATGGGTGGGTTGTGTCTGAGGTTGTGGTGTTGAGTTTTGATGGGGAGGGGCCTGTGTCCTGGGCGCCTGGTTTGGCAAACATAAGAGATGGCTCAAGAGAGCCGCGCTACAGCCACAATCACTGTCAGTGTCAGTGTGCAGCCGTCAACCCAAAGCTCTCCTTCATTGCAGCAGCACCATACTCACTAGACACCCAGCAGGTGCTATTATTCTGCCTGACTGAACCCTTAAAATCTGTGTGTATGCTGCCACTCTTCCAGATACTCTTATCCGTTTCCCCTCTGAGGCCAACCCATGCAGTTTTGGACTTCTGATAAGGGCTGACTTTAGCCCTGGTGGCGCACTGTGCGATACTCTTTTCTGGCTCCCTCACCCCACCTCCTCGGATTCACTCACAACCACCTGGCAAATGTGCCCCTCATCTCTCCATAGCCCCCCTTTCACTTACATTCATTTGTTTTAAAGTGCTAGTACTAACCCACTCAGCTATTCACATAAAATATATTTCTGTTCTTTTCAGCAGGCATATTAACCCTCTACGCTACTTTATGGTGAGTCAAAGCTGCCCCTAGACAAAACTCCTATCTCTCTCCCTAGCAGGAACATTAATCACAAGAGGTATCTTGATACTGTAATTGTCTGCAGAGCCGGACTCCTCTACATGGGTCTCCATTGCCCCTTCACAAGTTGGTTATTGCCTCTGCATAAATCCACATGGCTACAAATTTGCGGGCTCCAGAGCACTAAAAACAAAGGGATGTTGTGCTTTTGCATGAAAACGGCGGCACTTTTATAAGTAATAACATGTAATTTGTATTATGTATTGAAAGTGTCTTCTTTTTCAAACAGAGATGCATATTTATTTACCCATACTTAAATTCCAAATGGTCCTGGTTTTTTAAGTGTACTTCATTTATGGACTTCAAAATGCATGCTCTGGTCCGAGCTACTTGTTATAACAGAGAGCCTTTCACACTACCAATCAGGAGCATCCCATATGTACAGTAAAGTGGGTGAGCCAGCAAATTAAGAAGGAGAGTTGAGCCTCAGTCGAGCCATTCACTACTAGTTCACTTAATATCTGTGACATATGGGAGTCTCAGGGGCCCTTCATCACATTTTGCAGGGTGTCCCCATCATTAGGGTTGAGCACACAAGCTCTCTGGCCCCTGGTGTAATCTCTTTATGATGGGTTTTAACCATGCCCATGTCACACCCATCACCTTTGTTGGTTCGTGGGCTTGCCTTTTAAAATTTGCTTGATTTCATTAGTGAAAGGCATGCATGTGTGATGCCTTTTCTGGTACTTAGCCCTCCTCTACAGGACCAACCAACTACTGAAAACATACAAGTCTCCATGTTTTCATGTGGTTTCTGGACTACTTTTTCTTTTTATTTCATAGACAGCGTGATCTTGCTGGGCTGTAATCGGGTGCTTTTCAGGACTACCAGTCAAATTCTATTGTTTATCTTAGCATTCCTTTGCGAATTCAGGGTTTTACTCAACGCAATTGTTTTTTTTTCTCATGGTGTGGAGCTTTAAATCGGCTCTCTTATGTGAAATGGTATTACTTTTCATTTTCAGTTTATTTGGTAAGAAAAGTCCAGTTAGGAGTTTACAACACTAATAGCTCTAACATGAGCAAACGCGATACCCATTGCATTGTAAATGCTTGTTACTTAATTCCACGTCTCCAACAAATCCGCTGGGCAGAGACATTCTCTGCAAGCTTAACTGCATTGTGTTTTCTACCCCAGATAGAGAATTTCTAAATATCGTTCAGAGATTAGAGAGTAAGGTACACATATTATTATCCAAAGGTTTGAACTGCTAAAAGGAAGTGAGCCAGACTGTCATGTACCCTGGTTTAACTTAATTGCCCTAATAGGTATCTGTATCCCCTACATTTTCACCACAACCCAGTGTGGCTTCAAAGTTGATGAATCATTTCTGCATGCTCCAGCCCACATCTTCATTTTCTCCCACCCCGGCATGCTGCTGTATTTCCCACCACATTCTTGTTTTTCTCCAGCATGCATTGGCTCATTCGCGCCCACGCAGAGGACTCTAGGTGACTTCTCCTTCATGCTGGATTGATGGTAAGGCCGCATGCAGGGGAAATACTGCAACCACGGCATACGAGAATTCTATTATTAACATGAATTATTATCCACAACTTTGATTTTTGCTATTTCCTCATAATTATCATTATTTTATAATATGATTTGCAATTATTGTCATTCTTATTTCCCAATACAAGATGGTAGCAACACTTCCTGAATTCTGTAACATCATGTTTGGCACTGTAAGAGGAGGGTCCATTTTGAGTCCAAATGTGTCGCAATTGTTCTTGCTTGATTGTTTGCTCACTTGACTCCATGGTTCCTAGCCCGCTCCAGTTCCTGCTTGTTTTGTTCTTGCTCTTCACCTTACGGCTTCTTCTAGACAGCTGTCAGGTTTTCATGGTCTGCATTTTTTCCTTCCTGCTGAATAATATTTATTGAGCCATATTAGATTTCCAGTTACAATCTAACATCTGTTGTTGTTCCTGGAGGAAGTAAGCCATTCATCTGAATGAGGAAGACTCTACAACTGTCCCCAAGAAGGTTTGCTCTTGTCACAAGCATCCAAATTATTGTCCGCATGGGCCAACAATGTGTAATTCATCTTTTCGATGGAACCTGGAAAGGTAAAGGTCAGTCCTCAGAAAAAACTAGCAAGAGTACCTCAGCACGCACCAAACCTAGAGGGAGAGCAAGACATGTGCCTTGAAATAGCAGATTTGACTAAGTACCTATTGTTTTTAGATGCAGCACCCCGATTCCACAATACGCAAGGCGGGGAAATTCAACACAATCAGGTTTATGCAGGACCTTAGGGCTAGTTATCCCAGACTTCCCTGTGGCCCCCAACCTTCCATCATTCTTTCCGACATTCCTGCCAGCTCAATGGTCCACCATAGTTGATAATTGTTCTGCCTTTTTTCCATTCCCATATACGAGTAGAGTCAGTAGTCAGTAGCTCTTCCCATTCACATTCTGGTTGTCCTACATTTTGTGCACACAGCTCCGACAAGGATTTACAGACTCTCCCTCAATTGTTTTCCAAGGCCTACTGAATAATTCGGTCACCTTGGTTTTGCCTGGAGTTCTACTCTAACTCACAGATTTGATGGTTTACTGTTGGCATCTGTTACTGTAAATCAGTGCAAGGAAGGCTCAGCCTAACTTACAAACAAATTGGGTTTTTGCCTTCCCTGAGTGAGATATCTGAGCCATGAGATCTCAGCTGGCAAACATCACCTGTCTACTAAAAGAATTTGAGCCATTCATAAGGTGCTCCACCTTCTAAATGTGTTTGCGCTATGTGCCTTTTTAAGGGATGGTAGGCTACTGTAGGTAATGCATTTTGTGTTATGCTGAAATGGTCAACCCTTTTGGGAAAGACACTGCTGAACCCTTGCAGTGGCCTAGAGAAGTCAAAAATGTACTTGTAAAAATTAAGCAGGTTTGACTCCCTGCCTGCCTTCAGGGCTCTTTGACAATGTTAAACCTTTTACTTTGAATTGTCACAAACTTATTATGTTATGTTATGTTGGATCCAGTCATAGCTAGGCTCCCAAAATGTTTGTGGTCTGTGGCAGTTGCTGCAACTCTTATTGAACCCACACAAAATATTGTGCTAAGCTCTCCACAAACTGTTCCTATGCCCCACTCTCTGGTTGCACTCTTATCTAGGAAAACTCAGCATCCTTCCACATCACCTTTGTCCTGATATGAAATACTATTGTTGTCTGCCTCTCATATTGGTTTGATCCCCATTCCTGCCTTAAAACTTCGCCACACTGATGCCTACCAGTGGAGATGAAGACCCATATGAATGTATCTTGAATTCTAAACAGGTTACTAAGCCATGTATTGATTTGGCTGATGTGCCCCCAATGAATGTGAATTAGTTTATTTTGTCAGGTATTAGAAATGGGGTCTTTGGTTAGCAGCCAGGTTACCACCTGTCCAAGCAAGGACCCTCACTTTAGTCAGGGTAAGTCACACACAATCCAAATTATCCTGTGCCCACCCTCTGGTGCTCGGCACTGAGCAGTCAGGCTTAACTTAGAAGGCAATGTGTTAAGTATTTATGCAATAATCATGCAATAAAACAGTAGAACACCACAAAAATACACCTCACAGTGTTTAGAAAAATGTATAATATTTATCTGGTAAAAAGCAGGTTAAAACAATTAAGATGCAATAAGTACATGTTGAGATATCACTGTAAAAATTATATAAAGTGTCTTTAGTCTCTTAAAAGCAATAAATGTCTCTGCAAGCACAAAGTACCTGGTTTGCGTTCAAAATCTCTGCAAGGAACTGCAGCGGAGGAGATGCGTGGAAAACAGGGAAGTGTGCGTCGATTTCTCGGGCCTCACACGGTGATGCGTCAGATATTTTTTACACAGGGAAGGCTTTGAGTTGATTTCTGTCGCTCGGTCATGGATCCTCTTTGGGTTGCGGGGTTTTCAGATGGCCCGGGGGCGATGCCTTGAAATCCGGTGCTGACATGATGAAGTCACAGGGGCTGCGTCGATCTGGTGGGTCTTTCATGGAAAATTTTATTGCACGGCAGGTGCTGCGTCGATTCCTCTCTGGAAGTCAGGCTGCATCATTCCTGCTCGGCTGAGCGTCGATCCAGTGGGCCATGCATCGAATTTCCAGTCGCTACGATGGCTCTGCATCAATCTTCTCGTTGCGAAGTCGAGCTGCATCGTTCCAGCTCTGCGTGCAGTGAATTTTTCAGTAGGGTGCAGGTTCTGGTTCTCTTTTCCAGGAAGTGTCTTGATGAAGTAGAGTGTCTACCTCAGAAGTGTCTACGTTGGTAGGGTCAGAAACCCTGCTTAAATACCCAAATGTGCCTTTGAAGTTTGGGAGACTTCAAAGAGTAGCTTAGAAGTGCACAAGGTCCCCTTTCATTTCCATCCAGTCTGGCAGGGTCCCAGTAGGGGGTGTGGCAGTCCTTTGTGTGAGGGCAGGCTACTGTCCTTTGACATGTAAGTGTCAGGCCCTCCACCCTCCCAGCACAGGAAGACCCATTCAATATGTAGATGTGTGCAAGTGTGACTGGACATCCTGTGTTGGGGGTTGTCTAAGTGAATGCACAAGGGAGCTGTCAACTAAACCTAGCCAGACGTGGATTGGAAGGCACAGAAGGATTTGAATGTAGAGAAATGCTCACTTTCTAAGAGTAGCATTTCTAACATAGTAATATAAAATCCAACCTCACCAATAAGCAGGGATTTTGCATTACCATTGTGGCCATACTAAATATGACCTGGCTACGCCTTTCAGATCAAGAGCTACACTCAAACAGTATATGAGGGTACCCCTAATGCTATCATATGAAAAGAGCAGGCCTCACAGCAGTGTAAAACACATTTAGGAGTTTTACCAGGACATATAGAAAACACATGTTCATGTCCTGCGTTCTACCTTCATAGCGCCCTGCCCTATGGGCTACCCAGGGCCTACCTTAGGGGTGACTTAAATGTAGAAAAAGGGGAGTTTAAGGCTTGGCTAGTAAATGCCAAATCGAAGTGGCAGTGAAACTCCATACACAGGCACTGCAGTGGCAGGCCTTAGACATGGTTAGGGGGCTACTTATGTGGGTGGCACAACCAGTGCTGTAACCCACTAGTAGCATTTAATTTACAGTCCCTGTGCATGTGTAGTTCACTTGACTAGGGACTTACAAGTAAATTAAATAAGCCAATTGGGTATGAGCCAATGTCACCATATTTTAAGGTCAGAGCAAATGCACTTTAGCAAGGATTAGCAGTGGTAAAGTGCGCAGAGTCCTAGAGCCAGCAAAAATGATTTCACAAAAAGAGAAGGTGGAAGGCAAAAAGTTTGGGGGTGACCCTGCAGAAAGGCCATTTCAACATATCCTCCTTCCAGCCTAAAGCCAGGGTAGGCTAATCAATGCTCTGATGGACTTCCCTGCTTAAGGCGAAAGAACATGGACAATGGCCGTCTACTGCAGGGGCACTTACCAGTTCTACGCCTTTCTGACTCAGTGAGGCTCCTCTGTCTATACTCTCTGGGGCCACTGAACTGACCCATGGGGAACCCTTCTCCTCACCTGAGGACCCCATCTGTGAAGCTCCTAACTTTAATTTGCTCACAGATGCATCCCAGTATGCAGACAGTACCGCCATGGCCAACAAAGTGATGTGACCCGTTCGATTCCTTGGGTCTGATTTCTGTCCCCAACCCAGGGAAAACTCTGTCCACAAGGACAGTAACCATACAGATGCCACTGACAGCTGTCAGTGTCAGGAGCCAGGCCTCAGATCATCCACTGCTAAGCGAAGGCCCTGAGTGGGGCCTTTGGATGAGCTTCTCCTCCAGCCAGAGGGCTGACAGGGAGCTCCCAAGGGGCTCCTGAGGCATCTCAGAATGGGCCAATAGCCCCAGGGATCTTGCACCCCTTCTCCATTCCACCTCCCACCAGTTCAGGTGTGGTACCCTGACACTGGTCACTCAGCCCAGGGTCTGTACACTGAGGCTGAACAGAGGACAAGGGCGAGTCCTTCCTCACCTTGCCCCCACATCTGGGCTCACATACCCTCCTCTGGGGAGTGGGACTGCCAGATAACTGAACTGTTAGGGCACCCTTAGGGGTCAACCCTCTCAGCTGTCCTGACACTAGGGGTAACTCATTCCCCAGAAAGCAGTCAATGGACAGGTGAGACTATGACCCGCCTCTGGGTCACCTCCCCACCCCACTTTAGGGACCCCAGGGCCATGGGGCGGAAGAAATCCTCCCCATGGGCTAGAGTCACCATACACACCTGGCCGGTGTACTGCTCTGGTGAAACTAGTCTCTCCACCATCATGGTAAGACTAGACCCTGTGTCCCTCAGAGCGGTGACTGGGACCCCATTCACTCCCACCCTCAGGGATCACCAGCTTACCCTCTGATTCTATCTCCCAACTGAAGGAGATGAAGGCATGGTCTAAGACCTGCACCTGGGGACTACTTTCCCCTAAGGCCACATTACCCCCCACCTGTAGAAGTCTCCCTAGTGGGGGATTTCTTTGGACAGACAGAGTCACCCTTCCTGTGTCCTAGCTGGGAACACTCAAAGCAGCGGGTTTGGGAATGGGATGCTTTGGGCCACCGCCCACCAGAACCACTAACCTATTTCTCAGATGGGGCATGAGAACCCTTTCCTCCCCCCTTACTCTGGGACGTCTGGGTCATCTTTAACCTCACCCTCACTCTGTTGGGGGGAAGCAGAACCACCCTTCTTGGGGTCACTCCCAGGTACCTTTTTGGACACTCTGGTGCTAGTCCAGAGGTCCGCCTCCTCAGCAAGCTTTCTAGGATCAGTCAGCTTACTGTCAACCAGGTGCAACTCAGCAGAAAAAAGACTGAGCATATACTCTCTCAGAATTAAATAAATAACCCAGTGTATTCATTTATTTGCTGCCCGCACCCATCCATTCAGTGCCTTATTGGAAAAATCAGAACAGTCTTCCCAAGTTTGTGTGGAGAGTTTGCTGCTGACCTGAACCTCTGATGGTATTTTTCAGGAGTCAGCCCAAACTTGGCAAGTAAAGCGGCTTTCATGGGTGCATATACATTTTGATCTTTTGGATCTAGTGTAAGAAGTGTGTCCCTCCCCACTACTGGTACATAAAACCACAAGGCCGGCCCCAATTGCTCCTAAGAGACCCCATGAGCCCATAGTGCAAATTCATAAGCAGCCAACCACTGGACTCTGCTTGCTGTGCTTTTATGTCCAGTTCCTTCAGACTTAGGGGGTCATTCTAACTGCGGCGGGCGGCGGAGGCCGCCCACCAAAGTTCCCCCGCCAGAACACCGCAGCGCGGTCAAATGACCGCCGCGGTGATTCTGACTTTCCCGCTGGGCAGGCGGGCGAACGCCAAAAGGCCGCCCGCCCGCCCAGCGGGAAAGCACCAGCAACGAGGAAGCCGGCTCCGAATGGAGCCGGCGGAGTTGCTGGTGTGCGACGGGTGCAGTTGCACCCGTCGTGATTTTCAGTGTCTGCCACGCAGACACTGAAAATCAATGTGGGGCCCTGTTAGGGGATCCCTGCAGTGCCCATGCCAGTGGCTTGCAGCGCCGCTGTGGAGGATTCCCTGGGGCAGCGGGAAGCCGGCGGGAAACTGCCGGCTTCCCTTTTCTGACCGCGGCTTTACCGCCGCGGTCAGAATGCCACCGGAAGCACCGCCAGCCTGTTGGCGGTGCTTCCTCTGTCACCCATAGACCGCCAGGGTAGGAATCACCCCCTTAGTTTATGAGCCATTTTTCTTTCCAGCTAAGGTTCTCTCAGCTTCAGCTTGCTTGGCTGCTCTCTCAGCCTGTTCGGCTTCTCTCTTTGCCCTCTGCCCTCCTCTCCTCCTGTTGAGCTTCAATGTTTAACCTTGCCATTTGTAATTGGAATTATCTCTCCTCTCTCCTTTCCTCGGCAGTCAGGCCCTGATCAGAGGCACTGCTCCCTGGTTTGGCAGGGGCCACAATAACAGTGGTAACATCCTTCACTGATGGCAAAAAATCCTCTGAGGGGCCATCCTTTTGTCCCGTTTCCTCAATCTCCTCCTCTGATTGGGCTTTTGCCCAGGCCCTCAATGCTACTTGGAATTCCTCCTTTCTGGAGGCACCTTGGGTGGGTACTCCCATATCCTTGCAGAACCCCCTCAGCTGTTTAACAGTGTAGGTCTCTAGCATGGCTAGATCAAAATCTTCATCTCCTGCTTGAGACCCAGCCAGAGACATGTTGGGTGAGGAGTTAGTTAAAAATGTCAGGTAGAAAACGAAATTGCAGAAAAAGATAAAAAATCAATTTGACCTTCATCTGTGGGTAGGTAGTGAACACGTAGCTATTGTATGTCACTGCACAAATACAAGTCCTATCCCACCGTTGCCACTAATGTTCGAAATGGGGTCTTTGGTTGGCAGTCAGGTTACCCCCTGTCCAAGCAAGGACCCTCACTTTAGTCAGGGTAAGTCACACACAATCCAAATCATTCTGCGCCAACCCTCTGGTAGTTTGCCACTGAGCAGTCAGGCTTAACTTAGATGGCAATGTGTAAAGTATTTGTGCAATAATCATGCAATAACACAGTAGAACACCACAAAAATACACCACACAGTGTTTAGAAAAATATATAATATTTATCTGGTAAAATGCAGGTCAAAACAATTAAGATGCAATAAGTATATATTGAGATACCACTGTAAAAATTATTTAAAGTGTCTTTAGTCTCTTAATACAATAAATGTCTCTTGCAAGCACAAAGTACCTGGTTTGCATTCAAAATCTCCACAAGGAACCACAGAGGAGGAGATGCGTGGAAAACAGGGAGGTATGTGACGATTTATCTGGCCTCACACAGTGATGCATCGGTTATTTTTCATACAGGAAAGGCTTTGCGTGATTTCCGGTGCTTGGCCTTGGATCCTCTTCGGGTTGGGTTTTTTTTGGACACCCCGGGGATGATGAGTTGAATTCCATCGCTGACAGGACGAAGTCACAGGGCCTGCATCGGTCCAGTGGATGTTGCGTGGAAAATTCTACAGCACAGCAGGCACTGCGTTGACTCCTCTCTGCAAGTCGAGCTGTGTAGTTCCGGCTCGGCTGACCATTGATCCAGTGGGCCATGCGTCAAATTTCCGGTCACTACGATGGCCCTGCGTCGATCTTCTCATTGCAAAGTCAGACTGCGTTGTTCCAGTTCGACGTGCAGTGAATTTTTCGCCATGATGCAGGCTGTGCGTAGTTTCTGGCAGGCTGTGCATTGAGTTTTGCCGCACAGGGAGTTCTTCTTGCAGGAATGAAGTCTTTTTGGTCCAGAGACTTCAGGGAACAGGAGGCAAGCTCTATCCAAGCCCTTGGAGAGCACTTCTCAGCACAGCCAGAGAGCAGCAAGGCAGCAGGGCTACAGCAAGGCAGCAGTCCTTCACAGAAAGCAGTCAGGTGAGTCCTTTGGGCAGCCAGGCAGTTCTTCTTGGTAGGTTGCAGGTTCTGGTTCAGGTTCTCTTTTCCAGGAATGGTCTTGATGAAGTAGAGTGTCTACCTCAGAAGTGTCTATGTTGGTAGGGTCAGAAACCCTGCCTAAATACCCAAATGTGCCGTTGAAGTTTGGGAGACTTCAAAGAGTAGCTTAGAAGTGCACAAGGTCCCCTTTCAGTTCCATCCCGTCTGGCAGGGTCCCAGTAGGGGGTGTGGCAGTCCTTTGTGTGAGGGCAGGCTACTGTCCTTTGACATGTAAGTGTCAGGCCCTCCACCCTCCCAGCACAGGAAGACCCATTCAATATGTAGATGTGTGCAAGTGTGACTGAACATCCTGTGTTTGGGGTTGTCTGAGTGAATGCACAAGGGAGCCGTCAACTAAACTAAAAGGCACAGATGGATTTGAGTGTAGAAAAATGCACACTTTCTAAAAGTAGCATTTCTAACATAGTAATATAAAATCCAACCTCACCATTAAGCAGGGATTTTGTATCACCATTCTGGCCATACTAAATATGACCTGGCTACTCCTTTCAGATCAGGAGCTACACTCAAACAGTATATGAGGGTAGCCCTAATACTATCCTATGAAAGGAGCAGGCCTCACAGCAGTGTAAAACAAATTTAGGAGTTTTACACTAGCAGGACATATAGAAGACACATGTTCATGTCCTGCCTTTTACCTACTTGGCACCCTGCCCTATTGGCTACCTAGGGCCTACTTTAGGGGTGACTTATATGTAGAAAACTGCACACACAGGCACTGCGGTGGAAGGCCTGAGACATGGTTAGGGGGCTACTTATGTGGGTGGCACAACCAGTGCTGTAACCTACTAGTAGCATTTAATTTACAGGCCCTGGGCACATGTAGTGCACTTGACTAGGGACTTACAAGTAAATTAAATAAGCCAATTGGGTATGAACCAATGTCACCATGTTTTAAGGAGTGAGCAAGAACACTTTAGCACTAATTAGCAGTGGTAAAGTGAGCAGAGTCGTAAAGCCAGTAAAAATGAAGTCAGAAAAAGAGAAGGAGGATGGCAAAAAGTTTGGGGGTGACCCTGTAGAAAGGCCATTTCCAGCATCAGTGGTTCCTGATTCAGAAATGATGAAGGTACACTGGTTGCTAGTTATGCTGTTTGCGCTCTAAATCAAGTAGCGGAAAGCTGTAATCTGCCTACAGTGTAATCTGCTCAAGTGACTGAGCTCATTGCACATTGCATCTATCACTGTGTACCTGGATTTAAGGTACATGTTTGGCGTAACGTATGACGTTGGGCCCATTTAGAGGGCAAAGTGCAGGAAGTCTGATAAAGAGTAGACAGAAGGTTCAACATCTTTTAAATGCTTTGCAATTACCAGAAAAAAGTGGCAGTAGTTAAATATGGTGTCCACCAAAACCCTCATGATTATGTGTCAAGAGGCAAAGTCCTATCCAGTTTTGCTGCTAAAAATGCTGCTTTTTTTTCGAAAACTTGATGTTGCCATGTATGTTGATAAAACTGATCTATGTCCTGTACTAATATTAAAGTACATGTCTCAATTGCAGGTCAAAGCCTCTGAGAACGAAAAGCAATCCCAGATCAAGCAACAATGCAAAAGAGGCTCTCAGGGGTGTGAAGAAATAGCAATGGCCACACGAATGCATGGAAATTTCTACTCCACAACCTCACCAGGTTGTCTCATGAAGCAGTTCACATTGGTGGGGATGGTATGATTTGTGCCACTACAACCTATGGGAATACACCCTTCTTTTCTTCTATAGCCCAGAAATGATTTCCAATCTTCTTCCATGTGTCTGTTATTCAATGCTGAAATAGGGGTTAAGGACACACACCCATTAGGACTAGACCATAACTTGTACTGTGTCAATCACCTAGAAATAACAGGTAAAGTGGAAAGGAGCAATGGGATCCTGAAGTACAAGATAGCTAAGATATGTTTGGAAACAGGGCAAATGGCACCAAGCCTTACCATTAGCTCTGTGATCATTTGCCAAAAGACTAAACTAAGCCTTTATAAAATAGCCATGGGCTGACCCATGATGCTCTCCTCAAACCACCCCATGTCATCTGCGTAGCTAACCCTGTAGTTAAATTATGTCACAGTGTTAAAATATTTCAGAATGATTATACAATATTTCCAGAGTTTTGGGTGTGAGATACCTTACCTGAGTGTCAACTGAAGCCTGCTATTCCCTTCAGCATTGCAGTTGGGTCTGTGTCCACATATACCAAAAGAAGACTCCTCTACAGACCCAATGGGATGGATTTTGTTTTGATTTTGTTGATCACAAACAATGCTGTTAAAATTCGATACCTAGCATCTTGGATTAACCCCTCTCACTCCAAACAAGTTGGTCCTCCTACACATGATTATGCCCCTGCTGCTGTTCTAAGGTCTGTTGTCAAAGTATCTACTGGCACTGCCTCTATTGCAGCCTCTTCACCTATTGCTGAGTTGAAGTCTCTGTGCACTACCCCTCTGCCTTCTTCACTACCATACAATGAAGCCTGACAGCCTCTCATTTTTACTACCTCCATCAACGGTAGAAAGCCTCCTCCTTCTGGACACTGGATTTCTCTGTAAGTCTAGCCTGCTATCTTCCTCGTTGCTTTAAGTATTTGGCAGGTGGTAGGGTATATCCTTACTATAGGGAATTATTCTATGACCAAAATGTGCTGAATCTCCCCTGGTACAAAACCACTCCTAGGTCTGCAAGGATAACTCCTTTGTGTTATGGCTGTTAAAGTACAGGCATACCATTAACTCTTCCTCTTGCTGTATTTGCAAGCACGTCAAGTGATGTAGGAGATAGCATTCCTTTGATTGGAGTGTTAAACAGTTTTAATGAAACTTGCTTGCAACTTTTTCACGTAGGAGACAGACTGCCAGAATATGCCAGCATTTCCCCCTCTTCTTCCCCAGTCCATGAAAAGTTCAACAGTCCCTTTCCATGAAACAGGCCAAGTGAGACTCATCTCACAATGACTGAGAAGAGATTTTTGTGTGAGCACAGGGAAGCAAATATTTCCAGTATCTGTCTGGATATTATTAATGTGATCCAACAAGGACCAAGTGAAATTTAAATCATACATGTGTGATCTGCATAACGTCAGGAGTTTTGCGTTATGCTTTGTACATGAAATTCCTGAAAGTATGTTATTATGCCACATCTAGTGATTATGTGCCATGCATGGTAGTACAATTGCAGTACATTCACAGGAAAATCGAATGTAAGCATGTGTTGCTTGTAGTGCTTTTGTTCTGTTGCACCTCCCATCGAAAATTAATGTGAGGATGCATTTTGCACTAAAATCAAGCATGAAATGACAGACTTGCATTTTGTGTAATTATGCATAATTTCAAATAATTTTGCCTTAATTTCACGTAATTATGGGGAAAACATTACATACAGTTTGCACACCTCTAGATTTAACTGTAGAAATCATTATTTTCTAGTCCCCTACACTTGAGTACCTCCTCTCTCATGGACTGTTTTTTCTTAGCTACCACCCCCAAGGTGGTTATGCATTTTTCATTTCTGGACCATGAGATTACCCTTGGCTGCCTTTAGACTGAAGTGGGACTTGATTCCCAGGGTATATTGTTCCTGCTATAAGACAATTCAATGATCATCCCTTAGGATGAAAGAGAGGTAGGTAGGCTGTTTCAATACCTCTAGGATTTTTTTCACACTAATTCCTATGCACAGAAGTAGGCATAATAGGAAGAAACTACACATTCTACAACAATACCTCTGGGATTAGTGACATAACACCCGAATAATCATGCCAAAAGGCTGATTCAAAATAAATATGCCTTTAGATGATATCCTACTGGCCAAAGGGGATGTCTGTGTGATCACAGGGACTAAATGTTGCACTCACTTTCCCAACACTTCTCTTAGCATACATGAACAGGTAGATGACATTAAAGAGAGTGTGAAGAAGCTACGTGAGACACAAAACAGCTTTGTTGTGAGTACTGTGTAGTGGAACATCTCAGCCCTTGGAGTATGAAGATATTTGAATCCTTTAATCATGATTGTGATTGTCATTTACATTATCATTAGATGAAGCTAGTGCATCATCCAGTGGTCATGCAAAAATAAAGGCACTGCCAATACTTCTCGCTTGCTGTGTCTTAGGGCAGTTAGGTAAGTGATCAGGATGAGATAAATGAAGAGACGGTGAGATTGTATTCTCCTGAATTGTTGTGAACCAAAGTTTGTCATCTCGTGGTCTGTGAAAACAAAATTAAAATCTGTTTGTATTATGTTCATATATTGCCACGAAGTGTCATGTTAACATCCGCACATGTAGTTCAGAATGTATTAACTATTAATCAAATATGGATGTTGCCTTCTATTTGCTTGAAGATTCCAGTGATATTGAACTGTTTGCAAAACGTTTACAGGCCTTAGCAGGCCAGGAAGCCTCAGTGCTTAGGGCCAGATGTAGGTAGGCTTTTGCACCTCGTAAACGCCGAAAAACGCCGTTTGCGAGGTGCAAAAGCCCTCAAGCGATGCAGAAACACGTTTTGCGAGTCGGAACCGACTCGCAAAATGTGTTTCTGACTCGCAAATAGGAAGGGGTGTTCCCTTCCTATTTGCGACTCGCACCGCGATTTAAGTTGATTTGTGACCGCGAAAGCGGTCGCAAATCAACTCGCAGTTACCATCCACTTGAAGTGGATGCTAACTCATTCGCAAAGGGGAAGGGGTCCCCACGGGACCCCTTCCCCTTTGTGAATGCTCACAAAATTATTTTTTCAGAGCAGGCAGTGGTCCTATGGACCACTGCCTACTCTGAAAAAAAACGAAACAAAAGGTTTCGGTATTTTTTTCTATTTGCAGCTCGTTTTCCTTTAAGGAAAACGGGCTGCAAAGAGAAACAAAAAAACTGCTTTATTTAAAAGCAGTCACGGAGATGGTGGTCTGCTGTCTCCAGCAGGCCACCATCCCTGTGAGTGCCTAGACTCGCTATGGGGTCGCAAACTGCGACCCACCTCATAAATATTTATGAGGTGGGTCTTTGCGACCCCATAGCGAGTTGCAGAAGGTGTCTGAGGCACCTTTCTGCATTCCAAATTGCGACTTGCAATTTGCGAGTCGCAGGGACTCGCAAATTGCAAATCGCAATTTGGAATCTTTCTACATCTGGCCCCCAGTGTTCTAATTTGCACATTTTCCAAGAATGTAACCTTGTTTTCGTAACTGGCAAGGGAAGCAGAATTATGTGAGAGTAATAGAGCCAGCATTGTATACATGAATATCTTCCACACAAGGCAATTCTGTGCTTTCTCGAGGGGAAGATCTTGACACCTGCATATTAGATAAGGTGTCACTGAGAGTAGGATGTTTTGTACTGAATTGTATTGATAGACAGTATATATATATATATATATATATATATATATATATATATATATGTATATACAGGGAGTGCAGAATTATTAGGCAAGTTGTATTTTTGAGGATTAATTTTATTATTGAACAACAACCATGTTCTTAATGAACCCAAAAAACTCATTAATATCAAAGCTGAATATTTTTGGAAGTAGTTTTTAGTTTGTTTTTAGCTTTAGCTATGTTAGGGGGATATCTGTGTGTGCATAATTATTAGGCAACTTAACAACAAAAAAATATATACCCATTTCAATTATTTATTATTACCAGTGAAACCAATATAACATCTCAACATTCACAAATATACATTTCTGACATTCAAAAACAAAACAAAAACAAATCAGTGACCAATATAGCCACCTTTCTTTGCAAGGACACTCAAAAGCCTGCCATCCATGGATTCTGTCAGTGTTTTGATCTGTTCACCATCAACATTGCGTGCAGCAGCAACCACAGCCTCCCAGACACTGTTCAGAGAGGTGTACTGTTTTCCCTCCTTGTAAATCTCACATTTGATGATGGACCACAGGTTCTCAATGGGGTTCAGATCAGGTGAACAAGGAGGCCATGTCATTAGATTTCCTTCTTTTATACCCTTTCTTGCCAGCCACGCTGTGGAGTACTTGGACGCGTGTGATGGAGCATTGTCCTGCATGAAAATCATGTTTTTCTTGAAGGATGCAGACTTCTTCCTGTACCACTGCTTGAAGAAGGTGTCTTCCAGGAACTGGCAGTAGGACTGGGAGTTGAGCTTGACTCCATCCTCAACCCGAAAAGGCCCCACAAGCTCATCTTTGATGATACCAGCCCAAACCAGTACTCCACCTCCACCTTGCTGGCGTCTGAGTCGGACTGGAGCTCTCTGCCCTTTACCAATCCAGCCACGGGCCCATCCATCTGGCCCATCAAGACTCACTCTCATTTCATCAGTCCATAAAACCTTAGAAAAATCAGTCTTGAGATATTTCTTGGCCCAGTCTTGACGTTTCAGCTTGTGTGTCTTGTTCAGTGGTGGTCGTCTTTCAGCCTTTCTTACCTTGGCCATGTCTCTGAGTATTGCACACCTTGTGCTTTTGGGCACTCCAGTGATGTTGCAGCTCTGAAATATGGCCAAACTGGTGGCAAGTGGCATCGTGGCAGCTGCACGCTTTACTTTTCTCAGTTCATGGGCAGTTATTTTGCTCCTTGGTTTTTCCACACGCTTCTTGCGACCCTGTTGACTATTTTGAATGAAACGCTTGATTGTTCGATGATCACGCTTCAGAAGCTTTGCAATTTTAAGAGTGCTGCATCCCTCTGCAAGATATCTCACTATTTTTGACTTTTCGGAGCCTGTCAAGTCCTTCTTTTGACCCATTTTGCCAAAGGAAAGGAAGTTGCCTAATAATTATGCACACCTGATATAGGGTGTTGATGTCATTAGACCACACCCCTTCTCATTACAGAGATGCACATTACCTAATATGCTTAATTGGTAGTAGGCTTTCGAGCCTATACAGCTTGGAGTAAGACAACATGCATAAAGAGGATGATGTGGTCAAAATACTCATTTGCCTAATAATTCTGCACTCCCTGTATATATATCCCCGATTTATTTTACATGAATTGTAGCTCTTAGCTCCAGCAGACGTTTTCTACCGGGAGGTCAGTTGACATGACAATTGTCTTTGACCTTTTGCTTTGCTGTCTGCTATTTTGCATTTAACACTAGTTGAACTTTATGCTTTCTAACAGGTTGTGTTTTATTGATAACATTAGCATCTCCTGGGAGGTAGTATGGTATTTTCTGAACTGGATAAGCATGGTTAAACCACTGTGAATTCAGCCTCAGCTTGGCAGAATGATTTTGCATTCTGTTGTAGTTAAAAGTAAAACAATGTAATTCCCATCCACTTCCACTGCCTGATATTGGTACTAACCCCAGCCATGAGGCGCTCCCATTGGTCTCCACATCTATGAACCTTGATGGATATATATCATCAAGGTACACAGATGTCAAATTAAGTATAGTAAATCTGGACTTGCCTAGGTACACCGACCTTCATGATATGTTTGTTCTCGATATTTAGGCCCTAATATTTTAGCCCCACAATATTTTTTCCTCAATTTTCTGGTAGAAAACGGAGGTGACTTTGTTAAAGCAAGATGTTGAAAATCTATGTCATGGGTCCCTGAAGTTTTGATGATTAGCAGTGAATGTACAAATATTTTGTAATCTAAGCTAACACATGAAGTGGAAAGTGATAAACTTGCCAAGAAGACCTGCCAAGTATTAAAACTGAGACAGCTTATAAAGCTCTCAGTGCGTATATGGGAGGAGCATATATTTTCAAAACCTAAGGATACAAGAAAATAGTTGACAGAAATGAAAGGATCTGGAGGGCAGTTGCAGGGTCATACCTGGATACTGGTCGGGCAATTCCTGGGTCCAGGTTAGGGAATGGTTGACTAGTCAAGCATTCTTGGTTAGAGGAAAGCACCAAAACAAATGATTCTTACATTGGTGGAGATCCGATGGAGCACGTGCATCATGCATGGTGCATTGAGGCAGCCTTAAAATGGATCCAGCACTTAGAGGCAAACAAAACGTCACAAGGGTAGGGCATGAAAAGCTACTGTAAGACAGATGGCAGATCACAGAAAAGTAAAATGTTCCAGTGAGACATGTAATATTACATCATGGAATTTTTGTACATTATACTATTGACTTCAAAACAACCACAAAAAACAGGACTGACAAGAAAAAGATTGTAGGGTTTTTTTTTTATCCAAACATATCAACTGCCCAGAACTATGGGTCAGTTTGTCTGCTTTCTTTACATACCTTTCAATTTACTTGCTTCACTGATGAGCAACAAATCTCAATAATTAAGGTGAAGCAAACCATCTAGAAGAAAGGTGTCATTCCACAATGTCCTGTAGGTACACCTTAAGGAGATAGGTCCCCGGCCAGAATGAATCATAACTTCTGGGGGTGTCAAATATTACTTTGAAATTGTGTAGAAGTGGGCTGAATAGTCATTTGGTCACTTACAGGAAAGATCTCCTGAGGATAAAGTCAACTCCTGTGCCCTCCCTACTTTATGCAGATGATGCATTTCATTTAGCTCGCACAACCAATTGGCTTAAGTTACTTGTTGACTTTTTTGTCACTTTTATGGATGATTTGGACTTGGTGGTGAACAGTAGTAAAACACACTATATGGTGTGCAGGAGGAAATCATCCAAAAAGGGAGAAATTTTTATTAAAGGAAATAGGGTTATTAGGGTGCCAGGGTTTCCTAATTTGGGGTTTACGTTCAGTTATCAGAATAATTGGTTGGCATCTGTATTGAAGAGGCACCCATTTATCCTTGGCCTGTAATGCTATGTTTAGATTTTCCAAGACATTAGAAAATAGGCCTACTGCCCTATTGTAAGTTTATAAAATGAAATGCCTTCCAGAGCTCCTGTATGGCTCTGCCATATGGGGATCTAGATTAGCATTAGCATGGGGGTCTTAAAGCAAAAACAATTTAGAGAAAACATTAATTTGGAAAAATCTATCTAAGTAAGAATCTCTATAAACTGCACAGTTGCTACCTAGAAGAAAGGGCATATAAATCATCAGTCACATTTTCATAGCTACCTCTCCAGGATGGATCAGCAACAAGTCAGTCTTCGTCTTCATGTCATCAATCAGTCAGCTACAGATCAGGCTCACAGAGTATGAACCCAATATCAACACCTTGGACAGCGTCTCCTGACGTCATCCATTTTCTTCCTGCAATTCTGATTCTCGCCCCTTGTCATGACTTTTTATTAGGGTCTCCCAGTCCATCCCCCTAATTGCTTATTGGTCAGTCAGTCAGCAGATATGATTTCAACCTATAGTTTTTGTTTATCGAATCTACTAATTTTCATAAATTCCAAGTCACAAGAAACAGATTGGTTCTTCATGCGATGTCCTCATCATCCGGCCCTTCAGGTATGAAAAAATTGTTGCATATGGCTCTCCGGCATTGCCTCTATTGTTCAAGTGCTGGGAAAGTACATTTAGCCTGCTCTACACATAATTGTATCAAATTGTCTTTATCATCTCCTGTCCACCGGTACATATCAGAAAATTCTACCTAAGTAACTTGAACTTTGAACAGGTCAAGGCTGCAGTCCATGATTTCCAGTCCTTTGCAAGGCATTCGGTTTGTCCATGTTCAGAGTGTGCGAGGCCTAGTGGAACTAGGCCTTTAGTTCAGCAAACTTAAAAATACAAAATTGAGGTTATGCATCTCATTATGACATATTACTACATTATTCTCATATATTTACATTATTTTGCACATTTTCAATCGTTTTACTACACATGGTGACCATACCCCAAGGGCACATTTTTCAAACATGCACATTATTTTTCTACGATTAATATCTCTGTGCATTTTCTCATTAGTAACATGTAAATCATTAATAATTTTCTTAATTAGCATATCTCCTTTAACAGTCCCTCCTCTGATGACTAAATATGTCATCACACCTTCCCTTATCAATTTTCTTTTACATTTGTGTTTCTGATGTCTCTTGACTTCTCCTTATATTTTCTCTATAGATTCTACTCTTAGGCTGTTCTTCCCTCTGATCATTTTTGGGCTTCCTTAATTTTATCTTTTGCCACAATTTGCATGTACCCCATAATCCCAACATAAAAACAATCATAATTAATATTCTCTGTACAATTTTCCATAATACCTCATTCCAAATTTGACTAAACCAAGTACCCACAGAAACAAATCCATTTCTAACCTTTTCCCAAACTCCTGGTTCCTTCAATTCTTTCAAATCCTTGCTTGAATTACTTAAATTAGTAAGTAAGTCTCTTATCTTCTTATCTCTATCGGGTATAAAGGAACAACAATGCCTAGCATTAATTATTTTACAGACTCCACCATCTTTCGCTAAAAGTATGTCTGAAGCAAGCCTATTTTGAAGCGTCATAGCTTTATCAGCAGCCAATTCAGTATCTATCAGGAGTATTGCCCCTGTAAAGTTTGTCAGCATGTTATTTTCAATAGTAGACAACTTTCGTATCATAATTGCATTCAAAATAACTCCTACAGAAGGAATTACTGCACCAAAAATATCTCCCACAATTGCAGAAGAGGTTTCCCTCCTCTGTTGCTCATGATGTAATTCAGTCACTTTCGGAAATTTCTTTAAATCATCTATCTAATAAAATTTAGGGAAAACTATCCCCAAGTAGCATGTCCCATACCATCCTCTAGGAAAATGGAAATAATAATTAAATCCACAAATATAGTAGATTCCAGGAATCGCAGGGTCCTGACCATTCAGCATAAAAGTCCATTTACTCTGAAACAAAAAACAATCAATCAATCAATCAAGGATTTATAGAGCGCACTAATCACCCATTAGGGTCTCAAGGCACTGGGGGGGGGAGCGACTGGTTGTAGAGCCATGTCTTAAGGCGTTTCCTGAATGTCAAGAGGTCTTGGGTCTGGCGAAGGTGGAGCGGTAGGGAGTTCCAGGTCTTGGTGGCTAGGTGAGAGAAGGATCTTCCTCCGGCGGTGGTGCGGCGGATGCGGGGGATGGAGGCGAGGGCGATGCTGGCGGAGCGAAGATTGCGGGTGGGGGTGTGGAAGGTGAGTCTGTTGTTGAGGTAGGCTGGGCCTGTGTTGTGGAGGGCCTTGTGTGCGCGGATGAGGAGTTTGAAGGTGATCCTCTTTGATACTGGTAGCCAGAGAAGGTCTCTGAGGTGGGGGGAAATGTGGTCACGGCGTGGGATGTCCAGAATGAGGCGGGCGGATGCGTTCTGGATTCTTTGCAGTTTTGTTAGGAGTTTGGTTGTTATTCTTGCATATAGGGCGTTTCCGTAGTCCAATCGGCTGCTGACCAGGGCATGGGTGGCAGTTTTCCTGGTTTCGACGGGAACCCACTTGAAGATTTTGCGGAGCATGCAGAGAGTGTTGTAGCAGGAAGAGGAGATGGCATTGACCTGCTGAGTCATGATGAGTGTGGAGTCCAAGATGAAGCCTAGGTTGCGTGCGTGGGTGGTGGGTGAGGGCGCGGTTCCGAGGGAGGTGGGCCCCCAGGAGTCATTCCAAGTTGAGGGGTTGGTGCCAAAGATGAGGATTTCTGTCTTGTCTGTGTTAAACTTGAGGTGGCTTGATTCCATCCAGCTGGCGATGGCGTGAAGTCCGTTGTGGAGGTTGTTCTTTGCAGTTGTAGGGTCTTTTGTGAGGGAGAGGATGAGCTGAGTGTCGTGCGATGTTGGCGAGGGGGGCCATGTAAACGTTGAAGAGCGTGGGGCTGAGCGAAGATCCTTGGGGAACGCCACAGATGATTCTGGAAGCTTCTGACAGGAACTGTGGGAGGTGGACTCTCTGGGCTCTGCCTGAGAGAACTGATGGGATCCAGTCGAGTGTCTTGTCGCGGATTCCAGTGTTGTGCAGGCGTGTGCGGAGAGTGTGATGACATACCGTGTCGAAGCTGCAGAGAGGTCCAGGAGGATGAGTACTGCTGTTTTTCCTTCGTCGAGTATGGTCCTAATGTCGTCTGTGCAGCAATGAGTGCAGTCTCAGTGCTGTGGTTTCTGTGGAATCCGGATTGGGAGGTGTCGAGTACCTTGCTGTCTTCCAGGAACCGGGATAGTTGGCTGTATACAATTTTTTCGATGACCTTGGCTGGGAAGGGGAGGCGGCAGATCGTCCGGTAGTTCTTGGGGTCGTCTGGGTCTGCCTTTGGTTTCTTTAGCAGGGCGTTGATTTCTGAGTGCTTCCATCGTTCTGGGAAGGTGGCTGACTCGAATGAGCTGTTGATGGTTTTGCAGAGGTGGGGGTGATGATGATGTTTGCCTTATTGAAGATATGGTGTGGGCAGGGGTCCGATGGTGATCCGGAGTGGATGGAGGCCATGGTGGTGGCGTTGTCCTCTATGTTGACGGGGGTCCAGGTGTGGATGAGGTGGGTGTTGCTTGGAGCATTGGGTTCTTGGGTGTTTGTAGTCAGCTGGTGGGTCTGGGGTTTGAAGCTATTGTGGATTTCTTCTATCTTTTGACGGAAGTGTGTTGCCAGTGAGTTGCAGAACTCCTGTGATGGCAGGGGTTCGTTGGAGTAGGTCCTGGGGGTGGAGAGCTCATTGACGATGCCAAAGAGCTCTTTACTGTTGTGAGAGTTGCCGTTGATGCAGTTTTTGAAGTGGGTCCTTTTGGTGGTGCGGATAAGTTGGTGATGTTTGCGTAGGGCATCCTTGAAAGCGATGTGGTTGGAGTTGGTAGGGTCAACGTGCCAGGTTTTTTCCATTCTGCGACATAGTCGTTTGGATTCCTGTAGTTCTGGGGTGAACTAGCTGGCCTTGATTCTGTGGGAGGTGTTGGTTTTTTTTTGAGCGGTGCGAGGATGTTGGCGCAATCTTCTATCCAGCGATGCAGGTTGGTGGTGGCTATGTTGGGGTCCGGGGTCCCAGGGGGTGGGGCCCGGGCGAGAGTGGAGATCTCAGTTAGTTCTAGTATATATTATAATATAATAATAGTATATTTTGCTCCAGTTGCGTCGGGGGGGTTGTGTGCGTTGGTGGTGAGTGACTGGTTTTTGGTAGGAGAAGTGGATGCAGCGGTGGTCTGTCCAACTGAGTTCGGTGGTGTGACTGAAAGAGACGTGGTTGCTGGCTGAGAAGATGGGGTCGAGTGTGTGGCCGGCGGAGTGGGTGGGTGTAGGACGAGTTGCTTGAGGCCGAAGTTGACGAGGTTGTCGATTAGGATAGTGGTGTTGATATCGTTGTTATTTTCTATGTGGAAGTTTAGGTCACCAAGGAGGATGTAGTCTGTTGAGGCGAGGGCTTGGGAGCTGATGGCGTCAGAGATGTCGCCTACATTCACTCATTCCCACAAATAAAGTGTCAGTGCATGATTTCAGCCTGTATATACAAAACTTCCCTACATGTAATGCATCTAAATCTAATTTCCCTTGCGTTTTAATAGCAGTGTAAGCATAATCATTCTTATAAGTCCTTTTCTCCAATCCTTTCTCAAACTTCTCCTTCAATGTCTTCCTTCTATCATCGGTATGCCCTATAAAGCTCTTTTCTAATAGAGTTAATAAGCAGGTTAGATTATTTTTGTGTGCACAAGCAGTACCAAATGTTAGTGTTGACTTCAGTGTACCATTCATTTGTTCCACTAGTCCTGATGCTTCAGGGCAATAGCTGCAATGCAACTTCTGCTCAATGTTTAGTGCTGCACATAAGAGCTTAAATACTTCATTATTGAAGTGAGTTCCCCTATCGGATTCTAAAAAGATCGGAAATCTGAACCGTGGTATTAATTCTCTAAGCAACAGCTTTGCTACTGTGAGACTGTCATTCCTTCGTGTGGGATATGCTTCAATCCAATGACTAAAGACACACACAATCACCAACACTTACTTCAATCCACCACATGCAGGCATCTCAATGAAATCCAACTGCATCCTGATGAATGGTCCTCCTGCCCTTCCAATGTGGCTCAAATTCACCACTGTCCCTTTCCCCACATTTAGTTGCTGACAGATTACACATCAATGACATACTGCCTCTGCTGCTTGTCTGAATTTCGGATTAAACCAATCAACCTTAAACAGTCTAACCATGGCATCTCTTCCAATATGTGCTTGGCCATGGTAATACCTGGCCATCTGAGTCAACAAACTGTTTGGCAATACCATCTGACCCTCCTCAGAAACCCAAATCTCATCAGGTCTTTGCACTTTAATCTGACCCAAAGTAATTTCTCTTCCTGATCTGCATTCTCTTGCAATGTTTTCAATTCCTCCAGTGTATCAATTACTTTTAAAACAAAATTTGCACAATTATTTTCTTCTTCAGGCATTAGTTCCCACTTGTCTTTAAATGATATACAGTTCAATGCACAAAACCTTGCGACTTGATCTGCATACCCGTTTCCCAATTAAATGTAATCTTGTGTCTTTTGATGTGCACTGCATTTTACCACAGCAATTTCTTCAGGTAACTGTATTGCGTACAACAACTATTTTATTTGGTCGCCATTTCTCACTGGTGTTCCAGTAGAGGTCATAAAACCTCACTGCGACCACAACTGGCCAAACTCATGAACAATTCCAAATCCATATTGACTATCAGTAAAGATTGTAACTCTTAATCTTGCAGAAACATAACGTGCTCTACTAAGAGCTACTTATTCTGCAACTTGTGCAGAGTATACACCTGGAAGCCATGAAGCCTCTAAAGTGCCTGTAATTGGGCACACTGCATATCCTGCTCTCAGTGTGCTTGTTCCATCTCTGAGACACTAACCACGAACAAAGACAATTTGGTCATTTTCTTCTAAACGCTTGTCTCTAATATCAGGCCTTGGTTTTGTACACAGTTCAGTTCCCTCACGACAATCATGCTCAACTTCTTCTTTTTTTTCAATTTCAACAGTATCACTTGAAAGCAATGTCACTGGACTCAGCACTATACATCTCTATAATGTTACATTTGGAGCACCCAATATACCTTTTTTTTTAAACTTTTTTTTATTTATAGAGCGCGTAGATACCCTAGGGCATCCCAGCGCTGAAGGTACAGGAAAATTCTTGAGAAGAGCAGGAAGGATAGGCTAACGACTGAAGAGAATGGTTTTCAACCTCTTCCTAAAAGAGATTCAGAAGGTTCATGGCGGAGCTCAAGAGGTAGGGCATTCCAGAGACAGACAGCCTTAATGATGAAAGAGTTTCCTCCCCATGATCTATTGACACAGGGTATATGAATCTGCCGAGTAGAAGAGGATCTCAGGTGTCTCGAAGGAGCGTAAATGGAGATTCGCTTTCTGAGGAAATAGGGCCTCTGTTGTGTAGAACTCTATGGGTGATACACATGGATTTAAAATGTATACACTGTTTGATCGGCAGCCAATGGAGGGCTGCAAGAGCCGGCTTGGCAGATAGATGGCTTGGACAGTTCGTAAGGAGTCTAGCTGCCGCGTTCTGCAGTTTCCTTACTACATATTCCGGGAAACTAAGATAAAGAGAATTCCCATAATCCAGGTGGGAGAGAACCAATGCCTGGACCAGGATTCTTCTGGATGAAACGGGAAGAAGATTGAGAATCTTCCTAAGAGATCTAATGAAACCAAAGCAGACAGAGGAGATTTTCTTTGCTTGTAGTCCCATCGTAAGACGGGAGTCCAGTACAAAACCTTGTCAGTCGTGCACCCGTCAAATATTGCATTTTCGTCATTGTCAATAAAATCTCAAAAGAGTGTGGTACCATTACCGTCAAAGGGTATCCCATGACTACCCCCTCACATTGGGAAAGACTTTGACCAACTGCAGCTACTGCGCACAGGCAACCTAAAAGGTAAAGCAGCTGCGACCAGGTCCAAGGTAGCTGTAAAATAAGGTGCTGGGCGATAAGCACCTCCATGGACCTGTGTCAAAACAGACAAAGAACAAGCATCACGTTCATGACAAAACAAAGTGAAAAGCTTTGTGTAATCAGGCATTCCCAACTCTGGAGCACTGCACAAACTCTATCTCAATTTAGTGGATGCTTTCATCTGATCTTCATCTAGGGTAATGGGATCTGTAACTTCCTTATGTGTCAACTGCTGCAAAGGTTTAGCAATCTCAGCAAAATTCGGAATCCACTATCTGCAGTACCCCACCATTCCCAGAAACATCCTCACATCTCTCTGAGAAGTCGGGGGACCTCTCTGCAGAATCATGGTAATTCTCTCCCTAGAGATTCTCCTTAATCCCTTTTCAATCTGTTGTCCCAGGTATTTTACGGATTTTTGGGAATACTGCAATTTCACAGGTGAAACTTCATGTCCAAATTCTCCCAAATGGTTCAATAGGGCAATCGAGTCATGTTTACACTCGTCCCTTGTTCTGGGTGTGATCAGCAAATCATCAAGGTACTGTACTAGAGTCAATTGGTATGGCAATTCCAATGACTCCAGGTTCTTTTTCAAGATCTTATTAAACAGAGATGGTGACTCCATATACCCTTGTGGAAGCCTGCACCAGCTGTAGAATCTTTCTAGGAATTTGGAACTAAAAAGAAACTGATAACCCTCATGAAGAGGCACAGAAAAGAAAGCTTGTGACAGATCTACCACTGTGAACCACTCTGCATCGCAAGGAATATGAAATAGTATCACTGCTGGATTTGGCACCACTGGACAACATTTAACCACCAAATCATTCACTTCTCGCAAGTCCTGCACAACACGCACTTTACCACATGGCTTCTTTAAACCCATTATTGGTGAATTACAAGGGCTGCTTAATACTTCTTTCAAAACTTCTTGTTTTAGAAAGTCTCTAATTATTTGTGCCACCTTCATTAGAACATCTTGTGGTATGTTATACTGTGGAAGCTGCGGAAATACTGCATTGGGCTTCAGAGTGATCTTAATCGGCTCTACTCCCTTAATCAGACCTACTTCTTTCCCTGTCAGGTCCCAGACCTCCTCTTTCACTGTTCCCTGCAAGACTGCATGCAATTTTTTCACAGTAAACATCAGGAAAAATTCAATCAACGGGTATTCTTCATTGGCATTGTTAACCATCATTTCAGTCACCTGTTCTTCCTCATCATCACTATTTGTTTGGACTTCTATTCCAGTGTCTGAACAATTAATGGAGCATCTTGTCTTACACAGTAAGGGCCAGATGTACGAAGCCTTTGGCATGGCGCAAACAGCAAAATTCGCTGTTTGAGACATGCAAAAAGCACATTGCGATGCTTATTCTCATTTTGCGATTCGGTTACCTGGTTACCGACTCGCAAAATGGGAATGTGATTCGCAAATAGGAAGGGGTGTTCCCCTTTCCATTTGCGATTCGCATCGCGATACAGAAGTGCTTTGTGACCACGAACGCGGTCGCAAAGCAATTCGCAGTTACCACCAGTGTCAAACTGGTGGTAACCCATTCGCAAAAGGGAAGGGGTCCCATGGGAAAAAAAAATTCAGAGCAGGAAAAAAATGAAACAAAAACGTTTAATTTTTTCATTTGTATTGCAACTGCTTTATTAAAAAGCAGCACACAGACATGGTGTTCTGCTGTCTCCAGCAGGCCACCATCCCTGTGAGTGCTGCGAATCGCAAGGGGGTCGCAAATTGCACCCACCTAATTTTTATTAATGAGGTGGGTCTTTGCGACCCCCTTGCGATTCGCAAATGGTGTCAGGGACACCATCCTGCATCCGGGTTTGCGATTTGCAAATTGCGAGTCGCTCAGACTCGCAATTTGCGAGTCGCAAACTCAGAAGTTGCTACATCTGGCCCTAAGCTTCTTCCCAATAGGGATACGGGACTCAAAGCACACACCACAAATTTAAGCAGTCCCTGGTAATTTCAAATTTCAACCTGCACTGGTTCTGTGATTGGGTTTGTCAACTGTCTATTTTCCACTCCCACAACTTGAACTGTCCTGCCTGAAAGAGGTCAATTCGGGACTTCTATACTTCTCACTGTAGAGCGTGTGGCTCCTGTATCCACTAAGAATGAGACCTTGTATCCCATTACTTTTCCCTTCACAAAAGGTCCTCTCTGATCTACTTCTAGGGAAGCTGCAAGCATACAAGCTCCTTCATCCGAACTATCACTCATCTATTCTTCGTTTATTCCATCCTTACTATAAAATGGAAATTGGTGCACTGTGTTATTACTACAGTCTTGTGTTTGACCTGTGACCTGCTGAGTAAGCATCACCTGTTGCTGCTCTATCGGGGCTTGAGGTATCTGCATTTGCTGTCTAGGTACCATGGGAACCTGCTGCTATACTGGTTGCATCGGTGTGAATTGTGCGTGCACCTGCATTTGCTGCTCCAGTAAGAAATTCTGTCCTCGATTCTGAACGTTAGGAATAAATCCTTTCATTCTTGGGACTTTCACAGTTTGAAATGTACTGACATCCTGCGCTATCAACGGACACTCCCGCTTCCAGTGTCCCACGTTTCTGCACAAATTACATGGCAATATTTGTTTCATCCCCTGCATGTCTTACAGAACAACTACAGTCCCTAACTCCGGACTACGCATCATGTCAACTCCACGTCCTCTACCTCTCACTTGAGGCTGAAACATAACAGCTCTCTGGTGCGGCAGCAAAGGGGGTACTATAGCTCCTTGCACTCCTGTTTGAGCTGCCTTTATTTGCATCACCATCGCCTTCTCCTTCAACTTTTTCTGTTTTAATTCAATCTTGTCACTACAGTATTTTGCATATTGCAATACCTCATCAATCGGTTTTGCCTGCCAGCAAATCAAATGACTCTTAATCATCTGCCCTACTTCTGGTCTCAACCTTTCAACAAAGCTGAACACAAAATGCGACATGTCTTTCGGCTCAATTGCTTTCTTGCCACTGTACTCCTTGAATGCTTTTAACAATCTTTCACAATAAATATGTATTGATTCTTTAGACTCTTGGACCGTTCTGTCAATCCTTTGCCAATCAATATTTTTTGGGAGAGATTCTTGTCTTCAGGAACTCAATCACCTTATAATAGTTTTTCATTACCTCAGGTGAAGGTGCACCCGTGACCTTATCCCTTTCTGGTTCACTTGTTGGCCAGTCCACTGCTCTCTTACACTCAACCAATAAGTCAGCTGGTACGACGATCTTCAATAGTGTGCTCAAGTCTTCCCACAGACATTTAGAAAGTTTCACAAATCTATCTGCTGATACCACTCGACCGGCTTCTCTCTCAATTTTGGGTAATCATTTGTAAATGACAATATATCACTCCTGTGCCATGGGACATGAACAAACTGCCCTCCTGGAATCTCTCTCATTGGAAGCATCTTTACTGATTCCCTTTCTCTTTGAACTTCCTCAGACCCTTCTTGTGAATCCCTATCTTTTTTCTTTGTCCATCAACCTTTCCACTTATCTAATGCTCCCCAAATCTGAGCACTCTGTAACAATTCCCTCAAATGAGCTGACAATTCCTGTAATGAAATGTTACTCGCATTTGGCACTGGTAGCTGTTGCACCACTGCACCTGAAGCTTGCGGTGTCAAACGTTTCAAACTCTGACTCGCATTTGGTCCATTCACTGCATCTGGAAGCGCTACAAGTAGACTAAGATCCATTAAAGGTCTAGATCCATTGAAAGTATATCCTGCAGATTACATCATCTGCACAGGATCACTCACTCCCCTCCTCACAAGACTCTGTGATATTTCATTCTGCTCTCCTGTGTTTGATTTCTTTTGCGCAAATAAGGGTACAGCTGGACCAACAGTAATCGGTAGCGATATTGCATCTGGAGCTGCCCAAACACTTGCACCCTGTGGGAATGTTACCCCTATTGCCTGATTCGTCACTGGTGTAAAATCTGACTGTGTTCCTGTCATTGGTGTAAATTTTGGTAAACCCTGTGCCTGTGCTGAAGGCAATAACATTGGTGTTGGTTCTGTCTGAACTTGGCTTTCGAAGCACTTGCTCCCTCTGCACCATTATGTTCATTACTGTCTCAAGAACTGGTACTTCTGGATAAATTCTCTGTACCGAAGGTCGATGCATCTGCGCTTGAACCACAGTAGTAGTTCCTGCATTAGGTGTACTCTGTACTACCCCTGGTATTTGTCCATCATCTGCCTGGACTGCTCCCTCAGTTCCCTGTACTTGTGCTGTAGCAGCTGTAGTGGACCCCCTGAATAGGTTGTTAAAGGTGGAGGTCGATCTCTTTACAACTGTGTAATGAGGTCTTCAACATCAGAATCTTCATCATCTACATAAGACTTTCTCTTTTTCTTTTTTCCTGCACTTTTAGCCTCTTTAGTGTCATCCTTCTTCTCTGCCTCATCTTCCTCCATAATGGCAGGAAACAACTTAGCACAATCTCCTTTTGAACTTAATTTCTTGTTGCTGTCTAGCCACCAGTTCCCATACCGCTGAAGCCTCAAACTGTGCTGGTCTAGGTAACGGTTTCATCTCATATAATGCCATTCACAATTGGTCTAGTAGTCTAAAATTAAACGTCCCATTCTCCGGGAATGCTAAGGACCCTCGCTTCTTGGTTAGCTTACTCCACAGCTTCAACCACAAACACGGTGCTACACCTCAATCCTACATCACAATGTAAGCCTGAGAATTTTCCGGTGGGGTGGGCTCCCCCACTGATGCCTTCATGTAAGAATCACCCTTCATCACACTTCTGAATGCCTTGAAAAACTGCATCTTATCTGTTCTGTTTACTTCAATTCAATAATGAAATTACTTTTACTCCCATGATTCCCTTCAAGCGCTTACTCAACCAATTGCTTCTTACAGACGGCTGCCAATCCGCTCGCGACTCCTCTCACTAACCAACCTATCTCAGCGTGGTACAAGCTGACGTCACACTCACACACAGCGGCTGACAAAGTCTTGCAGCTCGTACTCCTCAACTCAACTCACACAAAAAAAGCAAATTATTTGCGAGCACTTACCAAAAACCAATAACTAAAACAAACCTGCTGGTTTACAACATGAGGGGGCACAATAGCTTCAGAGACCTTACGGATTTTCACTAATGGCTCTTTTTGCTCATGTAGCTATTCTTCTTTCTCAGTCTCCCACATTCACAAGCGAAATTCGACCCACAAATTTTAACCCTCAACTGATCAATGTGTCTGTCCTGGTGCACATAGAACTCGCCAAATCTCAGTCGAAATGTCTTTTACTCATTTATCACACACACCGGCTTGTTGACCACGCCTGATCAACCTACTAAACCAGACATATTACAACATATACCCAAGTGTCTCCTACACTTGTTAATACACTCTGGAGTCCTAAACCCCGCAGGGTCCGTACATCACCAACTACCACATGGATAATGTTTTAGCACAAAGCGCCACACACATGTGAAGTTCGAAGAATTCCATACTCTCATACTACGGAGTACGCACACTCCTCCTAATCCTCAACTGGAGTACGCAGACTCTCTGCTTACCTCACATACATCACAATTCACCTGCAGTTTGCTTAAGCTTGTGCAAGCGCAACCTACCACTTTCACACTATTTCAAAACATGCTGAGAATGTACCCAACTCCATGGACAGGATCCAGGATCTGGGAAAGTCATTTCTGGGCTTAAGGGGATATCATCTTTGCTACAATTGCCATTTCAGAAAAACAAAAATTCAAACCTCATAAAATTATGAACAACTAATCCGAACTTAAACTACTACCATAACCAATAATCACCACATAACTAGTTCCCCAAGGAAACTAACCATCAAGCTTCTACCAAAAAGTGCTAGCGTGCCTTATCCTTAGCAAGTAAACTTACAAGGGGACGCGTATAGGTCGATTAATCTTTTGAATCGCATGAAGTATCCTAGTCATGCAGTGACCATTGAATCAATAACTAACATCAATAATCAGGAAAACACTCTATGAAAACACAATGTTAAACCATACTAATCAAGAATAACCACTACTCAGAAAAGGTAGTTTTATTTCCCTATTGCTTACATTTCTAAATCATCTGTTAGTTCAAACTTTATTTAAATCAACTCTTTATTAATTCATTAGTGAAAGACATTATTTCTTAAGAAAACACATGCGACAATGCAATACCATAAGCTATGAATACCAGCTTTAATAATATCATTCAGCAATTAAGCTCGTCAGTCAATTGTCAACTACCACGTCATCCCTAACAGCCTACATAACCAAGATTAGCATTAGCATGGGGGTCTTTCATGTGAAAACAATTTAGAGAAAACATTAATTTGGAAAAATCTATCTAAGTAAGAATCTCAGCACAGTTGGTACCTAGAAGAAAGGGCATAAAAATCATCAGTCACATTTTCATAGCTACCTATCCAGGATGGATCAGCAACAAGTCAGTCTTCGTCTTCAGGTCAACAATCAGTCAGCTACAGATCAGGCTCACGGAGTATGAACCCAATATCAGCACCCCGGACAGCGTCTCCTGACGTCATACATTTTTTCCCTGCAATTCTGATTCTCGCCCCTTGTCATGACTTTTTATTAGGGTCTCCCAGTCCATCCCCCTAATTGCTAATTGGTCAGTCAGTAAGCAGATATGATTTTAACCTATAGTTTTTGTTTATAGAATCTACTAATTTTCATAAATTCCAAGTCACAAGAAACGGATTGGTTCTTCATGCAATGCCCTCATCATCCGGCCCTTCAGGTATCAAAAGTGTTGCATATGGCTCTCCAGTCACTTCCTCTATTGTTCAAGTCCTGGGAAAGTACATTTAGCCTGCTCTACACATTATTGTATCAAATTGTCTTCATCAGACAATTTGATACAAAAATTCTAGCTAAGTAACTTGAACTTTGAACGGGTCAAGGCTGCAGTCCACGATTTCCAGTCCTTTGCAAGGCGTCCGGTTTCTCCATGTTCAGAGTGTGCCTGGCCCAGTGGAACTGGGCGTTTAGTTCAGCTAACTTAATAATACAAAACAGAGGTTATGTGTCTCATTATGACATATTACTACATTGTTCTCATATATTTTCATTATTTTGCACATTTTCAGTCATTTTGGTACACATGTTGACCATACCCCGAGGGCAAATTTTTCAAACATGCACATTATTTTTCGACGATTAATATCTCTATGCATTTTCTCATTAGTAACAACATATAAATCATGAACTCTGCTTCAGAGGGAATAGACACTCCCATCCCTTTTATGTTGTTAGAACATTCTATTCTATTTTACTTTGTACTTAGTTTTAAATTATTTCTTTAACATTGTTGATAAGCATTATAGTTATCCTATGTCTCGCTGTTTCCAGTTGATGTACTCTACACAACCTCAGCACCTTTGTAGTTTCTTTCCCCATTAATTTAAATATATTTATTTAATGAAATCCTTGGAACAACTTCTGTTTAAGGAAATAGTGGAATTAGCCATCGAAGAAATTATGTGATCAATAAGTAGATACAAAGTAAATGAAACATGTATGTAATCATTTTATGTTCCATTGTGCATAGATGTTTCTATTATGCCATTAAAATGTGCCAATGCTAAGATTTCTGCTGGCAGAGGATGGCCCCAAGATAGAATTGAAAATGTCTCCACTCAGTACAAGCCATCTTTAAGGCGAGTAATTCCCATTCTAACACGGAGTAATTACGTTCAGAGTCAGAGAGTACGTCGGCAAGATAAAATATGGGATGTTCTAGCCCATCATCTTGTTTTTGGAGCAGAGCTGCTCCTATAGCTCATTCTGGGGCATCAGTTACTACAATGAATTGTTTGGTGGTATCTGGATGCCGCAAGATAGGAGCTTGGGTGAAGGTGTGTTTTAGTGTTTGGAAGGCTGTTTCTTAGTCTTTGGTCCAATGAAAACCTTTCTGTAGACTTTCCTTTTTAAGGGTTTGAGTTATATGACTGGTCTGCTTGGCGAAATCGGGTATGAATTGTCGATAGAAATTGGTCAGACCTAGAAAACACTGAGGGGGTGATTCTAAGTCTGGCGGGCTGCGGAGGCCGTCCGCCAGACTTCCCCCACCAAAATACCGCTCCGCGGTCGAAAGACCGCTGAGGGTATTTTGGGATTTGCACTGGGCTGGCGGGCGACCGCCAAAAAGCCGCCCGCCAGCCCAGGGCAAATCAACCTTCCCACGATGACGCCGGCTCAGAATTGAGCCGGCGTAGTGGGAAGGTGCGACGGGTGCAGTGGCACCCGTCGCGTATTTCAGTGTCTGCAAAGCAGACACTGAAATACAAAGTGGGGCCCCCAGGGGCCCCGCGGCACCCCCTACCGCCATCCTGTTCCTGGCGGGAGACCCGCCAGGAACAGGATGGCGGTAGGGGGTGTCAGAATCCCCATGGCGGCGGAGCACGCTCCGCCGCCATGGAGGATTCACAGGGGCAGCGGAAAACCAGCGGGAGACCGCCGGTTTTCCTTGTCTGACCGCGCCCGAACCGCCGCGGTCAGAATGCCCTGCAGGGCACTGCCGGTCTGTCGGCGGTGCTCCCGCCGACCCTGGCCCCGGCGGTCTCTGACCGCCGGGGTCAGAATGACCCCCTGAGTTTCTTTGATGGAAGACGGGGATGGCCAATTCAAAATGGCTTGAACCTTGTCTGGATCAATAGCAATTCCAACTTGGTTGATATGGTAGCCCAAATATCTTACTTCGGTCTGATCAAATTAACACTTTTCTGGCTTGCAGAAAAGATGGTGTTGTCTGAGCCATTTTAAAACTTGAAGCACATGTTTCGTGTGTTGTTCAGGATGAATAGAGAAGATAAGTATGTCAGCTAAATGGACAAACACTGTTTGGTGTAAGAGATCAGAAAAAATGGCATCCATAAACCTCTGAAATATAGAGGGAGCGTTGGTAAGACAGAAAGGCATCACCCCAATATTCAAAATGACCAAAAGGGGTTCTGAAGGATGTCTTCCATTCATCAACTTCTTTTATTCTCAAAAGATGGTAGGCTCCGCTAAGATCTAGTTTGGTAAATCTCTAAGCTCCTCGAACAGCTTCTAGAATATCCTTGATGAGGGGCAACGGGTAGCGATCCTTTACGGTAATTTTATTTAATCCTCGAAAGTCTATGCAGGGGCGCAATTCTTTCATCTTCTTGGGCACGAAAAAGAGGGGAGCCCCGGCAGGAGAAGAAGAAGAAATTATCAGACCGCTCTGTATATTCTCCTCTAGGTATTCTTTGAGGATCTTCTTTTCAGGCTCAATAAAGGAATACTTCCTCCCAAAGGGGACTACTGTGTTAGATTCTATGGGAATGGCACAATCATATTCTCTGTGAGGCGGAAGTACAGGTTTTTCAGGTTTTGGAAACACATCAGCATACCCTAAATAGTGATTGGGTACTCCTTGAAGAAGGTTGATGGAACAGTTTATTTTCTATGACATCATTGTCTTTGGAGACCAATAGGTTCCTGATGAATAACAATATTGTTGGCAGAAATGGGAGGATAGAGAGATGGTCCTGGTTTCCCAGTTGATGTAAGGGTTGTGCCTGGTGAGCCATGGATTACCTAGGATCATGACATGATTTGGTGAGGAGATCAAGTCAAAAGAAGCATATTCCTGATACTTACCGAATTGTAAACACAGGGTAGGGGTGGTATCAGTAACAGGACCAGAGGCTAACAGGGAACCATCAACTGTATGGACTTGTTCCGGTATCTCTTTGAAAAACCGAGAGATCTTCCTTTCCTGAGCCCATGTTTCATCTAAATAGATTGCACTAGCCCCACAGTACAACCCAATTTCTTCACGGCCATCTTCTACCCAAGAGGTTTCTGCTGCCAGTTGTCTAAAACAGTGTAATGTATTGTAATTCATCCTGACTTCCTTGTTGGATGTCGCATAAGGCTTCTTCTGCAGAAGTTTTGTGTCTAGGACGTTCAAACATTCATATGAATGCAGGGTAATTTGAAAGTCTGAAATCGTTGGATGTTACTAAAGGAGTAGCCCAGGCTAAGGCTGGACCGGACAGAGCGCTGATTAAGTATCCAACCTTGGTTTTGTCCTGCATGAATTGTGATGGTCTAAATGCAAAATAATCCATGAGGGCATCTAGGAATTCACGCAACTTATTAGGGTCCCCCGAAAAACGGGGTGTAGAGGCAGAAACCGTGGGAACGTCAATGGTCCCAGAGGTCAAGGCTTGGCATAGGGCCGCATTTTCATTCTGTGGCTGTTGTAATTCTTGCGCTTGTTGCTAGATAGTCAGGAGCATGGACTGGTTTGTCTGTTCAGTACTCGTCGAAGGGTCCTCCATGGTTCTAGACCAAGACCGGAGTTTTTGGCATTGCAATCTGTCAAGCTTTGGCTTAGGCTTACCGTCCAGACCAGAGGGAGATGGAGTGCGACCTCAGTTCTTGCAGGTTCGGCTCTGGCCGTGGTATGGGCGACCCTTTCCTGTAGCCACAGTGCTGTTGACACTGGACGCCAATGCAGTTCGTGCCTTCCAGAAGGAGTCCCTGAGGAAAAACCCCAAAGGGAAAATACCTCCAGATGGGAACTCCCTGGAAGAAGGAAGACACATGAAAAAATCAAAGTCTTGAACCAGGACTAATGCATGAAAAAACAGGAAAAAACAAGAGAAGAAAAACTGGAAATCTGAGAGAAAACCAGCAGAAGTGTAATCACCACAGAGCAGTGTTGCAAAGCAAGGAGAAAGGAAATCATGTCCCTTATATACCCCAAAACAGGAAGTAAGAAACAGGAAGTAAGAAACAGGGAAAGGAAAGACTGCCATCTTGGATTGGGTAAAGAGTAAAAGAGCAGATAGGAAAAAATGCCACAGGAAGAAAGGAACAGATGCATGCAGGGAACCAGAGGAGAGAAAAGTATGATGGGATATCCAAAGATGGCTTTCCCTGGGAAGTGAAGGAGAATAGAAGAAAGAAGAACGAAGAACCAAGAAGACACTAGGTAAGAAAGAGGCTGGGGGGGCGCCCAATGACGTAACTGAGATCTGTGAACAGAAGCCTGATTTCAGGCTCCCGTCCCCACTGCAGTGGCAAGGACAATCTGCGTCCGGAAAAAAGGGGTGCAGCGGACCCCACGGCTTGGAAATCGGACCGTGACAATGGAAGCCATGAGCTTGGCCAAGGTTTAACATTTTCAGTGTATCTTAGAGTGCCTGGCTATGTGGCGACGTATAAAATGAGTCAATCAATAAGTCATACAAATGTGAGTTGACCATCATCGTTTTGGAGAATCACCTAAGGAGCCACAAGCATTCTTGGGGTATATTATAAACAAAACGAAAGCACCACAGGCTAAACAAGCATTCCAAAAGTCAATGGGCATACTCTTTGCAAATGATAACAGATTTAATTGGCTTTGAGAAAGCTTGATATTATCAAACAGAGCCACCATGCATGTGCACACATGCATGGAAGCCATATTAAAAAAGATTTTTCATTCCTCATGAGAAAATACATTGCTAGACCACAGCTATGAAAGACAGATGATCAGCCTAAGCATACCTGACTACCACTGAACTAGAAAAAAATGAATATTCTCCTGTTGACTTGTCAGCCAGAGGGAGTGGTAGTACTTCATGTTTGTGAAGCAAGAGAAGAACATTGCTGCAATTGAATATTTTTTTGGGTACATTCCTGTCTCATAAATGGGCCATTATGTCTTACGGAAAAGGAAAATAGTGGATGTTGGTAGAGTAAACCCTCAAAACCATGGCCATGACTCTCTAGTCTCAATTTGAAGCTTTTTGTAGATTGTAAATTGTTGATTGTTCCCACCAGCCCAGATGTTACTTGGGCCTAATGACACTTGGCCCGACAATATTACTAGTTCTGTTAAGAGAGAGACTCTAATTGCTACAATAATGGCCAAAAGGACTTGTTTATCTATCCAGCCCCCCTCACTCTCTCCCTCTAGAAATCCAAATAACCAAACTCCTTGTGTGAAATGGGCAGGATTCTGCGTGCTCCGTGTGTCCTCCTATCAAAAATGCAGCTAGATGAGAGTCAAGGCCCTAATCAATACAACTGCATATGGCCTTTATGACAGTGTCACATTTGAAACATGGAGTAAGGCCTAAGGATTTAGGGCCTCATTTACCAGCTTTTGGTGCAGGTCAGCGGCGCAAGCCTTCTTGCTGCACTGTCCTGCTTCAAGAGAAAAGGGCATGAATGCGCCTTATCTACAAGATAAGGCACATTTCTGTCCTCGTCCCCTGCAGTGGTGCACAAATTGCCGTCTTGCACTAATGCAGACACCCTTGCACTATGGTGCAAGGATAGTTGCATTGCTGGGAAGATTGTTTTTGTGCATGAAGGGACACCTTCCTGCACAAAAAAAAACAGAAGAGGATTTGTCCTCCATTATGTGCTGTAGAATGCAGCACACATCTAAAGAGGAAAAAACAGGGTGAAATAATGTTATTTCTCCCTGTTGCGTCACCCTTAAGCCACCCCTGGGAGGCTTAGGCTTTTGATGTCTTCCCAGGTTTACAAAACCTTGCAAATATGGAAATGCGTCAAAATCCATGGGCTTTGCGTGGGAACACCCACACAACACTTATGGAAATGCCCCCCGGGTGCACAGTGAAGCAACGCAGCGACTTGCACTGCATAGCCTTACTCCATTTCTACAAATCCATGTAAAGCCACACAAAGTGGCTTTGCGTGGACTTGAGTATATGGGTCAGCAGCCTGCGCTGTCGGTGCATCACAAAAAGTGATGCCCCGCCATTGCAGGCCACTTGTAAATGGTTGTACGACGGAATGCCGACTGACAAAACAACGGGTGCCTAAACAACGAGGTCGGAACACCGACCTCGTTGTTACTACTAATGCCTTTACCACGAATGTCTTACCAACGACTTTTCGTTGTAAAGGCATTCCTGGTAAAGTCATTAGTAACAGGCACCCATTGATCCTGCATGACTCACCCCACCCCCCCAACCCCACCCCAAAACCTAAAACCCCCGACCCCCCACTCCCTCCCCAAAAACAAAAACGCCCCACCCCCCAACCCCACCCCAAAACCTAAAACCCCCGACGCCCCACCCCCCCTAAACCAAAAACGCCCCACCCCAAAACCTAAAACCCCCACCCCCACCCCCTCCCCAAAACCAAAAATGCCCCACCCCCCCAACCCCACCCCAAAACCTAAAACCCCGACCCCCAATACCCTCCCCAAAACCTAAAACGCCCCACCCCCCCAACCCCACCCCAAAACCTAAAACCCTGACCCCCCACCCCCTCCCCAAAACCTAAAACGCCCCACCCCCCCAACCCCACCCCAAAACCTAAAACCCCCGACCCCACACACCCTCCCCAAAACCAAAAACGCCCCACCCCCCCAACCCCACCCCAAAACCTAAAACCCCCGACCCCCACCCCCTCCCCAAAACCTAAAAACCCCACTTACCTGAGTCGTCGCCTCGTCATCTGCGTCGTCCTCCTCAGCCAATTCCCTTGTTTGTACCTTAACCATGCATGTTCGTTGTTCAGGACATGCGTGGTTAAGGCACAAAATAACGAAGTCGTGGTTAAAGAAAGCATTGTTCCGCTTTCGTTAACCAGGACTTCGTTATAAAAAAGTCGGCATAAAGGATGTTTCCCCTTGTAAATAAGCCCCTTAGAGTGAAGTTCTGTCTACAGTAGGTCATGCCCAGTGGAAGGACTTGAGCATTCTGAGGTGCAGTGCTCCTCGAATCCATGACATCTCTGTCCACCCAGAGTCTGAGCACATATGGACATAAAGACAGGCATACTATTCTGTCAGTGCCCTAACTTTGCCAATATCCCTCTTCAGCTTGTAGGTCCTGATGATACATTTTATCCATGAGTAAAAGGAAGATTATTGAGATCTTAGGTCAAAAACTGTCAAATTTGGAGCAGGTATCAATCTCAGTGACTACTGGGCCTATCCTTAGTGTAGTCTCCCTCCAAGAGGACACTATCAATTACAACCCATTGACAGGCCCCAATTACTGCGCTACACAGGCAAATAGAAGCAGACATAAGCATGCATGATTGTATGTGGATGAACGAAACAGTGGCACACACATACATCCAAACCTGCACACATAGGCCCATATTTATACTTCCTTTGTGCCGGATTAGCGTCATTTCTTTTGATGCAAATTCGACGCAAAGCTAACACCAAATTTATACTTTGATGCTAGACCCGCCTGAAGTCAAAATATCCCAGTGTGTGTCATTTTCTGGATGCGTGAAACCGCCTTGCGTCAATGAGGTGCAAGGTAGGCGTTCCCGTCTAAAAACCATGAAGTAAACACCTGTGCGCCATATTTATCCAGCCACGCAAAAATGGCGCATGGCTGGGAGGCGGAGCCAGAAAATGTCGCAAATCCCGATTTGCGCCAAAATTTAACACCTGGGTCAGGGCAGGCGTTAAAATGGGGCAAAGACACCAGTACTTAAGGAAAACTCACACAAGCAACATCAAAGCTCAAAAAGGAAGACATGGAGGTGCTATTCATCCAGCATGCATGAAGACGCAGAGCACAGGAGCAACAGCAGCAGCTTCCACTACACCAACAGGGACCCCAAAGGCAACGCAGAAGGCAGGAGAGGATATTCAGGACCAGGACACCATTCAGGGCCTCAGGGAACATGACATCATCCAGAGATACAATCTAAACTGGCAAGCCATACAGCAGCTACTGAACCACATTGAGCCACAGTTGGCACCCAGCTTGCAGACACCCCACATGATTCCACCAGAGACCAAGCTGCTAGCTGTCCTGAACATGTTGGCAAGTGGCTCTTTTCAAACCACTGGTGCTCTGGTTGCCGGGATCTCACAGCCCTCATTCCCTACCTTCCTTCCCAAGGTACTTGATGCCATCATCTCCCTCACACCCGCCACATCAGCTTCCCCAACACACAGCAGAAGCAGCAGGAGACCAAACAGGGGTTCTATCAAATCAATGGCTTCCCGCACATGCTTGGTGCCATTGACTGTGCACATGTACGGATTGTGCCTGCTGCAACCAAGCATCTATACCGCAACAGGAAGCACACACACTCCATCAATGGGCAGGCCATTGTGGGTCACCGTTGATTGATCACCATCATCGTGGCAAAGTATCTTGGGAGTGTACATGATTCATTTAGCTTCCGCCACAGCACCATCAATCAGCACTTCCAGGATGGACGATATGGCAATGGCCTACTTGTTGGTAAATACAGAAACCTAGTTATATACACACTGCACAGCAACCCTGTAGGACACACAACACATACACCACTACATTAACACGTGGCCAGGAAGACACTGAGGTTGTGACACTGGTAGTCATGTTTGATATCCTGACCCAATGGGATACACACCTATGGACAGATGCAAATAACAAGAGATGCCACTCCAGAGCCACACGGGACCAATTTAAAACCACACAGTGACAATTACATGGCCTTAACTGGCAGTACAACTTGGAAGATGGATCTTCCGATATCACATCAATAACACTCAATCACACACCCTTCCAAGCAATACGTCCTGTGTAAGGGGTGTGTAATGTGTTTTGCTGCAGGTCAAACACCATGAGACACATAGCATCGTGATGATGACTCTAATGAAGGTGACATAAAATCATTGAGGCAGTACCAACATCTGACATCACTCCTGGGGTGACATTTCCCGCTAGCAATAAGGAAGTGGACTGTGCTATGAAAACATGTGGATGTGACACTAATGCAAAGTGCACACTGCTACACATACGGATTGAGACAATTCCTTATATACATAACAGATGTACAGGCACATGGACCCTCGGACACTAAAACCTTCACCCCCACAACCAAGTAGCCAACTTACCTGGAGCAAGTTCAGTAGTGTAGGTACATGTTTGCACATGAGCCAACTCGGTGAGGGCACAAAAATAGGTTTGCATAGAACTTGCCACACATGGGATAATTGTGCATTGCCAACTGTGAACACTTCAGTGCTGCCAACTTATGGAGATTGTTTGTACATTGTCACCTGGCCAAATCATAGGGCCTCACTGTTGCATTTCACTTGCAATTACATATGTCGAATTGGATGGGATGTTGAGCCCATATACTGAAACCATGTTACCTCCACAGTGGAATCTATTGTATGTGTGGAAGTATCATGTCGCCTCCAGTGAAGGCACACGGACACTTCTTTCACATTGCATAATGCATGGGAGATACACACTGAAGAGCAAGTTTCGAAATATACCACTGATATCAGGTCAATCAGCCAAACACCAGTTTTGATAGTTAAACAACCGAATGCAGAAAGAACAACACAGAATCCTAGGATCCCACACAATACCACAAACACTGAAGAGTCACAGAAGACACAAGATAATAACTGCCATGCAAAGTGATAATCAAAGTACAACAAACAACCAAATATTTACCCTCATTTTCTCTTTCAGCTGATCAGGGTTACGGGATCCAGCCATGGATCGTGACCCCATTTTCCAACCCAAGCACAGCAGCAGAGCGTGCCTACAATGAGGAACATCTTAGGGCACGCACCATAGTTGAGAGGAATTTTGGCATCCTGAAGTCCAGATTCAGGTGCCTGGACATCACCGGAGGCACCCTCCTATATTCACCTGAAATGGTCTGCAAGATCATTTTGACCTGTGCCATCCTGCACAACATTTGTGTAAGGAGGAACATTCTCCTCTATGAACCAGAGCCACAAATGCCTGAAGAGGAGGAAGAGGAGGATGCTGTCTGGGAAAATGAGGGGGAACATCTAAACACTGCCGCAGGATTGCGTCGCAGACAACACATTGTACTAAACTTCTTCTAACTATAGTCACCATCACCACTTTGTTATCATGTGTCATTAAACACCTAACTTCATCACTCAATCATGCTCTGGGTAATTTTGTATGCATCACATGATCCCTAGGAATCATAATCAGAGTTTAGCCTCATGGAGCATTGCATAAATACAGATTAGGATACTGAAAAAGCCACATCACATTTGATGGGTATGAATGTACAGCCAATATCACGCATAGTGTAAATGACATATATCCTGTCTGTTTCCCATGTGAAGGGCAATATCAGAGGACCACAGCTATGAGACATATCCATGTTGCCAACCTGGTCCTTTGCAGCAAATGACACACAACTAAGACAACATCAATCATAAGGTAAAAACGTGTCTCATACATGAGGGAGTAGGTGTGCCATTGCATTGGTAACAGGAATGTATGACCAGACCCTTGACAGCAGTAAGTGTGACATCAGCTATCTCTGCAAGGAGCATGTGTGACAAGAAGTCCATCTAAGCTGAAAATGGATAGCACAAGTGCCCCAGGTATGACAAGCATTGCTCACAAGACATGCCCTGCACAGTCCATCCCAGGTAATAAGTCCTGCCACTGCCATGTTTTAAGTCTCTCCCCATCCTTCTCTAGGAGGCCCTGTAAATGGACTATCTGTACCCTGAGAATCTTCAGCTACACACACCCAGACTCCCATTCTAACTCTTGTGTGCTTCCCACTTCAGTATGTCATACCATAGTCATAGTTCATCAGTCTGCATGGACTTCAGGTCAAATAATGCACTGTCTGGTAGTCGGTAAGACCTGCTTCCCATGTGAAAGGTCCACTTGGCCCTTTGAACTTGATTCTCAACTCCAGGACTTGTGAGAGACTGAAGCTGCACACACCTGTGAGCACTGCCATGCAGACCAGCCATTTGAACCTGCCCTGCCCTGGCTGCTGCCTGGAACTGCTTAGAAGCTGCCATTTTCAGAATGTCCTTGTTGTGCATTGGCGTACAAATGACTTGTGTACCAGAGCCCTTGGGGGATTGTGTAACGTTGCAGACCACAGCACAAACTGTTTTTAGTTCCCACAGTGTTGTTACAGCTTTTCCCAGTCAGAGTCTGCTCACTGTGTATTTGCCTTGTTCATGTTTGTTCCTGACAGAGCCTGCATCCTGTTAGCCAGACTGGTTCCTGTCTTTGCGTTAACCATAGAGGTTCCCTGTGGCTACATTAGTCTCATAGCTGCTTTCCATGCCCTCTGCTTCCTCCTGGGGTATTGTGTCTGGTAGGTCTACAATGAATCCTCAAATAGATATTATAGTTTAATCATTTTACTTATCGTAATCAGTTCTGGAACATGTATTCAAATTGCCTAATCCGGCCCCCATCCCTTGTCTGGTTTTGCATGTATTCATTATTGCCAAACAGTGACAGTGTGCTATGGCAGCATGCATGGATTCGGTACGGTGCCTTCAGCACAACAAACAAGGGTTGCTAATGTGTATGTAAGGACAAAACATGTTTGTGCCCTGACGGTCCAGACACAGATTCACTTCTGCCGCCACGTTTTGATGGTGCTTGCGTGGTGACTAGCTGTGAGATTAATTAGCACAGAGGCGCAGATGTTCCCTGTTGCAGTGGGAATTTTCAAGCCCAACCTGTGTACACATGTTGTGGTGAAAGCTGCCTGTTACCTATTACTCATCCATAAAAATGTAAAGCACACCAAGGTTGCCCTGTCTTCATCCTTATTAAAGTTCTGCAGTGCCATAGCTGGACTATCACCATTTGTGTCGTTTGTTGATCTTTGGCTTTAGTTCAAATCTGCTTTGGAGGATGCTCTGTTATTTGAGGGAATGGCTCCACAGACTTATGACTAGACATGCACGTAACTATGACAACAATGAGGCCAATACTGACAGAGGGTACACATGGCCATACACTTGAACTGGACACTTTTGTGCAATCAAAATTGCAGCATGGTCTGATGGTCCTCCACTGCCACAGGAGAAACATAGGTCATGTACCTGACTCAAACTGTGGTGTACATAATTTTTGGATTGGATTTGAGACTCTGTGTCACAAACACTGTACCTACCTAGCATGTTCAAATGCCTGACTCATGGGTAGTATACACACAGGTGACCATGAAGTGGTATCCAACATTTCATTAAATGTTATGGGTTACATTTCTGACATTGCCATTATCAACCGTCCTCTATCTATCCTGTGTATAGTTTGTCATGGGAGATGTTTTTTCCCCAAAGTCAGGGAAGTTCACACAGCATAAGACGCAACAGATATAACAAACACATATCATGACTGATGTACCTCAATGAATGGCATCTGATGGTTATCCACAATTAGAACACATTCATACATGCAAATTATGCAAAACACTTCTTGTGACGTTCACACAGAGGCACAACAACAATTGAAATAGCCAAATCACAGACATAAACACACAGGCCAGGAGTCTATTTGTTTAGTTTCGTAGTCTTGCTATCCTCTATTGATGCGACACCAGCTCAAACTATGAAATACCAATTTTATTCCAAAAGTTTGTGTTGCTGTTGCATCAGTTAAGAGAGCTAATCTTGCAGTATTACGGTCTGCAGTAGTGTGGTCTACCCAAACACTAGAACACACTCAGCAGGTCATAACATCCTATCTTTGTATAGTTATAGCCTTCATGTATGTTAAAAAAAGAAAAATGGCACAAACACAGTTATAGACAGATTTTTGACACAACATCGTCAAAAAAGACGCATATGTGTCAAAATATGACGCATATGCGTTAAAAAATGACGCTCACACCCATAATACATCGATTGGTCCCTAGTGTTAATTCCAACACTGCACCCCATGAAATCGGATATCCATGAAAAATGTATTGATCCTTGAATGCGGGGGAACTTTTAAGCATATGTGTAAAAAATGAATTATGCAAAGCCCGTAAGCGTCATAAAATTTCACGCATTATAATAAAAACGCACCGCTTTTGAGACAGGAAGTGATGTAATAGGATAAGCTGTTTACAGAAATGGTACAGTGGGTGTACTTTCACTTTCACTTTGCAGTATGTGATTCTTCTAGACTGTGTGGCTGTGTATAGAGTTCTGTCTGTGAATATTGTGCTTTTGTCTCCTGTGTGCTATTGCCATTGTCATCTGTTGTTTTTGTAAGTGTCTGTGTAAATCAGTGTAAGTGTGTTTTTGTCATTTTTTTAGATTAGATTTGTCTTTGTACAGTTGGGAGTGTGTTAGTGGGTATTGTTAGTTGGGGTATTGTTGGGCTGTTTGTGGGTTCTTTACGTTTCCTTTCCATACCTCCTTTCCCTGTTTTTCCCTCTTTACCCTTTCCTGTCCCTCATGTTGTAGAGATGTTGGGAAGGCCACGTCTTCAGAGAATGGGTGAGGAGGAGCTGGGGGCTTATATATGGCTGGTGTGCCACTTCCTCCCCCTGATGTTGGAGGCTGGGGGCAGGGTGATACAGGGGTATCACACAGAGGCTAGGAGGCTCAGGTGGGCAAAGGTGCTGTTCCACCTAAGAAGACTGTTCAACAGCCAGCGCAACAACCACCAATTAAAACATCGCTGGGCTGACCTGGTGATCCAAGAGCAGGACCTGCTGGACCACCTGGGTGTGGAGATTGGTGGCCCTGTTGGTAAGTATAAATTAGACTAATGTGTACAGTAATATGCTCTGTAGTGACAGTAGCAGATTTTGTGACATGCAGCATGCAATGTTTGTGGACATGTTGAATGCAAGTTGAACAAACAGTGGCCCTGATTTATACAATTTTTGCTACGAATTACCGTCATTTGTTGACGCAAAAGCTGCACAAACATACAAAAGACAACTTTATCTAGTAAATTAGTGCTGCTTTGACGTCAATAGATGATGGTAATGCGGCACAAACAAATGTATTATTCAGGGCCTGTGAGTGTACCAGGAATGAGTTGTATTTCACATGCTAATGCAAGAAACCATGTCTGAACAGTATTCATGGCCATACGTACAAAGATCTTCCTAACCTCTGTTGATATCTTAGGCTGATATTTCAACTTTGTTTGTGCAGCATTTAAATTAATTATGGATGCCAAAGTAATCCACACTTGATAATATCTAAATATTTTGTGCTACTTTCCATAGCTGTAGCCTAAACAAATGAAGCAAATGGTACACATAAAAAAAAGAACATCTGGCCCTAAGTTCATTGTTTCTGTGTGTTTACGTCTGGACAGATAATCTTTCACATGGCCAAACGTAATTGTGCCCGGATTCTACCAGATTGCAGTAGCACTAAACAGGTTCATCTCCTGGCTTTTCGGAGTAGGCATAGAAATCCTATCATTGAGTAGCATGGCCCAACAACATTTTTGCCTTGGGCACAATTGCTGGTACAGAGCTGGTGTATTTGCCATCTGGGTCACTTTATAGCCAAATAATTTTCTAAAGTGAATGGGTCATCATGGGATTCCTGAACTTTGGGAATGCATGGTCATAAATTATTTATTTGCATGATGTTGTGCGAGGGACTACTGACTGCTTCCATCATACATTTAAAGTGACGAAATAGTTTGCTAGTTTACGTTTGGTACACCCCTGCTGATCTAGTGCAGCATATGTACAATTGTTAACTTCTAAGTATGAAGGCTATCACAGACATCGTGGTATGCTAAGAGCAGCAGGCCAGCATTCCTGTGAGTGTTGCCATTCCCAAGGTGCTTACAAATAGAGACCTACCTCATCAAGATTGCAGAAGTAGGACATTTGCTAAACCATGTGTTAATTAGCGGACAGTGTCAGTTTGGTTGTATAACCACAGATCACCCAACTTGACAATTCTAAGATAATGAATGTGGCAAACTGTGATCTACAATGCCTAATATCGGTACACAGGGCCAAGAGGAACACATTTCAGGTGCAATGACTACACCTGCGCCATGCATTCTGTCACGGATTATCAAATTAGATACTGTCAGCATATATGTTTTTGTTGTTTTGATTTAGATAAACGGGCAATCCATGTTTAGCGTAACACTGTAATCAAGTAATACACAGGATCCCTGACATCATGGTGTCATAGAGGGCATATACGGCTCTGGGTACACTGCCAACGTGGCATATGTAACCTACATACAACACAGGCACACATATCATGGACCATTGAAAGCACAATAATTCCTGAACAAAACTCAACCCACATGAGCATCATACAGTAACTCATTGTCCCTTGATGCACACGCCACAATACCTGAGTCACTGGTATCGCAGTGCACCAGGAATGTGGCTTTGCATGTCTCTCATAATAACTAGTGATGAAATGGGAATACCCTCTAGAAATAATTAAGCACAAAATTGAGTAATCATGTTTGCCACCACTTGATTGTTAGGGCCAGTGCATGTGTGCATATGTGTGTCTAACACTCTGTTGGGGTGGCTACATGCCTGATGTGCTTCTCTATCATATAAAATGTCACACACAGTAATTTGTTGACCCAAGTTTTGTACAGTGAGCAGACATTGAGCACATTTCACCCTTTCATGTTCTACAGGTGGACCCGCCCCACATATAGTTGGTGAAGTGGCTCGATTTGCGGACCCAGACGTATCCAGTAAGTGTTAATATGTTTGTCCTATGTTGTGTTTGCAGCTGTTGTGTGATTGACTCCTGTGTGTTGGACTCATTGCAAGGTATGATTTGCTGGCACATGATCTGATATGTGACTTGACTGGAGGTTGACATTTTGTTCCATGTTTGAGTTGGACATTCTGTGGCGGAGAATCATATATTGGGAGTCGAGTGATGCGCTATACTCACGGGCAGGTGAACAGGGTGATGTTTTGCTACATGTATGCCAATGATTAATTTGGAGGAGGCCAGTTTCATGATTTAGTCAGCAAGTCATACCCTGATTCACACAGACCAGTGATGCCTAAGTCTTACCCACAGACTTCAGCATCCCTGTTAAGTTATGAACATTTAGGACTGTATGTTTGACTTCCTAGCAGCATCTAGCTCCACATGTTGAGCTCCGTTTATGTGGCACTTGAGTGAAATGTCATAGGCGTGCATGCAGGTCAAGGCCAGGTGGGTACTTGCATCAATGTGCTTGTTTTTGGAAAGGAATCAGTGAGATCTAATGATGTTGACAATTGTCCACAATTAGAAAAATGAATGTGGATGTGATTGTCCAATGTTTGAGTCAATCCTAGTTGGCAGACCTCCTTACCTATGGTGGACTGACTAAACCCATGGACAGCTGTCCAAAGCTTCCTGGCTGTCCTTGATGTTTGAAAGTATGTGTTGCATGTCCATTTCCCCCTGAGGCACAGGGTTAGGGTTAGGAAATATGTGTACCTAGGTGTGAGGATCCCAGTGTAGAAGACGGACATGTGATTCAAACATTCTTGTGTTCCAACCTACCATGCCCCCTCATGATTACCAACTGCATACCGTCCAGGCAGTTCCATTTACAAATCACAGGTCTTGTGGGCCTTGATTGTCATCCAGAAGATAGTCATTAGTTGGCTCGACACATGTGGAGTGCTTGCAGCATTTGTTATGTGACTAATAGCAGTTCAAAGATGCACAGATCATTTAATTAAGTACACACCTTGTTGTGCATTGCTGTGCTGTTAGAGAGTAGATGTGTAGGCTTCGCTGGCATGTCATTCCTCAGGGACATTCTATCATCTGTACTGTGATTTGGACTGTGTGTGCTAGTGTTAGAATATCATCTGTAGATGTATGACACAATGATGTCACTAATGTTTGGCTGCCAACATGAATGCCCAGGAGATAAGGGAATTCCAGAGGCAGGCAGTGCGTTACCGCCACATACTAGATGTGGAGGCTGGGTTCCGCAATATGGCACGTCGTTATTGACATGAGAGAGCCACAGGGGTCTGTAGGGCATTTGCCCAAGGGGGGCCAGCCTTGCCCTCAACAGCCACCACAACCACCACAGCTCAGACCACAGTGGCCCCAAGGATGACAGCCACTTTAGCAGGTCCCTCTACTTTATCTGCTCCAGGCCCACAAGCAGCACCTCCAGCACCTCCCCCTCCAACCACGGCACTGGCAATGGCATCAACAAGTGGTACACAGACAACCCCAGCTGCTGTGATAGACAATGTGGAATTTCAGACACGTGGAATGCAACGAATGTTGCGCAGGATGGACAGGCTGCAGTAGGAGGTGTCCCGCAATAGCAGGAGACTGCTGGTTATCAAAAAAATCCTGCAAAGGTCCAATTTGTAATTAATGGATCCTCACCCATGATTCGCTCCCCTCCCTCCTCTTTCCTCGTTCTTATCTTTAGTGGATTCAGGTTAGACTAGGCTGTTAGTTTAGTTAGTATAAGTGGGTTGGGGGTTGAGAGGGTTATATTATTACATGTTTTTTTTGTGGGTGGGTGGGTGGTGGATGATGTTGGGGTTATGTGTATAAAACAAATTGAAATAAAAAAATATATAAAGATTATTTTAAAAAAATACAAACAAATATTTGTTTAGGAGAAGTTAGTATGTGTTTAGGTTAGTATACGTTGTCCAACATGTGTCCTGTCATATAAGGGGTGTGGGGGGGTTGATGTTTAGAGTGTTTAGGTAAATGTGATAAGTAAGTTTAGCTTAGGGTAGTTAGGGCCAGTTGTGGGTAATATATAATTAGGATAGGTAAGGTTAGGTTAGTTAAGGTGTTTCCTAGTTTAAGTTTCCTTTATTAATGTAAAATAAAGTTTTAAGTACTCCTTTAGAGTATGTGTCATATGAGTGTACAGTGTCAATTTAGTATTTGCATTTCTGTTCTATCCTGCATCAGAATCCCATTATTGACATGGTTATTCCCAATTCCAAACGAGCTGTCACATTGGCTGCTACAACAAAGCTACTTCTCTATGCCTCTGCCATACATTGCACCCACCACTCAAGGTTACTATGGTTCCCAATGTGTAGTGAAGGTTGGATGTGTTTTTAAATCTGTCATCGTTTGAGTCCTGAATTGGAATCTTGGGCACTGTTGGATGTCTGCCTGCATCCTGATGTTCATGTGAACCCTGATAACCTGATAAGCTGAGTGAGCTTCATTCCTTCATAGTCATCGCCCCGATAGCACCATGAAGCTGCATATTTATATGTGATGAAGAGCTGCATTGATGGAGCCTCCCTCTGGAAGTGTTAGTCACTGTTGAAGGCATTAAGGATGTCAAGTAGTCAATGGGGTGGATCACGAAATCCACTGAGACACCTTCTTTTGGATGTATTTACACCAATCCTCTTTTACTTGGGAAATGGCTTGTTCCAAAGAGCACAGGCAGGAATACAAAGCAGAGCCCAAATTCAGCCCAGCTAAATTTCCCAGGTCTGTGTGTGATGAGCTGCTCCAGTGCAGATTTTTTCTATGAATTATGGGACTTTTAGTTGTGTTTATTCCATTATAAAACCAAAAAATCCCAGAATACAAACAAAAAAGCTAAACTGGAGCAGCCCATCAAGCATTGACCTGGAAAAGGGAAGCAAGAGAAACACAAAGTCTCCTCTCCAGCTTGAATACCATACAAATGCCCTTTACTGCCAGTGTTGATAAGGCATCATCTACTAGACATTACTAGATCATTAATGTTTTCCTGGATCAAAGAATAGTGCCTGGAGGAATGGCTCTTGGGCTCTTCATGAGATTTATTTTGCTTCCTCTTTTTAATCTATGATGAGCAAGCCATTGTAAAGTATGAGGCCCTTGTGAAGGAAGAGAAGATGCCTTGGCTCAATTGTATACTTTGCAGACTTCAAGATGTACTCAAGCAAGGAATGCCTTTTTGCATGTCCAGCATACAACTGACTCACTTCTGTCAGAATCTGGCCCTGAATGGGTGCCTGACCCTAACATGGTGGTAGCAATAGCTACCTTGAGTTGTATCTTTGTGGTAATGCAGAGATCAGGCCATTCCCTGGATGAGTGCTAGAATGTGTACAGGAACAAACAATTGCTCATATTAGCACTTCAGGCAGACCTGTGCTTGGCAATTATAAGCAGAGCATGGACATCATTTAGGGCTTGCAGTTGCAACTCTTGGTACTTCCCTTGCAACCCCAGGCACTGTCTTTGCGACCCCTGGCCTCAGAAGGGGCAAGATCAGTGCCTGGAGCACAGTGGCAGCTCATCCAGGATGGCTGGAGGGGCTCCACTTTCCTGGTTTCCTGTCAATATTTTTTACTGCATAAATAGTGATTACTATTATTGACTAATAGTGTAATAAAAATGGAGTATAATTAGCTGGAATATGACACTATCTGGCAGCTAATTTAAGGAAAAATGCTTTTAAATATATATTGTATGCATGCTTCTGGATAACTGTGTTGATGTGAGAGAGAGTCTGAATGTGCATGTATGCATAAGCATGTTTGTGTGAGTCACAGTAAAGGTCAAATGGCATGTAATTTCACTTCTGCTAACCCTGACAGTTTTGTGAATTGATGCCCTACAGTATAACCAATGTGGCCACACAAGGAAGTCTCCAGACTTGAAAAGTCCAAATGTGTTTATTGCACATTTAGGCTCAGAATGACATGAATGATTCTCTAGATAAGACTGTAAAGGTACGGAATCATTATAGGTTGTCCAAACATCCTAAAGACGTTCAAATAAACTAACAACACTCAATAGATATTACACAGGATAAATAAGAAAATTTGAAAAGGCGGAAACAGAGTCCTGATTCTGTTAACTATTTAGCTATAAATTCCTATAATTATGAAACCTGGGCAAGGGATAATTTAACTATTTAGCCATACAGTCCTACAATTTAGAAACCTCAGCAAGATATAACCCTATGAATAAACAAACCCATGTAACATGTGCTCGGCTAAACACATGAGAGCAAAAAGGCACAAAAGGGAGGAAAATAATTTGGAAAAATTTAAATCTGGTGTAACAGGTCACTAACTAAAGTGGGTAAAAGTAAGTAAAAGGAGAAAGGGAAGGTATCAGCAGGTCAGAACTCGAGCAAATGTCTTCTCTGGGTCAGGGGAAAGGTCTCCCTGTGTCTCAGCAAACCATCGCAAGGGGCAAAGGGTAGAGAGAGACATACCTCTCAGAGTCCAAGGGGTTTGGCAAGCAAGGCTGGCAAGAAGATCTCTGTCTGAAGTCCATCTGGGGAACGGTATATTAAAGTTCATAATGCAAAATGATTTGTCTATCCATCCATAACTCCACACGACGCAGACAATGAAAATGTCCAGTGGCAAGCAGTCATACAACAAAGACTACAGCATCAGTGAAAGTTCCCAGATTCTTCATGTGAAATGGCTCCCATCTTAACTTAGTCATGTGAATTGAAGCATATATATTTTTTTTCTGCTGCAGAGTTCCTGAATGTACTGTGCTCAAGGTTGGGTGGTTCACAAACTACAAGCGTAAAGCAATTGAACATTTATTGCAAAGCTAACTTTCTCATGAGAATCAAGGGCCTGAATTAGAGTTAGGTGGATGGGGTTATTATGTCACAAATGTCACGGATATCTCATCCACCGTATTACGATTGCATTATATCGTACGGGAATGGTAATATGGCAGACGGGACATTCGTCTTGCTTGTGAAGGAGTAACCCGTCCGCCAAACTCTACCTCAGGCCCTAAGTCTATAGAAAAGTTCACGTTAGCAAGAATGACTGAACATTATCTGCAAAGTCAGAAAACAGGTCCTTGCAGGTCTCACTTAGGCTAAGCAAGTAAATTAAGGCGGCCCATTCATTTATGCAATTAATACACATTTAACATTCAAGTTATGAATTTAACCCGAATAAACTTTGTAAGTGTACACATTACAGTAGATTTAAAATGACATAACTTTATGAATACATTTCTATGAATATAGTGCAGAACAACAACTTTGACTTTTACATTTAATGATTAAAACATTTCTCTTCTAAAAATCATAGTTTTAGTGCACGCTATTGATTAACACCATAAATTTTAACATAAAGACAATTTAATTGATTATATATGAACTTTAAAGGCTATACCACATGTCTTTCGACTACTAACTTACAAACGTTAACAGGGCTTTCAGTGCACCACTTTACATTAAAACTATTAATACTCTGATTAATATAATACACAGGTTGCAATAACATAATCCAGAAGTTGTCACATATAGATGATCACTGAGAAACGAGGGGCAATACTAAAATGTCTGCTACATCACGCCCATGGATCAGAGATGGCTGTAGTCCTTAGGTGAGTGCTTTTGCAGTTTGTAGTAATTAGGCCAGGGCAACATTTCATTTACGCTCGCTTAATCTTGTGTATTTCTTATACGAAATACACAAAATTACACCACTGTGCAACATTGCATAGTGGAGCTTCAGTTCGGGTAAGAAGCCTTTCATGGAAGGTCGGGAACAAGGTGAACAAACAGAATGCAAGTGTCTGTTCACTTCAGACACGATTTTGCACTTTATTTCTAGAGCAAAATGTATTTTGCATAAAAAAAAGAATGTAATGATGCATTTCATGCAAAAACAGAGCAAAATGCTAAAATGATAATTTTCACAAAGAAAATTTCGCGACTTTCACGCAGGCCTATTAGTAACATGATGTCCAACATGTATGAAGTAGGGCAGATGTGCTCAGTTCTTGCCAGACAAGGACATTCACACAGGAAAAGGGGCACAGCTGGCATGGGTTTTCGCCAGGTGCTATGAAGCCATACAACATTGGTATTACAATTCTGCACAGGTGCACAATAGCTTTATCACGAGGGAGCAGGATGAGTCGATGGAAAGAGAGCGGGAGTTTAAATGAGTCAATTGTTGTCAATAATTCCTCTCACTCTCTTATTGGCAGGCCACCAATTTCTTTTGTGCTTTTTAAAATGCTGCGCAACGTGGAAAGACTTGCCGAGCTGATTCATTAGCAGCTGAGACGGCTGATAGTGAGGCACTTCTATCAATTAGGGGTTCGCATTTTGTGTGGAATTAAGCAGCGCAAGCCTCATCTCCTCTCCACCCCATGCTGGTTCGAGCGTCTCCAAATTAGGTTTATTTTCTCATTTCACACCTTGCTGTTTTTTTTTCCACTGCAGATTCAGGATGCACCTTGCAATATTTGCTCCAGTTGCACCGAACTCTATACTGCAAAAGATAGGCTCGCCCCACAAAAAGCGGCAAGTACATATATCTCCAGTTTTTTAGGTCGATGTGTAAGAAGCTCATCAAGTCCATGGATTTTCTTGAATGGGCGTTGGCACTGCAATTCCGCCAGCAGGTATCCCTCAACTTCTGCTTTAAGAACTTACAACTCTTCATATTACACAGAGCATTTCTCACCCCAGCCCAAATAAATTGCTACTTTCCTAATGTAAGTTCTTGTTGCCCATGTTGGAGTGTAACTTTTAGAATTAATATTAATATGAAATGCTTGCAATATAATGTATAATGAAGCCGCATAGAAAATGTGTTACAGTAGTACTAATGTGCGCGTTTGAAATGTGCCCACGGGGAGTGGCTACCAATGTATACGATGATTAATGAAAATGACTAATAATGAATTAAAAATGTACTAATGTATGACTTTGTATTAGTATTAAGGATTATATATATATGGTATGGCTAAATTAATCACTAGATATAATTAATAATTGAGAACGTTTTTAGTGAATATATAGGCGCTACCGTCTCTTGATAGCGGACTGGCTCAGAAGGTGCACTGATCAGGGTGAATACTTCCAAAGACCCCAGATACCAGCAAAACTGGTCAATTTACAATTTGCACATAGTTCAACAGATACATTTCAAGTGGATTTCACATTAGATCTCCAGTATAACTTTACAGATCCAGTATAACCTTTGAATACTTTTCAGATCCAGCCAGCCAACACGTGTTTCGTCAGGGATATTATCCCTATGACATAATCAGGGCTTATTGGTAGATTTGTCTCTTCAAACGTAATCTCACTACTTAGCGTTGATATACTGATTTCAAAGCAACGTATCCAAAGTCAATAATAACGTATTTTAGTTCACCTTCAAAGTCTGTTATGTACTTCTTAGAGATTCAAAATTGGTGGATGCGAGTTCGCTCATCAGTGATTTTGACACACTTCATCGGACTTTGTATGAAATTATTTGTGGACGCATCAGTTGCCATTTGGGCATGTCGACTAATAAAGTGGGACTAATATTGTGAACTAAATGGATGGACTGTAATGTAAAAAATATATGGTCTACTGGTTGATTGTGTGCCTGGTATTTTGTGCAAATTGTAAATTAATCACTAGGCCTTAGTTAGCAAGGGTCTGGGCTTAGCTGCCTTGTCTCATATTAACTGTGTTTTTCTAACGTGCAATGTGCTGCTTTCCTGAAGGACATGAAGCTGTACTTTTCCAGAAGCTAGAGATATGTGTGTAGCTGTAGTAAATTCTTTCTCAAGGGACCCGACTTGCTCAAGGAGACATTCTTGCCGAATGCAACAGTGTAATTCGCAACAGGTGCAAGGTCGCCTGGACTAGGAGAAGGCAATGGAACTACTGCCTGGAGCGACAAGTGTAACTTTTCTTACCTGACATTCCACCCGTTGAAGACGTCAATCACAGGAGCCAATCAACTGCATGAGAACTGTCTTAGGTGAAAATTCTAGGAAGGTCTGTGACGGATTATTGGACAGAGATAACGATGCACCAAATATCGCCAAATGGGAAATTAGAGACTTGTTCGACAACTTTGAAATAACGGCGTGACCTGAAGAGAAATCAGCCATTTTCCTTAGCCATTCTTCCTGAAGCCATTATCGAGCCATTCTTCATCATCCTTTGCCATTCTGTGAGACTTTGGGGGTCATTACAACATTGGCGGTAAAAGCCGCTTACCGCGGTGCAGAAGACCGCCAACACACCGCCGCGGCAGCGGAATTCCGCCACGGTCATTATGACCCATAGCTCGGAATCTGCCAAAATCCAGACACCCACACAAATCCACCACACCAAAGGTCAGTGAAAAACTGGCGATAACAAAACTGACACCGTCACGCCAACAGGAATACGGCCACACTATCACGACTCACGGATCCAGGTGGGACACTGTGGCACAACAAGGGGCCCCTGACACTAGCCTGCACGATGAACTGCCCACCACCTCCGCCAGCGCTAGTGGACAGGAGGCACCGCCACAGGACCACCACACCAGCACCCCACCCCCTGCAGATGGAGAACCACCCCACAAACGGTCCCTGAGATCTAGGACAAAGACAGAGAAAAATGCCAAGACCCCCGCCAAGAAATGAGACCACCCTGATTGTCATCCTTCTGTCCCACTTTGTCACCCTGTCCATACTTAAACTGCCGCTGCTCCACTTCCTATGCCCCTTTGGACAATGCACCTGTGAGACTAATAGACTGGACTCTGCCATGGACATTCCTCCACCATCACCCCTGACCATTTTACAACCCCCTCCACTATTGAGCACTTAAATAAACACCCTTAAATCAAAAAACAATCTGGAGTCAGTCTGTGCTTTCGAAAATGTGTATTTGTAATAACAGTGGCAAAATGCTATATCAAACAAATGTAATGTCAACATACCTATGTCACACAGCACTAGTCCATGCGGAAACAAAGCAGATGTCACACAGTGGGACCCACATCTGTGAAATCGTAAGGGAAAGTGACAACTCAGTGACCATACACTGGGTGAAAATGACAGACAGATGAGAGGTAGTAGAATTAAATCAGATGTAGCAGGCTGTGTTGTCTTCTTACCTGTGTCTCACCGGAAGTATTGCAGGATCACCGTGTTCCTGTTGTCTATGTCCTCTTCTTCTGCTTCCTCGTCTTCACTGTCCACAGGCTCGACAGCTGCCACAAAACCTCCATCTGGACCATCCTCCTGCAGAAAAGGCACCTGTCATTGCAAAGCCAAGTTGTGAAGCATACAGCAGGCCACGATGATCTGGCACACCTTCTTTGGTGAGTAGAATAGGGAACCAACTGTCATATGGAGGCACCGGAACCTGGCCTTCAGGAGGTCGAAGGTCCTCTCTATAACCCTCCTAGTTCACCCATGGGCCTCATTGTAGTGTTCCTCTGCCCTTGTCCTGGGATTCCTCACTGGGGTCAGTAGCCATGACAGGTTGGGGTAGCCAGAGTCACCGGCAAATGTCGAGGGATAACTGTTAGACACACACTAACCCTTACGGACAACCCCAGACACCTAGTCACACTGTTTAGGGTCCATGTCCTCACCTAATAGCCACACACAGTGCCTCTGGAGTTGCCCCATCACATAAGGGATGCTGCTATTTCTCAAAATGTAAGCGTCATGCAGTGAGCCAGGGAATTTGGCGTTCACATGGGAGATGTACTGGTCTGCCAAACACACCATCTGCACATTCATCGAATGGTAACTCTTCCAGTTTCTGTACACCTGTTCACTCCTGCGGGGGGACCAAGGCCACACGTGTCCCATCAATGGCACCTATGATGTTGGGGATATGTCCCAGGGCATAGAAATCGCCTTTCACTGTAGGCAAATCCTCCACCTGAGGAACAACGATGTAGCTCCGCATGTGTTTCAGCAGTGCAGACAACACGTTGGAAAACATAGGCTGGGACATCCCTGATGCAATGGCCACTGTAGTTTGAAATGACCCACTTGCTAGGAAATGGAGTACTGACAGCACCTGCACTTGAGGGGGGATTCCTGTGGGATGGCAGATAGCTGATATCAGGTCTGGCTCCAACTGGGCACACAGTTCCTGGATTGTGGCACGATCAAGTCTGTAGGTGATGATCAAATGTTGCTCCTCCATTGTCGACAGGTCCACCAGCGGTCTGTACACCGGAGAATGCCGCCATCTCCTCACATGCCCCAGCGGACGGTGCCTATGGAGGAGAACAGCGAGCAGAGAGTCAACCAACTCTGAGGGACGTAAACACAGCATACTCTGAAGTATTAGCAAATCGACATATGCATATATGATTGTTTAGGCAAGGCCTAGATATGTGTGACGCAGTCCAAAATAATGCCATGTGGGCCCATGAAATGGCGGCTGCCTGACCTGTAAAGTGGAACAATGCGAAATATGAGGTAACTGCGCTGGCGTTGTACACGGTCGCGGTAGGCGGTCGAAGACCACGGCGCAATCCTGCATTGGTTAACTTTGGACCCTATGGGTCCCAGGAGCCAATGACGATATACGCCGGCGGAGACGGTACGCACCGCCGCGGACGTGACCGCCATTTTCTCTTTGTTCAATCACTTGATACCTGATCTTCAACAGGAGAGGACCTACACTGCAAGTGCTGCTGTGACCTCAGTCTGGAAGAGACAATGGCTCGTGTGTCTGGGGAAAGGGCCCCTGCCTTCAGCACAGAGGAGTTGGAGAAACTCGTGGATGGGGTCCTCCCCAGTACACGCTACTCTACGGTCCTCCAGACAAATAGGTAAGTACACTGTGAGCATGCTGTATGGGCAATGCCTGTGTGGAGTGGTGTGGATGAAAGATAGGGGGGTGAGAATGAGGCGTGCATGAAACGACGGTGAGTGCATGTGCATCATGGCAAGGGTAGGGATGAAGGCCAATGACTGTGCAGACGGTAATAACTTCTCTTTTTCCCCTGTACTATTCCTGTAGGTCAGCGCCCACCAGAAGAAGGACATTTGGTGTGCCATCACCAAGGAAGTCCGGACCCTGGTGGTCTACCACAGAGGGAGAACCCACTGCCGGAAAAGATGGGAGGACATTCGCGGCTGGAGCAAGAAGACGGCGGAAGCCCAGCTGGGGATGGCCTCCCAACGTGGGAGGGGTGCCTGTCGCACCATGACCCCCCTGATGTTCAGGATCATGGCGGTGGCGTATCCGGAGTTGGAGGGACGCTTGAGGGCATCACAGCAGCCACAAGGGGGTGAGTACACTCTCATTCTGCTGATTCAACACACAGTGGAGGTGTCTGGGTGGGGGAGGTGGGCTGTGGGTTCCCCTAGGCCAGGGCGAGTTTAGTAGGCGAGGACCCTTCTTAAGGCAGGCCCTGTGGCACCCCACCTGTGTACAGTGCCAACTACACCTAGTCAGGCTCCTGTGACATCCATGTGTGCAGCAATCTGGCAGAGCCTGGTAACCCATATCCCTGGGATTGAATAGGGAACTCCAAGTGTGCGGTGTAGTGCACGGGGCTTCTGTGTCTGTAGTGTCCGCCAACGGTAGCGGTATTGCATGCACTCAACATGTCTTTCTTCTGTCTTCCCCCCCCCTTTTTGTGGTCTCCCTGTTCTTGTGTGCATTAGCATCATCAGGCGGAGGAGATGTGGCACCAGAGCAGGAGGGAGCTGCATCCCACATGGCCCTTGAGGGCGACACTACGGAGTCTGAATTTACCAGTGGGACGGAGGGCGAGGGGAGCTCCACGGCGGGGACAGGAGCTGACACCAGCGACACGGACTCCTCCTCTGATGGGAGCTCCCTGGTGGTGGCGGGCCCATCTGTGCCCCCCGCATCTACTGGTACAGCCGCCACCCCCCTACCAGCACCGCCCTCCCAGCAGCCCCTCAGCGTGTGTCCCGTTCCCGCTCACCCAAGAGGGTGGGCATCTCCTTCGCCCCAGGCACCTCAGCCCCTGCCCCTGTCACCCCTGCTGCCCTCAGTGATTAGGCCATTGACCTCCTCAGCTCCCTCACTGTTGGGCAGTCTACCATTTTGAATGCCATCCAGGGTGTAGAGAGGCAATTGCAACAAATTAATGCATACCTGGAGGGAATTCACTCTGGTCAGGCAGCCCAACAGCGAGCTTTTCAGACTCTGGCCTCAGCACTGATGGCAGCCATTGTCCCTGTCTCTAGCCTCCCCCTTCCAACTTCCTCCACCCAGACCTAAACCCCTGTACCTCAGCCTATCCCAAGCACACCAGCAGACCAGCATGCACACACCTCAACACACAAGGGAAGCTCTGGCAAACATAAGCACCACACATCCCACAGGCACTCACGCAAGCATCACACACATACAGACACACCAACATCCACTGCCTCCACTGTGTCCCCCTCCTCCTCATCTCTCTCCTCCCTCCCTGTCTCATCTCCACCAGCACACCCACCACCACACCCCGCTCACGTGCAGTCACCACCACCACTACCATTCACACGTCCCGTGTCCTCTCCCAGTGTGTCTGTGAGGCCACCTCCCAAGGGACACAAACGCAGTCACACACCCACCCAACAGCCATCCACCTCACGACAGCCTCCAGCCCATGCACCTTCACCCAAAGTCATCAAACGTACACCTCCTACAGCCACTACCTCTTCCTCTACTCCCAAACCCCCTCCATCTACCCGTCCCAGTGTTCCTAAGAAACTTTTCCTGTCCCACCTTGACCTCTTTCCCTCACCTCCCCCACCCCTTCAGTCTCCTAGGGCCCGACTCTCCAGGTCCCAACCCAGCACCTTAGCCACAACATCTGCGGGACCAGTGGTGCCAGTAGTAACCGGCTTCTGGAGTGCGCCAGGCAGCAGGGCAGCCACTGTGGCAAGGAGCCAGAGCGCGGACAGTCCCCCACCTGTAAAGCATAAAAGGTTGGCCAGTGCCCGGCGGGAGAGGGGAAAGAAATCAGCCACCAAAGCCGCTCCCAGGGGTACAGTTGGGGGTGTGGAGACAGCTGTGCCACCATCCAAGGTGGGGAAGGGGCACAGTAAAACCGGCAAGTCTGGGAAGATCTGCACGGCGGACAAGACCGCCACCCGCCCCGCTGCCCAGGACACCGCCGCCAGCAGCACCGCTGCCCAGGACACCGCCGCCAGCAGCACCGCTGCCCAGGACACCGCTGCCACTAGCCCCGCTGCCCAGGACACCGGCGCCAGCAGCACTGCTGCCCAGGACACCGCCGCCACCAGAACCGCTGCCACCAGCACCGCTGCCAGCAGCACTGCTGCCCAGGACACCGCCGCCACCAGCCCCGCTGCCCAGGACACCGCCGCCAGCAGCACCGCAGGCCAGTGAGTGCCAATGATTCCGATGCTACTGAGGCCGCCACGGGCAGGATGAAGCACTCTGGACACAAAGCCCCCTCAAGAACCAGTGGAGTATCACATCCACTACCTCTGTCCTTGGCAGGATGAAGCACTCGGGGCAAAAAGCCCCCTCCAGAACCAGTGGAGTATCACATCCACTCACACAGTCCTTGGCAGGATGAAGCACTCTGGTCACAAAGCCCCCTCAAGAACCAGTGGAGTATCACATCCACTACCTCTGTCCTTGGCAGGATGAAGCACTCGGGGCAAAAAGCCCCCTCCAGAAACAGTAGAGTATCACATCCACTCACACAGTCCTTGGCAGGATGAAGCACTCTGGGCACAAAGCCCCCTCCAGAACCAGTGGAGTGTCACATCCTCTACCTCTGTCCTTGGCAGGATGAAGCACTCTGGGCACAAAGCCCCCTCCAGAAACCAGTGGAGAATGTTATCCACTTGAGAGACTGTAGCTTTGCACTCTCCAGGATTAAACAGTGGGCATATCACCCATTGTAGAGACTTGAGAGACTGTGGCTTTGCACTCCCCAGGATATAGCAGTGGGCACACCACCCACTGTAGAGACTTGAGAGTCTGTGGCTTTGCACTCCCCAGGATATAGCAGTGGGCAAACCACCCACTGTAGAGACTTGAGAGACTGTGGCTTTGCACTCCCCAGGATTGAACAGTGGGCATGGAGCTGCCTCGTGTATCTGGCGTCGTGCACTCATCCGGCTGGGGTGCCCCCTCTTCCCTTCCCTTCCCCCTGAGGTGCCTGTTTTATTTCTATCTGATGCCCCAGCAGTGTTCTCTCTGTCTTGTTCGGGTATTGAGTGTGGGCCTCGCCCATGCCTTTTGGGCCCAGTGGTCCACGGACTATGATAGTGGAACACCTTGGACTTGCATTCTTGATGTATATATTTGTTAATAGTGTGAATATCTTAATATATGTATATATTTTTGATTACTGTCTTCGTATATATTACAATCATTCGGCTCATTTCCTTTTGTCCTTGCATTCTTCCAGGGGAGGTTGGGGGGTGTAACTGTGATGTATCATGATGTATTAGTGTGTGTGTTGTAGTGGGTGAGGGTGGGGGTGGGATTGTTGCGTGTTGCATGCGTGTGTCACTGTTTTTTCCCTCCCCTGTGTCGTAGGTGCAGTACTCACTGTGGTCTTCGCCGACGGCATTCGTGCTCCTGGTAGAGGAGCAGGAAGATAAGGGCTGGAAGAATCTGAAGTTCCGGTTCCATGGCATCGTGGGTCCTCTTGGGATGTGTAGAGGTGAGCGTTTTCCCTTCCAAGTCCTGTTTCCGCCGTGTTTTTGTTCGCGTTGTGTCCACCCCGGAAAAGGTGGCGGATTGGTGGCTTGTAATAATGTGGGCGGTACATTGTCTTTTGCCTGTCTGTTGGCGGTTACCGCCGCGGTGCTTGTTTGTACCGCCATGGCGGTCGGAGTGTAAAAGTGGCCGTCTATGTTGGCGGTCTCCACCACAGTCGTAATTCAATTTTTTTTCCCGCCGGCCTGTTGGCGGTTTTACCGCCGCTTTAACACCGACCGCCAGGGTTTTAATGACCACCATTGTCTTTAGCTGTCTGATACTTTAAACCATATTCATCCCACCCCTTGCCTGATATGCACTTCTCCTCCTTATGAGGGGAGAGCCTTTTCTTGCTATGCCCTACTGATACTTACCTGTCTATACTGGCTGATGTTGAATCGACTGATGTCCTGAGGATGAAGACTGATCCTGCATGCTGACTCATTCGGATGGGTAACTATCTGATGATAAATTGTAATTGTCTGTTTGCCTTTTCTTTCTAGGTACAAACTGCTCTTTTGATAGAGGCCATAGTTAGATGTTTTCCAAATTAATGTTGCTAAATTGTTTTGCATGAAGCCCAACATGCTGATGCTAATTAGAGGTTAGTTAAGGAGTTCACTAATATCGGATGCAAATAGACAAATGATCGACTTATTGCTTTGTTGAATAATGTACTAATTATACTCTGCTAAAGTTGACTCATGTTAACGTTGTGCTTTGTTCTAATGTTCATGACTTATGCTTTGATAAAGTCTTACTCGAGTTGCCAAGTTATAGTGGTATTGATGTGCTTATTGAGATTGCGACTAAGGAATATGATACTAGAGTCTAACTAATAGGGAATAAATATCCTAAACCTTACTAGATTTGTGTGATTATTCATGGCTGAAAGGTCATGGTGTGTTTGATTCTTGATAAATATTACTGATTAGCTTGATTGATCAGTTATCGTGAATATTGATGAGGTTATTGATCTATTGATTGAAATGCTAAACGGATATCTCGTTCTGGGAAGTCCCCAAACTTGGTCAAAAGATTCATTGGCCTAAAACGAGTACCCTTGTAAGTTAAATTATCAAGGTTCGGACGCGTTATCAGTTCTGGTAGCAGAGGACGGTTTCGGCCCTTTGGGGCCCTAGGACGAGGGACCACAGTTTGAAAATTGTTTTTGAGATAATGCAGATTGGAAAGATGATGTGCCCCTAAGTTCCAAATGACATTCACGGAATCTCGGAGCTTGCCAAAGTAAGTAGGGTATGTTCTCAGCGTTCTAGTGATAGTGTGAGTGATGTAGGGTTTGCGCTTGCACAGCTTATGCATACCGCAGGTGAATTGTGATGTTTGTGAGAATTTTAGGCCAAGTGATGTTTTAGTAGGAGTGTGCGTACTCCTCAGTGTGAGAGTAGGGAAGTCGGCGAACTTCATGTGAGTGTGGCGCTTTGTGCTAAACAATTGTCCACGTGGTTGTTGGTGATGTACCGACCCTGCGTGGTCTAAGACTCCGGAGTATACTGATAAGTGTATGAGACACTTGGTTTATGTTGTAATTTGTGCGGTTTAATAGGTCAATCGGGCGTGGTTGACGAGTGGAGTTTGAATCAAACCAAGTGAATGAAAACTTCGATGGAGATTTGGTGAGTTCTAAAGTGCACTAGAACAACCCATTGACAAGTCGAGAGTAAAATGTGCGGGTCAAATTTTGCTTGCGAGTGCGGGATCTGAGAAGGAGAGAGTAGCGGCCGAGGCTAAGCAAAATCTCTGTAAAGTTCTGAAGCGATTGTGTTACCCTATCCTGTAGTAAACCGTCAAATTTGAGATTTGTTAGTGCTCGCAATATATTGCATTAGTTTTGTGCGAATTGAGAGTGAGGAAGACAAGCCGCAAGACTTTTTCAGCCGCAGTGTGTGTGAGTGTGACGTCATTGGAGCCACGCTAGGATAGGTCGGTTAGTGAGAAGGGTCACGCACGGATTGGCAGCCGTCCGTGAGCAGCAATTGGTTGAGAAGGTGGGCGAAGAGAGTTCTGGGAATTAAAGTCACTTCCTGATTCGATTGTAAACAAAATAAAAGACGTAAAAATGAAGTTTTTCAAGGCTCTAAAGAGCACTTTGAGGGGAGATGTGTACATTACCGCGAGTGTGGGGGAGCCTACACCGCCAGAGGATACACCGGTTTATGCTGTAATGGAGGAGAGGGGAGTCGCGCCATGTCTTTGGCTAAAGCAATGGTGCAAAGTGACAGAGAAGGAAGGGTGTTTGGCGTTTCCCGGAGCACAGAACGTTCAATATAAGGATTTTGGAAAATTTGCAGAGGGTGTTAAATGAGCTAAAGCCACCTCCGAGGCCAGCACAGTTTGAGGCGCTAGCAATTTGGGAACTGATGGCAATACGACAACAGCAACAGAAATTTGAGAGGAGAATGAGGAAAGCAGAAAAGACACAAGCAGAGGCTAGGTGGGATAGCGCCCAGAGGAGGAGAGAAACAATAGACGGAGTTAGGATGTTTCCAGCAATAACTCAAGAAGGCGAAACCCAAGGAGGGAAAGCCACTTGTAAGACTGACAAGGGTTCTAGCAAAGAAAAGAGACTAAGAAGTCCTGGGCAGAGGCAGATGACTCAGATGATGATGAGTTCCTTAATCAGTTGCTACATGATCGACCACCGCCATATGCCCTAGATGATAATAGACCAAGTACTAGTGCAGGTCCTGTAAATTTGACACAGAACCAGAGGACAACAAACACGGTACAGGTAAATACTGTTGCAATACCAGCTCTGATATAGAATAGTGTCAGTGGGTCTACTGCTCCAGAGATGCAGACACAGCTGCAGCCACCACCGGTTCAGAGGCTCTACCCTGATGTCCCAATATTAGGGACTACTATAAATTTGATGGTGCTGTCAGATCTGGCATATATGAGACCAAAGCTAATACAGACTGAGCCAACTCCACTTTTATTGCCTTAGGTGCAGCAACAGATGATTTTGAATTACACTTCGGTCGCAGGACCGCAGTCAGCCATAGCACCAAGAATGAATCAGAATATGGGAGTTAATGCTCCATAGGTTTTGGGAAGCAGACAGACGCCAGCTGCCATATCCTTGCCCATTACAGTTGGTCCTCCAGTACCATTGTATGCACAAGCGAAGTCTGGTGATGTGACCAGGGAGTAATGACCCAAGAAATGACAAGAGGAGGGTTCGTAGGGAGCTCTCAAGGGATGACTGCAGTGGAACAGACAATAGAAAGATCTAGATCCTTGTTAGACTTCAGTCCGATTGGGGTTCCTCCAGATACCCTGAGACAATCAGGTTTGGGACTGCTGACTCTGCAGATCTCAAGTGCGAACGTACCGCAAACATCGATGATGCAGGCTAGAAATATCTCCTTGCAAGGTTTAACAGCGCAACAATTGAATGAATGGTTTGACAAGTTAAATTCACCACAGACCACCCCTGTGACAGCAGAGCGGTCGGCGAGAGAAGAGTACCTGAATTTTGTGAGGTTGGGCATGGAGGCAAATGAATTAGTTGAATGAAGCATGGGAGAGAACAGGCGAGGGTCATACACTGAAGCAGAGTTGAGGTATCTGTGCCCAAAGATAACTAAAGAAGTGAGCAAGGTGCACCAGAAATTGGCAAACCTGGCAGATAAATATGGAATAGACTTAGACAATACTAAACATCTGAAGAGGAGTTACAGGTTAGGCTTTGAGCCTAAGGATTTTTATCACATGAGGTCTACGGGGATGAAGGCACACCTTAAAGAAATACTGCAGAGTGCACAAGTTTGGGGAGCCTTAGAGAAGTGGGAAGGCAGATGGGCAAAGAAAAGAGATAAAAGGAAAAGTGACTGCCCAGAGCAGCAGCAGGCGAAACCAGTGCCGGATACCAGTACAATAAAGATGTTACCGATGAGAGAGACGGCAGGAGTGGTTCTTGTCCATGTACCATGGTTCAGAGGTGACATTCTGTCATTCACAAATGATTTCACTAGGCTGAGGGAGAAGCCAATAGAGTGGTACCAGCAGACAGACAGGTTTGTGAAGCTTGCGAAGTGTCTTTGGGAAGACCTGAATACTCTCTTTGAGATTATAGTTCTAGCGGATTTGTGGCTTGAGTGCAAGAGGAGTGTGGATTGGCCAACCGTGGAACCAGCAAGGGATAGGGCTACAGGAGCACCGTCTCCTGAGGTGATGAAGTACTACTATAAGGTGATTGAGTTCTTGAAGCAGAAGGTGTCGCCGCAAAATATTGATTGGCAAAAGATTGATCGAACGGCGCAAGAGGCCAAAGAGTCGATACATGCCTACTATGAGAGATTGTTGAAGGCATTCAAGCACTACAGTGGTACAGAGGTCATAGAGGCGAAGGACATGAATCACCTTGTGTTCAGGTTTGTTGAAGGATTGGGACCCGAGATTAGTCAGATGATTAAGAATCATTTGATCTGTTGGCAAACGAAGCCGATTGACGTGGTGTTGCAGTATGCGAAGTACTGTAGTGAAGAAATTGAGTTGAAGCAGAGAAAGTTAAAGGAGAAAGTGATGGTAATGCAAATTAAGACAGCACAAGCAGGGATGCAGGGAAATGGTTTACAGCAGATGGTGCAACAGCTGCAAGGAAACAGGATGTTTCAGGCGCAAATGAGAGGCAGAGGTCGAGGAGGTTTTGTGAACCGTGGTCCAGATTTGAATACCGTAGTGGTTCAAAATGATGTGCAGGGAATGAAGAAGGTGTTACCCTGTCATGCTTGAAAGGGTGTTGGACATTGGAAGCGGGAGTGCCCGATGATGGTGCAGGAGGGTGTTGTTCAACAAAGCAATGATGTCAATGCATTCCAAAATGTTAAAGGACCAAGAATGAGGGGTCAAAATCCGAACTTTCAGAACAACATGGTACAGATGCAGGGTCTTCAACCCATGCAACAAGTGCAAATGCCACGTGTACAACCAGTACAGATGCAGCAAGTGCACCAGCAGGTTCCTTTGGTACCTAGACAGCAAATGCAGTTGCCCTTAGCACCAATGGGACAGCAGCAGGTGATGCTTCCTCAACAGGTCACATGTCAAGGAATGAGTCAAAATAACGCAGTACAACAGTTCCCATTGCATGGTGAGAAAGGAATAAATGATGAATGGTCAGTTGAGAGCTCAGATGGTGAGGAGTGTAGGCTTTCAGCATCCTTAGAGGTCGATCAGAGGGGACCTTACGTACAAGGGAAAGTGATGGGTCACAAAGTCTCATTCTTGGTTGACACAGAAGCTACACGCTCTACAGTCAGGAGTGCAGAGGGTCCAAAGTTGCCTCTTTCGGGATGTACAGTCAAGGTAGTAGGAGTGGCAAATCAACTTTTGACCAACCTGATCACAGATCCGGTTCAGGTTGAGATTGGTACTTTCCAGGCGTTGCACAGGTTCGTAGTTTGTGATTCGAGTCCCGTGTCCCTATTGGGAAGAGACTTACTGTGCAAGACTAGATGTTCTATCACCTGTTCCAATGAGGGAATTGAGGTGCAGACAAACAGTGATGCTGAAGGGGATGACGGTCATATCTCAGATCCTGAAACTGAGACGACAGATGAGGAGTATCCTCTGATTAACTTCTTCCCAATGTTCACAGTGACTGACCTACCAGCAGATTTGCAGGAGACGGTCAGAGAGAGAGTGTGGAACTTGACAGGAAAGGAAGTGGGACTGATAAAAGGAATAGAACCAGTTAAAGTTAGTGTGAAGCCGAATGCTGTGTTCCCCCAAGTACCACAGTACCATATGGCGCAAGATGTCCTTATACAGGTGACACAGATAATTGCAGACTTTGTGAAACAATGAGTTCTGAAAGAAGTGCTGAGCAGTCCATGTAAGTCACCAATAATGGGACTGAGAAAGCCTTGCGGGAAAGTTCGAATTGTCCAAGACTTGAGAAAAATTAATGACATAGTGGTGAAATGTTGCCCAATGGCGCCAAATCCAGCTGTAATTATATTCCAGGTTCTATGCGATGCAGAGTGGTTTACAGTAGTAGATTTGTCCCATTCTTTTCTGTGCCTCTTCATGAGGACAGACAATTTCTTTTTAGTTTCAAATTCTTTGACAAAGTCAACAGTTGGTGTCGAATTCCTCAAGGGTTTTCGGAATCACCTTCCATCTTCAATCAGATCTTGAAGAAGGAATTAGAGTCATTGGAATTACCTTTTCAATCGAGTCTAGTGCAGTACATTGATGATTTGTTGATCGCGTCCAAAACGAGAGATGACTGCAAGTACTATTCCATTGCGCTACTGAACCGCTTGGGAAAGAATGGGCATAAAGTGTCCCCCAAGAAGCTGCAGTAGTGTCCGCTGTATTGCAGATGAATCCACCAACGACATGGAGAGACGTTAGAATGTTTCTGGGAATGGTGGGATACTGTTGCCAGTGGATCCCAAATTTCTCAGTCATCTCCAAGCCATTGGTGAGACTGACGGTTAAGGATGGGCCAGATGTCCTAACGCTGACAGAGAAAGAAATGAAAGCATTTATCGAGTTGAGAGAGTGCATGTGTAGGGCTCCAGCTTTAGGTATGCCTGATTACACAAAGCCTTTTGTTCTGTTTTGTCATGAACGTGATGCATGTTCCTTGTCTGTCCTGACACAGGTCCATTGAGATGCAAACCGACCAGTAGCATATTTTTCAGCTACTTTGGACCCAGTTGCAGCAGCCTTACCGGGTTGTCTGCTTGCAGTAGCAGCAGCTGGTCAAGGCCTCACAAAATGTGAAGGCATAGTGATGGGACATCCTTTAACAGTCATGGTCCTTCACTCAGTTGAGATCTTGTTAACCCGTACCAAAACGCAACACATGAAAAATGCAAGACTGCCGAAATATGAAACGATCATATTGGGCTCACCAAATGTAACACTGAAAAGATGTACAGTGATGAACCCGGCAACTTTGCTTCCAAATAAAAATACAGAAGTTGAGGATGCTGATGATGTAGAACATGATTGTCTTGAGGTAACAGAAATGTGCACCAAACCGAGGCCTGATATTAAAGATACCCAATTGGAAGAAAATGACAAAATTATCTTTGTTGATGGCTCATGCTTGAGAGACTCAGTAGGAGTGCTGAGAGCCGGATATGCTGTATGTACAATCAATGGTATCCTGGAAGCGTCTTGGCTTGAGAGAGTATATTCTGCTCAAGTGGCAGAATTGGTTGCCGAATTGAGAGTAACTATCTATACTGATAGCAGATAAAGATTTGGAATTGTTCATGATTTTGGCCAGCTATGGTCACAGAGGGGTTTTCTGACCTCTATTGGTTCTCCAGTGAAAAATGGTGAAAGAATTAAGGAATTGTTGCACGCGATTCAGTTACCTCATGAAATTGCCATGGTAAAATGCAGCGCTCATGTGAAATCACAAGACTTTGTGTCAATTGGAAATGGATATGCGGATCAAGTCGCAAGGTTTTGTGCATTGAACTGTATATCATTCAAGGATCTGTGGGAATTGTTACCTGAAACAGAAAATGAGAAATGAAAAGGTAACGCATTAAGGGTGGTTGACACGTTGGAGGAATTGAAATTGTTGCAGGGACCTGCCAGCAGACATGAGAAAAGTTCTTGGGTTAGGATGGAATGTGTACAAAGACCAGATGATTTGTGGGTTTCAGACAAGGGGAAAATGGTTTTGCCGAACAGTTTACTGTCACAATTTGCAAGGTTTTACCATGGGCAAGCACATATTGGGAGAGATGCCATGATCAGGTTGTTCAAAATTGACTGGTTTAACCCAAAGTTCAGACAAGTCGCAGAAGTGATTTGTCACAGGTGCATCATCTGTCAGCAGATGAATGCGGGGAAAGGGACAGTGGTGAATTTGGGCCACATTGGGAGAGCAGAGGTCCATTTAGCAGAATGCAATTGGATTTTATCGAGATGCCTGTGTGTGGAGGTTTGAGATATGTGTTGGTGATTGTGTGTATCTTTAGTCACTGGATTGAAGCATACCCAAATTTAGGAATGACAGTCTCACAGTAGCGAAGCTGCAGCTAAGGGAATTGATACCACGTTTCAGGTTTCCAATCTCTTTAGAATCAGATAGGGGAAGTCACTTCAACAACGAGGTGGTTAAGCTATTGTGTGCTGCATTGAGTAGAAGTTGCATTGTAGTTACCGCCCTGAAGAATCAGGATTAGTGAAACAGATGAATGGTACCCTGAAGTCGAGAATGGCAAAAATGTGTGCAGCTACAAATTTGAAATGGCCTGATTCATTGACTTTACCGCCGTGCTGACGGCCGCCAACATACCATGAACGTGGCGGTATACCGCTACGGGTATTATGACACACACAGAGAAATCCGCCACTATACAGACACCCACACAAGTCTGCCAGCCCAAAGGTCAGTGATAAACTGGTGGTGCCAAAACCAACACTGTTACGCCAACAGAAATATGCCCACAGCATCATGACCCACAAATCACTGCGGCGGTCATTCAACCATGGTAAACCATTGGCAGTACACACCGCCACGCTCAAAATACACACACACTAACAAAAATACACCACATTGGACAATTCAAAATACACACACATGACACATATACACACACCACACCCACACACCCACACACCCGATTCAATATGAAACACACACCCACAATACCCACAACCCCTTTCAACGAAAACAAATATTGCCAACTGAGAGAGAGACATGCCAGGAGCACCCACTGAATCAGAGCCACATAACACCATCACCCATACACCATCCAAGCACCTCACAGCACACACCCCAACACATCACTCCACACACCCTCACACATACCACTCACACTACACCCATGGCACCACAAAGACACCCCAGGTTCTCAGAGGAGGAGCTAAGGGTCATGGTGGAAGAAATCATTGGGGTAGAGCCACAGCTATTTGGATCACAGGTGCAGCAGACGTCCATTGCTAGGAAGATGGAGGTATGATGGAGAGTCGTGGACAGGGTCAATGCCGTGGGACAGCACCCCAGAACAAGGGATAACATCAGGAAGAGGTGGAACGACCTCCGGGGGAAGGTGCGTTCCGTGGTGGCAAGACACCAGGTAGCTGTACAGAGGACTGGTGTTGGACCCCCACCTCCTCCCTACAACTAACAACATGGGAGGAGCAAGTCTTGGCGATCATGCATCCTGAGGGCCTAGCAGGAGTAGCAGGAGGAATGGACTCTGGTAAGTCAGATTTTTACTACTCCCCCCCACCTGCATGCCATCACAAACTCCAACCCCCTACTCTCACCCTCATCACTCCACCACCTCCCATATACCCTACCATCACATCTCACCCATCCCAATACCAAGCCCTGCATGCAACACCAATGAATGGACCCCCATCACAGACCTGCATGGACACCCATCACCACAGCATGCACACTAGTGACAATCACTTAGCCAAACCAAGAACAAATCACACAAGCCAAAGCTACCTCGCTAATAACAACCATAGAGGGAAACATATCCATGCACAAGATGGCACACGCAGATACAATAACACTGCATTTACATCCTCAAAGGACCCCAACTCAACGTCACTGGAGAGGAGGTGCCAGCCACATCCAGTCCCCCCACAGAAGAGGCCCACAGTGATGAGAGCAGCTCTGCATGCCTGGATCCCAATGACCAACATGGCCCATCAGAGACCTCTGGACAGTCGGTGACCCAGCCACAGTCCCAAACCACCACGGAGCCTCCCCCCTAAGGAAACACCAGCACAGCATCCACCCAGTGGTCCCATACCCCAGGGCACGTCAATCAGCAGTGTGTCCACCACTACAGGAACCCAAGGCAACCCCACAAACACAGGACGATCAGGGACCTGGGGTCAGTGGCAGTGGGCACACGGTTCAGGGGACAGAGGCACAGGACAACAGGGAAGCTGGGAGGACTGCTGTGAGACAGGGGGAGGACAGGCCCAGGGAACCCACTCTCCACAAGGCAGTTGCAGGGATCCTACCACCATTCCCAGGAGACCATGGGCCAGATACTGTACAAGTTGCAGGAGACCCAGTGGCTGCAAGAGGGACAGTACCTGGGGATCAGGGAGGACCTCAAAGACATCCACACCACCCTGGTCACCACTGCAGGGGTGCTGGCAGACATGGCCAACACCATGAGGGAGGCAGTGGCACACCAACGGGCCCCTGACACTAGCCACACTGATGAACAGCCCTCCACCTCTGCCGGCGCTAGTGGACAGGAGGCCCAGCCACAGGACCTACAGGCCACCAGCACCCCACCCCCTGCAGAAGGAGAACCACCCCGCAAACAGTCCCTGTGATCCAGGCAGAAGCCAGAGAACATTGCCTAGACCCCCACCAGGAAATAAGACTCTCCCGATTGTCACCCTTGTGTCACCCTCTGTCACCCTGTCCACGTTGAACTGCCATTGCTCCCCTTCCTATGCCCCCTTGGACAATGCACCTGTGATATAAATAGACTGGACTCTACCCTGGACTTTCCTCCATCAGCAACCCAGCCCATTGCAATACCCCCTCCACATATTAGCACCTAAATAAACACCCTTTGAACAAATTCAAGTATTGAGTCTGTGGATTATATGACAAATGTATTAGTTTCACAAACGGTAAACATTGCATTCCTAATCTACTGTAATATTAACATAGGTATAACCTAAAGTGGGCAGCAGTAAACACACCAGGAGCCAGAATGGGGCACAGAGATCTGAAAATAGAGATGCCAAAGGGTACAGTAAGTGGCCATAGAAATAGGGAAATCAGGCTGCCATTTTCAATGCCAAACACAATACTGCAACGGAAGGTGAAGTTACAGTGTCTTACCTGTGTCACTGGAAGTACTGTCGAATGAGTATACTTCTGTTGTCCACATCTTCTTCCTCTGCCGCCTCTTCATCACTGTCCACGGGCTCCACCGCTGCCACACAACCATCTCCAGGCTCATCCTCATGCAGAAAAGGCACCTGGCGTCTCAAGGCCAGGTTGTGCAACATGCAACGATGATCTGGCAGACCTTCTTGGGTGAGTAGTACAGGGATCCACCTGTCAGATGGAGGCACCGGGATCTGGCCTTCAGGAGGCCAAATGTTCTCTCAATGATCCTCCTTGTTCGCCCATGTGCCTCATTGTAACATTCCTCTGCCCTTGTCCTGGCATTCCTCACTGGGGTCAGTAGCCATGAGAGGTTGGGGTAACCAGAGTCACCTGTAAATATCGAGGGATACCTGTTAGCTACACACTCACCCTTAGGGCCAAACCCACACCCATATAACTTCATCAACTGGGTGGGGACCATGGGCTCACCTATTAGCCACACCCGGTGCCTCTGGAGCTAAGACATCACATATGGAATGCTGCTATTCCTCAATATAAAGGCATCATGCACAGAGCCAGAATACTTGACATTGAAATGGGATATGTACTGGTCCGCCAAACACACCATCTGCACATTCATAGTAAAAGATTTTTCTACTCCTGAACACTTGTTCATTTCTCCAGGGGGGGGGGTGGACAAATGCAATATGTGTACCATCAATGGCACCATTAGTGTTGGGGATATGTCCCAGGGCATAAAAGTCAGCCTTCACTGTGGCCAAATGCTCCACCTGGGGGAATACGATGTAGCTGCGCATGTGTTTCAGCACCTTTGAAAACATTGGCTGAGACATCCCTGATGCCTTGGCCACTGTCACTTGAAAGGAACCACTTGCCAGGAAATGGAGCACTTACAGGACCTGTACTAGAGGGGGGATACCTGTGGGCTGGCGGATAGCTGAAATCAGGTCTGGCTCCAATTGGCACACAGTTCTTGGATTGTGGCCCTATCAAGTCTGTAGGTCAGGATAATGTGCCTGTCCTCCATTGTCACCAGGTCCACCAGGGGTCTGTACAGGGGGGGATGTCCCCATCTCCTATTCATCCTCAGCGGTTGAACTCTAGGGTGAAAAACGGTGAGCAGAGTGTCATAGTCACGCATATGTTAAAATAAATATGCATTTCTTCCTTTACAAACAGTATGTGAACTCGAGAGTCAGTTGATGTGCCAATGTCTGCTGTGATGCAGTTAGGTGCCATGGCCTGTTCCCCCCTGAAATGGCGGCTGCCTGACCTGTGAGGAGAGACAAGTGAGTAGTTCCCCTGGCGTTGACCGCTGTGCAACTTTGCATTGGATATCATTGGGCCCTATGGGTTTCCTGGAGCCAATGGTGATGTACGCAGGCGGTGACGGTACGCACCGCCGCAGACGTGACTGCCATTTTCTATCTCTTCACTCACTTGCTACCTGATCTTCAACAGGAGAGGACCTACATTGCAAGTGCTGCTGTGACCTGTGCTGGAAGCGACAACGGTTCGAGTGTCTTCGGAAAGGGCCTCTGCCTTCACTTCGGAGGAGTTGGAGAGACTAGTGGATGGGGTCCTCCCCAGTACACTATACTCTATGGTCCTCTAGACAAACAGGTGAGTACACTGTGAGCATGATGTGTGGGCCACGAATGTATAGATTGCTGTGTGTATAAGCCTCATGTAGGGGGGGTCTGAGGGGTCCTGGGCAGAGTGCTGCATGTCTGGTGGTCAATATCTGTGAGTAAGGGGATGGGAGGTATATGGTGGGCCATGAGTGTAACAGGCTGACGGTATGGCTCATTCCTTTTTCTATGCATGTTTTTCTGCAGGTCAGCGCCCATCAGAAAAAGGGTATTTGGCGTGCCATCATCAAGGAGGTGCGGACCCTGTGGGTCTTTGTCAGGCCGAGCACCCACTACCGTAAACGGTGGGAGGACCTGCGCTGCCGGGCAAGGAAGACGGCGGAGGCCTAGCTGGGACTGGCCTCCCAATGAGGAAGGGGTGCCCGTTGTACCCTGACCCCCTTGAATTTCCACATCCTGGCAGTGGCCTATCCAGAGTTTGATGGGCGCTTGAAGGCATCACAGCAGCCACAAGGGGGTGAGTACAGATTCAAAATCATGACTTTGCGCTCTATAATGTTTTACCTGGGTGGGAGATGTGGGCTGTGGGTGCCCCTAGGCCAGGAAGAACATGGCAGGGTAGGTCCCATGGTGGGCAGGCTCTGAAGCACTCCAACCCCAATAGTGTTAGTGGGCATCTACTACTGGGCAGGGTCCTGTGGGTTGCAGGTGTGCAGCTAATGGCGTTAGGCCACCCCATGGCCTGGTGACTAGCATTGTAACTGGTAGTGCGTGGCCTAGTGCATAGGGCTGATCCCTGTGTGTTGTGTACGCCAACGGTATTGTTGTTGCTGGCATTGACCAAGTGTATCCTCTGTCTCCCCCACTTGTTTTGTCACCCTGTCCTTGTGTGCATTAGCATCATCTGGCGGTAAAGCAGAGGCACCGGCGACAGAGGGAGCTGCATCCAACATGGGCCTGGTGGCCGAATCCACCGCCGGTGAGGGCACCAGTGGGACGGAGGGCGAGAGGAGCACTATGACGGGACAGGAGGGGACACTACTGACAACGACTCCTCCTCCGATGGAAGCTCCCTGGCGGTGACGGACACCTCTGTGCCCACCCCAACAACAGGTACAGCCACCATCCCCGTACCAGAACTGCCCGCCCAGCAGCCCCTCAGCGTGTTTCCCGTGCCCGCTCACCCAGGAGGGTGGGCATCTCCTTCGCCCCAGGCACCTCAGGCCCTGCCCCAGTCAGCCCTGCTGCCCTCAGTGAGGAGGCTAGTGACCTCCTAAGATCCCTCACTGTTGGGCAGTCAACCATACTGAATGCCATCCAGGGTGTAGCAGGGCATTTGCAACAAATAAATGCATACCTGGAGGGCATTTACTCTGGTGTGGCGGCCCAACAGAGAGCATTCCATGCTCTGAACTCCGCACTGATGGGTGCCATTGTCCCTGTCTCCATCCTCCCCCCTCCAACTTCCTCTACCCAGTCCCAATCCTCTCAACCCCAGCCTATCTCAAGAACACCTTCAGACCAGCAGTCACCCAAATCAACACACAGAAGAGGCTCGGGCAAACACAAGCACCACACTTCATCTCACAGGCACTCACACAAGCACCATTCCCATTCAGACACACCAACATCCACTGCCACCACTGTGTCCCCCTCCTCGTTCACCCCCCTCCCAGTAGCATCTGGACTCACTCCTGCATGCACTACATCCTCATCCACTACCTCCATCACCAGCACGCCTATCACTACATGCCCCTCACTGGCAGTCACCATCCCCACATCCATGCACACGTCCCCTGTGTCCTCTCCCACTGTGTCTGTGACCCCTCCCCCACAAAGTACACAAATACAAGCACCTGCCCACCCAACAGGCATCCACCTCACAACATCATCCAGCCCATGCACCTGCACCCAAACACAGCAGACTGACACCTCCTACAACCACTCCCTCTTCCTTCACTCCAAATCAAATCAAATCAAATCATTAACATTTATAAAGCGCGCTACTCACCCGTGCGGGTCTCAAGGTGCTAGGGGAAAGGAGGGGTTACTGCTGCTCGAATAGCCAGGTTTTTAGGAGTCTCCGGAAAGCGGAGTGGTCCTGGGTGGTCCTGAGGCTGGTGGGGAGGGAGTTCCAGGTCTTGGCCGCCAGAAAAAATGTAAATGTAAATTAGCACTTGTATAGCGCACTACTCACCTGTTAGGGTCTCAAGGCGCTGTACTCATACCACTATGGAACCCCTCCTGGCTTTTCTCTGTGAGGCGCCCACTCCTGAGCACCCCCAGGGTGAAGCCAGGCATCCAAGCGCTGTTGGGGCGATTAAGCAAGCTATTGCCCAGAGTTGCAGAGTGGGACCCATGAATTAGATTAGGCACCGAGGCGAGAATTATCTGGTCAAGGGGAATTGAGCCCAAGACCTGCCAAAGCGGGACTTGAACCCTGGTCTTGAGCCAGATCTCTGCTTCAGGGTCTGCCGCTCTAACCATTGAGCCACACTTCTCCACTTGGAAGGAGAAGGAGAAAGATCTCCAACCTGCCGTGGAGCGGCGGATGCGAGGGACGGCAGCGAGTGCGAGACCAGAGGAACGGAGGAGGCGGGTGGGGACGTAGAAGCGGAGGCGTCGGTTGAGGTATTCCGGTCCCCTGTTGTGGAGGGCTTTGTGTGCGTGGGTGAGAAGTCGAAAGGTGATCCTTTTGCTGACTGGGAGCCAATGCAGGTGTCTCAGGTGTGCGGAGATGTAGCTGTTGCGGGGTACGTCGAGGATGAGGCGTGCCGATGCGTTTTGAATGCGTTGCAGGCGATTTTGGAGTTTGGCTGTGGTCCCGGCGTAGAGGGTGTTGCCGCAGTCCAGGCGGCTCGTGACGAGGGCGTGGGTCACGGTTTTTCTAGTGTCGGCGGGGATCCAGCAGAAGATCTTGCAGAGCATGCGGAGGGTGAGGAAGCAGGCGGAGGACACGGCGTTGACTTGCTTGGTCATGGTGAGAAGAGGGTCCAAGATGAAGCTGAGGTTGCGGGTGTGGTTTGTGGGGGTCGGTGCGGTGCTGAGGGCCGTGGGCCACCAGGAGTCGTCCCAGGCGGACGGGGTGTTGCCGAGGATGAGGACTTCCGTTTTTTCAGAGTTCAGCTTTAGGCGGCTGAGCCTCATCCAATCTGCGACATCCTTCATACCCTTTTGTAGGTTGGTCTTGGCGCTGGCGGGGTCCTTGGTGAGGGAGAGTATAAGTTGGGTGTCGTCGGAGTAGGAGGTGATGATGATGTTGTGCTTGTGAACGATGTTGGCGAGGGGGCTCATGTAGACATTGAAGAGTGTCGGGCTGAGCAATGAGCCTTGAGGTACGCCGCAGATGATCTCGGTGGGTTCTGAGCGAAACGGAGGGAGGTAAACTCTTTGGGAACGGTTTGAGAGGAAGGAGGCGATCCAGTCCAGGGCCTGGCCTTGGATCCCGGTGGAGCGGAGGTGGGTGATTAGGGTGCGGTGACAGACGGTGTCGAAGGCAGCCGAGAGGTCGAGGAGAATGAGGGCGACTGTTTCACCGTTGTCCATCAGGGTTCTGATGTCGTCAGTGACTGAGATGAGGGCGGTTTCCGTGCTGTGGTTGGTTCGGAATCCGGTTTGTGAAGGGTCGAGCAGGTTGTTGTTTTCCAGGAAGGTGGTCAGCTGTTTGTTGACGGTCTTCTCTATTACCTTGGCTGGGAAAGGCAGAAGAGAGATGGGGCGGAAGTTTTTCAGGTCGCTCGGGTCAGCCGTAGGTTTCTTTAGTAGGGCGTTGACTTCGGCGTGTTTCCAGCATTCGGGGAAGGTATCAGAAGAAAAAGAAGAGTTGATGACGGTCTGGAGGTGCGGGGCGATGATGTCGTCGGCTTTGTTAAAGATGAAGTGAGGGCAGGGATCCGAAGGGGCGCCGGAGTGGATAGAGTTCATGATGGATTTGGTTTCTTCAGTGTTGATGTGGGTCCAGTTGTTGAGGGTGATGGCCGGGGGTGCGGGTTCGGTGGTGTTATGTTGGGTCTGGTGTCCGAAGCTGTTGTGGAGGTCGCTGATCTTGCGATGGAAGAAAGTGGCGAGGGATTCGCACAAATCCTGTGAGGGCGTGACGGCGTTGGCGTTGGGGTTGGAGAAGTCCTTGACGATGCTGAAGAGTTCTTTGCTGTCGTGGCTGTTTTTGTCCAGTCTGTCGGTGAAAAAGGTCTTTTTAGCAGCGCGGATCATGCGGTGGTGTTCGCGGGTAGCGTTCTTGAGGGCGGTCATGTTGTCAGCGGTGTGGTCCTTGCGCCAGGCCTTCTCGAGGGCGCGACAAGTTTTCTTTGATTCTTTGAGGGTGTCAGAGAACCAGAGAGGTTTTTTGGTGTTGGTCTGTCGATGCGTGCGTTTGAAGGGAGCAAGGTTGTCTGCGCAGTTGGAGATCCAGTTTGTGAGGCTGAGCGCTGCGTCGTTGGGGTTGGTGGTGAGGGTGGGTTGGTTGGCGGCGAGTGCTGAATAGAGTTGCTCTTCGGGGATCTTGTTCCACTGTCGACGAGGGATGGGTTGAGTGGGGAGGTGGCGGGTCTCGCGTCGGAATGTGAAGTGGACACAGCTGTGGTCGGTCCAGTGTAGAGCGGAGGTGTGGCTGAAGAAGACGTGTTTGCTGGCAGAGAAGATAGGGTCTAGCGTGTGTCCGGCGATTTGGGTGGCGGTGTTCACCAGTTGTTTGAGGCCGAGGTTGGTGAGGTTGTCGAGCAGGGTGGCGGTGTTGGGGTCGTTGTTTTGTTCCAGATGGAAGTTGAGGTCGCCTAGGAGGATGTAGTCCGGTGAGGCGAGGGCGTGCGGGGAGATGAAGTCGGCGATGGCGTCGCTGAAGGGGGCGCGCGGTCCGGGAGGACGGTAGACGAGGGATCCTCTGAGGGTGGTCCTCGGGTCGGTGCGAATCTGAAAATGCAGGTGTTCAGCGGCGAGGGGGGTGTCTTCGTGGAGGTGGTGACGCTGATGGAGTCTTTGAAGACGATGGCGATACCTCCTCCTACTTGGTTGGTGCGGTCTTTTCTGGAGATCTTGTAGGCTTCGGGGATGGCAGTGGCGATGTCTGGAGCAGAGGATTCGTTCATCCAGGTCTCCGTGATGAAGGCGACGTCCGGTGCTGTGGAGTCCAGGAGGTCCCAGAGTTCAACGGCGTGCTTGTGGACGGATCGAGCGTTGAGCAGGATGCACTTGAGGTGGTTGATGGCGCGTGGGCTTGTGGTCGTGGTGGTTGCGTGGTGGAAGATGCGTTTGCAGGAGTTGCAGGCGAAGGGTCCATGGGTGCGTTTGGGGTTAGCTTGGAAGCAGGTGTTGGAGCGTCCTGGGTTGAGGGCGAGGCGGGTCGTCGGGTCGTAGCGGATCAGCGGGGTTTGGGAGAGCTGGGGACCAGGGGTCGTGGCGCTGGGCGCGGGCCAGGTGCAGACGGGCGCAGACGGGCTTGCCTCTGGCGCGGTCGCGCAGCGGCCGCCATATGAGGTGGGGGGGAGGAGAGGGGTCAGCTGGGGGCGAATGGGAGCTGGGGGCGAGCAGGAGGTCGCGGCGGGAAAGCGCGAGGGAGGGGGGGACAAGTAGAGTGAGAAGAGCTGGGGGAGGGGGGTTTAAGGGTGGAGGGGGGAGAGTGTTAGGAGGTTTGGGAGGTTAGGAAGAGAGATAGGAGTTGGGTTTTGAAGATAGGGGAGGGGGGGTTGTAGAGGTGGGTGAGGGTGAGAGGTAGAGTGAGAGGATAGGAAGAATAGGTAATAGAGGGGGTGGCGGGAAGGGGGGGAGAGATAGAGAATAGATAGAGAAAATGGATAGATAGAGAAATCGATAGAGAAATAGATAGATAGAGAGATAGGTGGATAGGAGGAGGTGGGGAGGGAGGGAGTTAGATAGTGAGATAGAGAGATAGAGAGATAGGTGGATAGGAGGAGAGAGGGAGGTAGATAGCGAATGGGTTAGATAGGGGTGATAGAGAGGGGGAGGTGAGTGAGGGAGGGGGATGAGGCAGGAGCAGGAGGGCAGGCGGGGGTAGAAGAAGACGGAGGGGGCAGAGGAGCCGAAGACAGAAGATAGAAGACAGAAGAACAGAAGACAGAAGAACAGAAGACCAGAAGACCAGAAGAGCAGAAGAGCAGAAGAACAGAAGACCGGAAGAACAGAAGAACCGAAGAACAGGAGTCCAGAAGAACTCAGAAGAGCGGAAGTTCACAGAAGAGCAGAAGATCACAGATGAAGATACGAAGAACAGAAGGCAGAAGACAGGTAGAAGGCCTCAGAAGAAGATGAAGAAGAAGAGAGGCGACAGGAGAGGCAGAGAAGCACACAGAAGAAGAGAGAAGACGGGGAGAAGAAGAGTACAGAAGAAGATTACAGGCGAGGAGCGAGGAGGAAGAACAGAGAAGAAGAAAAGAAGAAAAGAAGAAAAGAAGCAGGAGCAGGAGAGAGGGTGAGTAGCGCGGGGCAGGGCGAGGGGTTGGGAGGTGGGGGGTACTTACTGTGAGGTGGGTCTCAGGAACTCAGGAACCTGGAGGAGCTGGAGGAGCTGCAGCGGAAGGGGGAGCGACCTACCCTTGGGTCAAGGGTCGCTACCACTGTCGCGCAGCGGCCGCCATATGAGGTAGGAGGGGTCAGCTGGGGGCGAATGGGAGCTGGGGGGGCGGGGGCGAGCCGGAGGTCGCGGCGGGAAAGCGCGAGGGAGGGGGGGGACAGGTAGGGTGTGAAGAGCTGGGGGAGGGGGGTTTAAGGGTGGAGGGGGGAGAGTGTTAGGAGGTTTGGGAGGTTAGGAAGAGAGATAGGAGTTGGGTTTTGAAGATAGGGGAGGGGGGGTTGTAGAGGTGGGTGAGGATGAGAGGTAGAGTGAGAGGATAGGAAGAATAGGTAATAGAGGGGGTGGCAGGAAGGGGGGGAGAGATAGAGAAATAGATAGAGAAAATGGATAGATAGAGAAATCGATAGATAGAGAATTAGATAGATAGAGAGATAGGTGGATAGGAGGAGGTGGGGAGTGAGGGAGTTAGATAGTGAGATAGAGAGATAGAGAGATAGGTGGATAGGAGGAGAGAGGGAGGTAGATAGCGAATGGGTTAGATAGGGGTGATAGAGAGGGGGAGGCGAGTGAGGGAGGGGGATGAGGCAGGAGCAGGAGGGCAGGCGCGGGGAGAAGAAGACGGAGGGGGCAGAGGAGCCGAAGACAGAAGATAGAAGACAGAAGAACAGAAGACAGAAGAACAGAAGACAGAAGAACAGAAGACCGGAAGAGCAGAAGAGCAGAAGAACAGAAGACCGGAAGAACAGAAGAACCGAAGAACAGGAGTCCAGAAGAACTCAGAAGAGTGGGAGTTCACAGAAGAGCAGAAGATCACAGATGAAGATACGAAGAACAGAAGGCAGAAGACAGGCAGAAGACCTCAGAAGAAGATGAAGAAGAAGAGAGGCGACAGGAGAGGCAGAGAAGCACACAGAAGAAGAGAGAAGACGGGGAGAAGAAGAGTCCGGAAGAAGATTACAGGCGAGGAGCGAGGAGGAAGAACAGAGAAGAAGAAAAGAAGAAAAGAAGCAGGAGCAGGAGAGAGGGTGAGTAGCGCGGGGCAGGGCGAGGGGTTGGGAGGTGGGGGGTACTTACTGTGAGGTGGGTCTCAGGAACCTGGAGGAGCTGGAGGAGCTGCAGCGGCAGGGGGAGCGACCTACTCCAAAACCTTCACCCTCATCCCGCCCCAGTGTCCCTAAGAAGCTTTTCCACACCACCATTGACCTATTCCCTACCCCTCCCACCCCGTCCTTCACTTCAGGCCAGGGTGACCAGAACCCAGCCCAGTACCTCAGCCACCCAGTCCACGGCCACTGTCGTTTCTGCAGCTGTGAGAGGCTCCAAGGAGGCACGCGTCAGCCCAGCCAGTGTGCCACCAACACCTGCCAAGGCCAAGAAGGGTCAACCACCTGGCAAGGGCAAGAAGGGGACTGCATCCAGCAAGGGGAAGGAGGCACAACCAGCCAGCAAGGCCAAGTCAAAGACTCCAGCTGGCAGAAGCAAGGAGGCACCACCATCTGCCAAGGGAAGGAAGGGGCACAGAACACCAGCCATGGCACTTCAGCCATCCGAGGCTGCAGGTGAAGGCCTGGAGGCTACAACCACAACTGGCAATATCGCCACCTGCACCACCACCTGCACCGCAGCCATCACCGCCACCTGCCCCCTCCGCAAGCAGCACCACTGCCAGAAGCAGCAGACTCAGTGGGCAGCCGTCAGAGGCTGCAGGTGAAGGCCTGGAGAATACCACCACAATTGCCAGCATCGCCACCAGCACTGCGGCCAGTGCCACTATCTGCACTGCGGCCAGCATCGCCACCTGCCCCACCTCCAGCAGCACCACTGCCAGCAGCAACAGCCCCAGTGGGCAGCTGTCCGAGGCTGCAGGTGAAGGCATGGAGTCTACCACCATAACTGCCAGCACCGCCACCTGCAGTGCAACTGGCATACACTGAGCAGCCGTCACTGCCGGAGAGCAGTGTGTAGTTTTGACTACATGGGCTGCAGTGCTTCCTGGCCCCTGCAAAAGGTGTCGTCGTGACACCCAGGTGAGAGACTGTGACCTTGCACTCCAAAACATCTGCATCACATGCTGCAATGCCCCCTCCAGAACCAGTGGAAGAAGCCATCCACTCAGCCCCTCCTTGCCAGGATGAAGCACACTGGGCACAAGGCCCCCTCCAGAACCAGTGGAGAAGCCATCCACTTGAGTGACTGTGGTCTTGCACTCCCCAGGACCAAGCAGTGGGCAAACCACCCACTTGAGAGACTGTGGCTTTGCACTCCCCAGGACCAAGCAGTGGGCAAACCACCCACCTGAGAGACTGTGGCTTTGCACTCCGCAGGACCAGGCACTGGGCAAACCACCCACTTGAGAGACTGTAGCTTTGCACTCCCCAGGACCAAGCAGTGGGCATGGAGCCCCCTCCAGGAGCAGTGGCACTGTACCATCTTCCAGCTGAGGTGCCCCCCCATTCCCTGTCCCCCTGAGGTGCCTGTGTGTTTTCGACCTGATGCCCCTGCAGTGTTCTCTCCGTATTGAGGCAGGAGTCAAGTGTGGCCTTGGCCTATGTGTTTTGGCGCAGTTGGCAACAGAATGTTTTTGAGTGGGCATTGTCCCGCCTTTTGTATATATTGTATATATTGTACATACTGATTTTTCTTTATGAATGTATTTCTAAGTATTACTAATATTATACTCATTTTACTCCATTCCTTTTGTCCTTGCATTAGTCCAGAGGGTTACGGGGTGTATATGTCATGTTGTTGCATGTGTTTGTGTGTATACTGTTGGAAGTGAGGATGGGGTGGGGGTGTTGCGTGTTGCGTGTGTGTGTCAGTCTCTTTTCCCTCCCCCCTCCCTTGTGTGCTAGGTGCAGTACTCACCATGGTCACCGTTACCGGCGTTCATGTTCCTGGTGTATGAGAAGATACACCAGCATGAGGAACACTTGCAGCTCGGGCTCCATGGTGTCCTTGTCCTTCCTTGAGTGTCGAGAGGTGAGTCGTTTCCCTTCTGTGTTCTGGTGCAGCCGTGGTTTCGATGGCGTTGGTACCGCCACGGAAAAGCAGGTGGATTGGCCTCTCATAATACAGTGGGCGGTACATTGTCTTATGCCTGGCTGTTGGCGGTTACCGCCGCGGTGTTTGTTGCTACCGCCATGGCGGTCGGAGTGTTAATGTGGCTGTATGTGTTGGCGGTTTCTGCCGTGGTCATGATTCAATTTTTTTTATCGCCGGCCTTTGGCGGTGTTACCGCCGCTTTATCACCGACCGCAAGTGTTGTAATGAGGGCCATATATACTACAGCTCTTTGATATGCCAAAGATATGAGTTTTCTGAGGCAGTGACTTAAGGAGGTTGTGTGGACGGCTGGTGGCACTCGTTGGCTAATCCAAATGTAACAAAAAGGCAGCTACTTGGTGGAATTAAGCAATTCTATTTATACAGCTAAATAAAGCTCTATGTAAATCGGGTTATGCCTATGAGCCTCATCCTATGAAGAAGGAGATAGGGAAAACACTGAAGGTGAAAAGAAGAAACAGCCTTGTGGAGATAGGAAGGGCCAAGAACAAGTCCAACCCTAGCTGGAAAAAATCAAACAAAAGGGTCATGGCAAATTAAAGCCCCATTTTCTCCTAGTCTATGCCTTGGATAAAATGGCTACTTAGAAAAATGCTTTTTATTGTCAGAAATTTTAAAGCCGCTGAATTAAATAGTTCAAGGAGGTTTTCTACAAGACCATTATCAAGTAGTAAGTCTCATGAAAGAACTGAGGCATGAATCAGTCTTAGAAAAACAAAATCTCAGTAGTTTAGAGGTCAGAGTTTCAATGGATATAACATCTGAACCTCTAATTGTTCACATGACTGTTCATTTGTGACAAAGGGTAGAAACTGCCAACCTTAAAACAAAGTTAGTCATGATAAGTTCAAGATCTACGGCTGTTTTGCAGGAATAAGCCTGAAGAGCATTTCACCAGGACCTGGAATAAACCTTAAGAGTACTTTGGCATCTGGACTATTGACTACAAGGTGCACCATCTAACAAATAATGAGGATTTTAACTTAATATTTCAATTTCCAGACCCCCAGATACAGGTATTATATAGAAGACTCGGACAGATGTGGAGCTATGAGTGATTTTGAGAGCTTGAACTAAGAGCTGCCAAATAGGCGGAAACCAAGGTCTTGATAGCCAAAACGCTGTTACCAGTAGAACATCTGTCTGACTTCCCTGATCTTCTGAAGGACTCTGATCAGCCAGAGAAATGGAGGGAAAGCATAGAGGTGACCCCCTGAGCAGATGAATACTTGACTCCATGTTCCCAGGTATGAGAGCAGAAGTTGGAATGAAAAAAGTTCTGAGCTGAAGCAAACAGATCTGCCCAAGGGAACCTGAACTGTTTCGGAATTGCCTGGAACAGAAGAGCAAACAGACAAAATGACAACAACAAAGGGGAGATACAGCTCAATTGATCCATACACCCATCCTTCTTGCCCAGTAGATAGATCTTAAAAAGGGAAAAGTCTGGAGTGCACTAAGGTTCATAAAGCTCATCCCAGGGAAGCTAGACTGAGCAAATCTTGTTCCTCCTAAATGATTGGTGTAGGCTTGTGTTGCCTTAAAGTCAGTTCAAACTCAAATAGCTTTTACCTGAATCTGAAGAACAAAGAAGAGGAGGGCTTGATGAACAGTGGCCAGCTCTTTTTGATGGAAGAAGCTCCTGTCTCCTCCTTTGTCCTAAGACCATGGGCAGATGATTGCTCCAATGTGGCTTCAAACCTCCTGCTGATGGCCCTAATTGTAAGAATTACTTAATAGAGAGTGAAAGGAGGAATCCCTGTGAACAGAGCCAACCATGACTGCAGTTCTTGACAAATGTTTGGGATAACAGTTGTCTTTACCTCATAATTCTCTGATGTTTCCAATCAGCCAGAACATGGGTAACCAAAGATAAACTGCAGGTGAGCCCAAGAAACCAACAATAGGGAAGAAACCAATCTGCCCAACACCCTCAATGAATATCAAACTGATGCTTTGGAATGTTCTAGTTGTGACAGAAGACAACCCATTAATTTTGTCTATCATTGAGGAGAAAATACATATTTTCAGGTCTGTTCTGAAGATTGCATCACAGAACTGCAAGTTCAGAAGTGGTTTGGCTTGATTTGGGAGAAAGTCATGAGTTCTTAAAATGTTGCACACTTGATTAACACCCTCCAGTCCCTGAGAAAGAGTACAACTTAGCCCGTCATCTATGTATGGAACCAACTTTTAGCATGAAGGGTATGCACTAGTGGACAAATGCCTTGGCATACATTCCCATAACACAGAATCAAACAAATCTTGGTGAAAATTGGTGGACAAACATATTCAGATAGACATCCATTGGCTCTAGGGAGTTGAGAAGTTAGACTGGAGAGAAAATGCTAGAATGGTCTAAACAGGTACCTCTTGAAAGGTTGATGAGGGTAAAGGCATTTACCCTCTTAAAATCCTGATTCAGCTGAAATTGTACTTTCAGCATTTTCACCACAAACATTATATAGCAACAGCTGAGACTGCACTCTATCTCTGGAACAGGACTGACTGAATCTTTGAGAATTCATTCAAAGGTTTCCTCAAGAAAAAACTCAAATCAAAGCAGGCAACATGGAGCTGGAGTTGCAGGGAATACGTCTTCTAGAGTCTACTGGAATGTGATTAGGAAATCCCATATCATTATTTAAGGAACTAAAGAGTCCAATATAAAAAATCTTCCAGGTATACTTTCATGGCATAGTCACGTCTTGGGAGGATTAAAAGGAGTGGTCACAGGTTGGAAATGAGACCTGTTAGCATATGGCCTCCCCAATTATGACTCTTCTCTAAAAGGGATGGCTAGTAACATTGGAAGGAGAAATAGGTGTCCCAAAAAGGCTATGGAATCAAAACACTCTTCCTCTACTCAGAGGGCGAGCAGGAGTCAAAAACATGTGCTCTTCATCTGACTGTTTACTAAGTGCTCCAACTAAGATCCAGTTTTGCAGCGGTGAGACATAGATATTGCAAGACAGCCTTTTGAGAATGATCTGATTTTAAAGGTTTCCTCCAGAAGTGTGGTGTGCTTCCTCCGTGGATCCGGAAGTAGCTGTAACAGCACACAGACAGTTAAAAGAGATGCCAGATAAGACATTGGCAGCTGTTCTATCATAAGTAAGCAGGAGGAACAATGTTTTCCCTGATACATTTCCACAGACAGAGCCTACAACCCAAGCTGCAGAAAATGAACGGTGTTAGCAGTGTAAGAACTGGCTCTCTCCACAACATTGGAGGCTGAATGTGCTTGTTTTATGGTCCCTTCAATCATCTTGTCTTTGGTATCACCCAGGAAAGTGTCGTTTTAACAGAAAGCTCCCTACGAACCTAGTACTGCCTTCAAAAATATACTTTAATTTAAGATTAGGTCAGAGAATATCTGCAAGACAAGAATTTTAGAAAAACTCTCAACATTTTCTCATTTTCTGGCCTAGGTCTTTCAAACAGCATTGTTTCCTGGCAGAAACAACTTCTTTCTTTTGATATTGCATGATAAAATCTTCAACTTCATCAGGAGTAAAGAAAGAAGGGAAGGGCAAATTGTTGACATAGTGTTGAATTACTTATGTGATATAAGCAACTTGTACATATATTCTCCTTTGCACTACCTCTTCAGGTGAATCTGTATTTGGATCTGGAGCAGTTTATGATGTGCTCTTTTTTGATGGAGACAGCCCTTTGTGAGCTGTTAGTACCAACTCCACAGTCTGATTTATAAGGCACAGCAACAGGTCAACTGAAGGCAGATTGTCCTGCTGCATGGATTTGGAATGACGGGGTTTTCCCTCCTCTGAAGAATCAATGTCAACACTGTGCCACATGCTTATTTTCTTTGTTTGCTCCACATTGCTTCTTGGAATGCACCTTGTTCAATAGTGAGAACTCGTCAACTCTTTTATGCAACATAGATCACCTTATGCATCCCCAGTTAACTGAAGATAAAGTACCACGCTTGCCTGTGAATTACTGAGGGACCACCACCATGACTGAGACCACTGGAAAAGGGGCCTTCATGAACAGGAATATCTAGCCTGTGTCACCTCTTCACTCAGTGGAAGTAAGAAGGAACTCAGACCGTGGTTTGTCCTCAGAAGGAGCGTGGTTTTCAAGACTCCTTGCTCCAAACCTCTACTCCCTTTTACTCTGACCTGAACATTAATACAGTGACCCTACCACAAGTAAGTAGCGAAGTCCACCAGCAGAAGCCCCATAAAATCAGGGGGCAAAAAAGAAAGGTTTCTAGACCAGACCTTTCAGCTTAGTGTAAATATAAATTTAACTGTAATTGTTGGCCCCAGTGGTGGCTAGAGAAACAGCTACAGGGGCCAAAGAGTTCAAAATATAAAACACATTTAAGTTACCTTATTTATGCAGAAGATATGACAGACAATTGTGCATGAGTCAGTACAGGGGCCCTTCCACATATAGCAGTCTATAGACTTTATTGTTGGGAAAAGAAAGATACAATCTTTACATGTAAGGGGGTAAAACTGAGAATGGAAGGACAAGGTACTATGGTACTAGGAGGTACTATGAGGTGTCCCAAGTTTGATGTAGCCCTATTAAAATGCTATTATGCCAATCCTACATTTGCGCAGCCCTGAGGCTGTGGGTTTGTTTGTTTCCCATTAACCATAGAATCACCAAGTTGAGTTCTGAACTACTTGCAGCCAGATTTAAAGAAAAGTGGTGCAGCGCAGTGATGCGCCAAAATTGGCAGCACCACGCTGTGTCACTTTAGAAATGCAGGGATGCGCCGTATTTAAGGGAATGCGGCGCACCCCTGTGTTTCCTCCTGCTCTGGCGCTACATTTACCTGCCACCGCCAATGCAGGCATCCTTGCACCATTGTGCAAGGATGTCTGTGTTGAGGGGTATGATTGTTTATGTGTGTGAAGGTGTCCTTTCCTGCACATAAATAATCACTAATGGCTCTTTGGCACTTCTGTGTGTGCTAAACAATGCAGCACACACAGGAGAGCCAAAGCGTAATTTTCAAATGATTGTTTATGTGCAGGAAGGGACACATTCCCGCAGATAAACAATAATTTCTGGCATTTTGCTTTTTCTATGCGTGCGGAAGAATGCAGCACGCATAGAAAAAGCAAAAAATGAGGAGGAAAAAAAAAAGTATTCCTCTTTGCTGTGCCCTTCTAACGTCACCCCTGGAGGTGGCATTAGATTTTGGCGCTGCCTTAGGTTTACGAAATTTCATAAATCTGAGGCAGCGTAAAAAAGCAATGAGTGTTACTGTGGCACGCCCAGAGCAACACCTATTGCACGCCCCTTCCATGCACAGTGCTGTGCGGAAAGGGGTCATATTTACAAGGTGACGTGAAGCCATTAAAAGTGGCTTAATGCCACCTTGAAAATACGGCAGTGTGCTTAATGCCACAGAAGCGTTGCAAAAAGTGACGCTCCTGTTTTGCTAGAGGCCTTTAAATACAGACCTTGGTTTGTTGTGCTGGGCAGTGAGAGAAAACAGCACTTCATGAGAACGTGAGCAGGAAGGAATAAATGCCCCTAGTCCAGTTTTCCAACCACCTCTGAGTCTGATCTCCATCATATGATGCCTCCATACTTACAGATAAAAAATAGACGTTTGGATATTAAGCAACACGAGAATTCCTTGAAGCTTTTTCACTTAAAGACACAGGGCCACATTTACCAGGCCCATGGCGCAGAGAGGTGCAGCAAGTGTCTTGCTGCGCTGCCTTGTTCAACCGGGAAAGGGCAGAAATGCACCACATCTACAAGATACTGCACAAAAAAGGTCACAAGAGGTGTTTTCCTCCTTCTATGTGTGCTGCAGAATGCAGCGCACATAGAAAGAGGAAAAAATGGGGAGAAATAAATATATTTTCCCCCACTGTGTCATTCTTAAGCTACCCCTGAGGTGTCGTAGTAATCTGATGCATTCCCAGACTTGTAAATCTGAGAATGCATAGGATTCCTTTGGGTTCCATGGGCGTTGCATGGACACACCACAAGCAACACCCATGGAACACCCCTTTCATGCTGTGTTATGTATGAAAGGGATCCATATTTAGAAGGCAATGAAAAGCCACGCAAGGTGACTTTGAGTGGCCTTGTAAATATGGGCTGGCACACTTCGCCACCCGAGCATCAAAACAAGTTACGCTCCAGTGGCACATTGTGGTGCTAGGGTCTAGTAAATGAGACCCACAGTGCTCACCACTGAAATATCTCACAGCATTCTCTCCAAGGCAGACGGCAGGCAGAACCTTCAGTCCACCTGTCCAATCAAATACTTTATGTGCCCACCGACAGTGAGGGCCATGCTTACTCAGTCAGTCAAACTGGCCCTTCTTGATTGACAGTGCAAGCAAATATCACACAACTTCTAGGCTGTGTCTAACATTGGCAAGTGTTTTGGCCAGCAAGAACAAGCACGAGGGTCATCATCCTCATACTGGTGACATCCACTTCTCTGGCCCCTGAAACCTGTGCACAGTGCCTTACTGCAGTATATATAGAAGTATATGCGTCTCCTTATGTGCAATAATAGTAATGAATCAAACTGTTGTGATATTATAATTAGCACCAGCTGAAAGTTCCTTCTCGTTTTACATTCGTATGAATGAGGACTTCCAATATTATTTTCCATTACTGTGTTTGTTCTACATAGATTATATTTTAGGTAAGGTGGATAAGCCACAAAAGTAATAGAAAGAGTTGAGCCAAGTAGGGGTTAAGGTTAGATCTAAAAAGTGAATTTAGAAGTCGATTCATCAAAACCGAAATACCATGTAACTCGTGCAACAAATAATGTGAAAATACGATGACTCTTTAACATTCAAAAATAGTTCGTTATTTTTTTGACATTTGCAAGTTTTACATTTTAATACATTAGATTACATTATTGAATCAAATGACATTTATTAAAATTCTAAATATCTAAAAATAAATTTAGAAAGATTTAAAAACAATGCCCTTATGATGTTGCTATGAATGAGCTAAATGGCAATGACATATTCATGTGCACTATACAAATAGTCAATATTCTTAATATTCATATAAGTTGTCTCTTTTGTGAGCACTGCTGTTTTGGCTTCCTCGGAGCACTGTTCACAGGAGAGGGAAATTTTGATTGATACAGTGTCACTGGAAGAGATGTCTTGATAGCTGTTCTTTGGATAACAACTGACTTCAAAACTTGACCGTTTAAACAAGCACCGTGCGTGAGATTTGAAGATGCAAACACCTTCAAATTAGGAATTACTGGAGTTTCATTGTAAATCATCAGGACGCGGAGGTGCAAACTGAACACAGGCATTTGACTAATAAAAGTGATAAAACAGAAGAAGAGTCCTGTGCAGGTGGTGAAGTAAACTATCAGTAAGAAGATAGGAAGAGCAAGGATTTAGGTATGTGGAAAATATAGGGACATATTTACAAGCCACTGTGCCAATGAAGCGTCACTTTCAGCGAAGCTCCGTAGCGCAATGTCCTGCACCATATTTACAAGGTGGCGTTCAGCCACTTTTCGGTGGCTTAATGCCGGCTTTGTAAATATGGGCCCCAACGCAATTTCTTATGGCAGAGGGACGTGCAAAGGGTGTTGCTGTGGGCGTACCCATGCAACACTTATTGCTTTTTGACGTTGACCCAGATTTACAAGGAAACATAAATCTGAGGCAGTGCCAAAAACTAACGATACCCCAAGGGTAGCGTTAGCATGGCACAACGAGGAGAAATACCTTTATTTCTCCTCATTTTTGCTTTTCTCATGTGTGCAGCATTCTGCAGCACACATAGAAACTGTAAACCACCATGAATGATTGTTTATGTGCAGGAAAATGTCCCTTCCACACATAAACAATCATGCCCTGCAAAGCGGGCACCCCTGCCCTATGGCACAAGGGTGCCTGTGTTGGCGCTAGGCAGCTAAATTAGGAACCTGAGCTAGGGGAAACACAGGGGTGCTCCATATTTTGTGAATACAGTGCATCCCTGAGTTTCTGATCTGATGCAGTGCGGCACTGCCAATTTTGGCGGAGCACCGCACTGCACTACTTTCATGTAAATATGCTGCAAAGTAGGTTACAAAGGTATATGGGATAAGAGGACAGGGAATTCAGATAGCTGTAACTTACACATGAAGAGACATAACAATATTGGCAAATTGGATAGTGAATACATTCTAGAAGGCTGGTCCGTAGTGCCCATGTGGCTGGGTGATAAGGTTAGAACACCATACAGAAATTAAGGAAGCAATGATTACATTTATAAGACACTACTTGTGAAAATGTATCTTGGTGCCAACTGCTGCAGGAGTGCTCATGCTGTGCCTTTGGAAGCTGTGTAGAAGGTCTTGAATTTGGATCTCTCAAGTTCTGGTAGCCATTGAAAAACCTACAGAACTGAAGAGAGGTGTTGCTGGTCTAACATGTTCTCCTCCAGGCAGGGTCTGATGACCCTATGCATCCACCACATAAATTAGCGTTTGACTTCATGGTCATAGGTTCTAATCACAATGGGTCCGCTCAAATTTACATCCTTCTGAGGTCAATAAAACGAATACCACTCAGTTGAGTAGCATTAAAACATCTGTTATTCAGTACCTTGATCCGAAAGGGTGAAATGAATGTTTTACAAAATACACACCACAGCAAGTGACCATGATGAAATGCATTCTTGAATACTGCATTCACTTCAGTAGTAAAGGAAAGTTTGCCATGAAACAGCACCACAACTTGATGAGTTTCTAAACTGGACGAGTAAAAGCCTCTTTTGAGTGAGGCCAATGAAAGCCAGAGAAGAAGGGATTTTGGGGCACATGAACTGAACCTCATTTTTCCCGCTATTAAGACAGAGATGGTTCAGCTGTGATCTATTCTGGAGGGCTTTCCAGTTACTGGCCAGTTGGTGGTATACTTGTTATGGCTTTAGATGGATCTCAGTAACATATCTGCAGACACTTGTCTTTTTAATGGGGTTCTTGTAAGTCCGAGCTAGAGAAGCCATATAGATGTTAAAAAGTTTGTTGGACTTCAGATGATTGTGAAGGTTATATTCCAACTAAACTTGTTAAATGTATTTGGGCAGAAAAAGAATTTGTATAAGTAAAGTCAGTGTCTCGGACTTCTGCAGGTAGGCACAAAGATTTTACCAGGTCATTGTTGATGTCAAATGCCAATGAGAGGTCCAGCATAGGTCATCGGATCAGCGACAAGCAGGTCAGTGACAACAACAGCAAAAACGCAGAGAAATACACAGATCTCTTCAGGAGCCCAACGGGACATTGATATTACATGTAGTGACTCCAGCCACACGTTTTCTTAAACCTTTTTCTTTTTTACTCCAGCGGGGCTAGCGAGCAAGTATGGGGAAGCAGAAAATCTGCAGCTCTCAACCCGCTACTGAATCTATGGGCTTCACATTAAACAATTTTCTGGTTAGAGTGGTTGGTGTGATTTCTAAAGAAATAGACCGGGTGGAGAGACACTTATTATATCTCTATATTAAAGGCCAACTGCCATCTAAATGAGGGGAAGCCAGAGCCAGTCTTATTGGGGGGAGGCCCCTTCAAATTTGCTTCTTGAGCCAAACCAGGTGACTGTGGATCTAGATTTGCCTTCTAGGAATTAGTCTGACCCCCCAGGCAAAGTGTATGGAGGGAAAGGGACCCAGAAGCCCACTATAAAAGTTGTAATAACAAATCCCACAATTCCATCAAGGACTTTAGTGTTGATCTGCTTGGAATGGATAGGGGATGAAAGAGGGGGATATGTGTAGGGACACCTTATTTATGAAATTAAAATGTGTAATTGAGTCATGTTAAAGCCATTTAGTGGAGTGCTTAATTCATGCTGAGGGGACAATTAAAAATGTAGGTCCCAATCCCATAGGAAAACTGGCTCCAGTGACCCTTCGTTGGTCCCTCCATGCCTGTCCTTGCCCTGGTCACCAGTCATCTCCCTCCATAGTCAGTGAGCGAATGGAGCCCTCAGTTAATAATGGATGCATACCTGCATCTGTGAGAGAGTTACTTAGGAGACCAGCAGTTAGGGGCACATGGACGAATGGGGACCTCAGGATTAATGATCTGCTGTACTCTTTGTCTCGTCTGCATCTCCCCCAGACACCTGACCCTACCTGGTAATCCTTACTAGTGTGCCAGTCCTCTTTCCCAATAATGATGAATCAGCGTCTTATTTAAATAATAAAGTGAGTCATTGGCTTATGAGAAATTCCGCTTTTAATATTGCTGGTTATGAGTGTATTTTCATCTTAAGGGGAGTGCCTTTTCTCAAAACCCTTTCTTAAAAATACAAGACATATTGCATAATGATTAATTTTAAATCTCCTAGGAATGACCTGGAAAATCCTGTCTCACGACTGTTCTTGCTTCTTAATGCAAGATCAAGTTCTTGTACTACCCTTGGGCTTCGTTTACTTCCACCTCCAGGCCCCAAAAAGTTGCCCAGACTTCAGGTGCTAGCCCCACGTCTTCTCTATAATACCTAGTCCTATTACCACTTCTAATCATTTTAATTTAGTGTGTGATCTAATTCATCTGAATTGTCAAGTGCCGGAGGTATACCAGCCGAGCAACACACTTGGTCAGCCCTGAGTCAAACCACATCAGCGCAAATCTAGTTTATGGAAATGATAGTAATAAGGAAGGGTCTACTCCATCCTGCAATGCCACTGAGCATGAATATCCATAAAGAAACCCCTGCTCTCTGTTCTAATCATGCAATAAATCTAAAATCATTTAGTCAGAGTTCAAAGTGAGGAGTGAGATTGGTTGGGATGAAATCTTAAGGAAATCCGGAGGCTAGAAATGGGGTCTCAGGTTGGCAGTATATTTGCACTCTGTCCAAGCAGGGACTCTCACTCCAGTCAGGGTAAGGGAGTTACACTCCTAAGACAACCCCTGCTCACTCCCTTGGTATCTTAGAACAAGCAGTCAGATGTATCTCAAAGGCAACGTGTAAAGTATTTGTACCACAACACACAGAAATACAGTGAAAACCCTACAAAATGGACAACACACCAGTTTAGAAAAATAGGCAATATTTATCTAAATTAGATAAGAACATAACAACAAAAATCCAACATACACACATCAGGATATTACTTTTTAAAATAAGAAGAGTCTTACTCAATAGAAAACAATGGAAATGTTGTTGTTACACAAAGTACCGGGTTTGTGTCAAATATAAAGCTGCATGGGCTAGGGTGCATAGAAAAAGTCAGCGATGCATCGATTCCTTACTCGCAAGTGAGGCCATGCGTAATTTCTTCTTCGGTCAGGTAGGCAATGCATTGATTTCTGGATGGGGCACTTCGGAGTTATGCAGGCTTGCGTTGATTTTTGACATCCAGCTATGATGCATGAGGAATACGGCCACACAGGATTGGAAAACGGCACTAGGTAGGGTTTGCGTCGTTATCAGCAGCCATAAGCAGGTGTTGTATTGTTTCAGCAGTGGTGATGTAGGTGATGTGTTGATTTCCCAGCTGCGATGCAGGTGGTGTGTCAATTTCAGCTGCAAAGCGGGCGGCGCATCATTTTTTTCAGCCGCCTTTGAGGTGGTACATTGAAATTTTCCCCACACAGTGTCCGGTGCGTGGATTTCAGTCCTTGTTCTGCCAGCTTCACCTCTTGTGGGCCCAGGGAGTGGGTAGGGCACCATTTGGCAGGGCAGGAGTCTCAGCAGAGAGTCCACGTGCTGGCAGAGGAAGTCTTTGATGGCCCTGAGACTTCAAAACAGGAGGCAAGCTCAGCCCAAGCCCTTGGAGATTCTTCTCAAGCAGGAATATGTCAAAAAGTCTAGTCTTTGTTGGATTCCTCAGGCAGAAGCAGCACCTGCAGGATAGCCCAACAAAGCACAGTCACTTTCAGGGGCAGCACTTCTCCTCAGCTCTTTTCCTTGGCAGAGGTTCCTATTGGTTCCAGAAGTAAATCTCAAAATCTGGGGTTTTGGGACCACTACATATACCCGTTTCTGCTTTTGAAGTAGGCAAACTTCATAGGTTAGTCTTGGTTGTTCACAAGATCCTGCCTTGCCTAGACCAGGCTCCAGAATCACATCAGGGGTTGGAGACTGAATTGTGTGAGGGCAGGCACAGCCGATTCAGGTGTAAGTGACCACTCCTCCCTCCACTCTAGCCCAGATGGCTAATCAGGATATGCAAGCTACACCCCAGTTTTCTTTGTGTCACTGTCTAGTGGAGATCCACAAACAGCCCAACTGTCAGTCTGACCCAGACAGGGAATACACAAGCAGGCAGAGTCACAGAATGGTTTAAGCAAGAAAATGCCCACTTTCTAAAAGTGGCATTTTTGAACTGACAATTTAAAAACCATCTTTACCAAAAGATGTGTTTTTAAATTGTGAGTTCAGAGACATCAAACTCCATATTTCTATCTACTCTCAAAGGGAAACTGTACTTAAATGATATTTAAAGGCAGCCCCTATGTTAACCTATGAAAGAGATAGGCCTTGAAACAGTGAAAAACAAATTCGGCAGTATTTCACTGTAAGGACATATAAAACACATCAGTACATGTCCCGCCTTTAACATACACTGCACCCTGCCCATGGAGCTACCTAGGGCCTAACTTAGGGGTGCCTTACATGTACAAGAAGGGATGGTTTGGGCCTGGCAAGTGGGTACACTTGCCAGGTCGAATTGGCAGTTTAAAAGTGCACACACAGACACTGCAGTGGCAGGTCTGAGCCATGTTTGCAGGGCTACTCATGTGGGTGGCACAACCAGTGCTGCAGGCCCACTAGTAGCATTTGATTTACAGGCCCTGGGCACCTCTAGGGCACTTTACTAGGGACTTACTAGTAGATAAAATGTGCCAATCATGGAAAAGACAATTACACATACAATTTACACAGGGAGCAATTGCACTTTAGCACTGGTCAGCAGTGGTAAAGTACTCAGAGTACCAGAAACAGCAAAAACTGAGCCCAGCACACAGTCAAAACATGGGAAGCAGAGGCAAAAAAGACAGGGGAGACCACACCAAGGATGCCAGGTCTAACACCGGAAATGCAAGAAGGTGTCAGCAAAATTAAGGCTTCATCAGGAGTTCTCCAGAAAAAGGAATATATGTGAAGCTTCACACTTGCAAGAACAAGGGAAGCAGAGTGGTAGGTACCCCTCAAAGTCTAAGGGAAGTCTGCTATAACTTCCAACAACATGAGCAAACAGAACCTTCAATGTTTATGTTATCTTCTGCTCCCCTCTGAAAACCAATCAGCTTCAGATCCGTTGTCTTCATTTGCAACACTTTCTCACAATTTCTCATCCTACAGAACTCAGACAATTACTGTAACCCTGAATATCCCTCGTTCCTGGTGCCGACTAAATAAAAGACTTCAGCTGCTCATTAGAGCTTCATGTTTCTTTCCAAGATTTCTTCTCTCAGACCTCACTATCAGCAACTAATACATACAACACTGCTCCTTTTATATAGCTAACAAAGCCTTGAAATGCACCTGCAAAGAAAGAGAACACACTATCCAAGCAAAACACATTTTAAAATTAAAGCCTTCAGTCAGGTAATGTTAGCCTGACTCTAACTAAACATGTTAATATGCATTTCAAAAACATAATTATGGATGGACACTTTAACTTTCAAAATAAGCATGAAATATAAAGAAGAGAAATACATGTTAGTTCAATAAATGGAACTTAAAGTGTAAATACATAAAACGTGAATATTGAAGAAATGTGAGCATTTTTTATAAACATTAGTGTGCACATTTATAAATCTTCAGTTTTTCAGTGATCACATTGCATTAATATGTTTTAATATCCATCAATGTTAATAATGTTAAGGCACACAGTAAACATAGGGGGTCATTCTGACCCTGGCGGTCTTTGACCGCCAGGGCGGAGGACCGCGGGAGCACCGCCGACAGGCCGGCGGTGCTCCAATGGGGATTCCGACCGCGGCGGTAAAGCCGCGGTTGGACCGGCACCACTGGCGGGGTCCCGCCAGTGTACCGCGGCCCCATTGAATCCTCCGCGGCGGCGCAGCTTGCTGCACCGCCGCGGGGATTCCGACCCCCCCTACCGCCATCCAGATCCCGGCGGTCGGACCGCCGAGATCCGGATGGCGGTAGGGGGGGTCGCGGGGCCCCTGGGGGCCCCTGCAGTGCCCATGCCACTGGCATGGGCATTGCAGGGGCCCCCGTAAGAGGGCCCCTACATGTATTTCACTGTCTGCTGCGCAGACAGTGAAATACGCGACGGGTGCAACTGCACCCGTCGCACAGCTTCCACTCCGCCGGCTCGATTCCGAGCCGGCTTCATCGTGGAAGCCTCTTTCACGCTGGGCTGGCGGGCGGTCTGAAGGCGACCGCCCGCCAGCCCAGCGGGAAAGTCAGAATTACCGCCGCGGTCTTTCGACCGCGGAACGGTAATCTGACGGCGGGACTTTGGCGGGCGGCCTCCGCCGCCCGCCAAGGTCAGAATGAGGGCCATAGTGTCAAATGCTAATATGTAATATGGGCAATGATGATGTGCAAAGGATGGAGTCTAAGTTATGCCTCTCCAATTCCCCCTCTGATGGCGATGTCAGCCATCACAATACCACACACGTGAATCCATATCAGGTGAGTCAAGACCTGTCTAGCATTTTCCAGATATTTCAGTTCATCATAAAATCTACATTGGCTTTCCTTCATTTCCATATACCTTCTAGTTCTTTTCAATCTCTTCAAATGTTTTCTTTCCTTCCTTGCCTTTACGTACTTATACCCCTGAAGATGATGAACAGACATATCACACAGATAGCAATAACAATAGGACGTCTCAAGACAGAACCCACTATTCCACTTCTTAGTTTTTTAAACCATCTGCCAGTGCTAGAAAACCCATCTCCAATTAGTTCCCAAACACTTGGAGCTTCTAATACCTGTAAATCTCCTTTCAGATCTGTAATGTTCTTAATGAATTTTTTCAAGTCCTTGTTCTTGTTGGGGATGTGGGTGCACCATTACTGGACTTTTAACATCCTCCAGACTCTGCCCTCTTTTGCAAGAAAGATGTCTAGCACAAGACTATTCCTCAAAACCCTGGATCTCATAGCTATCATTTCAGTATCTATAACCAAAAAGGAACTTGTTGTACTCGTTATCAATTCATTTACCATAGTGGACAACTTTCTCATCTTGAGACATTCAAGATTACTCCAACATTTGGGATTACTGCACCAAAAGTGTCTCTCATAATTTCAACAACGCTGACACTTGGCTTAGGATTACTCAGAAGTTCCACATGATAGATCTTTGGGAAAATCATGCTCAAATAGCATGTACCATACCATCCTTTGGGCAGTTTGAATATGCACAATCCTCACAAACAAAATAAACTCCAGGAATGACTGGATTACATCCTCACAAGATGCAAGCCAAAAATCTCTATATTTGGAATCATGATCACACTCACTCTTACCCATGAAAAGTTTGTTAAGGAAAGATTAATTCCTACTCACACATAATTTCCCTTAGTGCTGTCAGTCTAAAAGAAGGGTTGACATACCTCTTAACTCTTGTTGGTTCGCTTCTTCCTCATCCCCTTGTCCCTTATATCTCTCATCCCATACTATTTTTCCCCTTCACCCATTGCTCTCTTCCCATCTTCTATCGAATGTAAAACTTTCTTCTCAACTTCAGTTAAAGAGCATGTCAAATTGTGGCTGTGCACATAAGCCATATCCAGCGTCATGATCGGTTTAAGAAAACTGTCAACTGTCTCCATTGTCTTAGCATGGAAGTGATGATTCAAATGCTTCAGTAAATACTATATCATAATTTGAAAAATAATACTGAAAGTGTCCCATTCCATAAAACAACCTTAACAGAAGAATACACATAACACCATATGCAAGAGTCATATGGTAAAAGGTAATTCCCTTTAAAGCTGACACAGGTAACTGCATAAAGACAGAACAGTTTTTTGCATCCATAGTGTCAACATATTCATAAAGTAATTTAAAATAATCATTTGATGAATACTCTACTCTAGATGCATCTACTTGTAAAGCTTTATAATATAGTTTGTGCAAAATATTATCCATAGTACTCAAGATCAAGAAGGTAACACTAGGCTGAAGCTCAGTTACTGTTGAAAGTGTGTGTGAAGATAATGCTACAAAATAATGATTATTACCACAATAGTTACAAGCAGCACTCCTAACATAAATCTATGTCTATTTGTGTTATTAGTTTCCATAACTTCTCTAGAATCAGACCTTTGTGTAGAAATTGGCAACAAACAGAGCTTTCTCTGTATTTTTACCTGTGCAAACGGCAAAACAAAGTTCAGTATCTTGCAATGAAATTATGTGCAAAATCTTTGTGAGACCTCCATAGCCCCACTCCACACCCTTCTAAATGACAACGTTATGCTCCTTCTGTTTCCTTTGGATTCTTCCTAATTCTGTTTAAACAATGTCATTTTTATTATTTTCAAATCAAAATTCAGTTCAAATGTCTCAACTCAGTTGGTTCATCAAGGGTGCAGTGTGGACTCAGTTCAGGTTGCAGTTGAAATTTACGCTGGCTCAACTGAGATGTCACTTTTGTCTTTCTAATCACAGGTTTCCCCTCCATCATCATTATCAGCAAAGTACATCTACTCAGGGGTTGAGTACCTCCAACATGGCACGCTACCTCTTTTTGTTCTCACGAGTGCTCGTTGCTCACTTTCAATGACACTCTGGTCAGATTCCTCAGTATCCTCTGGGACAATGCTAGGCCCTCATTCCAGAGGCACTCACAATCTCTCTTTGTAGGGACATGCCTCCTTTTGCATGTTCACCCACACATTTTTGGACTGATGCTGCTGTTATTCGACTCTGAGAGTGCAATGAAACCTGCTAACCAGACCTCAGGGCCACTGTTTTAACCTCATACCACATGCATGCCAAATTGGATAAAACCAATTAGAATGGCCTGGCTTCCCTATAAGTCTCTAGTAAATGGTACCCAGGGTACCAGGGCATGTAAGGCAGAGTGTACACTCTGGGATGCAGCACTGTGTGTGCCACCCTTCATGTGACAAGGTACAAGATGACTCCCAGCCTGCCACTGCAGACCAGAAGGGCATTGTTTTCACTGCCAGCTCGACTTTGCAAATTTTACCAATGGCAAAGCCACCTTATCCCATAACATTATATATAAGTCTCCCTTAAGGAAGACTATAGGGTCCATTTATAGGGAGCATGATTTTGTTAAGTAGGACATATGTTTTACGATATGTCTTAGCAACAACACTTCCAAATTAATGTTTTGCTGTGGGTAAAATTGGTAGCCCAATTTGGTAAAGCAGAGTTATCGGGTGGCATCTCAACCCGGCTAACTTTTGACTGGGACTACCAAACTGGGTCATGTGAGGTATTAAATTCATTATTGCATTAAATGCTATCTGATGCTCAGGTCAGAAAAACTTAACTATTAAAGATAGGCAGCTTTCAGAAAGTTGTCACTCTGTACTCTGTTCGTCCAGTAGCCTCACAAAGACATAAACACACACAAATAGCTTTCTGACCACCTGAGGACACTGTTGAATGACTCCCATGCCCAGGAACAAAGGCAGTGCTGCAGCATCGGGCGGTTAGCCCAGAGGCGTGCTTCAAAGGGGGAGCCACATTTGATGGGCAACTCGGCCCAACCCCCTTGGTAAGGATGCCTTTTGTTCCTGTAGACAGCTTGGAGACAGGGTTACAGAGGGGAACTCTCCCCCAAACATGTTTTAATGTGGGCATGTTGTCCCCAGGTAGTTATTGCATATATCTTGCCACTACCAAGCACCGGGTAACTCTTAGGACAAATCGGAGACAGTGAAAAGATGCACCCGTGTTTGCTGGACCCGTGAGTGTTGGTTGTAACAGAAGAGGGACAGCAGCCTCCACAAAAGACTAGCACCTTGACCGTTGTGTTGCAAAAATGCAACGTCTGCATCGGTAGCCCTTCGAATCTTGCAAAAAGGGCTTAATAGGACCCCAAGATCCATGGACAGTCACCCCCACACACCTGTGGACCTAGGACTCGACCGGACTTCACCCCCGTCAATAACACAGAATCAGCAGCATCCATGAGCATCTTTGAGCCTGTGTCCCTCAGCATCAGAACCATTCCATTACCGTTTTTGACGCTCATCCTGGAAAGTCTGGATCTTGCTCTAAGAACACTCTTTTTGCCAGGTAATTGTCCAAAGTATCCTTTCTGGTCTCCTAGACCTGTGTCCTGCTGGACTTGGTCACCCAACTCGGTCTAGAATTGTCATGAGCTGAGTCTAGCTCAGGTAGCGGTTAAGGCCAAGACTCCTCAAATGTCAGTTCATCAAGTCCATCCTCAGGCTGAGGATGTGCTATTACTCGCTGTCTCTCAGTTGTGGGTTGCACTTCTGGAAGAGATACTCTCACATCATCAAGAGGACACTCCACTCTTTGAGTGTGGGCTAAATGAGTTCAGTTGGGGAGACCCCCAGCTGTATTCATCACTAAAATAATCTGGTATGGTCCACACCATGTGAGCCCCAGACATGATTTTCAAACATGTTTCTTTGCCAGGACCTACTTGCTAAGACTGAGGTCATGGTACCGCTCCTAACTTGGAGAGGCGGTAACAGTTTCATCCTGGCCGGTCACAGGATGGACCACATCATCTAGTCTCTTGCAGTAATCAAGAACTATGTCATCCTTAATGTTCACAAGTGCATTTGCAGGCGCTGCAAGAAGCCTTATGGCTCTTCCTATAATTATCTCATGAGACGACAATCCTGTTTTTCTGTCAGGGACACTACAAATGCTCATTAACACAAGAGATAAAGGCCCTCATTATGACATTGGTGGTAAATCCTACTTACCGCCATGCTGATTGCTTCCAACATACCGCCACGGATATCCGCTTACCATATTATGACACACACATACCAATCTGTCACTATACAGCCATAGACACAACTCCGCCACACCAAAGGTCAGTGACAAACTGGCAGTATTAAAACCCACACCGTTACGCCAACAGCAAAACGCCCATCACATTATGACCCACGAATCACCATGGTGGACATTGTCCGTACACACCGCTGCCCTCAAAATACACACACTCAAGCAAAACAACACCACATTGGACAATTCAAACTACACACCTGACACACATACTCACACCACACCCACACACCCACACCACTATAAAACACACACCCACAACCCTTTAGGAATACAAACCATTGCCAACAGAAAGAGACAGCAAGAGCACACACAAATCATGAGCCACATACCACCATCACCTATACACCGCCCACGTACTTCACAGCACACACCCCTACATATCACCCTACACACCCTCACCCACACTACTCACACACTACCCATTGCACCACAACAACACATCAGGAACCTCCGGACAGTCGGACAGCCGGTTACCCAAGCCCAATCACACACCACCACAGAGCCTCCCACCTCAGGAATCACCACTACAGCACCCACCCAGTGGGCCCATGCCTGTGTCCCCTCGACAAGTCTATCAGCAGTGTGTCTACCTCTACAGGGACCGCAGTGCACCCCACAAACCCAGGACAATCAGGGACCTGGGGTCAGTGGCAGTGGGCACACGGTTCAGGGAACAGAGGCACAGGACAACAGGGAAACTGGGAGGAGTGCTGTGCACCAGGGGGAGGACAGGCCCAGGGAACCGACTCTCCAGGAGGCACTCATCCCGACGCTGGGAGCATACAAACATTCCCAGGGTACGCTGGGCCAGATCATAGACAAGTTGCAGGAGAACATGCGGCTGGAGGAGGGACAGTACCTGGGGATCAGAGAGAAATTGAAGTCCATTAACACCACCCTGGTCTCCATTGCAAGGTTGCTGGCAGACATGGCCAACATTATGAGAGAGGCAGTGTCCGACCAGCGGGTTCCTGCTACTAGCCAGACTACGGAACAGCCCTCCACCTCCGCTGCCTCTAGTGGACAGGAGGTCCTACCACAGGACCAACAGGCCACCAGCAGCACTCCCCTGGCAGAAGGAGAACCACCCTGCAAACATTCCCTGCGATCCAGGCAGAAGCCAGAGACTACTGCCAAGACCTCCGCCAGGAAATAAGAGTCTCCTGATTGTCACCCTTGTATCCCACTCTGTCACCCTGTCCACATTGAACTGTCATTGCTCCACTTCCTATGCCCCCTTGGACAATGCACCTGTGGTACAAATAGACTGGGCTCTAATATGGACTTTCCTCCATCATCACCCCAGCACTTTGCACTTCCCACTTTTCTTCAGAACACTGCAATAAACACACTTTAAAAAAATACAACAATGGATTATGTCAAATGATTTAAGCATGTATTCATTTAACAAGGTTTAAACATTGCAATTCAACTGTACAGTAATGTATACTTAGTAAAGACCTGTAGGTGGCTGCAGTGAGCACACCAGGAGCGATAGAGGGGCACCAATATCTGCAAATAAAGATGCCAAAGGGTACAGTGAGTGGCCATAGAAGTAGGAAGTTAGAGCCTGCCAGTGACAATGTCAAACATTAAACTGTCAATGAAATGTGAAGCACTGTCTTACCTGTGTGTCATTGAAAGTATTGCGGTATCACTACAGTTCTGTTGTCCTCATCCTCATCCTCTGCCTCCTCATCTTCACTGTCCACAGGGCCCACTACTGTCACACGGCCATCTCCAGCCTCCTCCTCTTGCAGAAAAGGCACATGGCATCTCAAGGCAAGGTTGTGCAACATACAACATGCCACAATGATCTGGCAGACCTTCTTCGGGTGAATAGCACAGGGATCCACCTGTTAGATGGAGGCACCGAAACCTCACCTTCAGGAGGCCAAATTTATGTTAAATTATCCTTCTTGTTCGCCCATGTGCCTCATTGTAATGTTCCTCTGCCCTTGTCCTGGCATTCCTCACAGGGGTCAGTAGCCATTAGAGGTTGGGGTAACCAGAGTCACCTGCAAATATCGAGGGACAACTGTTAGCCACACACTAACCCTTATGGCCCACACCATACCCATACACCAACACCCACTGGGTGGGAACCAGGGCTCACCTATTAGCCACACCCTGTGCCTCTGGAGTTGGCCCATAACATTTGAGATGCTGCTATTCCTCAGGATATAGGCATCATGCAGTGACCCAGGGTACTTAGCATTGACATGGGAGATGTACTGGTCTGCTAAACCCACCATCTGCACATTCATCTAGTGAAAACCTATTGGATTTCTGAAGACCTGTTAATTTCACCGGTGGGAGGAAAAATGCTATATGTGTTCCATCATTAGCCCCAATAAGGTTGGGGATATGTCCCATTGCATAGAAGTCAGCCTTCGCTGTGGCCAAATCCTCCACCTGGGGGAAAACAATGTAGTTGCACATGTGTTTAATCAGGACATCCTGTACTCTTGTCAGCACGTTTGAGAACATTGGCTGTTACATTCTTTCTGCCAAGCCCACTGTCACTTGAAAAGAACCAGTTGCCAAGAAATGGAGCTTGCACAAGAGGGGGGATCCCAGTGGGGTGACGGATAGTAGATATCGGGAATGGCTCCAACTGGGCACATTGCTCTGTGATTGTGGCCCTGTTAAGTCTGTAGTTGAGGATAATGTGCCTGTCCTCCATTGTTGCCAAGTCTACTAGGGGTCTGTACATGGGGGGATGTTTCTATCTCCTATTCATCCTCAGCGGGTTCAATTTATGGGGCAAAAGAGTGAGGTGCCGGTCATTATCTGTACATTGTAACCACTACAGTTCAATGCATGATGTGATTTTTATAATTGATTAGTGGCATATGTCCTGAATTGTCAGAGTCACCAGATCCTCGGGGTCTGTGCACGTTCCCGACACGTCCACCACTGAACAGCTCCAAGACTCTGATAGATAAATCACAGAGACTGAGAAAGTTCAAGAGGGGAAGAGGGGATTAGGAAGGGAACAGCTGGGAAGGAGACCTGTAGTAAGAAAAAGGTTAGAACACACAATATGAAAATTATATCTCCTAAAATCAATACTAGACTATGATTCTAAGCCTAGTCACTCGGAAAACATGAACAATCTAAGAGTTAAGTTTAAAATGACTAAGTTTCAAGATGGCCGGATACCTGTAAGGGAATCAAGATGAATTAAATGAAAACTTTCTTATTCAAGTACTTTCCTTTACATGAGAATCAGAAAAAACATTCTGACTAAATTTTAAACCAGTCATATAAATCCTGTTTTGAGAATGTATTCTAGGACCATACAATATTGCATCTCAAAATTCTGGCCTTCTGTGTACTCTTAAAATGTTTCAACACAAATTGCGCATATTGCAGATATATATATATACATATACAGTAGTAAACACCATAAAAGGATTGTGCACCATGAATAACACAATATGGATTCAGGAAACAAATCACATAACTTGTCAACTCGAATATTACATAATAAGGGGCATATTTATACTCTGTTTGCACCGAATTAGTGTCATTTTTTTTACTCTAATTCGGTGCAAAACTAACTCCATATTTATACTTTGGTACTAGACCCCTCTAGCAACAAATTTATGGAGTTAAAGTCATTTTTTGAAAGTGGAGACTTACCTTGCCTTAATGAGATGCAAGGTAGGCGTTCCCGTGCAAAAAATGACTCTATGGACTTAACGCTTTTTTTAGTCGCATATTTATACTCTGCAGCATATTTATACTCTGTTTGCACCGAATTAGCATCATTTTTTTTACTCTAATTCAGTGCAAATCTAACTCCATATTTATACTTTGGTGCTAGACCCATCTAGCACCAAGGCCCTGATTTATACTTTTTTTGCACCGCATTAACCTCATTTTTTGACGCAAAAGTGGCGCAAACTTACAAAATATTGGCCCTTATTTTTGCTTTTTGCTGCAAAACTGCACTAACTCAGTTTTGCACCAAAAAGTTTAGCACTGGCTTGCACCATTTCTGTGCACCAGCCGGGCACCATATTTATGGAATGGTGCAAGCCGGTGCAAAGGGTAGGCTAGAGTTTTAAAAAATGACTTTAGTCGGGTGGGGCTGGCAGTATAGAAGAAGAGGGTTTAGCACCAAAAAATGGCTTTAGGCAGGTTAGAGTAAAAAAAAATGACTCTAACCAGATTAGCGTCATTTTATGGTGCTAAACCTACCATGCCACATGACTCCTGCCTTAGAAAAGGCAGGAGTCATACCCACCACCCCAATGGCCAGCACAGAGGACAGGGGTCCCCTGGGCATGGCCATTGCACCCTGTGCCATGTATGGGGGCCCATTTCAGGGGCCCCTATGGCACTTTAAAAAATAAAATGCACTTACCTGTACTTACCTGGGATGGAATCCCCCATCCTCGCAGTCCCTCTAGTGTGGGTGGGGGTGCCCCTGAGGCCTAGGGAGGGCACCTCTGGGCTTATTCCATGGTGTTCCACCATGGAAATAGGCCCACAGGTCCCCTAACGCCTGCCCTGACCCAGGTCTTAAAAAATGGGGACGGGGCGTGGCTTCGGGCGTCAAGATGGCGGTCGCACTCTGAGAGTGCTCTGGACCCCTCCGTCATCCGCCCGTAGTTAGAGTGGCCTGACCGAGCCGGAGACGTCGTTTTGACAGTCCTTGTGACCCCTGGGCCCCTGAGAGGCTCCGGCGAGGAACTCCTGGCGAAAGCAGCCCCCGTTGTCGAGCCGCGACCGTCCCGTCCCCGAAAACAAAATGGCGGCCGGGACTGACTTCCGCGGCTGAGCTGGGGCCGGACCGGTGATCCCCCCGGACGCGGCCGCGCTGGAACAGAGGTGCGACGGGGTAAGAAGGGGACCCTGGATAGGGTTGAGGCTACGACCCTAGCGCGGCTCCCGCGGCGTGTGGGGGCGGCGCCACTGCGTCTGGAGGAAGAGTGCGCCGTGTGGATGAGGCTGCGGCCGTGCGCAAACTTGGGGACAGCGGCGGAGGGAGCTAAGCGGCTGCGCTGTACCCGGGACCCCGCTGGCCGGAGCTGGAGCGGCGGAGGGGCGGTTGCAGAGAGGGACTCCCTGGTGCCCTGAGTGACGGCGGAGGCATGCCAGGGGTCCACGGAGCGCGGCGGAGACATCGAGGCAGGATGAGGCTGTGCTAAAGTTACCGATACGGCCGAAAAATCAGCACTGCGATCCGAACTAACGGAAGGGCAATGGCCCTGAGTGACCTCATGGCGTCACTGGAGCAGCGTAATTAACACCGGGGCCGGTCGAGGCTTTACTGAAGGTACCGACTCGAAGTGAAAACGGGGTGCGGGAGGGGAAAGGAGTCAGGGAAGAAAGATGCCCTACCCCCCCCCCTTGCACTTAATACCTAATGGCAATTGGCAACTGGGCCAAGATGAAACTGGACTCATCAGATCTCAAAGGTGAAGAAGATCACAGCTTGGGCCTGAATGCCTCTCCCCACGCACTCATAATCGCAGTAACAGCAAACGTGCAAGGGATGTAGACTTGATTGGAAAACTACCCGACTCCTGTCTCCGATGCCGTGATGGGGAGAGACAAGGCGAACAAGCAACCTCCATCTTCCCAGCAAAAGATTGACCAGTTCACGACACCGGCTGGCCAGCGAGGAGAGGGAGACACAGCTAGCGGAGGCCCCGCACCGGACGGAGTGAGTGCCATCCTTCAAGCCATTCAAGCATCACAGTCTGCTGTGGAGACTAAGATCGGGGAAGTACGAGAAGACGTGGATCTGGTTCGGCAAGACCTCAGAAACGCAGTGAGCCGGATCACCGAGGTTGAAACTAGAGTCTCCCAGACTGAAAACGACCTAGCTGACCTTAGAAGTAAAGTGGCCCAGCTGCAGACTCGAACTGGCGAGCTGCACCGTCGTGCGGAAGATGCAGAGAACCGATCAAGACGCAACAACCTGCGTTTCATCGGATTTCCGGAGGGCGTGGAGGATGGTGGGGCATCTGAGTTCCTAGAAAGGTGGATTAAAGCATGGATGCCGGACCAGTCCCTTTCGCCCTGGTTTGCGATTGAAAGAGCCCACAGGGCATTGGCCCCGCGCCCCCCACCGGGCGGCCCAAAACGACCAATGATTGCGTGCTTCTTTAACTTTAAGGATAGAGACAATATCCTTAAAGAGGCTAGGAGGTCGGAAGATCTTCAATGGGAGAACCATAAAATCTTAATTTTCCCAGACTATACCCGTGAGGTCCAGATCCGCCGCCGGTCGTATGAACACGTTAAGCAGAAACTTAGAGCGATGCAACTTTCATACATGCTCCTCTTCCCCGCGCGGCTCAAGGTCCTCTTGGCCGGGCGAGCACATTTTTTTGAAACACCTGAAGAGGCTTGGGACTGGCTGACGGAGGAGGGCATCGGTGCCCGGAGGGGGCCCCTGGAGCACACGGAGGGGGCCCCTCGGGTCGGACCCCTCACCCCGGGAGGCCCCCAGAGGAGCCGGAGGCGCACCAGATCCCGGAGAGGGAGACCGAAAGACACAAACAATTTGGATAACAATGAGGAAATCCGAGATTCTGGCTCACAAACAGAGAAGAAACCCACGGACCCTTCTGGGCCTCAGATCCCAGGCCAAACGGCAGATGATAACGGCCTGAGTCAGTCCCCGGTCCTTGGTTAATATGACACACTTGACACCTGCTGATGGGAGTCCAAAATGACTTGAGATGTCCGTTTCACCTATGCAGACCTTACAAGGGTCACTACAGAAGGCGTCATGCCTTTCTACTATAAGATACCTGAGACTTGGCAGGTCACCACTAATTGTAATTGATCCGACTATATGGAGGGGTCCACCACTCCACCCCAAGGACAGTCCTGCTGGCTGTCTGGTTTTGGTTGGGTATTTGGGCGACAGATGCTTCCGGGGTGGGAGTATGGGGAGGAGGGTGGTTGGGGGGAGGGGTTTTTGAAGTTAGCCTAGATAGGAAGAAGTTGCTTAGCTTCCTTATTATTTTACTGTTTTGTTTGAAATGGTCATCCCTGGGTCCACAGCCTGACACTCAGCCCTATGCACCACCTATACAATTCACGCCTGGCACTCATTAACTCAGGTTCTTTCTTGGAACGTAAATGGTCTGTTGGATAAGATTAAGAGGTCAGCAGTATTTAACACTCTCCGCAGATACTCCCCCTTAGTGGTCCTTCTGCAGGAAACCCACCTCCTTGGGACTAGGTGCCCAATGCTCATACGGGGAGGGTATGACAGAGTATACCACGCAGGCTTCTCCAGGGGCTCTAGAGGAGTAGCCATTTTACTTCACCGCTCTCTGCCTGTGGTGATCACAGCAACACAGGCCGACCCACAGGGCAGATTTGTAGTGGCTACGGGGACTCTTCATGGAACTCCCATAAATTTTATATCTGCGTATGCCCCCCCGACGAGACTTGATGCCTTCTTGCACTCGCTTCGCCGAGTGGTTGTGGGATTGCCCCAGGGGACCACCCTGCTGGGGGGGGACTTCAACGCGGTTCTCGATCCGGATTTGGATGTATCCGGCGAGATTACGGCCAGTAGATTAGCCAGGGCTTCGGCTCTTACTGGTTGGACCGAGAGCCTTGGCCTCTGCGAGGTATGGAGAACTTGGCACCCTAGGGATCGCCGGTACACCCACACGTCGGCCGCCCACCGGACGCAATCCAGAATTGATCTGGTATTCATGTCTGCTCTGGACCTCTCGAGTGTCACAGGGGCAGAGATACTCCCCCGGGGAGTCTCGGACCACGCACCAGTGCGGGTCCGACTGGGTGGAGCGGATCCCTCCAAACGCCCAGTATGGCGCCTAAACGCATGGTATTTACAAGACAAAGACTACACCCAAGAGATCAGAAATCAACTAACTCAATACTTCGATCTGAATCTGGGGTCGGTCCGCTCCCCAGGATCATTATGGGCCGCCTGTAAGGCTACCCTCAGAGGGCATGCCAAGTACCTTCTCCGTACCCGCGAGCGGGACAGGAACTCCCAGATCTCTGACCTGGAGGCCAGGGCTCTGAGACTGGAACGCCAACAAATGACTTCTTCGTCTGCCGCTGCCCTGAGACAGCTGACTATGGTTAGAGAAGAAATTAAACACATAATGCTAGATTCAGCCAGGTGCATTTGGAGAGCTTCGGTGGCCCGTATATATGGCTGGGGGGACAAAAATGGGAAGCTCCTACATTGGCTGGCCGCGCGTCCTCTGGCCAGCAGGGTTATACCTGAGATTTTGGAGCCCTCGGGCGCCCTCTCTAGGACACCAGCTGAAATCGCACAAAGTTTTGCGTCCTACTATGCCCACCTCTATGCAATGCACCCCCGCCCCGCTATTGAGAAAGAGACTCCCCTCCTGAATGAGATCACTCTCCCCAGGATCTCCCTGGAGGCAAGAGACAGGCTAGATGAAACTATTAGCCTTGCAGAGATCACCAGTGCAATCTCCAGCCTGGCATCGGGCAAGACCCCCGGCCCTGACGGATTCCCGGCAGAGCTATATAGCAAATGCAGTGATATACTGGGTCCCCACTTACTCAACATGTATGGGGAAGCCGAGAAACTAGGCCGATTTCCCACCGAGATTGACCAGGCGACAATAGTAGTGATTCCCAAAACTCAGCCCCCATCGAGACATTGTTCGGCATACCGACCCATCTCACTTCTAAACATTGAGATCAAAGTGCTTTCCTCGACCCTGGCCTCTAGACTGAAAGAGATAATACCTACACTAGTGCACCCTGACCAGTGTGGCTTTATGCCCACTCGTAGCACCAGGCACTGCATTAGGCGGTTGCATCTGGCTCTGGCACATCGCAATACTCTGTCGCACGCACACTTGGCATTACTCTTGCTGGACTTTGAAAAAGCCTTTGACACAGTGGATTGGTCTTACCTTGAACTGGTCTTGCAGAAAAATGGACTCGGTCCCAGATTCCGAGGCCTGGTGAGACTCCTGTACTCCAAACCGACAGCTCGAGTCCGGGTGAATGGAGTGGTCTCTGACCCATTCCCTATTGGCCGCGGAACCCGGCAGGGTTGCCCGCTATCCCCGTTGCTCTTCGCATTAATGATAGAGCCTCTTGCGATACTGCTGCGAGGAGACCCCCTGATCGAGGGCTGGTCCTGGCCTGCCTGTGCAGAAGACCGTGTGGCGCTATACGCAGACGATGTCCTCCTATACCTATCCAACCCGGCTAAAAGTGGCCCCCGCGTGCTAGAGATCCTGGGCCTCTTCGCGGAAGCCTCGGGGCTGATCCTGAACCCCGCCAAGTCCCTACTGGTCCCCCTACACCGCTCCGGGGATTGTGTGGACTGGCAGCGAAACATTCCAGTACGAAGAAATAGCTTCAAATATCTGGGAATGTATATTTCACTTCTCCCTGAGTTGACATGGGAACTTAACTTTACACCGTTAACCAGAAAAATCAGAAGTGATCTCCTACACTGGAGGACACTCCCCCTTAACCTGCTCGGTAGAATCGCGCTCTATAAGATGATGATCCTTCCTAGGCTCCTCTACCTCCTGCAAAATTTTCCCCATCCCATCCCTAGGAAATGGTTTGGGGAAATGGACTCATTGGTGCGTCAATTTATATGGAGCGGAGCCCGCCCACGATTAGCACTCAAAACCTGCCAGAGGGATGTATATGATGGAGGTTTGGGCATGTCCAATATCCACTCCTACCACCTCGCGACACAAGTACTTGTGATTAATGACTGGATGGGGGGTGGGTGGACAGACCCGGCGTACCGACTGGAGCTCCAAACGATGGGTTACCCACGGATTTTGGACACCCTCTATGGAGGTCCGATCTCTCGAGACGTCCCAGATGTGACCAGGGTGGTTCTACAGGGATGGCGGACGGCTCAAAAGTCAACGGGGTGGTGGGGACGACTTACCCAGCAGACCCCACTGTGGCATGGGAGGCAATTGGTGGAGGTGGCGGGCTTGGAGGGGTTTCGGAACTGGGACAACATAGGCATCTCCACACTAGGCGATGTCTGGAACGGGTCACACATACGGTCCTTTGAAGATCTCCAGAAAAACTTTTCATTAAACAAGACACAGTTCCACAGATACCTCCAGCTCCGACATGCCTTATCAGTACACATCCGAGAGGGGGAAAACATACCTGAATGCAGCCTCATGGAGGCCAAGGCATTGATGGGGAGCCTAGGTAGGGGAGGTGTTTCCCAGATATATCGCACCCTGGTCTCCGGCACCTCGGGCTCCCTGGGGGTACTTCGCCAGAGATGGGAGGGGTGGGTGGGCCCCATGGAAGAGATGGAATGGGGTGAGGCGCTAATGGCCCCGCGGGCCCTGGCGATCGCCACCCGTTTCAGATTGATACAAACGTACTTTTTGCACACAGCATACCTCACACCCGACAAACAACACAGAGCGGGCCTCCGCCCCAACGCGGAGTGCCCTCGCTGCAGAAACCTTACAGCTGACTTCTTCCACATGGTGTGGACCTGCCCGGCCATGGTAGCCTATTGGGGAGCGGTCCTGGGGGAGATTTCTGAGGTGTTGCAGGAGAATATAGAGAGAGAGCCTCTACCCCTCCTCCTCGGGATCATGGGTGACATCGAGCTAAGGAGACCAGATCGAATTTTCCTTGGGGTGGCGTGCTTAGTGGCTAAGAGGGACATAGTGGCAAACTGGAAGGCCAAGAATGCCCCATCGTTGGCTAAATGGAGACAGGGAGTGGATTGGTGTGCGCAGAGTGAAAAACTTGTATATGAGGCTAGAGGATGTCCGAATAAATATAATAGGATATGGGGGAAATGGGAAGCCGCACTAGGCTCCTGAATACTATGTTATCTGTTATCTTTAATATTAGTGCTATCTGGGATCACAGGTTCGACCAATGTTGGATGCCCGTTGGCATCGTGTTATGACCTTTGTATCATGGTTATTTTTTCTTTTGCAAAAATCAATAAAAATTCTTTATAAAAAAAAAAAAAATGGGGAAAGCAAGCTTTGCCCCATTTTTTGACCCCTCCTCCCTCCCTTGCACCATTTTTGCATGGGAGTATAAATATGGCGTTAAGGCCATAGAGTCATTTTTTGCACGGGAACGCCTACCTTGCATCTCATTAAGGTAAGGTAGGTTTCCACTTCCAAATAATGACTTTAACTCTATAAATTTGGCGCTAGACGGGTCTAGCACCAAAGTACAAATATGGAGTTAGTTTTGCACTGAATTAGAGTAAAAAAGAAAATGACTCTAATTCAGTGCAAACAGAGTATAACTATGCCCCTTAGCATCAGAAAATGATGCTAATCTGGTCAGAATCATTTATTTTGACTCAAAACTGCCTAATGTAATTTTTTTAAAGCTAGCCTACCCTTTGCACCGGCTTGCACCATTCCATAAATATGGTGCCCAGCTGGTGCTAAACAATGGTGCAAGCCGGTGCAAAACTTTTTGGTGCAAAACTGCGTTAGTGCAGTTTTGCACCAAAAAGTATAAATAAGGCCCTAAATATCTTAGAATAGTGGCATACAATAAACAACATGAAATAAACTCGAGGAGAGAATCGTGCATCTTGCCGATTCGAGTGTCACTATGTAAAATATCAAGAAATGGTAGCATGCAATGAATATCAAAGTCAAATCATCATTAATCGAATTGCGCGTCTTGCCGATTCGTAAAACACGATGTAAATGTCAAGAAATAACAGCTCACAATAAATAACAAGATCAAAGTACAATGAAATGAATCACGCTTCTTTTGCCGATTCTTAAGCCACCATGTAAATGTCAAGAAATGGAAGCGCGCAATGAACAACAAACTTAAATCCTCATGAAACGAGTTGCGCGTCTTGCCAATTCGTAAAACATCATGTCAATGTCAAGAAATAGTAGCGCGCAATTGACAACAATGTTTAAACACCATAAAACGAATTGCGCGTCTTGCCGATTCTTAAGCCACCATGCCAATGTCAAGAAATGGTAGCACGTAATGAATAACAAAGTCAAACCTTTATGAAACAAATCGCGCGTCTTGCCTATTTGTAAACTACCATATAAATCTCAAGAAATGGTAGCGCAAGTACACTGTTACTCATTTAAGAATTAAAACAAGAATATGAAAATTCTCAATAACGGTGTCGGAACAGTCCAACCACCGTCTTACCACCTGGAACAATGATCACCAATGAAGGATGAAGGGCAGAAGACTGGAAGATCCAAATAGGCCGCCGGGACCGGAGCTCAGGAAGAAGCTGCTGCTCTGCACCGGGACCTCTGAATAGTGAGCACTGGGAGTTGGGCTGGCTCTCTTTTATAGAGTCTTGGCCCAGACCAGAACCATGCCCAGGCATGTTACAGGGAAAGTCTCTGGAAGGCCCTGGAAAGGGGCCACACCCTAACACACTCTGAAAACCTGCAGCAATACATTGCAAAGGGACAGTATTTGTAAGCATATTAAAAATAAGTTTTCAGGATTGAACTCTGCAATGCAAAAGGTTAAACCACAACATCTCAGCACAATGCATAAATTACGTTGTTTTGAGAGTGCTGGGTTTTTGCATTTTTGTCGCCAATAGAGCGCGTACTGCTCTGGTGTTGACAGTACTCCCCTCTCCCAGACGCGCTCTAGGGCCTGGTTTGCTTGGATTAAGATGATGAAAGCGTCTCACAAGTACTGGAGCATGAACATCAGATGCAGAAACCCATGAGTTACTTTCAGCACCATAACCTTTCCATGAGATTAAGGGCCAGATGTAGGAAGGGTTTTGCGACTCGCAAACGGCGAAAAACGCCGTTTGCGACTCGCAAAAGCCTCTCCGCGATGCAGAAATGCATTTTGCGAGTCGAATCCGACTCGCAAAATGCATTTCCGACTCACAAATAGGAAGGGGTGTTCCCTTCCTATTTGCGACTCGCAACGCTATGCAATTTCATTTGCGACCGCAAAAGCGGTCGCAAATGAAATCGCAGTTACCATCCACTTGAAGTGGATGGTAACCCAGTCGCAAACGGGAACTTCCCCTTTGTGAATGGAAACATAAATATTTTTCAGAGCAGGCAGTGGTCCAATGGACCACTGCCTGCCCTGAAAAAAACCGAAACTAAAGGTTTCGGTATTTTTTTCCAAGTGCAGCTCATTTTCCTTTAACCTGCTTTATAAAAAAGCAGTCAAGGACATGGTGGTCTGCTGTCTCCAGCAGGCCACCATCCCCGTGAGTGCCCATACTCGCAATGGGGTCGCAAACTGCGACCCACCTCATTAATATTAATGAGGTGGGTCTTTGCGACCCCATTGCGAGTTGCAGAAGCTGTCTGAGACACCTTTCTGCATAGCAAATTGCGACTTGCAAGTCGCAATTTTAGCCCTACCTACATCTGGCCCTAAGTACCATAGATTACGCCCTCTCAGTTTAGAATCCAACACTTTCTTGACTTCGTATTCTTCTTCCCCTTGTACTAGAACAGGAGCTGGATGAGGGTGGACCTTTTGGACTGCCTTTTTCAAGAGGGAAGTGTGGAACACTGGATGAATCCGTAAGGATCTGGGCAATTGTAGTTTATAGGTCGCCGGATTAATTTGCTGAAGTAAAGCATAAGGACCTATGAATTTGGGGTTAAACATGTGCTTCTTCTTGAAGTCTATGGCCCTCATTCTGACCCTGGCGGTCTTTGACCGCCAGGGCGGAGGACCGCGGGAGCACCGCCGACAAGCCGGCGGTGCTCCAATGGGGATTCCGACCGCGGCGGTAAAGCCGCGGTCGGACCGGCACCACTAGCGGGGTCCCGCCAGTGTACCGCGGCCCCATTGAATCCTCTGCGGCGGCGCAGCTTGCTGCACCGCCGCGGGGATTCTGACCCCCCCTACCGCCATCCAGATCCCGGCGGTCGGACCGCCGAGATCCGGATGGCGGTAGGGGGGGTCGCGGGGCCCCTGGGGGCCCCTGCAGTGCCCATGCCACTGGCATGGGCATTGCAGGGGCCCCCGTAAGAGGGCCCCTACATGTATTTCACTGTCTGCTGCGCAGACAGTGAAATACGCGACGGGTGCAACTGCACCCGTCGCACAGCTTCCACTCCGCCGGCTCGATTCCGAGCCGGCTTCATCGTGGAAGCCTCTTTCCCGCTGGGCTGGCTGGCGGTCTGAAGGAGACCGCCCGCCAGCCCAGCGGGAATGTCAGAATTACCGCCGCGGTCTTTCGACCGCGGAACGGTAACCTGACGGCGGGACTTTGGCGGGCGGCCTCCGCCGCCCGCCAAGGTCAGAATGAGGGCCTATATGTTTTGTGGAAAGCCACACTTTGTCACCTGGTTGATATTGCGGTCCCTCACAATGTTTCTTGTCATAATGCCTTTTATATTTTTGTTTGGCTTTTTCTAAATGCTGTTGAATCAGTTTCTGGGTTTGATGTAAATGCTGAATGGTTTCTGACACAGCTGGAGTAAGAGAACTTTCTTGAGGAATTGTGATGGGCAAGGTGTCAGGATGATAGCCAAATAAACCAAAAAAGGGTGTAACGCCAATAGAAGTGCGGAATGAGTTATTGTAAGCTAACTCAGCTAACCAGAGCATAGATGTCCAAGAATGAAGTGCCTTTTCAGCGTAGGCACGTAGGTATTGTTTCAAAGTCTAATTTAGTCTCTCCGTTTGACCATCTGTTTGAGAATGGTGACTAGTAGATAGCGTAGATGTCACTTGGAGTGTTTTACACCATGTCTTCCAGAAATTGGAGGAAAATTGTGACCCCCGATCGGAGAGGATAACCTTTGGCAGTCCATGATAACGAACCACTCTGTTCAGTAAAATAGTTGCCTATTCACTAGAAGTGGGCAATTTTTTACAGGCGATGAAATGTCCATATTTCGTGAGACTATCTACTACCACCAGAATTACTGAATGAAGTTGAACCACTGGCAGACCGGTAATAAAGTCTAAAGAAATGTGCTCCCATGGACGACTTGGGGTTGGAAGTGGATGTAACAACCCTTTTGGTTGTGAATGACTTGTTTTAATGCGAGCACAAATTTCACAGTTGTTTACCATTGCTTTTATATCTTTTGTTAGGGTAGGCCATCAAAAATAGCGTTGGATCAGTTCAAGAGTTTTTAGAGTACCTGGGTGACCTGCCGTAGGTATAACATGCAACCAATGAAACACTATCTTGCGAAGTTTGGTAGTGGGTACGAACAAACGAGCGTCGTTGAAGGGTAAACCTTGCTTGATTGACCTTTTGGGATCTGCTTGGGCCCATGTTTGCCATTTTTCAACAGTGAAAGAGTTGCGAATTTCTTCAAAGAAATCTTCAGTTTTTATGATACATAGAACCTTGTCAGGAGCAATGATAGCTCTGGAGGCTTGAAATGCAGGCAACGTGGTAGACTCTTGACGGGACAAGGCGTCAGCCTTGCGATTATCTTTACCAGGCCGGAAGGTTACTACAAAATGAAATTCTGCAAAAAAAAGCATCCAGCGTAATTGCCGAGGGGTCAAAAGTCTGGCGGAACTCATGAATTGAAGATTACGATGATCAGTATATACTGTGACAGTGTATTTGGCACCCAACAAATGATGTCTTCATTCTTTAAAGGCGTCACGAATCGCCAGAAGCTCTTTTTCAGAAATGACATAGTTCTGTTCGGCTTCGTTCAACTTCCGAGACATATAGGCTACAGGATGAAGTTGACCATTGTCTTTATTTCGTTGTGATAAGATGGCTCCTATTGCTACATCTGAAGCATCAGCTTCCACTATGAAAGGTTGATTCGCATCAGGATGAGTCAAGACTGGGGCAGTGGAGAAAGCTTCCTTCAAAGTCGAGAAGGCTTGATCAGCTTCTGGGGACCATACAAACTTTTCTTTCTTTCTTAGTAGCTTAGTGATTGGAGCCACTGTCTGGGAGAAATGATTTGTGAACCTCCGGAAAACATTTGCAAACCCCAGGAAACATTGTACATCACGAACAGTCTTTGGGGTGGGCCAATCAGATACGGCTTTTACTTTCATTTCTGCCATCACCATACTTTGAGGGGTAAGAATATCCCCTAAAAACTCAACTGTGGTAACATGAAACTCACACTTGGTTAGTTTGCAATATAAATGGTGTTTTCGAAGGGCTGCAAGAATTTTCTTGACATGTTGGACATGTTCATTTTCATTGTCTGAGTAGATCAAAATGTCATCGATGTAGACTATGGCAAATATGTCGAGGTACTCTCTCAGAACGTCATTCAAGAAAAATTGAAATGCTGCTGGAGCATTACACAGACCAAAAGGCATGACGGTGTATTCAAAAAGACCATGGGGGTTATTCCAACTTTGGAGGAGGTGGTAATCCGTCCCAAATGTGACGGATTTACCACCAGCCGTATTACGAGTTCCATAGGATATAATGGACTTGTAATACGGCTGGTGGTATATCCGTCACTTTACCGTCACTTTTGGGACGGATTACCACTTCCTCCAAAGTTGGAATAACCCCCCATATCTTGTCTTGAACGCTGTTTTCCATTTGTCACCCTCTCTCATTCTGACCAAATGATAAGCACCTCGAAGGTCAATCTTCGTGTAGATTTTTGCTCTGTTTACTTGTTCCAATAAATCCGGAATTAGGGGTAAAGGATATTTATTCTTGATGGTGACTTTGTTCAAACCCCTATAGTCGATGCAAGTTCGAAGTTCTCCATTAGCTTTTGAAACAAAAACCAAAGGCGAAGCTGCAGGAGACTTAGAGGGGCGAATGAAGCCATTCTCCAAAAATTGATCTAGGTATTTTCGTAAATGTTGATTTTCATGTTCTGACAGGGCATATAGACGACAGTTGGGATGTATCGCACTTGGGGCTAGATCAATTTGACAGTCATAAGATCTATGAGGAGGTAGAGTCTCTGCTCCTTTCTCATCAAATACATCTTTGTGATATGAATACTGTTTGGGCAGCTGAATTTCTTTCTCCGCGGCAGTAGCTATGTAAGAGTTGCAAACTTTTGGTACTTGAATCTTTTGGAGACATTGTTCGTTACATAGCGCATATGAAAACAAGATTTTTCGTTCTGCCCAATTGATCTCCGGATTGTGATGAGTTAACCATGGCAAGCCGAGGATAATCCCATATTGGGGAGCATGGATCACGTCAAGGATGATTTTCTCTTTATGTTTCTTTCTTTGATTCTTATCTTCACAAATCATCGACAAGGGGATAGTCTGAAGAGTTACCGGACCTCCAGTCAAGAGTTTTCCATCGATTGCCTGGATGATTTCTGGGGTCTTCTTTTCAATACCTGGGATCCCCCATGCACGAACCAATTGGACATCAACAAAGTTCCCAGTAGTCCCAGAATCGACTAGAGCTTTTTTGAAATAGATCTTTTTCTTGACCTGAACTCTTATTTCCAGTTTAAGATGTCTAGATTGTGAAGGGTCCACGGTGACACCCAAGAGCAACCCTTCTCTGCATCTTGGGTGCTTTAGTTTTCCAACTCGACTGGTGCATTGGCTGCGACCTTCTGAACTGGACCTTGCTTGTTCTTTGATTTTATTGGACAATCTTTGGCAAAATGACCTTTTCGCCCACAATAAAGACATTGTCCATTTTTTCTGCGTAGGTCTTTTTCATCTTCGGTCAAAGGTCTTCTGATGGTTCCAATTTCCATCGGTTCCGGCATTCTTTCTTTCGGAGTTCTTGAGTCTCTGTTATCATGAACGCGCCATGAATATTTTTCAATCTTTTTGCACGTTCCTTTACGTTCTGCTAAACGATGACCAAGTCTCAAGACAAGGTTTATTAATTCTTGACAGTCTGTAGGTTGTGGGTCGATTTGCTCTAAGATATCTTTTAGTTCCTCTTTGAGTCCCTTGTAAAACAAGACCGCTTGTTTTTCTTCAGGCCAGGATGTCTCGGCAACCAGCCGGTTAAAGTTGGCTAAATACGACAATAGGTCTTGATTCCCTTGGCGTAAATCTAATAATTCACGATCTGCTGACTGTGTTACAGTTCTACGATGAAAATCTCTCTCAAATTCATGAAAAAAATTTCTCCAGTTGTACAACAAGGGACTATTTTTACGCACAAGAGGAATTGCCCAAGTAGCTGCATCCCCAGACAGATATGATAACAAGAAAGCTACTTTGGACTGGGCATCGGGGAAAGTATTTGGTCTGCAGGTGAAGTGTAGTTCCACTTGAACCAGGAAAGATTGCGCTTTCAAAGGGTCACCTGAGAAACGTTCTGGGGGAGCTAAAGGAATTGCAGAAGGAACATTTAGGAAAATCGGATTACTTCCAGAAGCCTGAGAAGAAGTACCTGGCCAAGACACACCTGTGGGACTTTGTTCCTTCTTCTCTACCTTATCTTACAACTGACTCACTCTCTCTGCTAAGCTAGTTGTCAATTTTTTGGATGATACCACCTCTGCTTGGAGATGGGTGACAGCCTTGACTAACTCGTCTAGCGTGGCCATACTGAGAACATACACAAGCCAGGAGGATAATAATTTGTGGGCTCACTATTCTGTCAGAGTCACCAGATCCTCGGGGTCTGTGCACGTTCCCAACACATCCACTACTGAACAACTCCAAGACTCTGATAGATAAATCACAGAGAATGAGAGAGTTCAAGAGGGGAAGAGGGGATTAGGAAGGGAACAGCTGGGAAGGAGACCTGTAGTAAGAAAAAGGTTAGAACACACAATATGAAAATTATATCTCCTAAAATCAATACTAGACTATGATTCTAAGCCTAGTCACTCTGAAAACATGAACAATCTAAGAGTTAAGTTTAAAATGACTAAGTTTCAAGATGGCCGGATACCTGTAAGGGAATCAAGATGAATTAAATGAAAACTTTCTTATTCAAGTACTTTCCTTTACATGAGAATCAGAAAAAACATTCTGACTAAATTTTAAACCAGTCATATAAATCCTGTTTTGAGAATGTATACTAGGACCATACAATATTGCATCTAGAAACTCTGGCCTTCTGTGTACTCTTAAAATGTTTCAACACAAATTGCACATATTGCAGATATATATATATTTATATATATATATATATATATATATATATATATATAGTAAACACCATAAAAGGATTGTGCACCATTAATAACACAATATGGATTCAGGAAACAAATCACATAACTTGTCAACTCGAATATTACATAATAAATATCTTAGAATAGTGGCATACAATAAACAACATGAAATAAACTCGAGGAGAGAATCGTGCGTCTTGCCGATTCGAGTGTCACCATGTAAAATACAAAGAAATGGTAGCACGCAATAAATATCAAAGTCAAATCTTCATTGATCGAATCGCGCGTCTTGCCGATTCGTAAAACACGATGTAAATGTCAAGAAATAACAGCTCACAATGAATAACAAGATCAAAGTACAATGAAATGAATCACGCTTCTTTTGCCGATTCTTAAGCCACCATGTAAATGTCAAGAAATGGTAGCGCGCAATGAACAACAAAGTTAAAAAATCCTCATGAAACGACTTGCGTGTCTTGCCAATTCGGAAAACATCATGTAAATGTCAAGAAATAGTAGCGCGCAATAAACAACAATGTTTAAACACCATAAAACGAATCGCGCGTCTTGCCGATTCTTAAGCCACCATGCCAATGTCAAGAAATGGTAGCACGTAATGAATAACAAAGTCAAACCTTTATGAAACAAATCGCACGTCTTCCCTATTTGTAAACTACCATATAAATGTCAAGAAATGGTAGCGTGCAAGTAATCTGTTACTCATTTAAGAATTAAACCAAGAATATGAAAATTCTCAATAACGGTGTCGGAACAGTCCAACCACCGTCTTACCGCCTGGAACAATGATCACCAATGAAGGATGAAGGGCAGAAGACTGGAAGATCCAAATAGGCCGCCGGGACAGGAGCTCAGGAAGAAGCTGCTGCTCTGCACCGGGACCTCTGAATAGTGAGCACTGGGAGTTGGGCTGGCTCTCTTTTATAGAGTCTTGGCCCAGCCCAGAACCACACCTAGGCATGTTGCAGGGAAAGTCTCTGGAAGGCCCTGGAAAGGGGCCACACCCTAACACACTCTGAAAACCTGCAGCAATACATTGCAAAGGAACAGTATTTGTAAGCATATTAAAAATAAGTTTTCAGGATTGAACTCTGCAATGCAAAAGGTTAAACCACAACATCTCAGCACAATGCATAAATTACGTTGTTTTGAGAGTGCTGGGTTTTTGCATTTTTGTCGCCAATAGAGCGCGTCCTGCTCTGGTGTTGACATGAATGTACAATTGTGAAATGTGACGTATTTAGGATCAATGGCCTGCCCCCGCCCTGAAATGGCGTCCGCCTGTCCTTTATGGAGGGACAGGTGGAAGTGAGGTAATTCCGCTGACATTGTACGCCATTGCGGGAGGCGGTCGGGAACTGCTGTGCAACTCCTCATTGGTTATCATTAGACCCTATCGGTTACAGTGGCCAATGGTGATGTATACCGGCGGTCACGATATGCCATTTTCTATCTGTACACTAACTTGCAACCTTACCTTCAACAGGAGAAGACCTACACTGCATGTGCTGCTGTGACATGTGTCTGGTACCTACCATGGCTCGTGTAACTGGGGAAAGGGCCCCTGCCTTCACCTCAGCAGAATAGGAGAGACAGGTGGATGGGCCTCCAGACCAACAGGTGAGTACACTGTGAGCCCGATGTATGTGGCATGAATGCATGGAGTGGTGTCTGAAGTCCTCACTTTGGGGAAGGTTGGTGGATGGGCCCTAAGTAGCATGCAGCATTTATGCTGGGCCATGTCTGTGTGTAAGTGAAATCGGAAGGGGTATGGTGGGCCATGAGTGACACAGGCAGGACGGTCTAACTAATACCTTTCTCTGTGTATATTTCTTCTGTAGGTTAGCGCTCATCAAAAGAAGGGTGTATGGCATGCCATTGCCAAGGACGTGTGGACCCTGGGGGTCTACGGCTGTCGGAACACCCACTGTCAGAAACGGTGGGAGGACTTGACATGCTGGGCACGGAAGAGGGCAGAGGCCCAGCTGGGGATGGCCTCCCAATGAGGAAAGAGTGCCCGTCAAACCCTGACCCCCCTGATGGCCTGCATACTGGCGGTGGCCTATCCTCAGCTGGATGGGCATTTGGGGGCATCACAGCAGCCACAAGGGGGTGAGTACAGTACCCATCATCACTACGTACGCCTGGTGGGGTGGTATCCAGGTGGGGGATGTGTGCCTGTGGGTGCCCCTAGTCCAGGCCTTACATTGCAGACTAGGTTCCATGTTGGGAAGGGTTCTGATGTGAATTTTCTTCAACCTAGCTAGTAGGCATCCACTACTGGGCTGGGCTTTGTGGGTTCCAGGTATGCTGTAGTTGGTGGTATGTGTCCATGCCCTGGTGACTAGCATTGCTACTGGTAGTGCATTGCCTGGTGCGTAGGTCTGTTCTCTGTGTGTAAGTGTGTTGTGTACGCCAACTGTGGTATTGGTGCAGCAAATGACCAAGTGTATCCTTTGTCTATTCAGCCCTTTTTGTTTTGTCACCCTGTCCTTATGTGAATTAGCATGATCTGGCAGATGAGCAGTGGCACCTGCGACGGAGGGAGTTGCATCCCACCGGATCCAGGAGGAAGAGACCACCGACGGTGAGGGCACCAGTGGGACAGAGGGTGAGGGGAGCACCACTGTGGAGACTGGAGGGGAAAGTTCGGACACAGATACCTCCTCTGATGGAAGCTCCCTGGTGGTGGCGGACACCTCTGTGCCCACCCCAGCTACAGCCACCACCCCCTGTACCAGCACCACCCTCCCAGCAGCCCCTCAGGGAGTTGCCCATGCCCGTTCACCCAGGAGGGTGGGCATCTCCTTCGCCCCAGGCACCTCAGGCCCAGCCCAAGTGAGCCCTGCTGTCCTGACTGAGGAGGCTATTGACCTCCTGCAATTCATCTCTGTTGGGCAGCCAACCATTGTGAATGCCATCCAGGGGCTGGCAGCCCAAATGCAACAGACCAATGCATTTCTGGAGGGCATTCACACTGGCTTGGCAGCCCAACAGAGATCAATCCAGACTCTGGCCCTCATTCGGACCTTGGCGGGCGGCGGAGGCCGCCCGCCAAAGTCCCGCCGTCAAAATACCGTACCGCGGTCGCAAGACCGCGGCGGGTATTTTGACTTTTCCCCTGGGCTGACGGGCGGCCGCCGAAAGGCCGCCCGCCAGCCCAGGGGAAAACGACCTTCCCACCATGAAGCCGGCTCGTAATCGAGCCGGCGGAGTGGGAAGGTGCGACGGGTGCTACTGCACCCGTCGCGTATTTCACTGTCTGCTATGCAGACAGTGAAATACTAGCGGGGCCCTCTTACGAGGGCCCCTGCAGTGCCCATGCCATTGGCATGGGCACTGCAGGGGCCCCCAGGGGCCCCGCGACGCCCCCTACCGCCATCCTGTTCCTGGCGGGCGAACCGCCAGGAACAGGATGGCGGTAGGGGGTGTCAGAATCCCCCATGGCGGCGCAGCGAGCTGCGCCGCCATGGGGGATTCAAATGGGCAACGGAAAACCGGCGGGAGACCGCCGGTTTTCCATTTCTGACCGCGGCCAAAGCGCTGCGGTCAGAATGCCCAAGGGAGCACCGCCGGCCTGTCGGCGGTGCTCCCGCCCCCGTTGGCCCTGGAGGTGCAACACCGCCAGGGTCATAATGAGGGCCTCTGTCTCCTCTCTGATGGCAGCCATTGTCCCTGTTTCCACCCTCCAACTTCCACTACCCAATCCCATTCCCCTCAACCCCAACCTATCCTAAACACACAGACAGACAAGCATGCACACAGGACAACACACAAGAGTGGACATGGCAAACACAAGCACCACACATCATCCCACAGGCACTCACAAAAACACCATCCAGATGCAGACATACCAACATCCACTGCCTCCAATATGTCCCCCTCTTCCTCATCCTCCACCTTCCTCCCAGGTGCATCTACACTCACACCTGCATGCACTACACCATCATCCACTACCACCATCACCACCACACCTAGCAGAACACACACCACACCTGCAGACACCACCCCAACAGCCATGCACACGTCCCCTGTGTCCTCTCCCACTGTGTCTGTGCCTCCTTCCCAAGGTACACAAACGCAAGCACTCAGACACTCAACAGCCATCCACCTCACAAGAGCATCCAACCCATGCACCTACACCCAAACACAGCAGTGAGACACCTCCTAACAACCACTCCCTCTTCCTCCACTCCCAAACCTTCTCCCTCTTCCCATCCCAATGTCCCTAAGAATCTTTTCCTCTCCACCGTTGACCTCTTCCCTCCCCCTCCTCCCCCGTCCTTCATGTCTAGCCAGGGCATGTAAAACCATGGCAAGAACCTCAGCCACCCAGTCCACGGGCCCAGTAGTGTCCACAGCAACTCCTGGTGGGAAAGAATCCCGGGCACCCGGCAGCCACATGGAAAGGGTTGCTGCCCAAATGCTGCCAAGAAGGGAAATATGCCACCCCAGCTGCTGAAAGGAAGGGAAATATGCAACCACCAGCTGCTGAAAGGAAGGGAAAGGTGCCACCCCCAGTTGCTGTAAGGAAGTGGTAGGAGGAATCCCCAGCTGCTGGCAGGAAGGACAAGGGGTCTGCACCAGCAATCAGAAAGGACAAGGGGCCTGGTCCTGGGACTCAGTCGGAGCCCACACCACCAGCAATGGTGGTGCAGCCATACGAGGCTGCAGGGGATGGGCTGGAGACTCCCCTCACCATCAACTCCACCAGTAGTACTGCCACCAGCACTACCACCAGCAGCAGCAGCAGCACCAGTAGGCAGCTGTCTGAGGCTGCAGAGGAGGGAATGGAACCCCCCACCAGCTCCACCAGCAGCATCACCACCAGCACCACCACCAGCAGCAGCAGCACCTGTGGGCAGTCTCCACATGTGAGTTGTTTCCCTTCTGTGTTTCTGCCAGGCTTCTGATGTCGTTGGTACCGCCACGGAAAAGGTGGCGGATTGATGTGTCATAATACAGTGGGTGGAACATTGACTTCTGCCTGTCTGTAGGCGATTACAGCCGTGGTGCCCGTCGATTCCGCCCTGGCGGTCGTGTGTTAAAGTGGCTGTCTGTTTGAACTGTTTCTGCCATGGTCATAATTTGGTGGTATTTACCCCCCGCCTGTTGGCGGTATTACCGCTGCTTTATCACGGACTGCCAGGGTTGTAATGAGGGCCAAAGTCTCTGACCACTTCAGAGATGTTGATGTGCACACTTTGGCCAATCTGACTTTCAACGCCCCATTCACCTGCTTCACAATGCCAGAAACCTCTGCCGGATAACTGCAGTGAAGTCTTTGCCCTACGTGAAAGCTGCACACAACATTTTCAGGACCTCACTACTGAAATGAGTTCCTCGGTCTGACTCCAGCGAAGTTGGGAAACCAAACCAAGGAATCAATTCCCTGAACAACAATTTAGCTACTTTGAGGCATCATTTCTCCTGGTTGAGTAGGCCTCCATCCAATGCTAGAAGATGCATGCAATAACCAGGATATATCTCAGCCCGTTTCACACAGGCACAATGAAGTCCGTATGCATTCTGTTGAATGGGCCTCCTAACCTTCCTATGTGGCTGTGTCACTGGAGTTCTTTTCCCTACATTCATCTGTTGACACAAAACAGATCTGTGGCATAATTCTTCAGTCACCAGTCTAAATTGTGGGTTGAACCAAAGCTTTCTGAATAACCTAACCATGGCATCCCTCCAAATATGAGCAGGTCCATGGAAATGCCTTGCCAGGTAACACCAGTCTGCATTGTACAGAAACCCATACATCATTATTTCTCTTCACACATGCAACTCTGATCAAATGCTGTTCTGCCTCTGACACTTCCTCCTGCAATATCTTCACTTCCTCCCAGGTATCAGTTCTTAACAAAAGGTTGTAGTTGGTTTCGCCTTCGGAGTCATTCAGGTACTCACCATTGAATGTTTGTGACCCATATGTACAGTATTGAGTGACCTCATCAGCATATCGGTTGCCCATGGTCACATGATCATCAACACTGCAGTGAGCAGAACACTTCACAACAGAAATTGTGTAAGGTAACTGTAGTGCATCCAGTAGTCACATAAAATACATCCTGTTACGAATCGGAGAGCCAGATAATGTCATAAATCCTCTTTGTGACCATAACTGCCTGAAATCATGAACAGCACCAAAGCTGTACTATCTGTAAATATAGTGACTCTCAACTGGTGAGAGATACAGCAAGCTCTAGTAAGGGCTTCCAATTCAGCCACGTGTGCTGAAAATTCTCCGCAATGCCAGGAAGCTTCAAATGCTCCTGAGACTGTGCAGGCAGCATAAGCAGTTGTCATGTTTCCCAAAACTGTCTCTTAGACAAGACTCATCCACAAACAATAAGTAATCAGACTTTACCTGTGGCTCATCCCAGATATCGGGTCTCCGCTTGGTGCATAGTTCAGTAACATCGAGGCAATCATGCTCAACCTCCCCATCATCATTTTTGCTCTCTGGGAGATACCTGAGAGTAGCAGGGTTTATGTAGCACACTCTTTAAGAGTAACATTTTCAGCTTTAAGTATAATCTGCTCATACTTCATCAAGAGGCTGTTTGTAAGGTGCTGAGTGTGACACAAGAACAGTTAGAGGATGTCCCATCACAATACTCTTGCATCGTTCTATGCTAACACCAACTGCTGCCAAAACTTTTAGACATCTGGGCAGTCGTGTGGTTACAGGGTCAAGAGTAGCAGAAAAGTAAGCCATAGGGCGTCTCACATTTCCATGCATATGTCTAAGTACTTAGAGAGGGCAGCCCTTCCTCTCACTGCAGAAAAGTGTAAAAGCTATTGTAATCAGGCATTCCCAGTGCAGGGGCACAACAGAGTCTTGTTCTCAACTTTAGGAAGCCAACCAAACAGTCATTCCACAATGGTATTGGATCCGACACATCCTTGTGTTTCAACCTCTGTAAAGGCTTTGCCACTAGGTAAAAGTTGAGCATCTTCTGGTGATAGTAGCGCACCATTCCCCAAAACATCTTGACTTTTCTGGGTAGTTGGCGGATTCATTTTAAGAATCACTGTGATTCTTTCTTGTAACACATTTCTCACTTCCTTTTTCATGTGATGTCTGAGATACAGAACATATTTCTGGCAATACTGCAGCTTATTCAGGGACACATTGGGCCTGATTACAACTTTGGCGGAGGGGGTTAATCCGTCCCAAATGTGACGGATATCCCACCCGCCGTATTACGAGTTCCATAGGATATAATGGACTCGTAATACGGCGGGCGGGATATCCATCACACATGGGACGCATTAACCCCCTCCGCCAAAGTTGTAATCGGGCCCTTTACGTCCATTCTTAGCTAAGAGGTTGGATAACACAAATGTATCTCATCAGCAAGCTTCTTGAGTGTCAGACACCACAATCAGGTCCTCGATGTACTGTATTAGGAGAGAATTACAGGGCATGGTTAGAGCCTCAAGCTTTTTTTTTGAGGATCTGATTGAAAATTGAGGGGCTCTTGGTATACCGTTGTGGGACCTAGCACTATGCCAAAATATGATTCGGGAACTGGAAGATGAAGAGGTACTGACTGTCCTCGTGCAAGGGAATGGAAAAGAATGCCTAGTAAATCAATGACAGTGAACCACACAGCCCCACATGGAATCTGAATAGAATTACAGCTGGATTTTGTACCACGGAACAAAAGGGAATAACAATGTTGTTGATCGTTCTCTGGTCCTGCACTATGTGACATTTACGGCTAGGATTCTGTAAGCCCATAATGGGTGAATAACATGGATTCCCCATCATCTCCATCAAAACGCCTTGCTGTATCATTCACTCGATCACAGGAGTGAGTAAATCCAGAAATAATTTGGAGTGTCAAATTGTACTGCGGGATTCTCGGAAACTCAACATTGAGTTTGACTTTTATGCGACCAGGCTTAACTCCTTTAATGAGTCCAATGTCTTTCCTTGAAAAGTCCCAGACCTCGGGCTTCACCGTATGTGTAAGATCCATAGGTAAATCCTCAGATGTCATTGCAGGATATAATTCAATCTCTGGCTTTGACTCATAAATTTAAATCCTATGTAATCATCATGGGTCTGGCACTGAACACCCTTCAGTGTACAATTTAACTTGCACAACAGTTCATGTCCCAATAAGCTCACAGGACTGGAATCATACACCACAAACTGGTGATTCACCTCAAACGGCCCTATTTTAAAAGGCACTTCTTCTGTTGCATGGTTTGTCATTTGCTTATTTGCTACTCCTATAACTTGGATTATTTTGCCCAGAGAGGGGTAGGTTTGGAACTTCTGCTGTCCTAGAAGTAGAGGGGGTAACACCAGCATCAATTACAAATGATACTGGGTGGCCATTCACGTTACCTTCCAAAAATTGACTACTCTGGTCTACCTCTAAGATTTCAGCAAGTATGCAATCTTCCTTACCCCTCAGTAATTGTCATTGTGACTGGTCAGAAGTGTAGCCTTCAATGGCATCAAACACAGGGAACTGCTGAAAGGGATTCTGACCTTGCAAGGCATTTTGGTTTAAATTTGGGACTTTAAAAAAAATTAAATCAGAGGCCCCTCACATTTTGCTGTGGCATTAGGGCTTGTGAAACCTGCATCACTGGAACTTGTGACACATTAAAATTCTGCATTCTTGGTCTCATTACATTCTGTGGCTGCACAAGGTTATTACTCTGGGGTTTTACAAACCCTGAATTCTGAACATGGTTCTCATTCATCATTCTGTTGGGATTAAGATCACATTCCCGCTTCAAACGGCCCATCGTGTTGCCATAATGACAGGGATTTAATCTCTTGAAAGTTCCCACATCAATCCCAGTTCTTGGGTCAATTGGAACATCACAACCTCTACCATATTGCGGAAATCCGTTTCCACCTTGTATCACAGGAACTCCCTGCTGATATATTCTTTGCATAGAACCAAAACTCCTTGCAAAAGGTTAACCCTGACTTCCTGTATGTGCTGTTTTCATCTGTGCCACCATCAACTTCCCCTTCAGTCTCTTCTGCTTTATTTCCAATTCATCACTACAGTATTACACATAGCTCAGCATCTCGTCAAATGAATTATTCTGCCAACAGATCAAATGTTGTTGAATCATCAAGCTAATCTCAGGTTTCAATCCCGTAACTAAGTGGGACACAACATTTCCCATGTCTTTATATTCAAGAGTCTACATTCTGCTGTGCTGCTTAAACACCTGCAACAATCTCTCATAATAATTGTACACCAAATCTTTAGGCTCTTGGTCGTTCTGTCAACTGTAGCCCAATCAATGTCTTTTGCTGGTATCTTCTCTTTCAAAACGGTTATCACCTGGTGATACTTGTTCATCACCAATGGTGAAGGGGCATTTGTTATCAGATTTCTCTGAGGCTTCAACTCCGGTCACTCTACAGTGCCTTTACATTCTGCCCATATGTCACTCTGTACCACTATCTCAAAGAAGGTATTCAAATCCACCCACAAGACTTGTGAAATCTTCAAAAAACGCTCAACCTGTTTGCACTACTCCACTGGTTTCTCTCTTAATTTTGGAAAATCATTAGTGAATGATGCAAAACCACTCCTACTCCAAGGCACATGGACATTACCTCCACCAGGCACTTCCGTCATGGGAAAATTTGAAGCATACTCTCCATTTTGAAAAGGCGGAGGCGGCCCTTTCTTCCGCTTCTTTTCTTCTTTTTTTTTTCCATCTGCTTTCCCACTTATCCAACTTTCTCCATTTTCATATGCTACCAATTAACTCTTTAATTTGCATTTTCATTCTGTTGGACCTGGCCCTTTTACAGGGTCATTTACCAGACTTTTTCCTTTTTGCCTCCTTATTTTTCTGACCTTTGTTGGCTGATGTTTTGACTCTGAGCACTTTTTCACTGCTAACCAGTACTATAGTGCATGTGCTCTCCCTTACAAAATTGGTATGATTGGATTATACCTAATTGGCATATTTAATTTACCTATAAGTCCCTTGTAAAGTGGTATCCCTATACCCAGGGCCTGTAAAATAAATGCTACTAGTGGGCCTGCAGCGCTGCTTGCGCCACCCATTGAAGTACCCTGTCAAGCTTATCTAAGGCCTGCTAGAGCAGAGCCTGTGTGCGCAGTTTCCTGCCACAGGGACCTGGCATCTAAATTTACTTGCCAGGACCAGAACTACCCTTTTAATACATGTAAGTCACCCCTAAGGTACGCCCTAGCTAGCCCTTTGGGCAGGGTGCCATGTATGTAGAAGGCAGGACATGTGCCATGTTGTGTGTCCTGTCCTGGTAGTGACAAAGAGCCTAACTTGGTGTCTCACTGCTGTGAGTGCTGCCTCCTCATAGGATTGCATTGGAAATGCCCTGCCTTATGTGTAAGGGGTATTATCTGATTTATGAGGGGAAGCGTAGGCATGTTTGGTATGGTTGTGATAGTGGTAAGAAATGCTGCTTATTTGTGTAGGTGTATTTTTTATTACTAACACAGAAATGCCACTTCTAGAAAGTGCGCATTTATCTGTGCTCATGACTTTGGTGTTTTGCAGCTTGCCTCCAATCCACGTCTGGGCAGACTGACAGTTGGGGCTTTGTGCATACTTCTCAGACAGCCTGAACACAGGGAGGGTGGAGGTGTCACAGAGGTGCATCTACATATTGTAAAGCCTTCCTGGACTGAGAGAAGGGAGAGGCGGGGCACACCTGCATTTGTAAAGACTGTGCCCTGGCCTCACACAAAAGGGTCGTGAACCCCCCACTGATGTTTGGAGCATGTGCTGAAAGGAGAGAGGGGGCAGTCCCAGAACCAGTTGTAACTGGCTGGAACCTCCTCTCCCTGCCATTGTAAGACACACTGTAAACCCAGTATAAGTGCAGGGGAATTTTCCCCACAATTGGAACTTTCTTGGGACTTGAAACTGGACACAGAACGCTGATGAATGGACTTACCAAGAAACCACTTTGGACTGCTGCTGCTGTGTTGACCTGTGACCTGACTGGTCACTAGGAGGAACTGCCACCATCTGCACCCCTTGTGCTGGCCTGTAGCTGGACCCACCAGCCCTGTGCTTTTTCTTACTTTGTTGTTCCTAGGGGCAGGGTGCTGTGGCCCCTGCCACGATCTCTTCAGCCTTGCCTGTAGCGCTTGGGAAAAGCGCTCTCTCTTGAAATTGCTGCAGAAGATCACCGCCGCAGCCCTAGCTTCAGATGTGCCTTAGCACTTGGAAAAGCGCTTTATTTTCATCCCTGAAATCACCGTCGCAGCCCGGGCCTGGGACAGAGCCCACATGCTTTCCTAAGCATGCTATTCTCTTTTGCCCGGATCACCGCCGCAGCCCGGGGAAGTTATTTTGGTAGAGCACGAGTGCAGCGCGCTTACCGGTGCACCCAGGGCATGAAGATAACCCTCTTATCCTCACCTGCAAGAAGCCAGCCGCTCGTATCGTGTCCCCGGGTGATGCAGGCTTTTCGGAGTGCCCCTGGGGCACACAGCAACACCCAATCTCTTCACTGCCTCCCTTGTGGACGAGGGAAGGCAGCCAAGCAGCTCGCGCACTGGACCGGGTGCGGCCACACTCGGAAGCGGGTGAGGAGCCTCAACGCAGGCCCCTGCTTCCTTCTCTACACTGGTGGCAGCCGCACCGCAGACATTGGCGGCTGCCTCCCTGCAAGCAGGACGCGGGGAGAAAGGGGGTTCCTTTTTCCCCGATCACTGCGCTAGGGGTGCGATCGCCCCTACGGCTCTAACCTTTGTTGCTTAGGCCCCCCCCCTTTGGGAGAGGGCCATTAAAGGCCAGGGGGTGCCTCCCAAGGATCACGGGTCCCCTGAGGGGCCTGTTCTTTTCATTGTAGAAGGGGTGCTGACCGCCCCTCTCTACCAAGAGACCTCAGAGGCCCCCGTTCTGCATATAGGAGCGCCGCGCCCCCATTGTTCGTCTTTTAGGCACGAGGAGTGCCTCTACATCACAACCAGGTACTCTTTAGGGAATATGGGCTCCAGGAGCCTAGTATAGACCTTACCTGCTTTCATAATATTACATATATGTGCTGATGTTTCTTTTATGAGTGTGACAAGCTGATATGTATTTTTATGACTTGTGATCTGTCTTCTAATGTTCCCTTTATGGGTATTTAGGGGTTATTCATGACAAGTGCATATAACTCTTATTGTAATTCCTGACTACTGCTTATGTTGCAGAATCCTGAGTACTTACGTGTTCTAATGTGGCAACTGCGTATTCTTGCAGAGTATTAGTAACTTGTGTAACATTCTGACAACTGCTAAGGTAGCAGGGTATTACTTATGTGTAATGTTGGTCTGATTATGTTTTGTGCAATACAGATTATTTTTACATAGCTCAGTGTTGTGTTTACTTTGTGGTGTACATTTTGCGTCACGTATTTTGTGTGTGTTGTGCAAACGCTTTACACATTGCCTTTGGGATAGGCCTGACTCCTCGTGCCAAGCTACCAAGGGGGTGAGCAGGGGTTATTTTAGGCGTGTAACTCCCTTGCCCTGACTAGAGTGGGTAGGTTCTGCCTGGCTGAGGTGCATACCCTAGCCAACCAGAAACCCCATTTCTAACGCATGCCTTATGTTCTCATGCTACAAATGTTATTCGCATCAAAGCACACATGATAACTTTTCTTCAATGAGTTTGTTTGATTTAAATGTACCTCATATGTTAGGCATAATTCACCTGAGCCACGACTCCTTCCCAGTCCTGGGACCACAGGAGTATTACCTGACCTATCTTCTCTAGTAGGGATGGTCAAACTATGTGTCATGGTTGCCTCTGAATTGGATTTATACAAAGGAACTGCATTACCAATACATAACCGGAACAGTGATCACATCTATGGTATTAAGGACTGTGGAGCTTACATGGACACTAATCCCTGAGCTCTCTCCTGTCAGGTTCTGGCTCATATTTACTGAAGTGGTAGCGATTCCGGAGTTTACACTGGCTACTGCACCCCTCATTCCTTGAGATTGGGTCACATTGTATGGATGTGGACGTGCTGATAACAAGACATGTAGTATTTAATCGCTAGAATCACCATTACTGTCTTTGCCTGAACTCTCTGGATGTCGTTTCTTTGCCCCCTTCTTCCCTTTCTTTTCTTTCTTCTTCCCAAGTTATTCACTCGTCAAAGCAGGGTTCAATTTAGTTCCCTTTATCATATCAGTCCTCTATCCAGTGGTGTAACAATACTTGAGGGGGCCCTACTGCACTGTGTATGGAGGGGGCCCCCCTCCCCAGCCACCACCTGCCAGTTTTGCTGAGGGGCCCCCTGGAGGTTGGCACCCCCCACACCGCAGGAACTGCGGGGACTTATGTTATGCCATTGCCTCTATCACTTTTATTCTGCATTCCAGCTAGCACTGGCACAACTACGCACTGCCTTTCTAACTCTCCCTTGAAATTTTTCGCTTTCCTTAACATGAGCTATGTGCTGCCAACCATTAAGTGTTTCAAACTGTGCAGGTCTAGAAGGTGGCTTCATTTCATACAATCCCCTTCTAAAATTTTCAATGATTTTTAAATTAAATGTGGAAACATCAATGCACCTTCCTTCTCTGTGATCCTATGGCATTGACTCCTACACGTGTGAAGCTCATATTTATAGCCATGTAATGACCTGCCATATCTTCGGGTGGGGCCTCTTCTCCCTCTTGAACAGGTATTCTCACATCGCCCCAATCATATTTCAAATAGCCTTGAAGAATTTCATTTTTTCAACAATAATGTCAACAATCACAGATAGAATTTTTATTTTAGGAAATAATTTATTTTTCTCCACAATTGTTGTTTGATGTTAACAGCCAATAGCTGATTAGCACTCCATGGCGTACTCAACTAGTAACAATGCGGCACAAACACCAACCATCCAATCTTAGCTTGACACACTGGAACATCTTTCTCACTCCTCACAGGGGCTCATTCTTCTTCACAAGTCTTCACAAATATTGCAATGCAAGCAGAATAACAATGCCAAACAATATTTCAACTACTTTTATCTGCTTCACTAAAGAATCAATAGTATTTAATCACACAAGAAATTATTCAGAGTGACATTTTCTGGTCTACTCTGACCCATACTGAAGCAAAACCTGGACCAGTTGGGAATCATCCAGATTAGTGCAGCTTTACCCCTGCGCAAAGGGATCTACCACACCAACCACACCTTACTCTCATACAAAGATATTTGTCCCCATCTCAATTATGTAGTCAAATGTGCCCAACAACTAACAACCCAAAACATCGCAGGCAATTACAAAACAGTGTATTTCACATTGATAACATATTACTATCCCAGGATCTTAGACTACGTGGAGCCTGATAATAAATTTAGGGGCATACTTAGGAGCCCCAGCACCATTCTAATGCCACATTAGCATCATTTTTTCACACTAATGAGGATTTAGAAGGCCAAAAACGCTGCACCATATTTACAAAGTGGCACAAAGCATGCATTGTGCCACGTTGTAACCCTTAGAGCTATAATGTATGCAAAGGGGGAGTTTCCCTGTCGGAGGTGGGGGGGCAAAAAAATGGCTCAAAGAAATCAGAGCAGCCGTTAAAAGGAAGCTTCCATTGGTTACAATGGGCGCATGGGTCCTTTGCAGGATTAGCGTAAAAATTTTAAATACTAATCCTGCAAAGAGCCGGACTAGCATCAACAATTCTGATGCTAGTCTCCAAACTACTGCCATGGTGTGCCGTATTTTAAATACGGTGCACACATGGTGGCGTTAGGGGAGCGTTAAGGTGAGCAAGAAAATTGGTACTGCACTTTTTGTGACGCTGCGAGGACCTGCGGCGGACCATGGTCAGGTCGGCGGCCCATGTTCCACACTGCTGTTTCCGCAGCGGGCCGCGTTATGAGCTGCGTTTCGGGCCGCTGTCTATTTTCGGTCCACAGCACGAATGGTACATTTTCTTTGGCCACTGCTTAGCACTGCGCCCGCCTTTTGCCCTTATAATCTCTGTTACCTATTCTTTCTGTCTTTTTTTCTTGTTTTCTCTTTCTTTGTGATTTTCCCTATTAGCCATCTTTTCTCCTTCCCAGGTGTCAGTGTTTCCTTCCCTACATGCTTAGCTTCCTCTTTTACACTATGGCTATTTTTCCATTCACGCTAATGTGGCTTTTATCCCAATTGAAGATGGTGTACTCAGAATGTCCTGCGTGTCACATCCTGTTTGAGAGTATGTAAGCACAGTTGGTCTTCTGTTCCTTGCGTTGCAAATACCTCCGTTCTGGTGGTGCTCCTCACTCCTGTATCTGGTGTTTTTTGGACTTCTCCAGTTTTTTCTTGTCTGCAGTGTTTGCTGTTTCCAGTACTAGTTACGCTTCTCTTTTTTCTTACCTCTTTTCAGGAGTTCCTTGCTTCTGAGGTTTTTCACAGGATTGTTTTTTTTCCTCTGTGACTCCTTCTGGAGGTCAAAGTCTGCTTGGTGTTACTCTATCAGCAGCACCGTGGCTACTGGAAAGGGTCGCCCTTACCTCAGTCAGTCCAGAACCAGCAAGAGACCACGTGGTGCCTTAAGACTGACAGATAACCGCGGTAAGAAGCATTCAGATTGGGTCAGATTACAATGCCAAAAGATTCTGCGCTGCCCTGGAACCATGGACGTTCGTTCCAACTGATGATGTCCTGAAAACTGCACAGTCTATGCTTCAAAACACAGCTCTGAGACAAGCATTGGTGTCACAGTCCATGAAGTACCTGCTATTTCTGTCTCCACATCTCGTTGTTCTGGAGATCTAAACAAGGTAAAGGAATTCCTGGACTCCTTAACGGTATACTTTGCATTTCGACCCTCTTAGTTTACCCAGGATAAGACCAAGGTTGGTTATCTGATAAGCTCCCTGTCTGATGCAGCCCTAGCTTGGGCAACCCCTTTGGTAGCTGCCAATGGACAAATATATCCAATTATTCAGACTTTTTGCAAGCCTTTAAACAGATGTTCGAACAACCTCTATTGGAAGCTGATGCAGAAGAGGCGTTATGTCAGATACAACAAGGGAATCAGGATGTTCTGACTTACATAACCCGATTTAAACAACTAGCGGCTGAAACCATGTGGGCAGAACGCACATTTGTGACACTTTTTCGTTGAGGATTACGAGACTAAATAAAAGATGAACTGATGCATTCTACTCCAGTAGGATCATTGAAGTCACTGATGGACCTGGCCCTTAATATTGAGTACCATTTACGGGAACATAGATTAGAGAAACGAAGATCCAGGGTCCAGTCTCTGACAGTGGCTATTTGCCCGTCTACACATTGTCCTGAAGAGAACCAATCAGAATCCTCCGCTTATACAGAGGAAGAACCCATGCAAATATACGTTGCCCATGGTCCATTATCAGCAGCAGAACGGGAGAACCGATGACGTAAAGGCTTATGTCTTCATTGTGGCAGTGCAGGTCATTGAATTCAAACGTGCCCCATCCGTCCCATCAGACCTTCGGGAAACGCCAACTCCCGTCCCATGTGAGAAAGAAGGGGATGTGAGGTGTTGAATTTCCTTCAATCTGCTACTCCAATGAAGACAACTCCGCTCTTTTTATAATCTCAGTGATTCTTCAGTGCCCAAACCGGGAAGAACAAGTCTTTGCGTTATTGGGTTGTGGAGCCAATGGTATGTTTTTAAATGAGAAATGGGCTAAAGAAAGAGGAATACCTCGTGTTCCAAAAGAAATCCCAGAACACATTCAAACGGTAGATGGCTCTCCTCTAACCTCTGGACCAGTGGTTGATACCACGCCCAACCTTTGCCTGCAATTCGGAAGACATAAGGAACATGTGGCCTTTGACCTGATATCTTCCCCTAACCATACTATGATTTGGGGTATTCCTTGGCTGGCAAGACACACTCCCTATATAAACTGGGAGACTTGGACTATATCACTTTCCTCTCACTTGTGTCAGTTACATTGCTATTCTACTGTCTCCTATTGGTCACCAAAAGGGTCCATGTTTTCCTCCAACAAAGCAGGCAGTGCTATTAATATGATTCAAGGAGTACCCAGATAGTATCAGGGGTACTCTAACATATTCCAGAAACCTCAAAGACCCATTTTGTCTCTTCATAGGGACTATGACTGCTCTATTCCTTTGATACCTAGGGAAGTGGTCCCATTTGGAAGAATGTATTCCCTATCAGAACAAGAAAAGAAGGTACTCAAGGAATGTGCAGAGGGAAACCTACAGAGTGGATTGTTTGCTCTCTCTTCATCACCTGCTGGGACTCCTTTTTTCTTTGTACCTAAGAAGACTAAAGATCTCCACCCCTTTATAGACTTTTGAGAGTTAAATAAGATTACCATCAAGGATAGGTATCCCTTACCCCTTATTAAAGATGATTTGGAAGCAGTTCGAGGGGCTACAATATTCACTAAGCTAGACCTAAGGGGTGCCTATCACCTCTTACGAATCAAAGAGGATGATGAATGAAAGACTGCTTTTCATTCCCTGTTGGGCCATTTTGAATATCATGTTGCGCATTTGGATCTGCCGGGAGAAAGCAGCTGACTGAAAGGGGCAGGGACCAAGCCCCTTTAAACTTGCAACGCGCGCCCGCTTCGCGGGTCGCGCATTTGGATCTGCCGGGAGAAAGCAGCTGACTGAAAGGGGCGGGGACCAGGCCCCTTTAAACTTGCAACGCGCGCCTGCTTCGCGGGTCGCGCATTTGGATCTGCCGGGAGAAAGCAGCTGACTGAAAGGGGCAGGGACCAGGCCCCTTTAAACTTGCAATACAAGCCCGCTTTGCGCCCGGGCGAAGCCCAGGCCAAGGGCGGGACCGTCCTGCGCCCGTCACCGCCCGGAAGAGACTGGGCTGGGCCATACCCTTTCATATTTGCTACTTGGCGGTGATTGGTTTTTTGAGAGGGCCAAGGAATCCTGGCTCACCTGCTGTGTCCTAAAGAATATTGTCTGACTTGCTGTGATTACTTACATTTGCTCTTTGGGACGGACCGTGCCCTCCCTTTGGAATTTAAGGTACGGTTGAAGGCATTTTTGATATATTTGTGTTCCTTTTTTCCTTGTTGCACCTATATTGGTGCTGAGTCCTTTTACTCTCTCAGAATGGGGAAACGTAAAGGGAGATCCAGCCCAGATTTAGGCCCTGCCAAAACATAAATTCCCAAATCTAGTAGAGCAACGCAGCCTCATACCAATTGTGTGTCCAGACAAATTGATAATTTAATTGAAGAAGTGGAGTCAATTCTTAAGGATAAAGAAAGCAATGCTCGGAAGAGGCTGAAACCCAGAACTTTATTTCCGTTTTTAACATCTGGATCTAACTCCTCTATTGATGTTCTGCCCCCGAGAATTGCAGTTCAAGTCCTTTCTCCCTCAAACCCGCCTTGTACGGCTGACCCTTCATCTTTGCTTGACTATGTGTCTAACGTGGAAGCTATAGCCACAAACCCTAATTTCCATGGGATCTCCTGTTCAAATCGTTTCTCTGCTTTGGATCATTTAGATTCGGCAAGCGTTAATCAGACTCCTCCGACTCCTGGGCTTCCTAACTGCGATTCTCTTGGAGAAGATATTCCAGTTTTAGTCTCCAGTTTAAAGCGTGAAGTAGGGGAGTTGAAGTGCCTATTGCTTGAAGTTCTCAAGCTTCTCAAAAAATCTGAACCAACACCCCCAGTGTGTTTCGAATTCAGCGCTATTGCAATGTATCCATCCGATGGCCTCTGTTCCTTTGCCAGCAGATCTTCCAATGACTTTTGAGGTTGCCCAGACTTCTAGTTACAGGTTGCATCACTGTAAATACCCTGTTCCTCCTTTGGCAATACCTACATCTTCTCCTTTGACTATCGACCGGAATGCAGACACTATATCAGTCTCTGGCCACCCAACCTTTACGTCTAATCAGAATTGTATCTACATGTGCAATGTTCCCCCTCTTACAGCTCAATTGAAGGAAGACATGCCCTCTTTAATCAACAAGGCTTCGCACTGGATTCGCCATGTCAGAGGCTGTGGTTCAATCATCCACTCAGACATTGTATCTGCCTCACGGCTGCGTGGTCGCTTTGGCAGGCGGGACACTATCAAACTCAATCTTGCAAGCCCTTCTTTAGTCATGGGCCTCCTCCAGATGGAAGCACGTAATTTGACAAGGAAGGAACTTGACATATTTTTTAGTGACAGTCTGCCTGCTTTGGGAACTAAGAGCCTGTCCTCTCGCTTAAGTATGGACAAGCTGATCCCATCTAACGTAACTGACCCTGTTGTCTCTTCTGGTCTGCCACCTATTCCTGATGCTGAGTCTGACATGGCCCCTGTTTTCAAATGTATTAGTGCATGCATCTCTGCGCCTCAACGGGGCACTTCTGATGTGGATTGACTATGTCCCCCTAGTTTTTGTAAATCCAGTGTTGGTTATGATTCTCAGGCCTTGCCCCCCCAAACTCTCTTGCCAAGTCCAGGTGCCAACATTCTAGGGGATCCATCTAGTACCGCTACTGCGAATCTTAATCCAGCATTGGTTGTTGATTTTTGTGAAGCCACCCGCAGTCCTATGCAGGTTACAGGGAATTTTTTGTCCTGGAATGTGGCAGGTATTAAAAGTAAATTAGTTGATCCCGAGTGGGGGGCTGATATCGAACCTTTCTACATTTGCATGTTTCAGGAAACATGGGCCACGGAATGCGTGTACATGCAAGGTTTTTGTTCCTTTACCAAAAATGCAAAGCAGTCTTCTATGGGCAGGGCAATAGGGGTCTATGCACCTGTGTAAAGATGACTGAGGTGGGCAAAGTTAAGGAGATCGCTGTAGATTCTTGTGACATTCTGACAATAGTTATACTGCCAAATTTGGGTACTCCTGTGTTATGTAGTAATATTTACAATAGACCAGGCCCCTCCAACCATCAGTCTGCCACTATAGATCGCCTGCACAATCTTATATCTGACGTTCGTTCCAAATATCGTATTATCATTGCAGGTGATCTTAACGTGCAAATTGAACTTGACTCGGCTTACGCCGAGACAATACAGGCCGAAGACGAAGTGTGGAATATTCCCCTTTTTCCAAGTCAATCAGCATCGTCTACTGCTTCTTGCACGGCGACGCAAATAATAGATCTCACAGTAATTCATGGCCTTCGCTTCGGAAATGGCCGATTTCCTGCTGACAATCCTGCTAGACCAACTTTTTTTAGGGGTCTCTATAGTAGTATTTTGGATTATGTCATTTTCGATCTACGGGTTTGGCACTCCATAATTGATGTGGAAGTGGGTCCACGGTTTACCAGTGATCATGCTCCTTTACAAATTGTATTTAATGGAACTCTCTTTTCAGGACCTCCATCGCTTTCTGCTCCTAATGTTCATGATCATTTGAAGTTGTCTAGCAACAGGCGCACTGTGAGATGGGCTTCGTTCCAGAAGTCCAACCTGTTAAATGATAAACTGCGTGCCTTAGTTTCTAAACATTAGCTCTTTGATGATAATACTGTACTTTCTCCACTAGAAGTCATGTCTTCCCATGCGGTTCTTTTTGTGGCTCTCAAGGAGCTTTTTTCTGCTTCAAAACGAAGGAATTCTTCTCTTCCATCTAACTGCAAATGGTTTGATAAGAGATGTCGTGAGGCCAAGTGCCTTTTGACCAAAGCGTTAAAGTCAAAGAATCGGGAAGCCTTTGTAAATGCGAGAAGAATTTATGTCTCCACTTGCAAATCATGCAAACTCAAGTATGAGGAAAGTCTATGGGGAGATCTGGCTGAGGCAGCCAGGACCCGTGATGTTAAACTCTTTTGGCTCTTGGTTTCACGCCGAGATACAGACTTGCCACTCACTCCAGAATGCCACATTACTGCTAATACTTGGCTTACTCATTTTAGGGAACTGTATAGCTCCTCGCCGGATATTGTTGCCATCAGCTCCATAGAATCTCCAATGTGTTGCCCTGCGGTGCCTCCCTTTACTTTAAAAGAAACAAAGTTGGCAATTAGTGCCCAAAAATCAGGGAAGGCCCCGGGACCAGAAGGCATCCCCTCGGATTTGTACAAATCAGACTTGCCCACATGGACCCGGTATATCAATAGGATATCGAACAATGCTTTGGCTACCAGGTCTTACCCGGATTCCTGGAAGGAGGCAACAATTGTTCCTATTCATAAGAAAGGAGAGAAAAGTCTTCCAGGAAATTACAGACCCAGTAGCCTACTAGACAATTTGTAAAAAATATTCTGCTTCCAGCTGCTAAGCAGACTGAAACACTGGATAGTGAAAAAACAGGTATTAAGCCACCTGCAGGCAGGATTCAGGGACAAGGTCAGCACCATTGATCAGGTCTTCTGCTTTATCACCATAAAGTGGAAGATCATAGATGTAGATCAAGGCCACTTATTTGTGGCCTTTGTTGATGTGAAACCCGCCTTTGACCTTGTCCCGCGTCCCATGCTTTGGGAGGTTATGAGTAACGCTGGTGTCCCAGGCTCCATTATTAATATAATTAAAGATCTTTACTCTGGCAATTGTGCCAAAGTACGATGGAGCCCGGCAGGTGATCTGACTCCAGCATTTCCCACTGTTCGTGGTGTGAGGCAGGGTTGCGTTCTTGCGCCTACCCTGTTCCTCCTGTTTATCAATGCCTCCATTCCGTACCTTTTAGATTGTCCTGGTGATGCCCCCAGTATGGGTGGGCAGAAGTTCCCATGCCTCCTATTTTCTGATGACACCTTGCTACTTTCTCGTACAGCTATGGGTCTTTCATGTCTGCTCGCAAGGTTTTTGGAGTTTTGCAAGGACCATGGCTTGGAAATTAATTCAGCTAAAACAAAATACATGGTGTTTGGGGACAAAAAGCAGAAAATGAAGAGACCTGTTTATCTAGAAGGCGTTTCCCTGGAAAGAGTGGGCACTTTTGATTACCTAGGTATAAAATTAGAAGACTCACACTTCTGGCATGCCCATCGCCAGAAATCACTTATGTGCTTAAAACAAAGGGCAGGTGGCATTGTGCGATTTGCGACCAGATCTCCTAGTTTTGCCATGACTCCTGCTCTTGAAATATATAAATCTCAAGCCAGTGGGGGGGCTTTGTACGGTGCAAAGCTTTGGGGCCATTGCAACTTGGTGAATCTGGCTAGGGTGGAAAACCATTTTTTGAAGATGCTGCTAAAAGTTCCTTCCAGCACTCCATCCTTGCCTATCCGAATGGATTTAATTCTTTTCCAATTAATCACATTGCTGCCTTAAGGCCTCTCCTGTTTTGGATTCGGCTATGGTCTTCAGATGCCCTCATTCCATTTAGATGTGGGCTTCTCAATCCGGTGGGCCACAACCCCAAGATTAAAATCAATTGGTGTGTTTATGTCGAACGGTCTTTAATGCTTCTTGGCTTGGGGTCCTATTGGAAGGATCCCCTTTCCATTCCTAAAAATGCTGTGCAGTTATTGAAGGATGCTTTTTGGCTCAAAGTCCAAACTGCTCAACTGGCTGAGGTTGTGCCGTTGTCCATGTCTGATACCTATTTGCAGTTCAAATGTCACTATGAGTTTGAGCCCTTCATGGATGCAGCACTTTCCCCATCCGCTCGTGCCCTTTTCATCAGATTCAGAATAGGGTCCCTCCCTCTGTGTTCTTTAACCTACAAATGGTCTAATTCTATTAATAAGTCTAAGTCATGCCAGATGGGATGTAAAAACGAAGAGTCTGTCTTACATGTCCTTTTTCAATGTCGTGCATATGACAAACAGAGGGCCTTTTGGATTAATCCTCTATGCAAACAAATGGGCTTCAGGAGCTGTTTACACGCCAAGAGAATTTTCAAATCTGATCCATCGGTTCATATAGTTTATCCAGTGGCAAAATTCTTTGAATCAATTTGGCATCTTAGAATAGCGACTCTAAAGAACATGCCATTTAGATCTAGATCTTTCCATGCATATTTATTGTATTCTTTTGCACAATATTAATTGGTATTTTGTGGTACCTGAGGCGCTGTTTTTATATCATTGAATATAAATGGTCTTTGGGAACTGTTCATCTGTTGAGAGGATTCCCCAAACCGGTCTTATTTGCTTATATATTCCATCTTGCGGAAACATTTTTAGGAACCACCTGTGGCGTTTTAGATTAGCATTTCAAAGAATAAGTTTGGGTGGCTGTCTTTTAGACTTAGATTTCTTTTATGTATATTTACTGCACCTTGGCGTATGATATTAGCTGATATTTTTTGGGTCCAGAGGTGTTGCTGATGTAAGAAATCTTATATGTCTACTCTTTTATGCTTTTAATTTCCTTTTTAAGAACTTTTTATCCATTTGTATTGTGCACTCTTTATAACTTTTCTTTACACATTGTTATGTATTGCACTTTTCTGGTATGTTTTTCTTACCGAAATAAAGTAAAATGATGATGATGAATATCGTGTCATGCCTTTTGGTCTTACCAATGCACCCTCTATATTCCAAAGATTTATGGATTCAGTTTTCTCTGATCTTTTGAACCAGAGCGTGGTAGTCTACCTAGATGATATTCTAATATATTCTTGTAGTCCCGAACAACACACTAAACATGTTCTACAAGTTTTGGAAAGTCTCTGACAAAATAATGTGTACTGTAAACCGGAGAAATGTGAGTTTATAAAAATCAAAGTTCAATATCTGGGTTTTTGTATCAATCAGTTGGAATCGCCATGGACCCAGAAAAGGTACAAACATATTAGTTTGGCCTTCTACTACTTCTGTCAAAGAAACACAGTGCTTCTCAGGGTTGTCCAATTTCTATAGGCAATTTATAAAGGACTTTGCCCAACAACAAGGATGTATAACCCAGACCATCAAAAGAGAAGGCCTAAAGAAGGGGTTCATTTGAACAGAAGAAGCAGAAAAGGCTTTTCAGACTCTAAAGCGTGCCTTTACCCAAGCCCCAATACTACGTCATCCTGACTCAAGTACGAAATTTATTGTGGTCACAGACGCTTCATATCGAGCCATTGGAGCTGTGTTATTTCAAAAGCAAGACAATGATAACCTTGAACATCCAATCTTTTATTTATCTCACGTCTTATCCGATGCAGAACAAAATTATTCTGTATTGGAAAGAGAATTACTGGCATTAAAGGCTGCCTGCAAGGAATGAAGGCATTTCCTAATGGGTTCTCAGGAGACTTTTGAAGTACGAATTGATCATCGCAATCTACAATGCCTCCACAGTTTTCAATGCCCGAATAGTCGTCAAGCCAGGTGGGCTTTCTTTTTCAGTCAATATGATTTCTTTGTTACTTACATTACTGGATCAGAAAATATAGTGGTAGATGCTCTATTCTGCCGATATCCGGAGAGTAATATGTAATGTCTCCACACATCATTGAACCATGTCGCATTGCGGGACTAGTTCAATCTTTTCTTGACCGAGTGTCAGAAGTTTCCCATGGAAGAATGGAACACCTTAAGTCTTCACTTACAGAAGCATCAGGAATATTGCTTTCATAAAACGCCATATTTGTGCCTTCTAAAAAAGTACAGACAGAAGCTTTGCAAATGTGTCATGACTATCCTATTGCTGGTCATCGCGGAATTAAGAACACACATAACTACTCCTTCGCTCTCTTTGGTGGCCCACGTTAAAGACCAATGCCGAAACATAAGTAAAATCTTGCACAATGTGTGCTCAAACTAAAACATCTTGGACGAAGCCAGCAGGTCTATTGATGCTGTTACCATTACAATCCGATCCATGGCATACGGTAACCACAGATTTCATATGTTCTTTGCCATCTTCTGCAGGTTATCAGGTCATAATGGTTACAGTGGACTCCTTTACTAAGATGGCTCATTTTTCAGCCCTCAAGAAATTACCCACCGCTAAAGAAATGACTAATGTCTTCATGCAAGATATATTTCGATTACATGGTCTTCCTCAAGAAATTATTTCTGATCGGGGACTTCAATATGTATCCCGTTTTTGGAGAGAGTTTTGTAAATTTTTACATATTGATGTGGCCCTATCTTTTGGTTACCAACCACAGACCAATGGTCAAACAGAAATCCTAAACCAAGAACTCCAACAATATTTGCGCTGTTTTTGTAATGCGGCTCAAAATAATTGATCTTTGTACATACCATTGGCTGAGTTTTCTTACAACACTACAGTCCATAGTACAACTCAGTCTACACCATTCTTTTGCACTTATGGTTTTCGCCCTACTGCTTTTCCTAATGTCACTTCTAAGGACTGCAGTTACCTCATTTGTTCATCATCTCCATCAGGTCCAGAACCTGATACCTACCAATCTTTTGGCCACAAAACGATATATGAAGAAGGTAGCTGATGCTCGGTGTAATACTGCTCCATCTTTTCAACCCAGGGACAAGGTCTGGCTTTCTTCTAAATTTCTGCCTTTTCACTTATCTCAGAATAAGGTTAAACCTCGTTACTATGGGCCTTTTCGAGTTTTGCATGTGATTAATCCAGTCTCTGTTCGACTTCGTCTGCCATTGACTTGAAAAGTGCATCCTGTTTTTCATGTATCCAAACTCAAGCCTTTTGTTTCAGATCCCTACCAGAGAACTGCCAATGGTCCTCCTCTTCTTTTGGTTGATGGTCATCCTGAGTACGAAGTACATGAGATATGCAATTTGCACATTTTTGGAACCGTCTCCAGTTTTTGATTCGCTAGAAAGGCTATCCCGTTAGTGACTGTTCGTGGGAGGATGCCCTCTCTGTCCATGCTCCCCGCTTGATCCATACCTTTTTTCAGCATTTTCCAGACAAGCCCGCTTGCAGACCACGGTCAGGTCGGCGGTCCATTTCCCGGATGTCCGTTTCTGCTGCAGGCCTTCAGAGAAGGAGCATTCAGATTGTGACACTTTTCTTAAATATGCCCCATTAATTTCTTTGCATGTGTTCATCCACACAACTTAAACATTACTGCACAGCACCACGCGATCTCAGCAAAGTTGTCCACTGCTACAACTTAATTCCATATTTCTGGAATACCACTGCTCCTTTGAATGGTGACATGGGCTTTGGGATTGGGAATGGGCTTGGGCAAAACAGCTCTCATACAAATACAATGATTCTATCTGTCTCAGTAACAGAAACATTCCCCTGCTACCATCTGAGAGCATGCAGAAGCATGATTTACATTCTATCATCTGTTGGATCTTTTTTACATTGATGGAGACATCAAGGGAATCAACAATATTTAAAAATTTAGATTTCTGTGAAGCTCATTGGCCCACACATTGAGGGCCAAGAATCAATTTGTTGAGTGATTTATTTCCAATCTGTAATCAATCCAATATATATGAAAATCATGAAAATGTTAAAAAGGTACAGATTTATAGCTGGTAAGCTGAAATATTGCAATCGGTTCAGTCTCATAAAATTAAGATACAAAGGCAATAACAATCAAAGCAAGACAAAAACTGATAATTAGAAATAGGTTTTTCACAAAGAAACCCCTGCTCTCTCTTCTAAACCTGAAATGATTCTAAAATCATTTAGTCAGAGGCAGGAATTAGGATGGTTGGGATGAAATCCTAAAGAGATTCGGAAATGCAAGAAGGTGTCAGCACAATGAAGGTTTCAGTAGAAGTCCTCAAGAAAATGGTTTAGCATGAATCTTCAATCTTGCAAGAATAAGGGAAGCAGAGAGGTCTGCACCCTCAAAGTCTAAGGAAAGTCTGTCTTAACTTCTAACAGCATAATCGTTAATTAAAACAAAGAGAACCTTCAACATGAATGTTATTGTCTCCTCTCCTGCGACAGCCAATCAGCTTTGGATCCGCTGTCTGCATTTGCAATGCCCCTGAATTTCTAATCCAACAGACTTTGGACAGTTACTGTAAACTTGAACATCACCTTTTCCTGGTACATGATAAATTAAACACCTCAGTTGCTCATTAGGGGCCAGATGTACCAAAGGATTTTACCCATTCTGTGTCTATGGGAAAAAGCTTTCGTACATAAGGGCCTAGATCTTGACAAGATTTCTTCAATCAGACCTTACTATCAAACACTAATACATAAGACAAACCTTATTTTATCCAGTTAACAAAGCTATGAAACACAGCTGCAAAGAAAGTGAAAACACTATCCAAGTTAAACACATTTAAAAAAATAAGGCCTTCATTCAAAGTTAGCCTGACTCTAAGTAAGCATTTCAATATGCATTTCAAATTCATAAATATAGATGGGCATGTTAACTTTCAGACAAAGCATGAAACGTAAAGAAGAGAAATACATATCGGTGAATAATGAAGACGTAAGCATTTCAAATGAACAGTAGAGTGCACATTTAGAAACTTCAGTTTTTCAGTTATTACATTACATTAATGTGTTTGAACATCCATCTACGTTAATAAATATTAAGGCACACAGTAAATATAGTGTCAAATGTAAATACGTAATTTGTGCAATGGTGACATGCAAAAGATGGAGTCTAAATTGCGCTACTCCAACATCATTTTACTGCAAGAAGCCTGGATAAGGGGCTACCTCATAGAGGATAGGAACCCATTACTTTCTCCTTGGGTAGAGTGAACGGGTGTCTAGCTGCTAGCCTCTTTAAGGTATCTTTTGAACGTAAAGTAATTGAAGATTCCTTTCCACACCTAGAAGTTCAAGTTTTTTTGGGTCACTTGATCACAAAATGTAAATATTTTTCTGTGAAACTTTTATAGTGATGTGTATTTATACGATAAGCAATGCAATGTAGATGTACTATTTAATACTTTTGATGTACCTAGAGTTAGGGTGATGGACAACTTTAACATACTTATTGGGGGATTTTAATATAAAACGTAGTTCTCAAATACCAATCCTTGAATCTTCAGTTGAGTTTCATAAAACTCCATACTATTCTCCTTTGTGCACCAGGGGTGTACAACTACACAGACACTTGACCAATAACAATCTATGGAATCTAGCTGAACTTTTTGAACAAACTGCCAATAGATTTCCAACTTACACTTGGTCAGGTCATGGGACCACAATTGACTATCTCTTCATTGCTAGTTTAATTTAATCTTATGCACAGTCTGGGAGCACACTAAAAAGCGGATTTAGTGACCACAACCCTTAAATTTTTTCATTGAGGCTACCATTTATTCCAGCAAGGAACCATGAGGTTAGCCAGAATAGGGGGCTCAGGCTGCCCTGGAAGATGGTAGATTTATGCAACTTTTCAATAAAATCAGTAGTGCAAATATTCCTCTTGGAAATAAATCTTTGGCCTATGAACAATAATATAACCAATCGATCATTGAAGCCTTTATCAACATTGATATTAGTTTTAAAAATATGTTGCTTTCCACAACAAGAAACCATAACCCCGACCAACCCAATTGGTTCAACAAGGATTGTGGGATGGCAAACAGATGTCTGTGGCTAGCCCTAAACAGGAATCCCAGGGACCAAGAGTGTATACGGCAATGTAGAGCCAATATAAAACTATCCTAAAGAACAGGAAGCTGAAGGTAAAAGAGGAAACATGGGAGAGGTTGGTTATCTTGTGTTCCCATAGAGACACAAGTTTGTTTGGAAAACTGTTAATTTACAGTCACTGAATGTAGGGATGGATGTTAGCCTGCCTACCCACATTAAGGTTGATGATTGAGTTCAACATTTTAAGTCAACCTAGAATCAGGAGGCTACTACAGTACTGGACAGTGTTAGAAAAATGCCAACTGATCCCCTTACCCTTATTCCTCATCAATCAAGTTTAAGCTCCAGGAGGTGACCACTGAGATCCTAGAATGCCCCTCTGTCAAGGTTTTTAGCTCTGATGGGATCCAAGCGGCGATGGGATCCCTATGGACCTTTGCAAACATAAACCGGATTTCTGGGCTCTGGTTATTGCCAGTACCATTATTTTTGCCAGTAACCCCATTATTCTGTCCTTGTGGCACTCAACTGTAATTTTGTCAGTGTTTAAAAAAGGTAATAAGCAAGAGGCATGCTACAACTGTCCCATCTCCTTGTTAGACCTAGTGGTTAAAGTGGTTGGCCCAGTTATCACACATAGGATCCAGTGTTGGGCAGAAGACAAGAACGTCCTACTTGAGGCCCAATGTGGATTTGGAACCGACCTGGGAACAATAGAACAATGCTTCAGCCAATATTTTGTAGTCAGTAAATATACTGTCTCCAAGCAGAGCCAGCTGTTTTTATCTTTTATAGATCTCAGCAGTGCCTTTGATTGTGGGAATCAATCAAAGCTTTAGGGCATTTCATCGAACATGGGGATGAAGAGAACTCAATTTATTTTTATATTTTACATAGTAATGCTATTGCTTTAGTGAGCTACCACCGGGGGAAGGCTTTGATTCATTTGCACACAAGAAGGTGTTATTTATTGTGTGTTAATGCCCTCAATTATTTTAAATAACACACTGCAAATATGCTGATGACGCTGTCTTAGTGTCCAGAAAATCGAACATCCTTAAAGCCCCGATTCACTCTTTTGTGGCATTTATGTCCTATTTAGACTTAGAACCCAACATTAGCAAAACTGTCTGTGGCAGAGCTAACAGTAAAGACAGATCTATATCCATGAAAGGTAAGACTATGAGCAAGGTGGAATACTTTGCATATCTGGGTATTAATTTTGATTCCTTTAGCTCATAGGCACAATACATTTTTGCCAGTTGTGTGAAATTGAATCAGGTTCTATGTGCCCTATTTAGTTTTCCTAATAAAGTTGGAAACAGACCAATCCTCCTTTTAGAAATATGCAATAGTAACTGCATTATAATGATCACATGTGGGGTGTAAATCTGGGGATTTTGACTTAACCAGAACTTGCAGATAGAAGAAAATCATTTTTGTAGATGGCTTTTAGGGCTTCCACTCAGAGAGGCCAATTGGTCAAACGTTTGAGAGAATATGTGCTCCAAATGGGCTAGCAGATTGTAATTGTGGAAGCTCTGAGTGCACCCCCATAGCTGAGAGAGATCAAACATATCCAAGCCTATTGAAGTTTTTCTTTCAGGAACCGATTAAGGTTTGGACACTGTGCTCTCATCATGGGAGAGATAGAGAACTGTGATTTTGGAGTTTGAATAGTAATAAAATGTGAAGTTTGAAGCTATTGCACCTCCCCGGTTGATCAGCTGAATTACTATTTAAGTGAGCCCAAGCATGTCAATGTACTTTTAGAATTTCTTATGTATATGCATTAGATGGGTCTACAGTCCAAATGTTCACAATTGCTAGGGTGAATGCTTTGCTTGTGAATGAGAAGTCAAATTGTAATATTCAAAAAGGGTCTCCCAGAAGGAGACTAATGGCGTGATTTAGATCTTTGCGGATTTGGTCCCACCATCATTTTTCTGTTGATTTTTCTGTCCACCTACTAGGTGGTCTGCCTGCTCTATTTAGATGCTGATCGGTTGATAAACGAAAGTCCATCGGAGTGCTGCGGTCTCGGTCAGAATTTTTGTCCCCCATTGATGGCCTATAGGCAAAAGCAGCTGTCGGAGAGAGTACAACCAGTTTTTTCACCAGCCAATCACGATGTGCCTTCCCGACGATGTAACTGTGACAACTAAACCTCCACACCTGAGTTGACTGATTTGAAGGTATATAAGCTTGAAATATACTTTTCACTATTTTTTCACTTCCATTTCAGTCATGATCGCCCAAGTCCTCCCATTGCTGCAGCAACATGATCACAAAGCACCAACCCCGTCATCACTGGCCTCTTTTACCTGTTACCTTTTGGATAATCTGCTTACATTAGCCCTGGACTTGTGCATTTTTACTTTATAATTCTAAGTAATATTTTCCTAATGTGTAATGTGGTCATTTAAGAAGTTTAAAAAAAAGACACCTGCATAATTTTGTTTAATTTACAAATCTGGTGCAAGCTGCCTTCATGCTAATGAACAACTACATCAAAAATGACATTAATCCCAAATTCAAAATGTGTCCATACATGCGTGTTTAATCATTTGTTGTAAACTAGCAATGTATATACATGTGCATTACACATTTTTGGAATAATACAAATTCAATGAAATGTAGAAATTGCAATAGACAAGACAAAACATTTGTTTTCAATAAATGTAACATCATTGTTCGTGCAAAACTAAAAATATCTCATATATTTAATCATGTGACATACCCCCTTGTCTGGAGCATTTTCTGTAAAAAAAAATACAGTTTAATTTACTGAAGTTTTTTAAATGTGTAATGCATGTGTGTTTATTGTTATCACTTATCAATTTAAAATGAACACATCTGTTTTAACATGTAAAAAAATCTTCAATTGTAATGCAAGTGTCCATTACCATGATCAATACCTGCACCACTATTACACATGTTTTTTCCTAATGTATGCACTGTACAAATATGTTATATAAGCTTTTGGGTGTACTGTCATAAATGTAATCAATAACATGTAAAGAAATATTAATGTCAGGACAAAATTTGTGAAAAGGAAATGTTTTCATTAAGAAATGAAATACCTCTCTCAAATCTTTATTATTTTTTTAAATAATTATTAAAACAAACATGATGCTCAGCATCAACACATGGGTTTTTGACCCAGAGTATGCCTCCTAAATAGACTGCCAAGGGGTAACCTCCTCAGGAAGGGACATGCAGTGGGCACAGAGCAGGCACCTCAAGGATGCATCTTGGGAGGGGTGGGTTTGGGTTTCACAGGGGTCAGGGACAGTTAAGTAGTGAATTCAGGTGGAGGAGTATGAGTAGGAGGGGTGGAGAGGATTGGGTTGGGGAGGTAGGGAGAGCTGGAGTGGTTGATGTGTGTGTGTCTGTTGTGCAGCTGCATGTGGATCTTGTGGATGTTGTGAATGTTTGGGTGTGTATATTTTGGAAGGTATTTGTTGTTCAGTGAATGTATGGGCTTTGTTCAAGTTCTGGGTGTAGTTTTGTGTGAATGTGTCTGGATGAGTGTGCTGTTGAGGTGGTTGATGTGGTTGTGATGCATGTGTCTGTAAGTGTGCAGCTGCATGTGTCTGGGGTATATTTGGATGTGTGTGGTTTAGCAGGTGTTTGGTCATTGGGTAAGTGTGTGTGTTTTAGCTTGGTGGGTGTTGTTTTGCATGTAAGTGCAGTTTTCTGTAAGTGTGTTTGTTTGGATGAGTGTGCAGTTGAGGGGATTGTTATGATTGTAGTGCTTGTGGGTGTGCTGGTAGTTGTACTGGTAGTTGAGGTGGTTGTGGGTGTGATCCTGATTGTGGGTGTGGTTGTGGGTCTGATGGTGGTTGTGGTACTTGCGGGTGTGGTGGTGAGTGTGGTGCTTGTGGGTGTAGTGTCGGAAGTATGTGTAAAATTGAGCAAACAATCTTGTACTACCTGAGGAAAGCGGAAGCTGAAACGTTGTAGTCGAAATATGTTTTTGTTCTTTAGTGAGATCATCTGTTTGAGTCACTTCTTTCATATATATATATATATATATATATATATATTTTTATATATATATATATATATATATATATTTAAAGAAAACATATAATACATATATATATATATATATATATATATATATATATATATATATATATATATATATGATATATATGTATAACTACACACCAATACAATAGCCCATCAAACATACAATGCATACTAATGTTGTGGTGTTGTCTGTAGAATGTATTCCAAAATAGTCATCATGATTTTTCATTTTTCATTTACAAAGAAGTGAAACTTCACTTCAGTCAATGCACTTGATTCAGGAACTAAAAGGGACATTCTAGCATGTGTTTCTAAAAAAAATCAGGTTTGTGAAAATTACATTTTTAATCTTCAACATGTACGTGTTTCTTTAGTGAGCCATGCAGCTGGCTATACAGGGACAGGACCTCTGCTACCAGCAAATCAAGCTCCTCTGCCGAGAATTTAGGGGCCCTGTCACCTGCTTTCCAAGGCATCATGGCTCCCAGAAGTCATTAACTGCAGTAAAAGTGAAGGAGGTGTTGTTGTCTGCAGTGCTAGGAGGCAAGTGAGATTTTTTGGATACACTATATACATCCATACAACATGTGTGATCATCAACAAAGAAGGCTTTCCTACATTGCTGTAACACAAGTTAACCTATGGCTGTGTCCGTCATGGAGTTCACACCTGCTACACGGTCAACTTATGCTGATGGAAATGTCCTGATGGCGAGATCAGGCACCTGCCACTTTAGAATGCGAAAAAGTGTGTTCTTGAATGTTAAGTGCATCACAACCACTCAAAATGATGGCCAGTTTGCTTGCAGTGACCAATCGCTAATGTTACTTGTTTTAAAAAAAAAGAAAGCAGTATAATTCAGTGTGTTATTCTGGTTAAAAGTGATATTTGCACAGTTTTGTTTATACTTTAGTTGATGGATTAAAAAAAAAAAAAAGATTGTGCTCATAAGAGATTTAAAATGTATTATGTACACATTTCTAGAAAAAATAATAGACATGTCAAAAATGTTATCTAAAATTTAAAAATCACTAATAAATCTTGTGCACAAATATGTTAAAAAACAAATAGATGTTTTGAAATACATATGTGTTTCAAATATCAAATAAAGGTTTGCAAATGCTATTAACATATTTTTCAACTTTTCAAATGCAGGCATATGAACCCAGAGAGAACTAGAATGTGACAGCTTCAAATGTTTCAACCATTTCCAGACCTTGCCACCATGGAAGAATGGGATATTATTAACAAATTCAGATTGAATAGGCAAACTATTCAAGATTTATGTGTTGACCCTGGAAAGCGTGCATACACGCTTGTGATGTATAATTCATGAAAGCAGACAACTTGCACATTGACTGAATGGCAGTTCTTCAAATTAGGGTAGACCTGTTCTCTGTCATGTGGTGGAACAAAGGCAATATCTGTTCCATTAATTGCTCCAATCACATGCGGGATGCAACCCACAGCATAACAATCTCCTTTCAAATTTGCAAAACCCTCATTCCATGGAAACTGTATGAAGCTGTCTCATCATTACAGAATGAACTTCCTGTAGCACACCACTGAAAGTTGGTTGTGACATTCCATCAGATACAGTCACAGTGTATTTAAATAATTCTATCCCACAAAATGGAATACTGCCATGATTTTCACTATTGGTGTTATTGATGTGGGATTCCTTTTGTGAGGCAGAAGATCTGGCTCCAACTGATGACGTAAATCTTAAATAGTTTACCTATTCAATCTGAATTTTTATAGTGTCCTATTCTTCCATGGTGGAAAGGTATGGAACTGTAAAAATAAATAGAGCCTGAAGTACTGTGATGATTCATGGATAATGATGTATTTGAATGATTTGAAAAAATAAATATAATTACAACTCAATTAAACAATTCATTTTGATGTGTGATTTTTGTCTTTGTTTGTCATTTATTATCAAGGAGTAAAGCATTATCTACATGTTGACTTATGATGCATCTACTATATTTTTGATGGTACCTTTTCAAAATGAAAGCTGAAACATGCAAAAATAACAAATTAAACAAAGTAATACAACACAAGTCATTAAATGTGTGATTTTTTTATTGAAAACAAACAAATAGGTAACAAGGAAGAAAAAGTAACAAAGAAAACAAAGTAATCACTACATCAATCATGGCGGATGAGATAATTATAGTAGAGCCTAAAATGTTTGAAGTCCAATGGCCAAAATACAACTGGCATTACACTGACAAATGCATTCATAAAATAGTCCACAGAGTGAATGGTAGTCACACACTGGAGTAAATTAGGTCCTGCATCTCTTGCTGGTGGTGGTGGTGGAGTCTTGCCTTCCTCTCCTACTGATCCAGATGAACATACCCTCCTGAGATTGACTCGCGAATCCACAGTTGCAGGGAGTGTGGTGGGTGCAGATGTTTCCTCATGTGGCAGGGCCTCCATGGCTGTGGATAAGGCTATGTAGTTTGTCCAGATGCTGAAGAACCACAGACAGATGACAATGGTACTGGAATAGTCCTGCACATATGGTTATAACAATCCTGCAGCACCCCAGTCAAGGATCCCAAATTAGAGTTCAGAATTCTCATCTCATAATTGTACTCCCTCTGCAACTGCTTCATCTAACTGAGCTCAGTGAGGACCTGGCCCATCATGTCTTTGGACTGCTTGATAGCTCCCAAGACTTGTCCGATGGTGGCCTGGGTGACAAGTTGCCTCACTTTGCTGACCCACAGTTTCCCTCCCACGGACTCTACCTCCACTAGCCTGTGCCCTTGACCCAGTGTGCCTTATCCCACCGGGTCCTGACTGAACTGGAGATGATGGTGGTGGTGTTGGCTTATCAACAGCCAGGACTGTGGGAGCACATGACTAGTGTCATGGCCATTTGGACATAGGAAATAGAGACATCCAAGGCCTGTGATGTAACAGCTGAGGAAGTAGGTGTGGGCCGAATGTAACTCACTTGAGCTGTCTGCCCAGGTAGATCGGAACAACCAAGCTGCTCCTAATACTCAGGACTTGCAGAAGTAGTATACTCACTGAAGGCTTGCTCCTGGTCTGGAGTGGAAGTATCCTCTGCTGTTGGCACAGATGGTGATCCATGTGCTCTTGGTGTTACTCCCATGATTAATTGAACATGAGTAATATATTAGAAGTCTGCATTGTACATAAAAAAAAAAATTGTAGAAAAATGAAGCAACTTGTAAGGTGGGAGACAATTTATATAATTATTATACCTTTCAGTTGTTTAATAATAAACAGTTTAATAAACACACAGAACTTCTTCAGAATAGCAAGTAAAAATTGTTCAGAAATATTGCAAAACAACAATGAAATAGATATGAAATTTACCAAACTTTCTGTACACCACAATGGATTGGAGAAATATTTGTTAACCTTTAAAAGGACTAGCAAGGTAATGAACTGGGATTTGAACAACTTTTTGGTAATAATGTCATTTCACATGATTGCATAATATACAGATTGCAAAACCATTTCACTTAAAAAATGTGAATATATGTCATGACAAAGATTGCTTACCAAAAGATTGCAATCATATCAGCTGTCACCAAAAATAAGACATCATGATAGTTGTAGTAATTTCAAATAAACTTTGACAGCACTTGTAAATTTGTATGTGTAACATACCTAGTAGAACCGTGCAGTAGAAATAAACTGACTGTGACTATATGGAACACATATCAGTAATTTGTTCAGAGGTGTAGAAACACTTACATGTACCATGACATATTGTAAACATTGATGGAGATTGAAACTTGTAATCTTACCTTATACAGAATACTTTGTACAAACAAACAAACAAGGGAAAAAGAAATGTGAAAAATGGAGAAACAAATCACATTTTGACAAGTACAAAAACATTTTAAGTATTAGTAAGTGAGAGAAACAAAACTAATGCTGCAACGTTGCATAGAAAGGCAAGTTAATACATTGTAATTTGAATTATATATTTGTAAAAGGTGGCAAAATCATTATCAAAAGCTAAATTCTAAGAATAAAATGACTGTTATGTTTAGTGAGACATTCAAAAGTCAAACTTATCAGTCTCCATTTCACCAAGGATTCCTGTCAAGCCTTCAGAATGTAGGACCTGCAAGACCTTCTCCTTCCAGGAAAAAGTTGTAAGGTGGGCTGGGAAAACCACCACCCTTCCTCTGGGCCTCCAGGTGATGCATGGAGGCCAGCGAATGCACTCTCCCCTGCAGGTCGTCTTCCTAATTTCCTCCTGTGTGTGCGGGGTGTTTGTTGTAGAATTCACTTTGTCAACTATTCTGGACTAAATTTGCCTTTTCTGAGGTGTTGTTATAGTTTGGACTTGGGCTCCAACCAATTATGGTCCTACTAATGGTTTCATCCACCATCACTGACAATCCTCCCTCTGAGAAAGGGGGATTTCTCTTCTCTGAGTACATAAAATTAAATGAATTAGAGGATGCAAAAGTTAAGGAATAAAAAAAAAAGAAAAAGAAACAGGGAGAAAAAAGAAAAAAACATGACTTCTGTGTGGCAATTTCTGCAGCATAACTGTGTTGTGCAGTGGAATAGCAAAGGATCATGGTCTGAAGAAGAGAGTACTTTTATTGTGTAGTATACATGTGTTATCAATTAGCAAAAAGACGTCAGATATGTGCTGCTAGCATCCATCCAATAGCCACTGGCACAGTGCAATGTTGAACATGTACCACAACAGAATCCAGCCATCAGGGATCGACCGCTAGAACTACACCAGCACAACTGTGATATCTAGATATGCTTGGCACAATCCCGCCATCCTGATGGTGATGGAGTGATGTTAGCCAGCAATGGAGTCCACCATGACGGCAGCAGGAAACAGCTTACACAATGGAATAAACTGTTGACATAGATGGAGATGCAGCCACCACACACCTAAATATGCCAATCGGAATTCCATCAGCCTGATGGAGTACTTGTAAACTCCGCTGCAGAAGGATGACGGGAGTCCTGCCAAGATCTAAATAAGGTCCTATGGGTTTTTTCAGGGGATGGCTGTGTGGCATCCTTAGGGTGTTCTTCTCCCAAACTTTTTGCCTTCACTTCTACTTCTTTTGCTAATTTTTTGCAGGCCTTGGGACTCTGTCCACTTTATCACTGTTAACCAATGCCAAAGTGCATCACTCCTTAAATTGGTTTGTCCCCAATTGTCTTATTTAATTTACTTGTAAGTCCCCTGCAAATTTGTACTGAGGGGGCCGAGGGCCTGTAAATTAAAAGCTACTAGTGGACCTGCAGCACTGTTTTGCCACCCACTTAAGTAGGCCTATAAACATGTCACAGGCCTGCCATAGCAGCCTGTGTTTGCAGTTTTAAAGTGCCATTTTAACCTGGAAAAATAAACCTTTTGTCAGTCCCAAACCTTCCTTTTGAATACATAAAAGTCACCCCTTGGGTGAGTCCTGGACAGCCCAGAGGGCAGGGTGCAGTGTATGAAAAAAGTAGGACATGTAATTTTCAGTTTTCGATATCCCGGTAGTGAAAAACTCTTGAATCATTTTTCACTTCTGCAAGTTCTACTTCTCCCATATCATGACATTAGAGTTACCTCATTACATTTAATAAGCTGTAATTTCCAAATGAGAAGAGGTAAACGATTCATGTTTGGTGTCTTTGGAACTGTAATGAAAAGTCCTCTCTTATAGTTAAAGTAAATTAAAAAAATGCCACTTTTTGAAAGTTGGCATTTTTCTGCCTTAGCCATTTAGGGGCATATTTATACTCTGTTTGTGCCAAATGTGCGTCAAAGATTTTGACGCACAATCGGCGCAAACCTTGCCCCATATTTAAACACTGACGCCCGACACCGCGGACGTCAAAATTCCACTGTGTGCGACATTATTTTGGAGCGGGAAACTGCCTTGCGTTAATGATATGCAATGTAGGCGTTCCCGCCCAAAAAATGACTTTAAGGCCTGTGTGCCTTATTTATACCCCAGCGTCATTTTGATGCACAGGAGGGGGTGGGCCTTAAAAAATGGCGCACAGCCTGTTGTGCGCCGTTTTTTAACGCCTGGGTCAGGGCAGGTGTTAAGGGATCTGTGGGGTTGGAAGGAGTCCAGAGGTGCCCTCCCCTGCCCCCAGGGACACCCCCTGCCACCCTTGCCCACCCCTGGAGGTCACCCATCGATGGGGGGACCCATCCCAATTAAGTAAAGGTAAGTTCAGGTAAGTATTTTTTAAAGTTTTTTTAAAGTGGCATGAGGGGGCCTAATTTGGGCCCCCCTACATGCCACTATGTCCAATGACCATGCCCAGGGGACAGAAGTCCCCTGAGCATGGCCATTGGGCAAGGGGGCATGACTCCTGTCTTTGCTAAGACAGGAGTCATGTCAATGGGGATTGTGCATCAAAAAGAATGGCGCAAGTCCGGTTTGAGGCCTGATTTTTGCCTCAGACATGACTTGCACCATTTTTTGACACTCAACCCCCATTTTCCCCTACGCCAGTGCTGCCTGGTGTGAGTCATTTTTTTTTACTCAGACCAGTCTGCAGCGCCATCTAACGGAATTCCTTAAATAAGGCGCCCGCATGGCGCGTTGAAATGGCGTTAGCCGGCAATAACATTTTTGACGCACAACTGAGTTGGCGCAGTTGTGCTTCAAAAAGTATAAATATGCCCCTTAGTGCCTGAGACTTGTCTCTGAGTCACATGACTGTGTGTAGATGACAGCTAGGCTTTGTGTATTCCTCCTAGACAGCCACACACAGTAGAGAGCTTAGATGTGCCTGGGTAGGCCACTACTGGTAGGAGGGGAGGGTGGAGCTGGAAACAGCCCTACTTACCCATTAATAGGTTATGTCATGCCTTAACACAAGGAGCTGCGTACACATTGTAGTTAGTCTGGAGCCAGGACAGGCAAAGTAGGAATCCTATGGACTTCAAAGGGAATCCTCTAGAAGTTTCTCCCACTTCAAAGGTTGGCCTAAATATTGAATTTCAAACACCAACCCTTCAGCACACTTCTTGACCTGTCGATATTCTACCAGGAAGAAGGGCTGTTGTGCTATTACTGTGTTGCGCATCCCTGATGCAAGCCCTCCTTCCCATTGCAAGCCCTTCTTGATGGGATCCTTAGTAAAGACACAGGACCTCGAATCACAGCTTTGCAACTCTTTGGAAGTGACACATTGCCTTATCTGAGCAATGCATCCTCGACGTGGGACCTCACAATGTTCTGCAACCAGAATTTAAGTTACTCTTGTTCAGTGGGCCTAAGTGAGTCCCTGTAACCGGCCTATGCAGTCGATCTGAACTTGTGATATAGTCCTTGTCTGGCACAACTAGACATCCACAGTTGGCACTATTTTCACTGAAATCTTTAAAATTGCATACCTTTGCTTCTACTGATTGAATTTGTGTCATTTTGGTCTTGTTTTGTTTACTAAAGATACGTCTATTTGTCTACATATGGTGTGGGATCATTTAGTGGTGTGTTTTCACTGTGTTACTGTTTGAAGTGTTGCACAAATACTTTACACATTTCCTATAAGTTAAGCCTGACTACTTTATGCCAATCTACCAGGGGGCTGCACACAGGTTAGTTTTGAGTTTGCTTGTGATATCACCCTGATAAGGATTGTGGTTTCTGCTTGAGCACAGTTTTAACACCCTTCAACCAGCAACCTAATTTCTTACAATGGTAGATCAGGCTGTGATTAGTAGAAGTGCAGGAGCTGGTAATATGTTTCACCTATAGGCATTCAAATAAGTTGTATGATGGGCATGGCATCCATGCAAATGAGTCACTTGTGGTGGATATGTCTAAATCCTCCGTCTGCTTGTGCTTTTGTTTTTTTTCGAAGTTGAAAGTTGGATCTGCATAGGTTTACAATTCATAGCATGGAAGTGTTTGTGATCCATGCCTCAGTGAGGTCGAGGATGTTTATGAAGTCGCTATTCTGGAGGTCAAGAGTGGTGGTGAGGCATCTATTTACAAAGGGAAGCAAGCTTTTAGCAAGTTCTTTTGAGGGCCTGAATGGATTAACCCATAAATAATGACCTCAGAGGTAGTGAGGTTACTTTGAATTGGTGGCATAATTTGTAAAGAATATTAGGTGTTTATGTCTGGGTGGTGTGAGACCAAAACTTTTCCAAGATACCTGCCAAGGGAGGTCCACACTTGGAGCACTAGAATATTTATGGGGGTCGCATAGGGTGCCTGAATTTCAGCATTTGGAGTGGACTGAGGTTCGCAGTGGGTTAAGAGTGACTGAAGACATCTCTGGGTTCAATATGAGTTAAATAATGGTCACCACAAACTGAATCAAAAAGAACAAAATACAGACGGACTTCTTAAAACATTGGAAAGTCGTGGGATGGTTCAGCAGTGCTCATATAAAGCAGGGCTTTCACTGTGATTTAAACAAGTACAAAATGCTTCACCTATGGACAAGTTGCTAGTAACAAAACTTACGGGCTCTACACTGGGCACTGGGCACACATGCAGATCACTGCTGCTAGTTTGCCTCCAAACAGTTGCACCTTTTGCAGCTCATCATGCACATGCATTAACTTGGGGAGTCAGGGACTTAGGGCCAGATGTAGGAAGCTTTTTGCGCCTCGCAAACGGCGAAAAACGCAGTTTGCAAGGCGCAAAAGGCTGAACGCGATGCAGAATCACATTTTGCGAGTCGATACCGACTCGCAAAATGTGATTCCGACTCGCAAATAGGAAGGGGTGTTCCCTTCCTATTTGCGACCGCATCGCGATGTAGAGTTGCTTTGTGACCGCGAAAGCGGTCGCAAACCAACTCGCAGTTACCATCCACTTGAAGTGGATGGTAACTCATTCGCAAAAGGGAAGGGGTCCCCATGGGAAATCTTCCCCTTTGTGAATGCCCACAAAAATATTTTTTCAGTGCAGGCAGTGGTCCTATGGACCACTGCCTACTCTGAAAAAACCGAAACCAAATGGTTTCGGAATTTTTTCTTTTTGCAGCTCGTTTTCCTTTAAGGAAAACGGGCTGCAAAGAGAAAAAAAAACTGCTTTATTAAAAAAGCAGTCACGGACATGGTGGTCTGACGTCTCCAGCAGGCCACCATCCCCGTGAGTGCCTAGACTCGCTATGGGGTCGCAAACTGCGACCCACCTCATGAATATTCATGAGGTGGGTCTTTGCGACCCCATAGCGAGTCGCAGAAGGTGTCTGGGACACCTTTCTGCATCTCGGATTGCGAGTTGCAATTTGCGAGGCGCTATGACTCGCAAATTGCAAGTCGCAATCGGATACCTACCTACATCTGGCCCTTGGTACGTTGGCTCCAGGCATATGACCTTTGAAAAAAACAATAAACAATGCTCCTTATTTGCGAACTGTGCTACCTGCAGCTCATGCACTACCACATTGTTACCGCAATTGATTTATGCCCTGGACAGTATGAAGAAAGGCCAGCCTTCTTCAATCTTTAGGCCCATATTTCTACTTTTTGGCGCCACATTTGCACCGCTTTTTAATGCAAAAGCGCGCAAACTTACAAAATACAGTTGTATTTTGTAAGTTTGTGCCACTTTTGCGTCAAAAAATGATGCAAATGCGGCGCTAAAAAAAGTATAAATATGGGCCTTAGTCTGTTCTGTGGCATTCACATTATTCTTCCACCCACTACAACATACAGCACGGGGAAATGACTCACACCATTTCAGTCACTGGCTAACTTGTGAGTGGTGACGTTCTGCTCTTTCACATCCAGAACATCCCTTAAGGGACAACTATAGCAATGAGTACTTTTTGATTCCAAAAATTTATTTTGCTTTTGGTTGAGTTTTGAGGAGACAATGGCGGTCATTCTGACCTTGGCGGACGGCGTAGGCCGTCCGCAAAGGTACCGCCGTCAGAACACCGCACCGCGGTCGAAAGACCGCGGCGGTGATTCTGACATTTGCCCTGGGCTGGCGGGCGGCCGCCAAAAGACCGCCCGCCAGCCCAGGGCAAATCAACCTTCCCACTAGGATGCCGGCTCAGAATTGAGTCGGCGGAGTGGGAAGGTGCGACGGGTGCAGTTGCACCCGTCGCGTATTTCAGTGTCTGCTAGGCAGACACTGAAATACTTTTTGGGGCCCTCTTACGGGGGCCCCTGCGGCACCCCCTACCGCCATCCTGTTCATGGCGGGCGAACCGCCATGAACAGGATGGCGGTAGGGGGTGTCAGAATCCCCATGGCGGCGGAGCGCGCTCCGCCGCCATGGAGGACTCTGACGGGCAGCGGAAAGTCGGCGGTACACCGCCGACTTTCCGCTTCTGACCGCGGCTGAACCGCCGCGGTCAGAATGCCCAGCGGTGCACCGCCAGCCTGTTGGCGGTGCAACCGCGGTCAGTCGCCCTGGCGGTTTTTACCGCCAGGGTTAGAATGACCACCAATGTGTCAAAACAAACCAAGCACTAGCAAAATAAAAAGGATAGCAGATCTATTGGCATTACATGTGTTTGTTTGAACACTTGGCACTGTTTAATCTCCCTAATGCAAACCACATGGCCAAAGCTGGTGGCTGATATCTCCTTATAACGGAGGAGGTCCACTGCCTTGAGGATATATGACAAAAGAATATGGGCCTGATTACGACCATGGCAGAAGGGCTACTGAGTCACAAAAGTGACGGATATCCAATCCGCCGTATTACAAGATCCAATATATCCTATGGAACTTGTAAAACGGCGGACGAGATATCCATCACTTTTGTGACTCAGTAGCCCATCCGCGTGGTCGGGCCCTATATCTTAAGATATTGAGGCCCGTATTTATACTTTTTGACGCTAAACTGCGCTAACGCAGTTTAGCGTCAAAAATGTTTGCGCCGGCTAACGCCATTCTGAAGCGCCATGCGGGCGCCGTATTTATTGAATGGCGTTAGCCGGCGCAAGCAGACCGGCGCTACCAGGTGTGCGTGGAAAAAAACCACGTACACCAGGCAGCGCCAGCGTTGGGAAAAATGGCGCTAGGGCGTCTTAAAAATGGTGCAAGTCAGGTTGACGCAAAAAATCGCCTCCACCCGATTTGCGCCATTTTTAACGACGCCCAGACGCCATTTACATGACTCCTGTCTTAGTAAAGACAGGAGTCATGCCCCCTTGCCCAATGGCCATGGCCAGGGGACTTATGTCCCCTGGGCATGGTCATTGGGCATTGTGGCATGTAGGGGGGCACAAATCAGGCCCCCCTATGCCAAAAAAATATATATAAAAAAAAAAAAATTATACTTACCTGAACTTACCTGAATGTCCCTGGGGTGGGTCCCTCCAGCCTTGGGTGTCCTCCTGGGGTGGGCAAGGGTGGCAGGGGGGGTCCCTGGGGGCATGGGAGGGCAGCTGTTGGCTCATTTTGAGCCCACAGGTCCCTTAACGCCTGCCCTGACCCAGGCGCTAAAATCCGGCGCAAATGCGGGGTTTTTTGCCCCGCCGACTCCCGGGCGTCATTTTTGCCCGGGAGTATAAATACGACGCATTTGCGGCGCAGTCATTTTTTTAGACGGGAACGCCTACCTTGCATGTCATTAATGCAAGGAAGGCGTTCACGCAAAAAAATGACGCTCTTTACTCATAGTTTGGCGCTAGACGCGTCTAACGCCAAAGTATAAATATGGCGTTAGTTTTGCGCCGAATTTGCGTCGAAAAAAACGACACAAATTCGGCGCAAACGGAGTATAAATATGCCCCTGAGTCTCACTAAGTTAGAGCTTCATGACAGACTGGGCACTAATAGTATTAGTCATCTCCTCCCCTATTCTGTAGTAGTTCTTGTCTTTACTTCATCCACAGCTAATCAGATCCCCGAAGTTCTGGCCTTCCTGCGTCACTCTCCTGTATCAAAACGTAGCAGCCTTTCGCCCCTGGGACTCAAACACACACCCAGCCTGCTGATAATCTTTGGTAGGTCAGACACATTTAAAAAAAGGCGAATAATAAATTAATTTATTGCTATCTTGTGTTTTAATTCTAAATTAAATGTAATTTCAGAATGAATTGGTTAAATTATTCTGAACTTGAAGGAACTAGTAATGGGCAGGGCACTGCTGTACTATAGAAGTCAGAAGCCAGTCCCGGGATAAGGCAAGTACCATCTTTGAGAAGTCCCTACCCGCCTGTCAGTAACAAATTGGACTTGTCACAATTTCCAAACTGGGTTTGAAAGGACATTAACGACACTAATGATCTGTGGCCACAACAGAAGGCAGAGGGGAGTCTGAGGATAGTTTCTAGGCATCAGGGGACAGCAGTAATTTTTGCTTTTTCAAGGAAGGATGCGTGCAAGAAGTTACTTTCTTTTAATTACTTGCCTGAAATAATATAATGGAACACCTGCAGCAGCCTCCACTGCACAGGTATTTATATTGTTATTATTGTACTGGGAGAACCTGCAACCATAAGACACGCATTTTTTGTGAAAATGATCTGTATTAGGCAAAACGCATCTAACGGTCTACTGCATGAAAAAGTGTATGCAAGAGCTAAAGTCACGCAAATTTGTGGGGCGGCGAGTGGTGCTTCGAGCAGAATTTATCTTGCAACATTCACCAGTTATACAATTCCAGCAAGAGAGTTTCTGCTTGATCCAGTCTCCCATGAGTGAAAAATATGCAAAACAGTGTAAACAACATTAACACAAAAATCAGGCAACGTAGAAGAGAACAAAAAAATAAGTGAGATTTGGCTTGCATAAAAGGGGATGAACTATCGAAACAGAAAAGATGCCTAGGCAATGCAGGGTCCCTGCCTAAGTAAACATTAATTCTTAGGGTTCAGCGTTAGATACCTGATGCCGCAGGCAACTGTGGAGTCAGCTACTGATGATTTACCAAGTAGTGAGTGCATGAAAGGTGAACGGGTATGTTGATGATTGTGCCAAGATTGACGAACAAGGGAGTGAATGAGTGGATCAAAGACTATTTATAATGCATGGGAACACTGTGGAATGAATGGCATTTTTTGAAATGTTTGAAAATTATAAGAGCCTACTGTCAAACAGAGCCCGTGATCATCAAGTTATGTAAACACAAATCATATTTAAAAATTCAATATACGGATTGAATCATTGCAGACAATACATTCTATCTAAAGGCATTAAATTCTAGGTACCCACTGGATGCATCATGAGCTGTACAATGCACTACTCAGAGCAACGTGGGCAGAGAAGAATGAGTCAAAGTCAAAGGAGACATTAATTGAATGGCATAAAATATACCCAGAGACCATTTTTAGGGTCAAGCCTGGGAGAGCATGCGGTAACGTATGCAACTCACTAACAAGACACTGTTGTTATCTACAAAGGGCTTGGAGCCCACCCATTCTTTACTGTTTGTTGGCTGGAGTGGCGCTCTTCTCTAAAGCCTCATAATTCGTCACTGTAGGCCAAACATTATTTCCGTTCCTGTCTGTGAAGCAGGCACCAATCACTGATTGATTCAACTTAATCAGTGCCCTTTCGCTGCTTCCGTTGTGATTGAGGTACTTCTTTTTAAATTCTGGGGCTCTGCAAACAGAATGTGTGTAGCTAGCAAAAACATGCCCAGCACAACAGACAAATTTGCAGAGTTTCATTTTCTATAGTTGCATCTTATTTGATTTTGCTAAGTCTTTTCTCACTTTACACTTATGTTTTGTTTTTGCTAGTGGGAGCTGTTCTCAAAAGATGATTATTATTTTGTTCTAAGTATTGCAAAGCAAAATTGTTTCTTATTTATGTGTATTTTCTGAAATTATGCTTTAGAACATAAACAAGCAGTACACCCCAATCCACCCGGCTCCAAACCAATCCACCCCACTCCAATCCAAAGCGATCCATCCCACTTTACCCCACAACAATCTACCACACACAATTCAGTTGGTGTCAAACCAATCCAACCCACCCCACTCCAGACCAAACCACTCATCCAAATCCTCTCCAATCCACCACACTCCAATCCTTCCGAACCAGCCCACTCCAATCTGCCCCACCTGCCTCACTCCAGTCTGCACAACACTTCAGTTCAAAATAATCTGCCCCACTCCAATTTAGAAAAATCTGTCCTACTCCAGCCTGCCCCACTCCAATAAAAAACAAGCTGCCCCACTCCAGTACCAAACAATCTGTCCCACTCCAATCCAAAACAATGTGCCCCACTCCAATTTTTAAAAATATGCCCCACTCCAATCTGCCTCGCTCCTATCAATAACAATCTGCACCACTCTAATCCAAAATAATCTGCCCCACTCCAATCCAAAACAATCTGCCCCACTCAAATCTACCCCATTCCAATCTGTCCTAATCCCATCCAAAACAATCTACCCCACTGCAATCACAAACAGTCTGCTCCATGCCAATCGAAAACAATCTGCCCCACTCCAATCTAAATTAATCAGCACCACTCCATTCTAAAACAATCTGCACCACTCATATCCAACACAATCTGCCCCACTCCAATCCCAAAAATCTGTCTACCACAAACCAAACAAATCTGCCTCACTCCATTCCAAAACAATCTGCACCACTCCAATCTACACCACTCCAGAACAAACCAATCTGTCCCACTCCAATCCAAAACAATCTGGTCCACTACAAACTGCTCTACTCCAGTCCAAAGCAATCTGCCCCAATCCAATCTGCCAACTCCAATCTGTCCCACTCCAATCCTAAACATCTGCCCCTCTACAATCCCAAACAATGTGACCCACTACAATCCCAAACAAATTGCCACACTCCAATCTGCCCCACGCCAATCTAAAACAATATGTCCCATTTGAGAGGGGAGTCTGAGGATAGTTTCTAGGCATCAGGGGACAGCAGTAATTTTTGCTTTTTCAAGGTAGGATGCGTGCAAGAAGTTACTTTCTTCTAATTGCTGCCTGAAATAATATAATGGAACACCTGCAGCAGCCTCCACTGCACAGGTATTTATATTGTTATTATTGTACTGGGAGAACCTGCAACCATAAGACACGCATTTTTTGTGAAAATGATCTGTATTAGGCAAAACGCATCTAACGGTCTACTGCATGAAAAAGTGTATGCAAGATCTAAAGTCACGCAAATTTGTGGGGCGGCGAGTGGTGCTTCGAGCAGAATTTATCTTGCAACATTCACCAGTTATACAATTCCAGCAAGAGAGTTTCTGCTTGATCCAGTCTCCCATGAGTGAAAATTATGCAAAACAGTGTAAACAACATTAACACAAAAATCAGGCAACATAGAAGAGAACAAAAAAATAAGTGAGATTTGGCTTGCATAAAAGGGGATGAACTATAGAAACAGAAAAGATGCCTAGGCAATGCAGGGTACCTGCCTAAGTAAACATTAATTCTTAGGGTGCAGCGTTAGATACCTGATGCCGCAGGCAACTGTGGAGTCAGCCACTGATGATTTACCAAGTAGTGAGTGTATGAACGGTGAACGGGTATGTTGATGATTGTGCCAAGATTGACGAACAAGGGAGTGAATGAGTGGATCAAAGACTATTTTAAATGCATGGGAACACTGAAGAATGAATGGCATTTTTTGAAATGTTTGAAAATTATAAGAGCCTACTGTCAAACAGAGCCCGTGATCATCAAGTCATGTAAACACAAATCATATTTAAAAATTCAATATACCGATTGAATCATTGCAGACAATACATTCTATCAATTGGCATTAAATTCTAGGTACCCACTGGATGCATCATGAGCAGTACAATGCACTACTCAGAGCAACGTGGGCAGAGAAGAATGAGTCAAAGTCAAAGGAGACATTAATTGAATGGCATAGAATATACCCAGAGACCATTTTTAGGGTCAAGCCTGGGAGAGCATGCAGTAACGTATGCAACTCACTAACAAGACTCTGTTGTTATCTACAAAGGGCTTGGAGCCCACCCATTCTTTACTGTTTGTTGGCTGGAGTGGCACTCTTCTCTAAAGCCTCATAATTCGTCACTGTAGGCCAAACATCATTTCCGTTCCTGTCTGTGAAGCAGGCACCAATCACTGATTGATTCAACTTAATCAGTGTCCTTTCGCTGCTTCCGTTGTGATTGAGGTACTTATTTTTAAATTCTGGGGCTCTGCAAACAGAAGGTGTGTAGCTAGCAAAAACATGCCCAGCACAACAAACAAATTTGCAGAGTTTCATTTTCTATAGTTGCATCTTATTTGATTTTGCTAAGTCTTTTCTCACTTTACACTTATGTTTTGTTTTTGCTAGTGGGAGCTGTTCTCAAAAGATGATGATTATTTTGTTCTAAATATTGCAAAGCAAAATTGTTTCTTATTTATGTGTATTTTCTGAAATTATGCTTTAGAACATAAACAAGCAGTACACCCCAATCCACCCGGCTCCAAACCAATCCACCCCACTCCAATCCAAAGCGATCCATCCCACTTTACCCCACAACAATCTACCACACACAATTCAGTTGGCGTCAAACCAATCCAACCCACCCCACTCCAGACCAAACCACTCATCTAAATCCTCTCCAATCCACCACACTCCAATCCTTCCGAACCAGCCCACTCCAATCTGCCCCACCTGCCTCACTCCAATCTGCACAACACTTCAGTTCAAAATAATCTGCCCCACTCCAATTTAGAACAATCTGTCCTACTCCAGCCTGCCCCTCTCCAATAAAAAACAAGCTGCCCCACTCCAGTACCAAACAATCTGTCCCACTCCAATCCAAAACAATCTGCCCCACTCCAATTTTTAAAAATATGCCCCACTCCAATCTGCCTCGCTCCTATCAATAACAATCTGCACCACTCTAATCCAAAATAATCTGCCCCACTCCAATCCAAAACAATCTGCCCCACTCAAATCTACCCCATTCCAATCTGTCCTACTCCCATCCAAAACAATCTACCCCACTCCAATCACAAACAGTCTGCTCCATGAAAAATCGAAAACAATCTGCCCCACTCCAATCTAAATTAATCAGCACCACTCCAATCTAAAACAATCTGCACCACTCATATCCAACACAATCTGCCCCACTCCAATCCCAAAAATCTGTCTACTACAAACCAAACAATTCTGCCTCACTCCATTCCAAAACAATCTGCACCACTCCAATCTACACCACTCCAGAACAAACCAATCTGCCCCACTCCAATCCAAAACAATCTGGTCCACTACAAACTGCTCTACTCCAGTCCAAAGCAATCTGCCCCAATCCAATCTGCCAACTCCAATCTGTCCCACTCCAATCCTAAACATCTGCCCCTCTACAATCCCAAACAATGTGACCCACTACAATCCCAAACAAATTGCCACACTCCAATCTGCCCCACGCGAATCTAAAACAATATGTCCCACTCCAATCTAAAACAATCTGCCCCACCCCTAACCAAAACAATCTGCTGCACTTCAATCTGACCCACTCCAATCCAAAATAATCTGTCTGCCCCACTCCAATCCAAAACAATCTGTCCCACTCCAATCTGCCTGACACCATTCTAAAACAATCTGCCCTACTTCAAGTTGCATTACTCCAATCCTCCCCACTCCAATGAGTCCCACTCCAATCAAAACAATCCGCCCTTGTCCAATCCCCTCCACTCCAATCTGCCACACTCCAGCCTCCCCCACTCCAGTTCAAAGCTGTGTGCCCCACTCTAATCTGCCCTACTCTAATCTGCCTCACTCCAATGCAAAACAAGGTGCTGCTCTCAAATATTCCCACTCCAAGATGCCCCACTGCAATCTGCCCCACTCCAATCCGCCCCACTCCAACCTAAAACACTGCACGAATGCAATCCGCTCCACTCCAATCCACCCCAACCCAATATAACCCAATCAATTTCAATCCACCTCACCCCAATCCAATCCACGCCACTCCATCCACCACAGTCCAGTCCAATAGGCCACAATTCACACTACTCCAATCCAAAACAATCTGCCCCACTCCAATTTGCCCCACTACAATCCAAAACAATATACCCCACACCAATCTTTTCCACTGCCATACTAAACAATCTGCCCCATTCCAATTCAAAACAACTTGCCCCACTCAATCCAAAACAACCTGTCCCACTCCAATCTGACCACTCAATACAAAAATTGGGCCCACTCCAATCTGCCCTACTCCATTACACCTCACCCCAATCCAATCCACCCAAATCCATCCCATTTCACCACACTCCAATGCACCACAATTCACCCCACTCCAATCCATCCCACACCAATCCCATACAGCCCAATCTAATCTAATCCACTCCAATCCAATCCACCTCACACAAATCCAATTCACCCCACCCCAATCCACCCCACTCCAATCCAAACCACCACAATCTACCCCACTCCAATCCATCCACCCAACTCCAGTCCAAACCACCACACATCAATCCAACCCACTCCAAATCTGACCAACCCAATCCACCTACTCAAATCAATTCTACCCCACTCCATTGAATCCACTGCAACCCCACCCACTCCAATCCATCTCATTCCAATTCATCCTACTTCAATCAATGCCATTCCAATGCAATTCACCTTAAAGCATGCTGTGACTTCCTGTTACCACCAGGTGGTACACACTCACTTTGTTTCTGTTTCCTGCATTAACACATATGAAGGACAACAGCTATTCTTCGAGTAAAGAGAAATTCTGACCGTCGTTCGAAAAGGTTGACACGGCTGTGAAGATCTCGATCCAGAGACTAGAACTCGTTGCCTCTAACTCCAATGTCTTAAGTAATACAGATTTATGATTCTTTCGGAAATTCTGCAGGGCAGAGCATTTGGAGAAGATAAGAGTCAGAATCCTGGATGTGAAGCAATTGGGAGCATAACACTTCATTTCATGAGATAGAAACAACTACTGATTGGATTTTGAAAGCTACTTGCAAGAATTAGTTGCTTTATCAGCATGAAGTCCCAGCAGGCCCAGCAGAGGGTGGAGCACCGAAACTGTAAGGCAGTGTTAGAAAAGCACTGAGGGAGCCAAGCAGCGCCGGATGCACTTTACCAGTATTACGAGCCGTGAAAGGACGGGACTCAAAGTCATAGCAATCCCATTAGGCCCCCGGGAGAGGACAGAGCACCAACACCATGAGGCAAGGCTAGAAAAGCACTGAGGGAACCCCGCAGCGTGGGACACCTGCAGAATGCGCCTGGGAAAAGCCCGGGCCAAGGGCGGTCCCATCCTTGCCCGTCAGTGGCCGTCTGATAATCTGCAAAATTGGGTGAGTGAGGGCTAAAACCTATTACTACCATTATCCCCCCTAACTCTATGCTGGAGAGGGTGCTCTGCCTCTCCCTCTTTTTGTAGCACAGGGATGTGGAATTCCTATCGCCCGGGACATCTTGTTTGGGGTCAAGGGCAACAAGTTTTTATGTTTACTTTGTCCTTGGGACAAGTAGGCCCAACCCTCTGCAGCACAAACCCTTTGGCTGCCTGTTTACAGAGAGTGGAACTCTCTGCAGTTGAGGTAATGTGTTTCCAAAAGATAATGCTGTTCGAACTTGTATTTATGGTTCATTATTTGAAAACCTTCATTATTAGGGGGAGTGCTGTAAATAAATGTTTTAAGGTCACACTTCACTACTGACGTTGGTTCCAGTACCAAAAAAAAAAACGTGTACACATGTTTGAAAAGTTTAGGCTATGAGGCTAAGTATAATGCTCCCAGAATGCTCTCTGATTAGATGCAAATGAAGTGTCATTTAGTAAAAAGTTTTGATGCATGCTAGTATTTCCCAAAAATATTTCTAATGGAAAATCAGTGTAACCATTTTCAACACGATTATGGGAAGCATGAAAATAAACAAACACTGACAAAGCCAACTGATCTGACATATTTTTATAAGTCTTTTAGTTTCATCAATGCGTGTCTTGTTTTGACATGGCTTTTGTAACACTTTATTGTTGTGGGAGCTACCAGGCCCTCAACATTGTAACAAACACTGGCAAAAAAAAAAAAAAAACGTTTTTGAACTCTAAAAGCACACGTTGCCACCAGTGGCATAACAAAGGCCCCGCAGCCGCCTTCCAGGGGCCCATTCAGCACAGCACCTGTCCTGAGTGAGTCTGGAGAGGGGGCTCCTCCATGTTCTTTGCAAAGGGGCACCCTCCAGTTTCGTTACGTCACTGATTGCCACTGTAGTTCCTGACAATATGCTCCTTGTGGAAGAGAAGAATGCGATCACTCACAGTAAAGCCAGCCGAAAGAGAGAGAAATAGAAGTTTAATAAAAACAAAATGTCTTTGTTAACAACAGACCTAATTAGGGACCAAGACCCACATGTAGGTAGCTTTTTGCATGTCGCAAACAGTGACTTTTGCTGTTTGCGACGTGCAAAAAGCACATTGCTATGCACAAACCCAGTTTTGCGATTCAGTAACCTGGTTACCGAATCGCAAAACGGGTTTGCGACTCGCAATTAGGAAGGGGTGTTCCCTTCCTAATTGCGACTTGCAGTGCAATGTAGGATTGTTTTGCGAATGCGGGCGCAAACTAATCGCAGTTTGCACCCATTTCAAATGGGTGCTAACACTTTGACAAAAGGGAAGGGGTCCCCCTGGAACCCCTTCCCCATTGTGAATGTCACTGTAAACATTTTTTCAGAGCAGGCAGTGGTCCTGCGGGCCACTGCCTGCTCTGAAAAAATGAAACGAAAACGTTTCATTTTTCGTTTTTGTAATGCATCTTGTTTTCCTTTAAGGAAAACGGGCTACGTTACAAAAAAAAAACTGCTTTATTGAAAAGCAGTCACAGACATGGTGGTCTGCTGTCTCCAGCAGGCCACCATCCCTGTGAGGCAGCCATTCGCAAGGGGGTCGCAAATTGCGACCCACCTCATGATTATTCCTGAGGTGTGCATTTGCGAAGCCCTTGCGAATCACAGATGGTGTCAGGGACACCATCCTACATTCGGATTTGCGACTCGCAATTTGCGGGTCGCAAATCTGAACCTACCTACATGTGGCCCCAAATTCTTAAAGAAAGTCACAAAAGTGCACCCATGGTATATGTCGTACCCCTATAAAATATTTGTGAAATGTATTTTAGCATGGGTAAATATGCATGTGTAGATTTGCTCATGTGAACATCTATTGAGCATTTGCAAGTTCATTTTCCCTCCATCCACTTTCTTCCCAACCCTGGAAGAAGTTCTAATTCTGCCATTGTCAGGAGTAAATGTCCAACCTTTCTTATTATGGGAAAATATTAGAGAGAAGCTGGTGAAAATCTTTGAAACATGCAGGTTAGTAGGTTTGCAGACTCAAAGGCATTCCAGCCCTGAAACTATTGCTCACTGCTTCCTCCAGCCCCAGTATGCAGATCTGCAGAAAGGTGGAAAAATAAGGAAATTGCTACAGTAGGGATTGAAACTGCAAGTATTCAAGCCCTACTATGGTAGTAGCCCTGACATAATCAGAGAGGCTATTATTAGAGCTCTTACATAATGAGATTGCTGCCATAATTTGGCGCCACACTACATGGCACCAAAGGGACAAGTAGATCTTTTTACAGGACAAGTAGATTTGAGAAGCAACCTGTCCTGTGGACAAGTAGATATTTTAATAAATTCCACACCCCTGTAGCAAATACTCATTTAGGTGAATAGCTCTTGTGAGATAGCTGGTCAAACACAACATGATGGTTAGGAAGAGGACCTTGCAGAATGGGGAACAGGGTGCGGGAGGAAGGGATAATCAAATTCAACGCTAGATACCTTTCTTACCCAAGCGGTTGGTGTGGGTGCAAAGGAAAAAGACCTGGCTGAGAGACGGCTTTCACTGGAAATAAGTGACTGCCAACGAGTGCCACCCAATGTAGAGGTAAAGGGAGATATCAGTTAATGAAGTCACCTGTAGGGCAGGGGGCTCTGTCCACATCTCCCCCAGTAGTGGGGAAAAATGGGCTGGAGCGCTTACCAAGAAAGAGTAAGAGCATATTGTCTGATTCTCCAGCCGGTGGCAGTAGCCCCCCACCCAAGAGGAAAAAACCTCTGCGGAAACCCGGGAAAAAATGCAAAGTGGCATTACCAGAAATTCTGTGCTGTTCTGATACCCAGGAGGGCTCTAATGCAAGACTGTGCCTAGCTCCAGATTTTGAGATTCTTTTTCTAAAAATTAAGGAGCTTATTGAGGCAAGCTTGATCCTGATAAAAGAAAAACTGCAGCCCTTGGAAACTGCAGTGTCCTGTATGAGCGGCCGGGGGGGGCAGATATGTTATCAACAAACCCTGGGCCTTTGGATCACATGTGTCATGGTCTGACAGATAAAGAGGAGACTTTGTTGGAGGATAACTTAGGAGCATACGAGAGAGGAACCCTACAGCCCTTGTATCGTTCTAATTTACGGATCTGGGCAAAGGGCATAAAGATAGCCCGTGCAAATTTGTGGACAGATGCAAGAGATCCAGGCAGACTTGGTGAGGGAGGGAGATCTGGGAGTGGGCCTGGCGGGAAAGCAGCAGTGTCCCAAGAACAGAGGAAAAACTCAAATCCTGACAATGGCCCCTGACATGTCTGCTTGGAGCTTCCTCCTGATTGTGCCCCCTATGTGGTTAAAACTCAAATGTTCCGTCTTTAGTGCCGGTTGTAAGTGAATCCATGGATCAACTAAAAAACAAGACAGGACCCTGGTTGGGCAAAAATTGTAATTTTAAATGTAAGGATTTGAGGGATATTTTGTTTGTTAGAAGGATTTGGTGGGTGTGGGGGTGGGTGGAGGCAAAGGAAGGTAATGGGGCCCAGGCAAAGGAAGGTAATGGGGACTGTATCATTGTGAATTGCAGATATAGAGGGTTGGCACAACAACTTCTCTCCACATATTATATGGCTCCCCAGGCTAATGAAAAGATTGATATGGTCCCCCTGGGATTTTTCTACAGGCATATGCAGCCCATCGATGGATGTCGAGCCAGGGGGTCCGGAAATCTGCAGGAGAAGCCACAGCCATCTAGATTGGAACGCAGAATTACCAGAAGCCCTGATTTGGAAAAGAATGACTGACTGTATGAAGGGGGGTTTCCGGTTGCACATGAGGAAAGGGGTAGGGTAGCTCCATTGTGGCCTTTAAACACAGCCTTAGGTTTTGGACGGGTGGATGAGATAACTTCACAGACCTGTCTAATTTCCTGGAATGTGTCAGGGTATGACACCAAGCTCCAAGATGGGCAATGGGTTAATTTGTGGTGGAGCATGATTTCATTTTATTCCAGGAGACTTGGTCAGAAGTAGAAGCAGTCTGGGATGGTTTCCAAAGGTTTGCAGTTCCAGCTGAGCAGTCGTTTGGCGGCCACCCAAAAGGGGGTTTAGTCACCTTGGTTCGGTCCTCCAAGATTGCGAAAGCATACCGTATAAATTGTAACTATTGGGGTCTCCTCATTATATGGCTAGTGTTTCCAAAAAAGTATGTTTTTTTGGTAAATTTGTATAATGCAGTATGGGACTCCAGATGCCAAATTGGGGCCCTTTTTTCAGTGTTGCAGGTATTGAGGGGAAGAGTTGAGGTGTGTGGAATGGATTTTTGTGCCATTATTTCTGGGAACTTCAATGCAAAGATAGGGGGGTGCTGTACAGTGGCGAATCCCTTTGAGTTGGATAACAGTGTGTATGTAACTGAGGGAACACAGGATGGAAGGGGAAGGTCCCTCATCAAGGGTAATGCAGAGACTGGGATTGTTGAATATATGTGACTTGGAGACAGCAGGTGAATCGCAGGTACCAACCTTTGTGGGGACAGGGGCAGGGATGACAATTTACAATATTTTTTGTATCTCATTCACTGAGAAATCTGGTCTGGCATGGTAAGGTCATAAGGCAGTGTCTTAGTGGCCATAACCCTCTTACGGTTTCTATAAACTTCCCATATAACACTTGTAAACCTGTGTTCGGAGGGCTGGTAGCTGTGAGACTAAAGGATCTGGAATGAGAATTGAATGGAAACATTCCACAGGTAGTGGAGAGGGTGGTGAGCCAGAATCTAACTTTGATAATAGGGATCCTTCTGGCTGAGTCCCCCCCACCGGGGGATGTTATTGTGGCGGTGACCAGATTATATGAAGCCATTGAAGAATGTATGTTTAAAACTGAAAAGCCCACTCCTAAGCTTCAAAGAGGTTGGTTCAGTGAGCCCTGTTATGAGGCGAGGAAATCCGTGAAGAAGGCTTTAAAGGCACAACCGATTGATAAGGTTTACGTGAGTACTATGCAAGCTCAGTATAAAGCTGTCTTATAGGAAAGAAAACAGCAGCTCAAGAAACAGGCCTGGAAGGATCTGGAACGTGCATCGCTCACCAATAACTCAGACATGCTCTGTACGATCGTAAATAGGGGTACCTTTGGGACAGAAACAACTGCAAGTCTGGGCTGTAATATCCTACCTGATGTCTGGGTGAGCCATTTCTGCAGGCTTTTCGTCGAGGGTACCCAAGTGGAGGAAATGAATGAGCTGCATGGACATACCCCTAACCTGGCTATTAGATTTACTCTTGATGAGGTGTGGGAGGCTATACAGGACAGCTCTAACCATAAAGCACCGGGCCAAGATACTATTCCGATGGATCTACATAAATGATGCCCTCAGCTGTCGGCATCCATACTGCTCAATATCCTAAATGCGGCAGTCAGTGTAGGGATCCCTTCTTCTTGGAAATCAGCGTGCATTGTCCCCATATATAAAATGGGAAACTGGAGCGATCCCAAATCCTACCGCCCAATCTCATTCCTAGATTCATCAGTGAAAATCCTGGTTTTAAGACGCATTAAGGATTGGATGAGTGGGAATGGTGTGCTGAGAAGGGTCCAGTATGGCTTTAGGGAAGGGCTTGGAACTCAAGAGCAGTGTCTAAATTTGCTTATGCTGATTGGTAAATATACGCAGGCAAGGAAGGGTACCCTGTACCTTGCCTTCGTGGATCTTAGCTGCTCATTCAATAAGGTGAACAGTAGTAAGTTATGGGAAAGGCTAACCATGATGGGCTTGGAGCCCCAAATTGTTTAGAAGGGGTGTGAGACAGGGGTGTTTTCTGGCCCCCATCCTTTTTCTTTTCTATACTAATGGGCTGCACAGTGTCTGGATGTTACCAAAATAAGTAGAAAGAGTGTCCCGGTCCTGATATATGTGGATGATGGAGTACTTGTGGCCCAGACCATGAACGGTCTCCGCGAGGTGATTAGGGCGTATGATAATTTTATATATGACTTGAACTTGGAGGTAAATAGCAGTAAGTCACATTTCATAGTTTGTGGTAAACCAAGGAGTTAAGTGGGTGCGGTAAAGATCAATGGCCAATGTATTAGTCGTGTACAGTAATTTCCCTAACTGGGGGTAACATTTGACGAGAAGGGTACATGGAAGCCCTGCATCTCAAGAAGGTCTGCGTGTTTTAACGCTGCTGTAGGAGATACCTTTGAGTTTGATTCAAGAGTGGGGAATAAACCCATACCGCCCCTGCTTCAGGTATATAGACGCAAATGCCTCTCGGTTTTAATGTAGGAGGCAGCACTCTGGGGCTATTTGGGAAGTAATGCTCCCTTGATAGAGGAAAATTGCTTCTGCAGAAGGCTGTTGGTTGTGGGACAAAATACCTCCTGTTTGTGTATACATGAAGAACTGAATTTGGAGTTCATAGACGATTCTATTAAGATGGTGCCCTTTCTGCTATGGATCTCAATTTGCTGGAGAAATCCTGCTTGACTGTATGGCTTGCTATCATGCTTTAGACATTCCCTGGCTCTCTTATATAAAAGAACTTGCTGCATCTTTTGGTCGCCCAGAAATGTTTAATGCCCCAGAGTGTCTAATACACTCTAATAAACGGTGGGCAAAGGAGAACCTTAGTAATACTCTAGGGGCCAAGAGGGAGGCAGTGAAATTAAAGAAACAATCAGTGAGGGATTTCCTAACATAAAAGATGCCGATGGGTCCAGAGTTGTATCATTTGATGGTACAGAATGTACGGGAAAGGACCCTTATTTTGCTCTTCCGCTTAGAAATAATTAGATGTAATTTGTGTTTCCCGCTTAGTCAATATGACCCGAAATGTATACATATTTACCCCTATGATAGGGTGTCCACATAGTCTCTGCTTCATTTTACTTTGTTCTGTGATTTTTATGCACCATTCAAATTACAATTTTTATCCCCCTTGCTGTGGAAAAGAGGTTTCTGCAGCATTCCCTGGCGCTTGTGTGGCTCAAATCATCCCTGATGTGTTGGTGTGCCAGGGGTGTGGTCTTTTTTTAAAAGGAGCCATAACTTGGCAGAATAGCGTGCATTTTAAATTATTTATAGGATTTTACTTATTGAATTTTGGTTGAAAAATGAAATTGGTAGTATTTTAAGCTTTTATCTGTGTCAATTGTTAGCTTGTTTTGATTATTATGTGCTATGTATTTATGTGATTTATGGTTGATACTATTTAACCGAATAAAGAATTGCCTTTGCACTTCACCATAACCCAAAGAAAATTGAGAGCACATAGGAAGCAAGTCATAGGATATGGGCGCTCACAGTGAGTCAATATAATAGCATTAACTTTCCAATTTTAACATGGTGCTCCTGGCAAGAGGATCTTCCTAACTCCTCTAATGTTTCCAGGGAAACTCACAATGACAAAAACACAGCTGTCAGGGCACCCATGAATATGTAATTCCAAGTGAGTAATATATCAATATGTAATGTATAATGGCATTAATACCATGGAGAGTTTCAAGCTCAATTTATTCTTCAACAGAAAAGTTCATCATAGTAACCACAGAATTGTCCTTTGACATCCATGTTCATGTAGTAAACACAGTATTGAAGTCAGTATCCATGTAGCACATACAGCCACAGCCAACACGTGTTTCGTCCTATGAGAACAGTACTCTCACGGACTTCATCAGGGCTGAAAATAAATGAGAACAGTCACTACTTCATAACATGTGTACAGAACCGTCAAGAGCAGACCATAAAATATATCTTATTGTGACAATTTGTGAGATCCTAAAACGAAAACATATAATTTGTGACTTCTTGTGATCATTCATCTGGTGGGAACTAACATATAGTCCCATCACCACAATAAAATTATTAAAATTATCACAAAATATGATAACATTGCCTATAAAGTTAAAGCACAAAATGGGAATATATATGTGAATAACCCATGTGTACAAAGTTTATCACAATATGAGTGTGCATGTTTATAAAGTCCAAAGAAAAGTCACCCCAGACACCCAGTCAACACCAAAGTGCGCAATGTAATAATAGCTTACCCAGTGTAAGAAAACAGAAACACCACCAGAGCCCTTCATAATAAACAGTGAAAAACCCATAATTCGAAACATACCTTAACTCAAATTATATCTACGTGTATAACCAGTATCATTAAGAACCGTCCAGAGTCTGTGGAAAATAATCATAGATCCACTATATAATCAACTAAGTCTCCTGCATGTCTAAATAAAAAAACCCGTCCCCAAATGAGGGTACAAGCAAATGTGACCAAAAGGTCCCAGACTGACCTGAGTAAAATATATATAATATCCAACATTAGGATGCAAATGAAGTATTCAAGAACCGTTTCCTAAGTATACAGAGTGAAGAAAGAAATCGGAAAGAAAAATTATTATATGCTGCAATTTAGGCATGCTAAATATAAATGAACATGATTAGGTAATATCCCCAAAAGTAATACTGAGACATCAAGTCACCAGGTCCCCAATGACCAAATTCAGTATCTCACCTATCGTGTACGTAAGTATCCATCATCAAGAAAGGCAACGACCGTGGTCGAAATCCCCCCGCGGCGTCCTCTGTATCGGTAATTAATCTCGAACGTCGAACTAACGGAGGAGGATTGAAATTTAAAGCCTCCGCGCGTTAGTAGTGAAGTAATAGAAAATGGACTAACCCATAAGTATGGGCGCCATCTTAGAAAAGGAGAGAAGGACCAGCCTTCAACAGGACACGAGAGGAAAAGAAGGACTATCTCCCGTAATGGGCGCCATTTTGGAACTGCATATACCCCGAGCTTGATGTATGTTAATAATCGGTATAAACAACAAATACATAACGAGTAAAAAAAGTAAAATAAGTATCCTCCCAAATTCTTATTAGCCTAAGTCATGCAATACAGCAATAACTGTGAGGAATTCCTTAAGTTGCATACCGCCACCATCCGTGTCAAGATAATGGCCTATGGGGAGAACTCCTTCCCCCAAGATATCTGGTTGTAACCATAATTGTTTATTACCGCATCTAACAAGATATATGTAGGTGAAGTAGTAGTATCCCTCGCACAGCCCAACTGAATAGATTAATACGAAAAACCCAGAGGTCTATACGTGAGTGTTTGGTGTGAAAGGAGAAAAGGGAAAAGTACACGTGAACGTGTCATGCCCCACTCATATTATGTATAGACAACACACTAGCAAGTATACCTAAAACATATAAATTACACCATGGTTTGGATTACAAACAAGCAAACCTGAGACAGTTAATGATGATCTACCATTGCATTACTATGTATTCCTGTTCTAACACAAATATGTATCTGATCTCTCCAAATGAGTATTTATGCATGCCGCAAATATAGAGTATATGTCCCTCTGAGTTGGGCACCAGTCAGTATAATCAATTCACATAGCATTTGACCCAGTGACTTGTGTATAGATGAGACACAATATAATCAAAAGACTACACTTGCAGTAGGTTTCATGAATAACATATGCTTAATGAACTTAGTAAGTCAGAATGAGAGGAGAGTAGATTGTAAAGATGATGCATAAATATCAGTGATTATTCTTACGTTCCCAAATAGTATTCCATTTCAAAGTTGGTATTGAGACCCTCCTCCACCGCTCTGAGTTTCAAAATCCAATAACATTCTTTTCTCCTGAGGGCTAATTCCCTATTGCCACCTCTGGGGTCTCTATTTACCTGATCAAATCCAAAGAATTCAAAACCAACAATGTTTTTTTGTTTAGGACAGTGTCGCATATGGTTTACCATAGGGTATCTCTCGTCACCTTGTCTCAAAGCTCTGAAATGTTCACTCGCCCTAACTCTGAGTGGTCTGATAGTACTGCCTACATACTATAGGCCACACTTGCACATGATCATGTAGATGACAAAATTACTATCACATGTAATATTGTGGTTAATGTTGTATGGCGTCCCAGTACAGCTGGTGAATGTGGAGATGCCTGACTTGGCCCATCTACACATTCCACAATGTCCACACTTAAAGAAACCCTTTCCACGGCTGGTAAGCCAGTTAGTCTGAGTTGGTTTACAGCGAAAATTAGAACATAGCAAATTTTTAAGAGTTCTGCCTCTTCTATATGTCCCTCTGAGTTGGGCACCAGTCAGTATAATCAATTCACATAGCATTTGACCCAGTGACTTGTGTATAGATGAGACACAATATAATCAAAAGACTACACTTGCAGTAGGTTTCATGAATAACATATGCTTAATGAACTTAGTAAGTCAGAATGAGAGGAGAGGAGATTGTAAAGATGATGATTGTAAAGATGATGCATAAATATCAGTGAAGAGCGCACATCCAGTTCATCAAATTAATGCGATACCTTATGGTGAGATGGTTAGGGCGAGGCGCAATTGTAGTCTTGAGGAAGATTTTGGCCTATGTATTCAAGATATGAGCATGAGATTCAAAGCACGGGGATACTCCACTAAGGTGATAGACAAAGCTCGGAATAGGGCTTTACGTCTGTCCAGATCAGACACACTGGGTCAAAAATTGAGAACTAAGGATAATGGTATCCGCTGTATTGTGAATTTCACAAAAACGGCTACTTTATTACGTAAATGTATGAACAGACATTGGTCTATTCTAACAGCAGATCCTACTCTGAAAAAAGTGATCCCGGCTACCCCACTGTTTACTTATAGAAGAGGCAGAACTCTTAAAAATTTGCTATGTTCTAATTTTCGCTGTAAACCAACTCAGACTAACTGGCTTACCAGCCGTGGAAAGGGTTTCTTTAAGTGTGGACATTGTGGAATGTGTAGATGGGCCAAGTCAGGCATCTCCACATTCACCAGCTGTACTGGGACGCCATACAACATTAACCACAATATTACATGTGATAGTAATTTTGTCATCTACATGATCATGTGCAAGTGTGGCCTATACTATGTAGGCAGTACTATCAGACCACTCAGAGTTAGGGCGAGTGAACATTTCAGAGCTTTGAGACAAGGTGACGAGAGATACCCTATAGTAAACCATATGCGACACTGTTCTAAACAAAAAAACATTGTTGGTTTTGAATTCTTTGGATTTGATCAGGTAAATAGAGACCCCAGAGGTGGCAATAGGGAATTAGCCCTCAGGAGAAAAGAATGTTATTGGATTTTGAAACTCAGAGCGGTGGAGGAGGGTCTCAATACCAACTTTGAAATGGAATACTATTTGGGAACGTAACAATAATCACTGATATTTATGCATCATCTTTACAATCTACTCTCCTCTCATTCTGACTTACTAAGTTCATTAAGCATATGTTATTCATGAAACCTACTGCAAGTGTAGTCTTTTGATTATATTGTGTCTCATCTATACACAAGTCACTGGGTCAAATGCTATGTGAATTGATTATACTGACTGGTGCCCAACTCAGAGGGACATATACTCTATATTTGCGGCATGCATAAATACTCATTTGGAGAGATCAGATACATATTTGTGTTAGAACAGGAATACATAGTAATGCAATGGTAGATCATCATTAACTGTCTCAGGTTTGCTTGTTTGTAATCCAAACCATGGTGTAATTTATATGTTTTAGGTATACTTGCTAGTGTGTTGTCTATACATAATATGAGTGGGGCATGACACGTTCACGTGTACTTTTCCCTTTTCTCCTTTCACACCAAACACTCACGTATAGACCTCTGGGTTTTTCGTATTAATCTATTCAGTTGGGCTGTGCGAGGGATACTACTACTTCACCTACATATATCTTGTTAGATGCGGTAATAAACAATTATGGTTACAACCAGATACCTTGGGGGAAGGAGTTCTCCCCATAGGCCATTATCTTGACACGGATGGTGGCGGTATGCAACTTAAGGAATTCCTCACAGTTATTGCTGTATTGCATGACTTAGGCTAATAAGAATTTGGGAGGATACTTATTTTACTTTTTTTACTCGTTATGTATTTGTTGTTTATACCGATTATTAACATACATCAAGCTCGGGGTATATGCAGTTCCAAAATGGCGCCCATTACGGGAGATAGTCCTTCTTTTCCTCTTGTGTCCTGTTGAAGGCTAGTCCTTCTCTCCTTTTCTAAGATGGCGCCCATACTTATGGGTTAGTCCATTTTCTATTACTTCACTACTAACGCGCGGAGGCTTTAAATTTCAATCCTCCTCCGTTAGTTCGACGTTCGAGATTAATTACCGATACAGAGGACGCCGCGGGGGGATTTCGACCGCGGTCGTTGCCTTTCTTGATGATGGATACTTATGTACACGATAGGTGAGATACTGAATTTGGTCATTGGGGACCTGGTGACTTGATGTCTCAGTATTACTTTTGGGGATATTTCCTAATCAGGTTCATTTATATTTAGCATGCCTAAATTGCAGCATATAATAAATTTTCTTTCCGATTTCTTTCTTCACTCTGCATACTTAGGAAACGGTTCTTGAATACTTCATTTGCATCCTAATGTTGGATATTATATATATTTTACTCAGGTCAGTCTGGGACCTTTTGGTCACATTTGCTTGTACCCTCATTTGGGGACGGGTTTTTTTATTTAGACATGCAGGAGACTTAGTTGATTATATAGTGGATCTATGATTATTTTCCACAGACTCTGGACGGTTCTTAATGATACTGGTTATACACGTAGATATAATTTGAGTTAAGGTATGTTTCGAATTATGGGTTTTTCACTGTTTATTATGAAGGGCTCTGGTTGTGTTTCTGTTATCTTACACTGGGTAAGCTATTATTACATTGCGCACTTTGGTGTTGACTGGGTGTCTGGGGTGACTTTTCTTTGGACTTTATAAACATGCACACTCATATTGTGATAAACTTTGTACACATGGGTTATTCACATATATATTCCCATTTTGTGCTTTAACTTTATAGGCAATGTTATCATATTTTGTGATAATTTTAATAATTTTATTGTGGTGATGGGACTATATGTTAGTTCCCACCAGATGAATGATCACAAGAAGTCACAAATTATATGTTTTCGTTTTAGGATCTCACAAATTGTCACGATAAGATATATTTTATGGTCTGCTCTTGACGGTTCTGTACACATGTTATGAAGTAGTGACTGTTCTCATTTATTTTCAGCCCTGATGAAGTCCGTGAGAGTACTGTTCTCATAGGACGAAACACGTGTTGGCTGTGGCTGTATGTGCTACATGGATACTGACTTCAATACTGTGTTTACTACATGAACATGGATGTCAAAGGACAATTCTGTGGTTACTATGATGAACTTTTCTGTTGAAGAATAAATTGAGCTTGAAACTCTCCATGGTATTAATGCCATTATACATTACATATTGATATATTACTCACTTGGAATTACATATTCATGGGTGCCCTGACAGCTGTGTTTTCTTCACCATAACCCAGCCCACTTTGGTCCAAACCAGTCTACCTTAGTCCGCCCCACTCCAATCCAATTCACCCCACACCAATCCACTCACACCAATCCAATTCACCCCACTCCAATCCTCCACACTTCATTCCAGTCCGATCTAGCACAATCCATCCCTCTCAAATCTAGCCCCCTCCACTCCAATCTAATCTACCCACTCAGTCCACCCCACTTCAGTCCACCCCACTCCAATTCACCCTACCCTAATCCAACCCACCCCATTCCAATCAAATCCAATCCATCAGAATCCAATCCACCCCACTGCAATCCAATCCACTCCACTCCACTCCATTCCACTCCAATCTACCTACCCACTCCAAACCATCACACTCCATTCCACCCTACTTCAGTCCACAACACTCAAATTCCATTCAGTCCACCATACCCCAATCCAATCCACCCACCCCATTTCAGTCTACCCCACTCCAATCCAATCATCCCCACTTCAACCCACCCCACTCACACCCGCTCCACTCCAATATATCCTCCAATCCATCTAGCTCTTCTCTAATGTACTCCAGTCAACCCCACTCTACCCCAATCCAAGCCACCACAGTTCAGCCCATCTCACTCCACTCCAATCCAATCCAATCCAATCCAATTTAATTCAATCCAATCCAGTCCAGTCCACACCACTCAAATCCACTTCACTCTAGTCCAATCCACCCCACTCCAATCCAATTAATCCAATCCACCACACTCAAATCCTCCCAATCCAATCTTCCACACTCCAGTCTCCCCACTCCAATCAAAAACAATTAGCTCCACTTCAATCTGCCTTACTCCAATACACCCTACTCCACTCTGCCCCACTCCAATCCAAAACAATCTGCCACACTCCAATCTGCCAAACTCTAATATGCCCCATTCAAATCCACCCCACTCCACTCAGCCCTACTCCAATCCAAAAGAATATGTCCCACTCCAATCTGCCTCATTCCAATCTGCCCCACTCCAATACACCCCACTCCAATCTGCCACTCTCCAATGCACCCCATTCCAATACAAACCACTCTTCTCCACCACAATCAGCCCCACTCTGATCCACCCTAATGCAATCTACCCCTATCCTGTTCAATTCACCTCCCCCAATCCAGTCCATGCCACTCCACCCCAATTCACAACGCTCCAATCAAATCCACCACAATCTACCCCACTCCAATCCTAAACAATCTGGCCCACTCCATTCCTAAACACTCTGCCCTACTCCCATCCCAACAAATCTGCCCCTCTTCAATCCAGAACAATCTGCCACACTCCAGTCTGCCCCACTCCAATATAAAACAATCTACCCCACTGCAATCAAAAACAATCTGCCTCACTCCAATTCAGAACAGCTTGCCCCACTCAAACCTGCCACTCAATTCAAAACAATCTGCCCCACTCCAATCCAATCCACTCACCCCAATCCAATCCACCACACTCCATCCCATTTCCCTGCACTCCAATCCACTACAAACCACCCCACTCCAATCCACCCCACACCAACCCAATACAGCCCAAGACAATCTTACCCACTCCAATCCAATCCATCTTAATCCAGCCTCCAGTCAACAATAATCCATTCCACTCCGATCAAATCCACCCCACTCCAAACCATCCCAATCCCCTCACTCCATCCCAATTCACCCACTCCAATCCAATCCACCTCACACCTATCCAATTCACCTGACTCCAATTCACCTCACTCCAATCAATCCCACTCCAAAAATCCCCCACTCCAAAAAGTGCACCCTACTCCAATCCATCACACACCAATCCATTCCTCTTTACACCAATTCAATTCACCCCACTCCAATCCACCCCACTCCACTCTAGTCCAATCATTCACAGTCCACCCACTCAAATCCAGCCCACTCCACTCTATCCCAATTCACCCACCCAGTCCATCCCACTTCAATCCACCCCACTCCAATTCACCACACCCAATCCAATCCACCCCAATTCAATCCACCACAATTTACCTCACTCAAGCCAATTCACCTCACTCCAATCCAATCCACCCCATTGCATTCAATTCACTCCACACCAATTCACCCACCCGATCCAATCCATCGCACTCCATTTCACCCCACTCTAGTCCACCCCACACTAGTCCACCCTACTCCAGTGAACCCCACTCAATCCAATCCAATCTAATCCACCCCAATCCACCCCACCCACCCTACTCCAGGCCATCACACTCCAATCCTGTCCACTTCAGTCCAACACACCACAATTCAATCCATCCACCCATTTCAGTCCACCCCATTCAAACCCAATCCACACCTTCCAGTCCACCCCACTCTAATCCATCCCACTCAAATCCACTCCACTCCAATCTACCCCACTCCACTGCAATCCACCCCACTCTTCTACAATGTACTCCTGTCCTCCCCACTCTGCCCCAAACCACCCTATTTCAGTCCATCCCACTCCACTCCAATCCAATCCAATCCAAACCACTCCAATCCAATCAACCCCAGTCTAACCCAGCCCACTCTAGTCCAACCCATTCCACTCCACACCGATAAATCTAATCCACTCCACTCCACACTGCACACTCCAGTGCAATCCCCCCTCTTGTCCAATGAAATCCACCCCACTCCAGTTCAGTCTAAATCACCCCAATCTAGGCCAATCTAATCCACCCCACTCAAATTCACTGCACTCCAATCCAGTCCACCCCATCCTAATCCACCTCATCTCACCCCAATCCAAACCATCCTACCCAGTCGTATCACTCTAATTAAATCCACCCACCCCAATCCAAGCTACCCCAGTCCAATCCACCCCAGCCCAATCTGTCTGAATCCAATCCACCGTACCCCATTTCAATCCACCCCTTTTTTATCTACCCCATCCTGTCCACCCACTCCAATCCACCCCACTCCCCCAGTCCACCCCACTCTAGCCCACTCCAATCTACCCACTTTACTCCAATCCAATCCACCAGACTTATTCAATCCACTCCACCCTATTCCACCCCACTCTATTCTACAACACTCCACTCTACGACACTCTCTGCCACTGAACCACTGAAATCTTTTCCTCCTTTTTTCTCAACTCTATTACACTCTACTCCCCCACTTCACTCTACCTCACTCTACGCCAGCAAATCCACTCTTCAACACTATTCCCCCACTGTACTCTATGACACTCCATGCCACTAACTTTTAGCCCGACTGAACAGCAGCCACACTGGTATACAACATGACAAAACACACTGCCAAGGCAATAGCTCTTGTGTAGGTGAGACCTATTGGTTTTTCCAATGCGTGTTCCATCTGGAGCATGGATTTGTATGGTTGCATAATTGCATTTAAAAACACTTCAACAGAGCACAATTGGTGGACGGTAGCACTCTACTTCATATATTCAAGACCTTGAGTCAAAAATCACTGGAATTAATGTGGCCTTATCAGCTCCACTCCAGATACTTAGGCCCTGATATTATGAAGTCATACCAACGTTGGACCTATGTATTTGCAAAACTAATGCCAAATTTGTCCACTTTTGTGATGTGGAGCTTCGATTTGCCCTTTGGAATAATATCTTCAAATCAAACGTTTTGAATTGTGAGGTTGATGTAAGCTTTGTTTTCCAAGTCAAATCTCTTTGATTTCACTGTGCCATTTTTAGTGGCTATTTTTAATGCCTGCGCAGAGCAGGCATTAAAAGGGGACATGCCATTGTTTACAGTGGGCCCCTTTGTACTCTGCAGGATTAGCGCCAACATTTTGGTGCTAATTCTGCACAGTATATCAATAGCATAACAAAATCTCACGCTATTGTCCCTACCCTGAACCATGGTGCACTGTATACTGAATACAGCGCACACATGGTGGCGGTGGAGGATGCTAAGGGGCTCAAGAAAAGTGCCATTACATTGGATGCAGCACCACTTTTCTTAAATTAGGCCCTATATGTATTGTTAATTACATTAGTATGTGACGCATTATGGCACAGCCAAAGGTATGCGTTCCCAATCCGTACTTGTTTATGCCCAATAACTTCAAAAGTCTGGTTGTAAGAAAAGAATGGCATTCATGTTGGTATTTAAATTTCCAAACCTTTGTAAACACTACTCAATTATGTAGGGCATGGAGGCCCTACCACCATTTTGGAAATGGATGAAGCTACACTGATATAACCTCTCTTTACCTAAAAGCAGCATTCTTAACTTGTGCCCTCTTTCTCCGGTCTCCCACTGAACAGGCCTCACACCACAGCCTGAAGCGAATGATTTAAATTAATCATAATAATGTGTATCCTTACAGGTTTTCATTATATATGGAAATTATTTTTCCTAAACACTTTGGTAATAATTTTCTAAAAATCTCAGTGCAACTCCTTGTTAGAACATTTGAAGGATGAAACGCAGTGTTGACGCAATAAGGCCCATATTTATACTTTTTTTGCACCACGTGTGTGACATTTTTTGACGCAAAAACAGAGGAAACGTACAAAATATAATTGTATTTTGTAAGTTTGTACTGCTTTTCCATCAAAAAGTGACACAAACACAGCGCAAAAAAAGTATAAATATGGTCCTAAGTTTGAACATGTTGCTCAAAATGATGCCTATGTCGCCTTTGCCCTGCGGAGAACGAATGCGGCTTGTTGCTTCAATGCAATCATCCAGGGTAAGTGGATATTTAATGTACTATATAATGGCTAACCCAGAAAAGATTATGAAGCAGGACAGTGGCGTTCCCGTGTAGGATTAGTGGCATTATAAATCCCTGAAGACAGATAAGCACGATTTAAGCAGCTTTTACAACATTTAGAGATGCAAGTCACAGCACTAGAAAGACACAGAAAGCAAAAGAGATGACTGCTTTTCCCTGGGGATTACCTTAATGTGGAAACTGAACTCTAAAAATGTTGATATTTTGGAAAGAAAAGGACAACAAACAGACCATACAAAATCAGGAATCTTGCAACAACACATAGATTAACAGAACATTGAACAGAGGAACTCGTGGGAAACAGGACAGCAGAAAACGTATTCAAACACACATTTTACAGAGATTTAATGGTAATGCAGCAGTAGTGTGGAGCTACAGTGGTAGAAAGGTGCTGTAGAGTGCAGTAGTATTGTGTATTGATGCAGTAGTGTGAGCAGTGGTAGTGTTGTGCTCGACATTGATAGTGCAGGTTTGTGGGGGTGGTAGTGCGAAGGTAGGGGTTGGTACATTGGTGATATTGTACTAGTAGAGTTTGCACAATGGTTGTGTGCGGTTGAGAGTTGAAGTGTAGTGCAGCGGTAGGAGAAGTGGTGCAGTGAAAAGTAATGCGTAGATTTGAGGTGTCAATAACCTAGCCTTGTGATGGTGTCTTGGTGGAGGGCAGAGGAGTAGTGAGAATGTGGAGCAGCCGTGAAGGTGGAAATAGGAGGTTCTTGTGGGATGAAAATGTCCCCTGCATGGCAAACAGAAGTGTACCCCTGTCCTGAGAGTCTGAGTAAGGAAAACTGGTATCCTGAATTTTATTTTGGCATTCGTTTCATGCTAATCTAGTGTGTAGGAAGGAACCTAGGCCTATACCTGACATTGTGAGGTCCAGGAACTGTCCTGTGACCAGGAGGGGCTCATTAAGCGTGTCCAGATAGTATGCAGTAGGCTACTCCTTATGCCGCAGGGGTTTCAGATTAAGCAGTGCTGGCAGCGCACCAGGTTTTGAATCTTTCATGTGACCAGAACTTTTTCTTGCATCAAGTGTTAGTGCAGTCTATCAACACCACTCATGTAAAGCCCCACTGTGATATGAAACCTAGAACCTTGAGGTGACATCCAATGTTCATGCATGTGTGTGTGCAGGAGTAGCACATGTATGGTACTAGGACTCTGACTGTTTTGTGAGTGTAAGTACTGGGCCAGTGGGATCCAGTTTGGATGACCCTGGTTTAGCATAGTACAAGATTAAGGATGAGGACAGCTTTCTCTGGACAGTGGAAGTGCATTACCTGCCTTCTTTTGACTGGAGAGTGGAGACCTAGGCTCTGAAGCGAGGAGTATGGAAACAGGTCTCCTTTTAGAAATTTCATGAGAACCTTGCTAACAAAGGACTGCTAATTTGTGTTTCCTGAGCACTGCTGTTTGGTGGATTGTAGTAGAAAGGGGATTTGTTCAAGTCAAGGAAGTTTATTGGTGGGACCTACCCTTTTGACTGCCTCTGGTGACTGCTTTAGGGATGCTGATAATGGTGGGACCTTCCCTTTTGACTGCCTCTGGTGACTGCTTTAGGGATGCTGATAACAGCAGAGATCTCACACTTCTTTGTGCCCTTGCTCTGGATTCTCTAGCTGGACCATTCCCTTTGCTCCCTGCTGTTAGAGACATAACTTTGCACAACAACTGTGTCTCTACAGCAATCTGAAAAAAGACACCAGAAAGAAAACCAGCCCAAACCATTTTGAATTCTCAGCCAGTGGCTCCACCTCCTATGTCTGAAAAATGTGTATTAAAGTGGGATCTAAATCGTTCCACTTTGTTTCAGTCCCAAATGCATATTGACCAAAGAAATGAATACCTCTCTGAATATTCATGGAGATGTTGAATAATCTGGGCTGGTGTCTACGTAACACTCAGTCTCCTAGAAGTGAATGGACAGCACCTGAAGTCAACACTTTCTGGGGAGGAGCTGAAGATCAGCCTAAAAAAATAGGGTCCTCATTTACAAGCCCCTCTTGCTGCCGCTGCATGATTTTGTTTTTTAGGCAGTGTTAGCAGTGCAGTACACTGCTCCATATTTACAAACTGACGCATTAAGGCCAATATGTCACTTAGTAAAGCTCTGCATCACATTATACCTGTGCCAGGTATATGTATGCAGGGAAGGCATTCCCACAGTAAAAGACATGAAGAACTGATGCAGTGAAATTTAAAACTTTTCACTGCTTCCCTCTACAACTTCATTAAGTCAACAATTTACCACCTGCTCAGACCAGGCGGAAAATTGACGCAGGGCTTTTTCTAATCAAACTCTTCTTGTATTTCTGGAGTTGCATCAGTTTAACAATGCAACTCCAGCAATGCGTCACTTTAGCACCAACAGATGCATCAGAATTTGTGACGCATCTGTGGAAATGTGCTCCATGAAGCTCTGTCTTGTAAATACATCGCATCCCTGGCGCCATTAGGGGATATGCTGCAGACGCAAGAAATCTGATGCATCAACTGCGCTGCGTCAGTTTCTTGTAAATGAGGCCTTAGATAGCTGCCTGATGAGAGTGGGAATGAGTGTAACTGTCCCTGAAGGAGGAGAGCCTGTTTAAGAGAGGAAGCCCACCATGTTCCCGACATTAGGTTCCAAAGAGTCAGCTGATGACCCAAGAGATCAACTCAGGAGTGACCTGGCCTGTAAAGAGTTCACCCTGTGTCTCAGCACAGTTTAGGAGTGAGCTGTATCAATATTGCTAAAGAAAAGGCATTTCTGTTTCACCTGTTTCACCCAGCAATCTGCTGTGATCTGAAAGACTAGTGCTGCTGACAAGGACAGAAAAACAGTTTTTTCTGCCAAAGTGGAGAACAATCATGATACCCGACAGCACAACTATCACCCAAGACATCAACACGAGGAAATTGGCTTAGAGGCTGCAACTGATGAAAGGCCGACAGCAGCTGACTAGGAGTGATGCCACTTTTTGAGTCGGCTGCTGTCGCTTACAAGCCTCCCTGAGTCTGTCCATCAATGTTGTCATGACAGAGGCAACTCCCACGCTTTCTGCGCCAAAGAAGAATCAGGCCGTGAGGGCAGAAGTGAAAAATTTGATGTATCGATTTTCTTCACACAGTGGTGGCGATGGGTGGACTGGAAAGAAGATGAGCTGAGCTGAGATGCGTTGGGTCAGAACAGCAAAGTACTGGGTTTCTCCATGGTTTTGAGGGGATATGTCGATCTCTCCAAGCTGCTGCAAAGGCAATGCACAGATTTGAGCTTCAGGCTTTCAAGGCGATGCATTGGTTCTGAGAGCGATGTGCTGATTTCACTCCTGCAACAGGGTCGATGTGCTGATTCTGCTCCAAGCAGACTCAAGATGTGTTGATTTTTCTGGTGGAAGTATCTGGGTTCACTTCCAGTGAGCCAGGCACAGGAGACTTTGATATCCCTAAATCTAAAGCAACAGGAGGCAACTCAGCAAGCCCCTGGGGATCACTTGGGGTGCAAGGCAGACTCCAGTGCTCTCTCAGTAGGGTCTGAGAGCAGCAGGCAGCAGGGCAGCACAGTAAAAGAGAAGTCATTCCAGGTCAGCAGGGCAGCAGAGTAGCACTCCTTAATGCAGCACAACAATCTTCTGACAGATTCCAGTTGCAGGTCCAGAAGTGTCTGATTTGGTGGGGTCAGTTGTGCCTTTGAAGTGCGTGTGACTTCAAAGAAGGGTCATTAAAGTGCACAGAGGCCCTTTCTTCCCATCCCTGGTGCTAGACTATCAGTAGCGGGTAATCAGCCCTTTGTGTGGGGACAGTGCTCTGCCTATTCAGGTGTATCAGCCCCTCCCTCTCTTCTTGCCTAGGAAGAACCATCAGAAAGCAGGTGAGTGCTCAGACATGCCAAACCTTCCTGTGTTTTTGGCTGTCGAGAGGGAATGCCCAAAGTGTAGCTGTCACCTACATCAGATGTGTACTGGAGACAGGCTGCAGGCATGCAGAGCTATAGAGCAGAATAATGTTCACTTTCTAAAAATGGCATTTCTAACATAGTAATTAAATCCAACTTTACCAGTAAAGAGGATTTATCATTACCATTCTAATTATATAAAACATGACAAAGATACTCCTTCTCAATCAGGAATTACAGTTGAAAAGTGTAATAAGGAATATTCAAGGTTAACCAATGAGAGGAGTAGGCCTCACAGTAGTGATAAATGAATATAGGTGTTTTCACCACTAGGATATGCAAAACCTAAAGGTACATGCCCTACCTTTTACAAACACAGCTCCTTTCCGTATGGGTAACCTAGGGCCTACCTTAGGGGTAATTTAAGTGTAATAAAAGGGAAATTTAAGGCCTAGCATAGGGTTTAAGATGCCAAGTTGAAGTGGCAATAAAACTACACACATAGGCTCTGCAGTGGCAGGCCTGTGGCATGTATAAAGGGCTACTTGTGTGCTACGGGCCCACTAGTAGCATTTAATTTACAGGCCCTGGATGTATGTTAGACCACTTTACATGGGACTTACAAGAACATTAAATATGCCAAACATCAATGTTACTATGTTTAGGGGAGAAGCCCATGCACTTTTGAAGAGGTCAGCATTGGTAAAGTGTGTAGAGTCCTATGCCCAACAAAAAGATTAAACAAAGAGAGGAGGTCAGTAGGCAAAATGTTTGAGGGAAGACCACCCTAAGGCTGACAGGTCTAACACATGCACCCCCAGCTGAAACTGAAGACATTTACCTAACCTCTTGGGAGTTCTCAACACTAAGGAGAAACAAACTGGAAAGATCTCCAGTATTGGTGTTGTCTACCCCTGGCCTGTGTTCCACCCTGAAGTCCATATCCTGTGGAGAAATGGACCACCTCAAAAGTTTTGGATTCTCACCCTCATTTGCATGAGCCACCTGAGAGAAACAGGGAACTCTAAATCAGGAAGAGAGTACTAAACAGGTAAGGCCTCAACTTTTTCAGTGTCCAGACCACAGGAAATGTATCTCTTTCTATAGTACTCCACCTTTGTTCCCTGGGGAGGTTGGTCTAGGCCCTCTACATTTAGTTGTGAAACTACTGGCCCTATGCTATGCTCTCAGGCATCTGTCTAAATGATAAACTTCTTGGAGCATTCAGGAGCCTTGAGCACAGGGTATGTGCACATGGCCTGCTTAAGGGAGTCAAATGCTTTTTGGCATGCCTCTGCCCAAATGACATTTCTGGGCTGCAGTCAGATCTGTCAAGGGGGTAACAAAGGTGCCATATCACTTGACAAACCTCATGTAGTACCCAGTAAGAACACTGTGACCTCAGTCTTGTTTTTTGCGGGCTCCAAGGCATGATAATTTATATCTTGGCCTGATAGGGTTGCACTTTACCCCTGCGCACCAGGTGTCCCAAGTACACCATGGTCCTCTGCCGTATGGGGAACTTACTGACCTTGATAGTCAGGCCTGTTGTTGCAGAGCCTGAAGCACTCCCTGGAAACGAAAAAGGTGGTCCTTCTAGCTGCTACTGAAGATAGCTATGTCATCCATATAGGCACCTCTGAAGACCTTCATACCAATAAGGACCTTATTCACCAACCTCTGGAAGGTGGAAGGGGCATTTTGTATCCAAAAAACATCACTCTGAACTGCTAATGGCCCTTTTGAGTGGAGAAGGCTGACCTCTCCTTTGTACCTTCTGTTAAGGTGATCTGACACCTGATGTAAGATTGAAGGTATCTAAGCACTGGCCAACCTCTAACGTGTCAAAAAGCTCAACAGCTTGGGTGATGGGATGAGCATCTATCTTTGTAAATGAGTTGAGCCCTCCATAATCCACATAGAACCTGAGCTCAGGTGTGGTGCCCAATGGGGCAGCTTTTGCTACCAGAACCAAGGGACTGGACCAGGAGTTACTGGATAGTTCTATCACCCCCAACTCTACCATTTTGAAAACCTCTTCCTTAATGCTGGCTTTCACCTTGTCAGACAAATTGTAATATCTGTTCTTGACACAAAGGCTGTCTCCTGTGTCCACATCATGGGTACACAGGTGTGTAGTCCCATGGATGAGGGAAAACACTGGGGCATACCGCCCCAAAACCCGGTGGCAGTCCCTCTGCTATTGAGCAGTCAGACTGCGGGAAAGGGGTTTGAGGCAGTTTACATGGAACACCCTGTGGGGACGCCTAGGGGTAATGAGGTCCACCAGGTATGTGGTCTCAGCATTCCTTTCAACTACCTTCTAGGGCCTGGACCAGTGATCCTGAGGGCCCTGGGCTCCAAAGTCTCATTCACCCACACTTTTTGCCCAGGTTGCAATTCCACAGTGGTACAGTTCTGGTGGCACCACTGCTTCATCACTCTGGCCACTAAGTTGTCTGAAACTTGCTTCCACAACTCAGCCATTTGGCTTCTGAAGGCCAGCATGTAGCTCCTATATCCTGGGGAATCTTATTGGGATCTTGCTCTTACTCCTCTTTCCCGAAACTCAGAGCTCCTTTGACAGGGTGCCCATGCAGAGAAGGAATGGCAAGAGGACATCCCACTTAAACCTCAAGGCCTCAGGCAAACCTTTAATAATGGCCTTCCAGGTCATGTTGACCCTCTCAACAAGCCAATTGGTTTGTGGATGGCAAGGGGTGGAGAACCTGTAGGTTAACCCACACTCCTGACACCTTGGCTGCATATAAGCAGACATGAAGTTGGTGCCCCTGCCAGATACTGCATCTTTGGGGAAACCTACTCATGTAAAAATCCCCCTCCTAGGGAGCCATGGAACTCATGGTTGCACAGATACAATCATGTAACCCCAACATCTCCACATGCGCATTTTAGCTCCACTTCTTTCCACGAAATGTGCTCAAGGTCATTTCTCAACAAACAGTCCACAGGCATGGCAGGGCTCACTGCAAATTCAGAAGACCTGAAATCCCCCACCCACTCAAATGGAACAAGGGCCACTGGGTAGCAACCCTCTTTGTTGTCAGCTACCACAACCTGGTGAAATACATTCGGTATTACCTGCTCTGGGGACACCAGCTGTCTCCTTACCATAATCATACTGGCAGCTGTGTTCCTTAGAGCAGTGTTGTCCAACCTTTTTACCGCCGCGGACCGGTAAATGTTTGATAATTTTTCCATGGCCCGCTTGTCCCATTGTGTGACAAGCGGGCCACGGAAAAATTATCAAACATTTACTGCCCGCCACAATGGGGCGGCCCGGTGCCGATTGATCCACGGACCGGCACCGGTCCGCGGCCCGGGGAACACTGCCTTAGAGCATCAACACCTTGCCCATTGATGGTGACCCATTGCCTATATTTTGTAGCATTAGAGGGCACATGGATCTTAGGAACCATCTCACTGTCATCCAGGGACACCCTAAGGTAACCTCACTAAAGTCCCCTACCCATTTACTGGGACACATTTCTCCTTCAACACTATACTCGCCAACCCTGGAACCTTTCCTCCACTGGGAAATTGTGCTCTTTTTGGACACTTGGGATCCCCCTTGTAATGTTCATACTTAAAACACTCATAGCACTTAGGACTTTTGGGCTGCTGACTTTTGTCAGGTCAGCTTTTCTTCTGGTGGCCAGAGTGGGAATGGGACCCTTTCCCCTATGAGTTATTTTGCAGGCTTTGAGAGAACTTTTTACCTCACCTCTCTTTCTTCTGTTGGGAACCCTGGCCACCCTTTTGGTTTGGAAGCACCCCTCCCCAATACCTTCCTAGCCATTCTGGTGCTGACCAGATGTCTGCCTCCTTAGCAAGCTTAATGTGGTCAGAAAGCTTACTATCCACAAGGTATTGGCGCAGGTCTGTAAAATTAATATCAAGCATGTGCCCCTTTAGAATCAAGTTGTACAGCCCTCATTAATCATCCACATTGCAGCACCTCACCCAGCCCTACAGTGTCTATCTAGCATAATCTAAGAAATCCACCCATGTCAGATCTTGTGGCTGGCCCTGAACTGTTGCCTATACGTCTCAGGGTCAGTCAAAACTTACTGACTAATATGGCTTTCATTGCAGTGTAGCAAGTCTTGTCCTCCACCTCTAGTGTAAGGAGTGTGTCCCTCCCCACTGTGGGCATGTACCTCCATAGACTATCACCCTAGGACTCTTTGGGACTTTGTGCATCCTTAGAGCCACTTTAAAGGCTACAAACTACTTTTCTATGCCATCCCCACCACATACATCAGCACATAGTCTTGGAAATGCAGTTCTATGAATCACTAGTAGACACTGCTGGTATGTTGCCACCATTACTGCTGGACCCCACATGAAGTGCTCTGATGTCCAGCTCTCTGAAGCTCAGCTCATGGGCCATCCTCCTTTCCTCCATGGCTAGCCCTTTTTCTTCCAAAGCTTGTTTTCTCTCAGCCAGAGCCTGCTCTTTTTCCAGTTGGGAAAATGTATGCTCATGCTCTATCTTAGCAAGCTCCAGCTTGACCTTTCTTTCCACCCTCCCTTCTGCCAGTTCCTTGGGGACAGGTTCTTTGAGGAGACACTGCTCCCTGCTCCAGCAACCACTACTGCTTCCAGCAAGTTCTAGGCCCCCTCCACAAGCAGTACTAGATCCACATCAGCCTCTGGGACAAGGTCATCTTGCTCCTCCTCAATATCTTGTTCCTCTTCCTCTGGGCCCTCGTCTCCTGCATTACAGCCCTCTGCCCAAGCTCTCAAAGCTTTCTGCACCTCCACCTTCTGGGTAAAGCCTTTCATAGACCCTTGCAAAAAGCCTTAGGCTGGACCACAGTATAGGACTCTAATTTGGGCATCTCAAAATTAATTACTGCAGGTGCAACCGCTCCAAAGAGAGACATGATTTAGCCACAAAAAAATCAAAAACCCAAATAGGAAGAATTTAAAAAGGCTTGAATTGGTCTTAGTATAGAGTAGTAGTGAACAATAGGTTACTATGTGGTATTGCAGAAACACAAGTCCTATCACACAGCTGATGGCCAATGTTAGAAATTGGGTTCCTGGTTGGCAGAGGTATGCACCCTACCCATGCAGGAACCAAAATCCTAGCCAGGGTAAGTCAGATACATACTAAAAACTAACCTATGCTCACCCTCTGGTAGCTTGGCACAGAGCACTCAGGCTTAGCTTAAGAGTAAACGTTTGAAGTATTTGTGCAAAACAAATACACATTAACACAAGGAGAACACCACAAGAAAGACTCCACAGGTTAGCAAAGCAGAAAATAATTGTAAAAATAAATCAAGGCCAAAATGACAAAATCCAATAATTAGAGGTCGTGTTCTGATTTTTTAAAGAATAAAAAGAGTTCTAGTGCTTAGAAGAAATAAGCGCCAATGGAGGTTATCTGGATGCGCTGATCCGGGGCAAAGTCAACAGTTCAGGCCGACTGCGATGAAGCTCAGGCCAGGGACAAGAGCTATGCAAACCCAGTGAACAGAGTTCCTTGATCATGGCCGCAACAACTAAATGCCTGGTGCAGACAAGCGATGCGTTGATGTTGGGTCTGCAATAGAGGTGATGCTTCCATTTTCTTCACCTAGTGGTGGCAATGCGTCGGTTTAGAAGATGAAGTACAGAGCTGTGATGAATTTGTTCCAACTTTCAATAAGCTAGGTTTCTCCGCCCAGCCGACGGGATGTGTTGATCTCTCCAAGCTGCTGTAATGGCGATTCACTATTCTGAGCTTCGGCTCCCAAGAGAATGTGTTGATTCCGAGAGTGATGAGCTGGTTCTACTTCCACATCAGGGTCAATCTGCTGCTTCTGATCCAAGAGGACTGTAAATGTGTTGTATTTTTCTGATGCAAATATCCGGGTCCACTTCCAGTGAACCAGACAGATGAGCAAAGGTAGAGCCTTTGATATCCCTGAGCCTCAAGCAGCAAGAAGAGGCAAGCCAGCAAAATCTTAGAGATCACTTGGGGTGGATGGCAGAGTCCAGCTCTCCCTCAGCAGCATCAGAGAGCAGCAGACAGCAGGGCAGCAGGGCAGCACAGCAGAAAAGCAATCCTTACAGGTCAGCAGTCCAGCAGAGTAACAGTGCTTGATGCAGCACAGCAGTTCTTCTGGCAGAGTAAAGTTACAGGTCCAAATGTATCTGATTTGGTGGGAGCAGAGACACAGTCCTTATGCCCAGTCATGCCTTTAAAGTAGGGGTGACTTCAAAGAAGGGTATTTGAAGTGCACAGAGGCCCTTTCTTTCTAGCCCTGGCTCCAGAATACCAATAGCGGGTAATCAGCCCTTTGTGTGGGACAGTGCACTGCTTATTCAAGTGTAAGTGTCAGCCCCTCCCTCTCTTCCTGTCCAAGAAGAGCCATCCGAATGGAGATGAGTGCCCAGACATGCCTAACCTGCCTATGTTTTTGGCTGTCAAGAGGGAATGCGCAAAGTGTAGCTGTCACCCACCCCAGACTTGTATTGGAGACATGCTGCAGGCATACAGAGCTGTAAGAACAGATTAATGTCCACTTTCTAAAAGTGCCATTTCTAAAATAGTAATGTTAAATCCAACTCTCCTGGTAAAGAGGACTTATCAATTTCATTCCAATGATATCTAACATGACAAAGAAATTCCTCAATCAGAAATTACAGATGAAAAGTGTAAGAAGGAATATTCATTGTTAACCTTTGAGAGCAGTAGGTCTCATCGTAGTGATAAAAAAAGATGCGTGTTTTTCACTACTAGGACATGCAAAACATAAAAGTACATGCCCTACTTTTTACTTACACAGCACCTTGTCTTGTGGGATGTGTAGGGCCTTCCTTAGTGGTCACACATGTGTAATAAAAGGGGAGATTAAGGCATAGCAAAGGGTTTTAGAGGCCAAGTTGAAGTGGCAGCAAGGCTGCACACAAAGCATCTGCAGTGCCAGGCCTGAGAAATGTATAAACGGCTACTTGTGCGAGTGGCACAAGCAGTGCTGCAGGCCAAAAGTAGGATTTAATTTACAGGCCCTGGATATATGTTATATACCATTTTACAAGGGACTTACAAATAAATTAAATATGCCAATTTTGAATACACTAATGTTACTATGTTTACGTGAGAAGCAGTTTAGCACAGATCAACGGTGGTAAAGTGCTCAGAGTCCTTGGGCCAACAAAAAGATTAAGCAAAGAGAGGAGGTCAGTACTCCAGCAGAGTAAGTCCTTGATGCAGCATAGCAGTTCTTCTAACAGAGAACAGTTGTACGTCCAAATGTGTCTTATTTGGTGGGGTCAGAGACCCAGTACTTACACCCAGTTGTGCCTTTGAAATGGGGTGACTTCAAAGAAGGGTATTTGAAGTGCACAGAGGCCCTTTCTTTCTAGCCCTGGCTCCAGAATACCAATAGCGGGTAATCAGCCCTTTGTGTGGGACAGTGCACTGCTTATTCAAGTGTAAGTGTCAGCCCCTCCCTCTCTTCCTGTCCAAGAAGAGCCATCCGAATGGAGATGAGTGCCCAGACATGCCTAACCTGCCTATGTTTTTGGCTGTCAAGAGGGAATGCGCAAAGTGTAGCTGTCACCCACCCCAGACTTGTATTGGAGACATGCTGCAGGCATACAGAGCTGTAAGAACAGATTAATGTCCACTTTCTAAAAGTGCCATTTCTAAAATAGTAATGTTAAATCCAACTCTCCTGGTAAAGAGGACTTAGCAATTTCATTCCAATGATATCTAACATGACAAAGAAATTCCTCAATCAGAAATTACAGATGAAAAGTGTAAGAAGGAATATTCATTGTTAACCTTTGAGAGCAGTAGGTCTCATAGTAGTGATAAAAAAAGATGCGTGTTTTTCACTACTAGGACATGCAAAACATAAAAGTACATGCCCTACTTTTTACTTACACAGCACCTTGTCTTGTGGGATGTGTAGGGCCTTCCTTAGTGGTCACACATGTGTAATAAAAGGGGAGATTAAGGCATAGCAAAGGGTTTTAGAGGCCAAGTTGAAGTGGCAGCAAGGCTGCACACAAAGCATCTGCAGTGCCAGGCCTGAGAAATGTATAAACGGCTACTTGTGCGAGTGGCACAAGCAGTGCTGCAGGCCAAAAGTAGGATTTAATTTACAGGCCCTGGATATATGTTATACACCATTTTACAAGGGACTTACAAATAAATTAAATATGCCAATTTTGAATACACTAATGTTACTATGTTTACGTGAGAAGCAGTTTAGCACAGATCAACAGTGGTAAAGTGCTCAGAGTCCTTGGGCCAACAAAAAGATTAAGCAAAGAGAGGAGGTCAGTACTCCAGCAGAGTAAGTCCTTGATGCAGCATAGCAGTTCTTCTAACAGAGAACAGTTGTACGTCCAAATGTGTCTTATTTGGTGGGGTCAGAGACCCAGTACTTACACCCAGTTGTGCCTTTGAAATGGGGTGACTTCAAAGAAGGGTCTTTGAAGTGCACAGATGCTCTTTCTTCCCAGTCCTGGCTCCAGACTATGAGTAGTGGGTAATCTTCCCTTTGTGTTGGGGCAGTGCATAGCTTATTCAGGTGTAAGTGTCAGTCTCTTCCTGCCCAGGAAGAGCCATCCGTATGCAGATGAGTACTCAGAATCACCTAACCTACCTTTGTTTGTGGCTGTCTAGAGGGAAAGCACAAATGGTAGCTGTCATCCACCGCAGATGTGTATTGGAGACAGGCTGCAGGCCCACAGAGCTATAAGATATCAACATGAAAAATGGTCTACAGGTCGGGATAAATTACATCAATATTTTAAAACACAGTGCTCAATAGTGTCTTTTATGGATTAATTACTTTCCACAATTTATTACAGCTATTTATGTGCAAGGCAGACAATAACTCATTGGTGAATATATACAAACTCCAAAATATTTACAAAACAAAATATTACATACATATAATTAGTTTAAACACAAAGAGTTAAATTCGCATTTTCTTCTTGATTCAGTTATGGCCAACATCTCGCTTCTCAAACTCTTATGGCTGACCAAACTGTCAGTATAGGGTTGTGCCCAACAACCTTTCTTTATGAGATACTGGTGGTCACATTTTCAACATTCTGATTGTAATCCACTCTGTTGCAAAGGTTGGAAATTCACATACAGCCAACGGTCAAATACCAATATATTTTTTTAAGTATTTTGCAGTGCGTATTTAACGATTTTTGTAACGCTGACTCCAATTACAGAACCCAATCTTGCACTCTAAATGTCAACGCGTTTTGGCCTTTCCACTCAGGGCCTCATCAGGACTATCAAGGGGCAACATCGCCTCTATGGGAATTAAAAACAAGGAGACTAACTAAAAAACATACTTAAACAATAACTCACGCAAGAGAGCTATACTATATATATATCAGTGCTGTAATATCACCACGGAAACCCTGTGAACAGGATTGCTTCTCCCGGTGGAACACACATGCTTGCTATTATCTAGTGTCTATCGCACCCGGATTGTGTTGGTGTCTCTATGCAACATAGACATATCAGAACATGCTGGACTGAAGCATGCACCTTAAAAACCAACTTTGGGTCATACCTCTAAATGGCAGTGTCCAAATACTGCTTCAGGGAGCACCATGTGTAATCACATGCAGGTGCTGAGCAAGAAAAAACAAATCACTTATTGGTATGTCTTAAAGTGAGAGTTAATCAACAATAACGAACCCTAATCAAAGTATAGACTCACTGTGTCTTTAGGAATACGGAAATCCCTCTGTAGGAATTTTGCCTGGACCAGGCTCACATAAGCGGCGCTTATGGACAGGGAGGGCTGCTAGAATAAGAGCAAGAAAATCTTTAAGCAGGGTACAATAAACATCGACCTCACCAGTGCTCAAATGTCGGCGGATCAGACCATACTTACTTAATCCGCATGACGTGTCTGGTTAGCCGAAAGCTTCCAACTGGGTGCTTCTCACCTGGACAAGCGGCTGGTGTTCCGATTAGCTCAACTCTTCAGCCGTATTTTAGCCGCGTCTCTACCGCGGCGGCATGCCTCTTCTAACTATGGCATCATGCGAACTTGCACGTTTACGTCCGGCCGCTTCTAGACCGGCAATTATGACTACATGCATGGGGCCAGGGGGCGGCCAGCTTTGAAAGGATGGAAATACTTCTCTGCGTGTCTAGTATGGGAACCCTCATCTGATCGAAAAAAATCATCTGAATATAAAAGATTCACTGAATTACCTAAGTCTATATTTTTGTGGGGTGCATCTGGAGCGTCCCAGTATTTCGTATTTTTTGATACCTCAAATGAGTCCAATCAATAAAAGATATATCTCTATGCAAGTCACTTGCCAGATGTCAAAGTATAACACAAACTAACTTTCTACCGACCCTCAGTCTTCTTGGTTGGAAAATTATCGAATATCCACTGTTCCTTTATAACCACAACACCAACATTGCTGTATAGTACATCACTGGTATAGGAGCCATCTATCAATAAGTTCATGCTGTAAAGTATCAACTCGTAATTGCAATGTCTCTTTTTCACTATAGACCATTTAGGTGCTTGGTTCCACTTTATGTAATCAATGTCCACACTTCATCAATGTCATTCAGCCCATTCCGGGCTGTTTGATATTTTTCTATCAGTCTGGCTTCCAATTTTAGAAGTTTATTTATTGTTGGTAACCCATCTGGTTTCGATTCCACAGCCAATACTGTCCAACAAATGTCTTCTGCTTTGTGGTTATACTCCATGAAATGTTCAACCAAGGGAGCTCCTTTTACAGCGCATTTTATTCTTGACCGATGTTGTAGAATGCGAGTTTTAACCGATTGTGAAGTTTGACCTATATAGACTTTGTCACATGGACACATTATACAATAAATAACATTTTTCGCATTGCAATTTAAAAAATCATTTTGCACATGTACTTTTCCATTAAGCAGTATTTCTTTAGAATCATGTGTATATTGACATGCAATACATTTACAGCATCTATAGTGTCCCTGGAGAGCTGGTAGTTGTAACATTGATCTCAAATTTCTCTCTTCTGTTTGTGTATGGGCTGCTTTAACCCATTGGTCTCTCAGACTGCGTACTTTTTTAAAAGCAAAAAGTGGTTTGTCAATATTTAGATCTTTAATGATTTTCCAATTCTTTTCTATGATCAAGTGTATTTTATTGGCCTTTGGACTGTCTGTAATGACACAAGTTAGAGGGGTTTGTTTTGCTTTCGCTTTGGGGATTAGGAGTGTGTCTCTGGGTGTAAACCAGGCTCTTTTCGCTGCTGTTTTCACCAATTTTTTGGGATATCCTCTTCTAATAAATTTTTCTGTGAGTTCCCCTGCACAATGAAAATAGTCTTCTTTCTCAGTACAATTTCTCCTAATTCTCAGGAATTTACCATATGGAAGGTTCTCTTTGAGTGTTCTAGGTTGCCGGCTGGAAAAGTGCAGCAATGTGTTGCGGTCTGTGGGCTTTTTATAGAGACTAACTACTAACTCCCCGTTCCTAGTTAGAATCTATAGGTTGAGAAAGTTAATTTTACTTTTATCTTCATTCATAGTGAACTTAAAATCAACTGTCCGTTGGTTCAACCAATTATGAAACCTACTGAGTTCATCAACTGTACCTTCCCAAATCATTAGAATGTCATCTATATATCTGTACCATTTTGTAATGTGTGGTTTAAAAGGATTCAATTGTGGATAAATCCACTTTTGCTCAAAACAATCCATGACAAGGTTAGCAATTTCCGGGGCAAAGCTACAGCCCATTGCCACTCTTTTAATCTGCCGATACAGTTTGTCTTTATATTTAAAGAAATTGTGTTTCATGCATAATGTAGCTAAGGAGGTTAAAAATTCTATGGGAGGCTTTTTAGACTCGGTGTCGGTAGCTACTACTTTCCTGATAATCTCTATCGCTTCATCTTGTGGGATATTAGTATACAACGATTCTATGTCGAAGGTAACAAGCAATTGTCTGTCTTCATCAAAGGGCAATTTTTCTAGCTTATTAATGATATCCATTGAGTCACGGACACAGGAGAGAGTCTTGATCACAAAAGGTTTACGAAAAACATCGACAAATTGTGCGAGGGCTTCTAAAATAGAGCCACAGGCCAACACAATGGGTCTCCCTGGGGGTTTCTCTAAATTCTTGTGGATTTTAGGCAAGATGTAAAAACATGGAGTTCTACCTTCGTTCTGATTAAGGAATTCAAACTCTTTTTTATTAATCCACCTCTGTTTCCTAGCTTCAGATGTAATAGCCTCAATTTGAGATCTAACTTGTTTAGGAGTGTTGACTTCAATCTCTCTATAGTGTAATCTGTTACTTAGTTGTCTCATGACTTCTTCATTATATTGTTCTAGGTCCCAGATAACTATCCCGCCTCCTTTGTCGGCTGGTTTGATTATAATGTCTCTTTTCTTTTCCAGGTGGGTTATTGCTTCTCTTTCTATTTTAGAGCAATTATCCTTAAAATAGATCTTTTTCGTATTGAGTACGTCCAACTCTTTTAAAACAATGTCTTTTAAGACTTTGACTTCTACAGGCAAATCGTTTCTTTCTGGCAAGAAGGTAGATTTAGGTCTTAGTCCACTACTATTAGCATCTTCCTGTGGGGGCACTGAATTAAAGAAAGCTTTCAGCCTAACTTTCCGGAGAAATTGTAAGACTTCTATTTTACTGTCAATCGGGTCTTGATTTCTAATAGGGACAAAAGAGAGTCCTTTACTGAGTATTTGTCTTTCTGTTTGAGGGAGTGAGTAAGAGGACAAATTATAAATAGCAATCAGGTCTTCTGTTTTTTTCATCTCCTGTAAGCTCTCCTTCTGGTCCGGAAAAATCCTTGATCTTGGAATTGCCCCCTCGGGGTGCCACCCCCTCTTATCCCTCTGCTCCCACCTCTGCCCAAAAAAGGTTGAGCCGCAGAAAATGATCCTTGTGTTTCTAGATCGGAATCAGAGGATGTATCAGAGAAGGTTATAAATCTCTTACGTGATCTTGTTTGAAAGTGTAAATTTAAAGTGTTCGGATTGTTATTTTTATGAAAATCTTCTCTCAAATAGGGATACGTTGTAGTGATATTCAAATTTTTAATATCCCTTGCTAGTTTCATTGTTTTTTGATTTATAGTATAACCACAGAGCTATAAGAGCAGAGAAATGTCCACTTTCTAAAAGTGCCATTTCTACAATAGTATTGTTAAATCCATCTTTACCAGTAAAGATAATTGATCATTACCATTCTAATGATATGAAACATGACATAGCCACTCCTTCTCAATCAGGAATTACAGCTTAAACCTGTAATAAGGAATTCACAATGTTAACCTATGAGAGGGGTAGTCATCACAGTAGTGAAAAATGAATTGAGATGTTTTTCATTACTGGGATATGCCTTATCTTTTACTTACAGTGCACCCTGCCCTATGAGCTAACTAGGGCCTACCTTAGAAGTGGAATGTAGTATAAAATTAGTTTAAGGCTTGGCAAAGGGTTTTAAATACCACGTAGAAGTGGCAGTAAAGCTGTACACACAAAGGCTCTGCAGTGGCTGGCCTGAGACATGTTTAAAGGGCTATATGTGTGGGTGGCACAATCATTGCTGCAGGCCCACTAGTAGCATTTAATTTACAGGCCCTGTGAATATGGTGTATCACTTTACAAGGAACTTACAAGTAAATTAAATGTGCCAGTTGTGTATAAACCAATGTTGCCATGCTTAGGGAAGAAGCACATGCACTTTAGCACTGGTCAGAACAGGTAAAGTGCTCAGAGTCCTATGGCCAACAAAAAGATTCAGCAAAAGGAAGAGATCAACAGGCAAAAAGTTTGAGGGAAGACCACCCTAAGGTTGACAGGTCTAACGTACTAGAATCTCAAATTGTATAATTTCATGTAAGAAAGTATTTCATCCAGTATGTATGTCTCTATTAATTTATTGATTAATTAATTAATTAATTAATTTATACAACCACTCAAATCAAGCACGGAATCAGTGTGCTTTTAAAGACAACATTGAAGAATATAATTTTTACATGTGTGGAAAAAGTTTACCATATGTTAAAAAGAAAATGAAAGAGAGGCGTAGGAGCCAAAGTAGAGAAGGGTTAATAGATACAAGAGAGGGGTTTGATCTAGGGATGGATAGTCAGGTATTTAATTGAACAAAATAGGGGTGGGTTTGAGATGAGTGAAGGAGAAATGTGAAAGAAAGTAATAGTGCAACAAGAAAGACAGAGTAGAACAATAGTCAAAGCTGTGAAAGAGTAGATGATAATCGGACACATGTTAATGGTTGAAGAAAAGTACTAGGAGGAGAAGTTAGGTGGCATTTGGTAGCCAGAAACGACAAGTGAGATACAGCAAAGAGAGAAATTAAAAGAGGGAACAAAGCAGGAAGGGGGAGGATGAAACAGGAAAGCACTTACAGATAGAGGTAGAGGTTAAACAGAGTTGTTCATCATTTTTTCAGAACTGTAGATAGTCCATATGTTGACAGAGATCTTCAGCTAGGTAGCTGCTAGATATGGTACTGCTATTTTGAAAGACTGGGTTGCATCAAGTCATGTTCTGAAGGTATGACACCTTCTTCCTCCTGACCTTTTTACCTATTCCAGATTTTTTAAAGAGGATTATAGGTAGGCTGGGTTTTATTTCAATTTAATCTCGGTTTTGACAGGAAGCCAATGCAGATTACAATAGATCAGTAAAATGTGGTTGAATTGCCCAAACTGTTGTCTATTTACATTCTTGATTTTCCCATTATAAATGTTAAACAACCGGTGCCTGAATGACAAAGGAAGAATGGATGACCTGCTCACACATTTGTCATTTTGTTTGCAAGAAATTAATAGTATTTAAGTGTAACAATTAGCCTTTCTAAGTTAAAACAGATTATTAAAGATGTTAATTATTGTGGTGCTTCAGTTAAAGGGCCGGTCTTTTAGCAATTCGAAATTCTACAAGAAAATTCCAGGCACCCAGATTCATTGATACCTGCAAGAGTGTCATCTTGAAACTTCTGCAATTGTGAGCTAATCCCCCTGGAATGGGAATAATTGTGCAAACCAAGGGCCTCATTTACAAGGCCCAAGCACCACAGCTCCACCATTTTTTTATGCAGTGGTGGCACAAGCAGTGCTTTACACTGCTCCACATTAACAAACTGACACCTTGGGCCCAATGTGTCAGCTTGTAAAACCTTCTGTCACATTATACCTGCGCTAGGTAAAATGTATGCAAGGCAGGCATTTCCTTGGGAAAAACCACGCAGAACTGCCACAGTGAAATTTCCAATATTTCACTGTGTCATTCTGCGACTTCACTGTGTCCGAATTTTAACGCCTGCTCAGAGCAGGCGTTAAACTGAACCAGGACTTTCTCTGTGGAAGTCTTCCTCATGTTGTTGGAGTAGCATAATTCTTTTGACACTAGTCCAGCAATGCGTCAGTTTAGCACCACAGATGCTTCAGAAATGCTGATGCATCTGTGAAAATCTGTGCCATGGAGCTCCGTATTGTAAATACAGTGCATCCATGGCGTTGTTAGGGGTCGTAGGACAGCGCAAGAAATCTGACGCATAGGAGCCGATGCGTCAGATTCTTGTAAATGAAGCCCCTAGTTTTACTGGGAAGAATTCCACTGCTCACAGTATTCCCTGTTTTTGGAGATTAACACTCACATTTACCACCTCCTGAAAGCAGGTGATAAATGTGAGCTGGGCTGGAGGTTGGGGTGGGAATGAGGGGAGGGTGTTGAAAAGGGTGGATGAGGGAAGGGGAGACTGTTGCCTCATGTTAGGGAGTATTACATGATCACCTTTCCCATTGCTGTGGGGTCCTGAAAATAGGCCAGACTGCAATACAGCCCTTTCCTTACAGTGGTTTTACCAGCTGGAATTTCGGATGGTAAAATCAAGTCTGGTGTTCCTGCACCGGTATGTGGCTTAGACTGAGAACACAGGTCTATTTGTGACTGGACAGAGTAGAATTTCATAGGGGAATTCTATTCCCCCTGAACAGCAATCAAGAACAACGGGTTAAAGGCAATTTTCTCCTGTTCTCTATTTAGCGATTTCACAAACAAATAAGGTGCAAGCAGTGTCACATTACATTTCAGTTATGGAGATGTTGCTGCCGAGTTGTTTATGTCTGCACAGTAGTGGATTAAAATAGACAACTGTTAAATTATTATAACAGACATTGATATACATTTTTCAGAAAAGCATGGGAGTAATACGTAACAGTTTTTGCCTGCAGCCTCTGCGAATTGGTGGCTGGCCACTGTGTTTATAATCTGAGGTTATTCTTTGGCCTTTGCTCTGCCTTTAAATGCTACATGGAACAATAAAATAATGATAGATTAAAAATACATGTAAATCAAGAGCAGTTCACAAGGGCCACAGAGGAGCAACTTTGATCAATTTCCATATACTTGCTTTTAGCAACACATTCTAAAGGGGAATGTTTGTTTTCCGGTTACAGTCGTCGCTTATAAAAATATGAAAGTAAAAAACTCTAAATCCAAAGTGAATATACAGTTTGCATTAGTCCCACGCAGAAGCGTGAGACTTGGCAGTCTTGCATATAATGTGCAACACCCAGTACCACGTATTACAAAGAAATGATCTAGTGGACCAATGGAAAGTATAAAAGGATTAGGCAGGCGAGCAGCAATGTTGTTCCAATTTAGTATAGACGTATTATGTCTACGAGAGAACATGCACTGCCTCAATCAGGACTTTTAAAGCTGCGTCTAGAAGATTTGCTGTTTGCATTCCACTTTTAATCATATTCTGTGGAATTATATTTTAGTAACGCAGCTATTTTAACCGTCGCAGATCAGGAAAGAAAAAAGATTATTTTGATGACAAGATGACCTGCATTGTTGTCCTGGATTGTGGCCAGAGCAGCAGATGCAGCATTAGCAATATCAAAGGCAAAAAGTAAAAGAAACAATTTAATTAAATAATGGAAAAGGAAACCAAAGATAGCTTGGGGAGGGTGAACGTTAATATATATGATTTTATATACTCTAGAAAAAATGCTATGGTATGAAAGTGAGTTGCAAAGATTAAATCAAGTATCGTTACCATGCTGAACTTTGTGGTCAGTTGAACCCCACATACCAGAAGAATTCATGCATGTGTTAGCGCATCTGTCCTTATTTGGTCTTTTACAGTTAATTTATAAGGGGACGGGGTAGAGGTTCAACAGACCCTTTGACTACGCTTAGAATGATTCCACCATAAGTCAGAGATTCTCTACAAATATAACATCTTAAAACAACAAATATCCTCAAATACTTTGGAATCAATACCTTTACATACCATGACCCATTTGGCCATGAATAACCACACCTTTTAGTAAAGTTAAAATGGTTTATTTCCCTAAATTAACAATGCTAATATCACATAAATTAATCTCAAAACAAAATGATAAACATACATGAATAATACCGGTTGATCAAATCTTCCAAAGAATCTCAATTTACCTAAAGCATTCACTGTTAAGCATTCAAGAGTTACAGTACAAATTAATAACAGAAACAACTGCGCAACAGAAATAACATACATCTAGATTCAGCATATGAACAACATCAACTCTTTGTTAATTGCAATTTGTTAACATTTCTTCGGTCTCTCTAACTAACCTTCTGATTAGAATAGCATGTTTGGACTTCATGCAAAACCATTTAGTCAAAAGTAATTTGGAAAACATCTTACTATGGCTCTATCAAAATAGTGGTTGGTACTTAGAAACAGAGAACAAAAATCTGCAACAAGAACAATAGCATTTTGTTATGCCTCTCCACAGTATGGATTAGCAAGCAGCGATTTTCTTTGTCAGTTGGAAATCTGTCTGGTCAGCTTCAGCAAAAGGGCAATGAAAGAAAGTAGCTCAGACATGGGGGACTCAGCTATCTGAACCATTTGAGAAGCAATCTCTAAGGGATTAGCAACTACCATTAACAAGAAAGCTATAAAGTCAAAGTTAGAAATGAAAGTCACCAGGAACAGTTCCGCTCCCTAAACAGAACCTCTATGTGGAAAATCAGAATAGAAAAGCATTACTTCTCCTCTGTGCAGTCAGGCTAGGTTAGAATCTCCTAAAGAGCTTTGCACGTTTCCATTGGTCAGAAAATCGTATGTTTACAGTTAGACCAACAGAAATTAAACTCCAAATCTAAGATGTAACTAATCTGTCTTTCTCATGTCGATGATTGGCTCCTCTTCTCCTGTTCCCATGGTCAGGTAACTTTCTTATTGCAATCCGTACTCCAGTCATTTCATCCATTGATCATTCCGGGGAAGATCACAGTTTCACACATCAAACTTAAGAAAGTTGCAGTTTCTAGTGCAAGACATTCTAGCAAGCAGTTTTAATGAGAAAGTTAAAGACAATGCTAAACGTTTGGTCAACACAGTGTGAACAATACATCACTCTTTCTCTGGACATACATTCCCATGATTTCGTTAAACATTGCAGCTTAATATGAGGTTGTGCAAACTAGGCCCAAACTTCACTAACCTAAGGCCAAACATTAATAAGCTAATACAAAACATGGAATCACTAAAGTGACACACTTCTACAATTTCCTCTACACATTCACTTTAACTAGTATTAATAATATGAATTTACTAAAAGCATTACATATTCATGACGGCCACTCAAGTGGGCACATTTTCCAAGTTACACATTATTTCCTCTATTAGCCTAATTCTATGCAAATTCTTAACCCATAGTGAATAAAAATCATTAGTAATAAATTCAGGATTTACAATCCCTCCTCTGAGGACTAAATATGTCATCACACCTTAAATCATTCTATACAAATTTTTGTTCATCTAAAATTTGCTTTCCCTATAACTTTTATTTCTTCCATCCCTTTTCAAATTTTCCCTAAAGAGCTGTTCCATTTTAATTTTCTCCCTCTTCTGATCATTCCTCAATTTCCTCATTTTAATCACATCATACAATTTATGAATACCCCATGTTTCAATTACACAAATCACAATAATCAATATTATCTGAATTAATTTCAAATTACCCCTTTCCCTAGGTTGCCAAGCCAATTTCCTGAAGAAACAAAACCTTTGCCAACCTTTTCACAAACTACAGGTTCTTTCAATTCTTTCACATCAGCACTATCATTAGTTAGATTGTTAATAAGGCCTCTAATTTCTACACTATTGTTAGGTATAAATGTGCAACAATGTTGCGAGTTCAGCATTTTACCAACTGCGCCCTCCTTTGCTAAAAGGATGTCCAGTGCAAGGCGGTTCTGAAGAATCATAGATCTTACAGCAGACATTTCTGTATCCATTAGGATCATGGCTCCTGAAAACCTAGTCAGCATATTTTCCACAATAATAGACAACTTTTGCATTTTCACTGAATTCAGGATAACTCCCACTGAAGGAATCATAGCTCCAAATATATTTCCAACTATGCCAGAATAGGATAATTGCTTTTGTTTATCATGATGTAATTTAGTCATTTTAGGTACTTTATTCAGGTTCTCAAGCTGATAAATCTTTGCTAAAACTATCCCCATGTAACATGTGCCACACCATCCTTTTGAAAAATGGTAAGATGCATTTGGGCCACAGATGTAATAAACTTTTGGAATTGCTGGGTCTTGTCCATTTAATATGACGTCCATTTACTCTGAAACAAACCATATGTCTACATTCACTCGTTCCCACAACCAATGTGTCGGTTCTAGATTTAGGACTATAAACACAAAGTTTCCCAATGTGTTGTGCACCTAAAGCTAATTTCCCTTGCATCTTTATTTCACTAAATGCATGATCATTTCTAAAAGTCCTTTTCTCTAACCCTTCTCTAACTTGTCCCTTAATGCCTTTCTCCTGTTATCAGTTTGATCTAAGAAACTCTTTTCTATAGGTGTAAGCAAGCATGTGAGGTGTGTGACTTCTCTGAGCATAAGCTCTGCCAAATGTCAATTTAGGTTCAAAGAATCCTCTCATTAGTTCTATAATATTTTCCTTAGCTAATCTGCTCAAGTACTTAATTACCGGAAGAAACAATAAACTAAGTCAAGATTTAAATAAAAATACTGAATGTATTCTTGGTTATAAAATCTTGTTAGTAAAAGACTACAACTTATTCCATAAGTAAGAGGCAAACTATGGTAAGTAATTCCTTCTTCCACTGATGAAGGAATCTGCATGCATATATAACATTCTTTCACATTCATTGTCTCAACATACTCACGCAATAAGCGATAGAAAACAATAGAAGAATGTTCTTCTTGGGTGCTATCTACATGCAAGTATTTCTCATCTATCCTAAACTTACCTAATTCTGTGATTGTAGTAGTTGTCTCTAAAGCAGAGGTATGGTTGGCTACAATCTCATCGAGAAAATCATACTCACAATCAGTACCAAACACCCTATCATGCATACAATCGCCAAACCAATACCTATGTATTAACAGCACCTATTGTTTCTAACTTGCTGGTTGTGGTTACTCATGATCTGTAAACACTCAGAAACTAGAAGAAACAAAAATTATAGCTATGCAGCAAAATGCAAAAAAAATCTCCAACCTTACTTAACAGTTATTTACAGCTTTCAGTCTTTCAGTCTTTCTTCCAGGACCCTTTTTGCCAAAAATAGGTAGCTTGTCAAAATCGGCAACTGGTCAATATCAGTTTAGCAGCTTGTCAAATCAGGTTATTTCAAAGTCTGAAACTGCTTAAATGTGCAAATCATGGCATCCCTTCCAACATGTGTGTAGCTTTGATAATATCTGGCCATTTGAGTCAACAAATTGTTCGGCAAAACCACTTGTCCCTCCCTGGCCACCCATGTGTCACCCTCATGCTGAACACATTTTAACTCTAGCAATGTTTCTTTTCCCCCGTTCAACATTGTCCTCAAGCGCTTTTAGTTCTTCCCAAGTGTCAATTACATGTAAAGCATAATTCGTACTATTATCTTCCTCAGGTAACAGTTCCCGTTTATCTTTGAATGATGTACAGTTCAATGAGCAAAACCTTGCGACTTGATCCGCATATTCATTTCCCATTGACACATAATCATGTGATTTCAGGTGTGCACTGGATTTCGCCACAGCAATCTTTTCAGGCATTTGTGAAGCTTGTAGCAAGTCATGAATTATTTAATAATTTCTAACTGTTGAACCAGAAGAGATCAGGAAATCTATCTGTGGCCATAGCTGGCCAAAGTCTTGGACTGTTCCAAATTTATACTGGCTATCAGTATAAATGGGAACCTTAAGCCATGTGTTGGAAAATGGGCTACTGGTAAGGGCAGGTAGGTACCTACACTTAGCAATAGGCCACTAACTCCCACTTAGGTCCAGTTAGGTCTCAGTAAATTAAGCCCAGCTCAACCCTTGGTAGCTTGGCAACGAGCGACAAGGCTTAACTTAGAAGCCAGAGTGTAAAGCATTCAAATATCACAAAACAGTAATGAAATAAAACACAGGAAACAGTTTAAAAATCCCAAACCAATTAATAAAAATAGATTATATTTTTATATTTAAAATGACACAAAAACGAATACAATTGGATAGAGGGAACCGGAGATGTGAATTTTTAAAGAATTATTGTTTTCTGGCACCTAGAAACAAAAAGCACCAATCTGGTCATCTGGTCGCACCTTGACGGGGGCAAAGTCAAAGTTTAAGGCTGACCACGATGGATCCTTGCTCGGCTACAGCCTGCGGGAGGCCTCGTCAAAAGTTTACCTTCGCACTTAGTTGTTTTTCTGAAGATTTTCTTCAGCGGGACGAACCTGCCGGTCCAATCCGACCTCCTGGAACTCTTCTCCGGATACGCGTCGCAGGGGCCCTCGGTGGAGATTTTTACCTTCGGACTTAGTCATTTTTTCGGGGTGAAAATCCTTCGACCGGGGCACACCTGGATCTTGAGCTGACGTCCATGGAGCCCTCCTCGGATATGCTGGCTGGGAGGTCCCGGTCAACTTTCTACGTTCGGACTTAGTCTCTTTTTTGGAGATTTTCTTCACCGGGATGAACCTGCAAGTCAGGCTGGGTTGCAGTTGAGGCAAGCCGGCTAGAGTTGCCGCGGCGGGTCGGTCCCTCTATGGAGCATTTTTTCAAAAGTTCTCCAAACTTCTCTAAACTTCTGGATCTTCTCCCAGATGTTCCTTTAAGGTTCTTTTTGGGTCCACAGCTCACCCCCAAGGTTCCAGAAGCTCTGAAATGGTCCTTGGGTGTGTGGACTTCAACTCCCAGAAGGCTCCTGGTGCAAACTCCTTTTTGGCCATTGGACAGTGGTCAGCTGGTGGGTTTCCTCAGGAGTTGGTGCAGGGGACTCTGGTTAGCAATTTTTCACCTGTAGCAAACAGGGAGTACCTCCTTGAACCAGTTGAATCCAGGCAAAGTCCTTCTTGTGGTGAAGCCCAAGTGTGCAGCTGTTGCAGTCCTTCAGAGTGCAGGGTCCAGGTGCAGGCCAGGGGTCCAGCAGGGCAGTCGTTCTTCTCCTTTGGTTCTTCCTTGTTGGATATGGTAGGGAACTGAGGTGTGGGTGCAGGTCTGACAGTTTTATCCTTGCTCCTGGGTGAAAAACAGGGGGGTCCTGATTCTCCAATCAGGTGCAGGGTTCTTCCCCCTGTGATGACCACTTCCTGGGAAGTGTGGCAAAAATCAATCCCAGGAGGCAACATTCTTCAAAAATCCATCAAGGCTGAATCTGATTTTTGGAGGTTACATCTGGCTGAGCCCACCCACTTGTGTGGCTAAAAATCATAAACACACCCCTCTCCTGCCCTCCCCTAATCTAATCAAGGGGGCACCTAGTTGTCTGGGGTGGCAGGATGTGGGGGTGTTGCTGGGTTGCTACAAATGTCCTTCTCTGCCTTTGAAGACCAGTTTGGCAGCCCTCCCCCTTCCTGCCTCACCATCTGCTGAGGGGAAATTCCCTCCCACAGGCACATCTCTTTGTGTGAAGCCAAGCCACTTCACACCTCATCAAGGCAGCCTGGCCATGCTGCCAGAGGCTGGCCAATCAGAGCACAGCAGTACAAACAATGCAGGGCTGAAATTGGCAACTTTTCAGGTAAAGTTTAAAACTCTTCACCTGAACAAGTTATATTAAATCCAACAACTGGAAGTTGTGGGATTTAGTATAACAATTAATTTGATACCAAACTATTTTCATCTGTCACTTAAGGGGACTTTTAAAATTAAAATAACGTCTCCCCATTCTAGCCTATAAAGGCCATTCACTACAATGAGGGAAAACAAATTTGGCTGTTTATACCTCACCAGGGCTTATAAAACTATTTTTATAAGGTCTCTGCTTATAGTTACATGGCACCCAGCCCTAGGGGCACATAGGGCACACCTTAGGGGTGACCTATATGTAAAAATAAGGTAGTTTAAGACTTTGGAGCTACTTTTAATTCCATAGTCGAATTTGCATATAACTTTAATTTAAAAGCAGCCAGCAAGGCAGGCCTGCCTTTAAAATGACACTGGGCACCTCAGCAGTGCACCTATGGGCGCACTTCCTATGCTGTGGTCCCTAAACCTACATGACCTACCATATACTAGGGACTTATAGGTAGGTTGACTTAGCCAATTATAATTAGCCTAATTTGCATATTGATTTAACACAGAGAACAGGCCCTAGGACTGGTTAGCAGTACCCAGAACACCATAAGAGTCAGGAAAACACCAGCAAAAAGTGGAAAATGGGGGCAAAAAGTTAGGGGGCCTTTGCAATCAGACCTGTTTTCTCACACTGTGCAGAAACATGACATGCTATTGTGAGGGCTACCAACTCAGCCACTTGTGCAGAATACACTCCTCGAAGCCAGGAGGATTCAAGTATACCAGAAATTGTGCAGACAGCATATCCTGCTCTCAATATTCCCATGTTATCTCTTAAACAGGAATCATCAGTAAAAATAATTTGGTCATTTTCTTCCAATCGGTTATCTCTAATGTTAGGTTTCGGTTTGGTGCACAAATCAGTAACCTCCAGAGAGTCATGTTCAACTTCCTTCAATCTGTCAATTTCAATATTTTCTTTTGGAAGCAAGGTTGCTGGGTTAAGCACTGTACACCTTTTCAATGTTACATTGGGAGAACCTAAGATGACAGTTTCATATTGCATTTACCTAGCATTAGTCAAGTGTTGAGTCTTGGTTTGGGTAAGTAAAACTTCAAAGGAGTGAGGGACCATGCCAGTTAGAGGATGTCCCATCACAATGCTCTCACTCTGAGTGAGACTCAGTCCAACCGTGGCTACTGTATGCAGACAGCCAGATAAAGGTGCTGCAACTGGCTCCAAAGTACCTGAAAAATATGCTACTGGGTGGTTGACACCATGATGGACTTGAGTCAGAATAGACAAAGAACATGCATCATGCACATGACAAAAAAACATGAAGGGTTTTGTGTAGTCAATCATTCCTAAAGCCGGGTCTTTGCACAAACTTTCTCTCAATTCAGTAAAGGCTTTCATACAAGCTTGATCTACCACTATGGGATCAGTAACCTCTTTGTGAGTCAGCTTCTGCAATGGCTTTTATAATGATTGAAAAGTTGGGAATCCACTGGCAACAATAGCTCAGCATTCCCAGAAACATTCTAACATCTCACTGTGTGACAGGAAGATTCATCTGCAATACGGCTATAACCCTCTCCCTGGAAATCTTCCTGGCTCCTTTTTCAATTTGGTGTCCCAAGTATTTCACTTTTTTCTGACAGTACTGTAATTGGGCTGGGGACACTTTATGTCCATTCTTTCCTAAGCGATTCAATAAGGCAGTGATATCATACTTGCTTGCTTCTCTTGTCTTTGACGCAACCAACATGTCATCAATGTACTTGACTAGCATCGATTGGAAAGGCATTTCCAACAACTCGAGAATCTTTTTCAGGATCTGGTTGACGATGGACAGAGACTCTGAAAATCATTAAGGAATTCTGCACCAACAATAAACTTGATCCAAAAATTTAAAACAGAAAATAAACTGACTATACTCATGGAGAGGTACCGAAAAGAATGCTTGAGACAGGTCCACTACGGTGAACCATTCAGTATCGCATGGGATCTGAAACAATATCACTGTGGGATTTGGCACTACTGGACAACATTTCATCACAATATCATTTACTGTCCTTACATCCTGAACAATCAACAATTTCCCACATGGCTTTCACAATCCCATTATTGGTGAGTTACATGGGGTGCTCAGCACATCTTTTAAAACACCTTGGTTTACAAATTCTGCAATTATGGGATCAATCCCCTCAATTGTGTCCTGTGTCATGCAGTATTGAGGAAGCTGGGGAAAAATCGCATTTGACTTGACTGGGACCTTAACTGGCTCAACTCCTTTGATTAGACCAATGTCCTTTCCTGTAAAATCCCACACCTTCATTTCAACCGTTCCTTGTAAGTCAGAAGGAAGATCTCGTATTATAAAGACTGGAAAGAAACTGATCAAAGGGTATTCCTCGTTCACTGAATCACAAACTGTTTCGAAAGGCAAGTTACCTTCATCATCACTATTTGTCTGGATGGCAAGGCCATTGTCCGAGCAAGTAATCAAACAACTTGTTTTGCATAGCAAGTCTCTCCTAGTAAGGATACTGGACTTGAATCGCAAACTCCAAATTTGTGTAAGCCTTTAAAGTTGCCAATTTTAACCTGAACTGGTTCTGTGATTAGATTTGTTGATTGGCAACTCCTACAATCTGCGCTGTCTTCCCTGAAAGTATTAAGTTTGGAACTTCTGCAGTCCTCACTGTAGAACGTGTAGCTCCTGTGTCAACTAAAAATGAGACTTTGTGACCCATCACTTTTCCCTTTACATATGGCCCTCTCTGCTCTACTTCTAATGAAGCTGCTAACATGCATTCTTCCTCATCTGAACTCTCACTCCCCTAATCATCATTTGATTCATCCTCACTGTGTATTGGGTGTTGGTGTATTGTGTTATTACACTGTTTAAACCTTTGACCTGTGACCTGCTGAGGAAGCATCATCTGCTGCTGCTCCATTGGGGCTTGAGGTATCTGAATTTGTTTCTTAGGTACCATTTGAACTTGAGGTTGCATTTGCTGTGACTGGGGCATCTACAAACGTGGCATTTGCACTTGTTGCATGGGTTGAAAACTTTGCATCTGGTTTACATTATTTTGAAATTTGGATTTTGACCTCTGAATTTTGGTCCTTTCATATTTGGGAAAGAATTGATTTTGCTTGTCTGCTGAAAAACACTTTCCTGATCTAGCATCAGACACTCCTGTTTCCAATGTCCGAGGCTTCCATAAGGGTGACCTGGTAACATTCTTTTCATACCTTGCACATCATTCAGAACAACAACTGAATTCAAATCAGGACCACAATTCACATTTCCGATTCCACCACGACCTCTACCTTCCGCCTGATTCTCCAACTATTTGTTTCCTTGCTGCTGCTGCTGTAGAAAACTTCCCTGCATTCCTGATTGTGTCGCTTTAATCTGCATCACCATTGCCTTTTCTTTCAACTTTCTCTGCTTTAACTCTATCTTGTCACTACAGTACTTTGAATTCTGCAATATTTAATCAATCGGCTTTGCTTGCCAACAAATCAAATGGTTCTTAGTTATCTGCCTAATTTCCAGTCTCAATCATTCAACAAACCTAAACATAAAATGAATCCTGTCCTTCGGCTCAATTGTTTCTGTACCACTGTAATTTTAAATGCCTGCAACTATCTCTCATAGTATGCATGTATTGACTCTTTTCCTGCCTGAGCTGACCTTTCTGTTCTCTGCCTGTCGATATTCTTGGGCAAAATTATCTTTTTCAAAAATTCAATCACCTTATAGTAATATTTCATTACATCAGGAGATGATGCACCTGTAGTTGGATCTCTCTGAGGTTCTCTCGTCTGTCAATATACAGTCCTCTTGCATGCGACCCATAAGTCTGCTGGAACTACTATTAGTAACAGGGTATTCAAATATTCCCACAGGCATTTTGCGAGTTTCACAAACCTAGCTGTTTGCTGGTACCGTTCCACTGGCTTCTCTCTCAATGTGGGATAATAATTTTTAAATGGCAATATATCACCCATGCTCCAAGGGACATGGACAGAATTTCCTCCCGGAATTTCTCTCATTGGTAATATTTTCACTGGGTTTTTAACCTGCTGCTCACTAGCAGTAAGGTTCCCAGAATCCCTTTTCCTCGTGTCCCTTTTTTTTACCCATCTGCCTTCCCACTTATCTAAGGCTCCCCATGTATGAATGTTCTGAACTAGTTCTCTTATGTGAATTTTCATTCCTAGTACTCTCATGTTCTAAAAGTCCTTTGAGTCAAACTCTAAACTGTAAGTCCTCATTAAATGTTTTGTTTTCGCAATTTCTATGTCATATTTTCCTGCCAGGTCTGCTAACTTGTGATGTACTATCCCTGCCTTGTTAGTAATCAGTTTGCACAAGTAACGTAGCTTGTCTTCCTGGTATTAGTCAATTCTGTCTGATCCAATTGTTCCATCAATCAAATATTCTCCTTCTAGTCTAAGCCTGGTCAGATTCAGGGCACTTCCTCTAATGGAATCACCTTGAGTGTTCCTCATCTTCTCTAAGCAGTCAGTTAACTGCTGAGCTGTGAAGCCTTGTAATGAAATGTTATTGCTTGCCCCGGGCACTTGCTGCAACGTTAAACTCGGGGTCTCTGGTGTTACCATGCTTGGATTGGAACCCATATTGAATCACCCCTGATTATTTGGAGGCGTCCTAAAATAATCCAAATCAATTAACGGACCTGTTCCATCGAATGTCGGTCTCATTGGAGTCATCATTCTGGCGTTTTCAGTAAATTTCTCCCTTTGTACACCCGGATTCTGGAGTTTCTGCTCACTGCTCTTGTTATTTACCTGAGCAAACAATGGTATGACTGGACCTATGGTAACCGGTACTGACACTGCATCTGGATTTGATCGGGCATTTGAATCTCTTGGGTACACTACTCCTGTATTCTGACTTATCAATGCAGACATCTCTGTCTGTGATCCTGTTATAAGGGTATATCTCGGGTTTGTTGTGTTTTCATTGGGGAAATCAAATTCAGTGTGGACTCTATCGGGATCAAAGTCGGTTTCTGGTATACTTATCCTTGTCCTGTCGGTTTGTTGCAGTATTTACAATAGGTACATCTGGATAAATTCTGGGTATGTCAACATGCGGCATAGCCCTTTGAATCACACATGTGAAGTTCGACAACTTCTCTACTCTCACACTTTTGGAGTGTGCAAACACCTTAAACAACTTCAGTTAGAGTACACAGACTCCTTAAACAACCTCATTTGGAGAATGCAGACCGCATACCCCTCACAAACATCACAATCTACCTGCGATTTGCTTAAGCTGTGCAAGCACAAAACCTATTTCATTCACACTTTCACTAGAACTCCGAGAACATCTTCAAACAAGCATTGACAAACTCCAAGGTTTTGGGAAAGTCATGGTAGGTTCTTAGTGAGACAACTTTTTTCACCTTGTATCATCAAATCTGATAATGTAACCTTTACTATCTTCTCTACCAACTCTGTGAATTACATTGATCTCTTAAGGAGACAAACCATCCAACTTTTGTACCACTTCTAAGAAGAAAAAAGGACCTTATGATGGACTCTTAAGGAGGCTAACCATGCAACTCCTTTACCTATTTCTAAGGAGAGAAAATACCTTATGGGGGCCTCTTAAAGAGACTACCCATCCTACTTTGCTACCATTTCTGTTAGCGTGTCAGTCCTTATTTCGTCTTTTGCAGTTAATTTATAAGGGGGTGCGTTAGAGGTTCAACAGACCTTTTGACTATGCTTAAAGTGATTCCTCCATAAGTGATAGATTCTCTACAAATACAACTTCTGAAACAATAAACATTATCAAATGCTTTGGAATCAATAATCTTTACACACCATGATCCATTTGGCAATGAATAACCACACCTTTTAGTAAAGTTAAAATGGTTTATTTCCCAATGTTAACCATGCTAATATCACATAAATTAATCTCAAAACCAAAAGATAAATATACATGAATAAAACCCGTTGACCAAGTTATTTAAAGAATCTCAATTTAGCTAAAGCATTCACTGTTAAGATTCAAGAGTTACAGTACAAATTAAGAACAGAAACAACTGTGCAACAGAAATAACATACATCTAGATTCAGCATATGAACAACATCAACTCTTTGTTAATTGCAATTTGTTAACATTTGCAGGGTCTCTCTAACTAACTTTCTGATTAGAATAACATGTTTGGACTTCATGCAAAATGATTTAGTCAAAAGTAATTTGGAAAACATCTAACTATGGCTCTATCAAAATAGCGGTTGGTACTTAGAAACAAAGAACAAAAATCTACAACAAGAACAATAGCATTTTGTTATACCTCCCCTCAGTATGGATCGGCAAGCTGTGATTTTCTTTGTCATTTGGACATCCGTCTGGTCAGCTTCAGCAAAAGGGCAATGAAAGGGAGTGGCTCAGACACAGGGGACTCTAAGCTATCTGAATCATTCGAGAAGCACTCTCTAAGGGATTAGCATCTATCATTAACAAGTAAGCTATAAATACAAAATTAGAAACTAAAGTCATCAGTAACTTGTCAGCTCCCTAAACAGAACCTCTACGGGGAAAATCAGAATAGAAAAGCGCTGCTTCTCCTCTGTGCAGTCAAGCTAAGTTAGAATCTCCTAAAGAACTTCCCATGTTGCCATTCATTAGAAAATCACATGTTTACAGTTAGTCCAATAGAAACTAAACCCCAAATATAAGATATAACTTAACTGTCTTTCACATGTCGATGATTGGCTCCCCTTCTCCTGTTCCCATCGTCAGGTAACTTTCTTGTAGCAATCCATACTCCAGCCAGTGCATACATTGATGATTCTGGGGAACACTGCTTTTTCACGCATCAAACTTTAAAAAGTTGCATTTTCTAATACAAGACATTCTAGCAAGCAGTTCTCATGAGAAAGTTAAAGACATGTGCTAAACGTTTGGTCAACACAGTGTGAACAATACATCACTATTTCTCTGGACATACATTCCTGCGATTTTGTTAAACAGTGCAGCTTAATATGAGGTTGTGCAAACTAGGTCCAAACCTCGCTAACCTAAGGCCAGACATCAATAAGCTAATACATAACATGAAATCATTATTGTGACACAATACTACAATTTCCTCTACACATTCACTTTAACTAGTATTAATAATATGCATTTACTAAAAGTGTTACATATTGATGTCGGCCACTCAAGTAGGCACATTGTCCAAGTCACACATTATTTTCTTTATTAGCCTAATTCTATGCAAATTCTTAACCCATAGTAAATAAAAAAATAGAAGTCATTAGTAATAAATTCTGTGTTCCCACATGTCGGTATGTCTTCAAATGAATGGTCTTAGTCATTGCTGTAATCCTGACAGAATAAGGTATCTGAAACATAGAAGCGCTCTGCAGCATTTAAATATATATGTATATATATATATATATATATATATATATATATATATATATATATGCTCAAAACTATGCTCCTTCTGATAAATAAATGATTAATGTTAAAATAAAAGTCCAAAAAGATGGCCTTGTTGTATTGACAGTAATATTTGGTAATCTGTTTTTAGCTCCATGTATGTACTGGAAAAAACAGCTTTTGTTTATTAAAATTATAATTACAGTTTAAAAACTGAATGCTGTATTTTTATAAGAATTTACTCTCCTTGGATCTGTAGGGTAGCATCTCTCTTACTAAAGTCCTAAACCAACATACTCAGGTGTGTTGTACCTTGTTGTAGTACTACATGCAGATACAGGGATCTATAAAAACAATAATTCTGATTGCAACATGTCCACGTATAGAGGCTGGGAGCAATCAAATCATCTCATACACACCTTGCATTGCATAAGCAATGATTCCCATCTCAATACTTCAGGGCTCCAATTATGCTCTGTTGAGTAGGACTACATATGTCTCCTCCAAATGTGCAGATAGAAATACAGTCATAAAGTATCTATTAGTAGGAACTTTATATTTTTACTGACTCATCTCGGAGTTCAAGAGGTGGGGACCTGAAATGGTGAATAGCCAAAAGTCACTAAATAAACATGTGCTTACCTCTCTGGTAGTTTAGAACAAACGCAGTCAGGCTTAACTTAGAGCAGTGTGTAAAGTAGTACATTTTAATAAATAAAATCACACCAAAACAACAAAAATCCAATAAGAGGGCCTGGATTTATGAATTCTTAAAGTTTAATGTTCAAATGAATGCCAAAAAGCGTTAAGCGCCAACAGCAGTTGTTTGGTCATTCTGGAACAGGTCAAAGTCAAACTAATAACTACCGCAATGGAGCACCGGCTGGATGCAGGGACAAGGCTTGCAACAGTGAAAAGTTTTACCTTCTGATTCAGTCCCTGGGACGGAGGTCAAAAATCATCAGCGAGGAAAGGCAGCAGGCTGTGGCAAAGAGTATTCCACTTCAATGGATAGCCACTGGATGAAATCTCAGGGAAACCCATGACTTTTGGAGGGGAAATTTGAATTTTGCACCCAAAGAAGGTATCTTACCAGTCAGATACTTTTTATGCATTTGTCCAGTGAAGATTTCTACCTTTGTACTTTGTCACTTTTTTGGAGTTCGAGTTCTTCCTGGGATGAAAGGCTGTAGGCTGTAGCCAAAGAGGGCTCCACAACACCTTCTAGGTGATGTCCTACTGGATCAGAATTGCTGCTGCAGAGAAAAACACAGCAGGAGTAACCAGAATCTTTTGCCCAGCAACAATGAACCTTCGTCGGATTGGATTAACATGTTGGCCCCAGAACTCCACCAGGTCTCAGAGCAAAAAGTTGGTAAAACCTGTTGAGTTGAGTGTGTTTTTAAATTTTAAAAGCAATATTAATACAAAAAGCTTGAAATATATTGTGTGATGAAGCTGCATAGAAAAGTGTTAACATGGAAAACAATGCACACATTTTAAATGTGCCCACTGGGAGTGGCTACCAATGTATATGAAAACTAATGAAAGCTTCTTAATTCTGAGATTAATTTTGCAATATTTTTTTGAACTGTATTAGTATAGCATAATTAGAGTTATGTGTTAAGAGTTTGCTTTATTAGCTTAGAGGGCCTTAGCTTAGCGAGGGTTTGGGCCTAGCTGCCTGGCCTCATATTGAATTGTGTTTCTAACGTGTAATGTGCTGTTTTTCTGAAGGACACAAAGCTGTACTTTTCCAGGAGCTGTATCTGTGTAGCCGTAGTAAATTCTTTCTCATGAGAACCAACTTGTTTCTTGTTAGCTGCAACAGTGTCATTCGTAACAGGTGCAAGGTTAACCATACTAGGAGGAGACAATGAAGACACTGACTGGAGCGTGAAGTGTAACATTTTCTACCTGACATTCCAACCGTTGAAGACGTCAATAACATGGACCAAATCTGCGACATGGGAACCGTGAACGGGGAAAAAATTCTTTCAAGGTGCTTACCAAACTATTGGACAAAGATAATGATGCACCAAACTTTACCCAATGAGAAATTAGGGAATAGTTAAACAGTTTTGATTTAACGGTGTAACCCAAGGAAACCACAGACACTTTTCCTTTCCTTCCACGTTAACGGGGACATTTGTCATTTTGCTGTGCCATAAGACTTTTGTCATTTGCCAGTCTTCCGGACATTCCAAACCAATACTTTAGAGCTAAATTGTGCTCCTCTACCCCATTCTTGTCTGATACTAACTTCTCCTCCATCTGAGGGAAGTAATTCATTTTCTGAACAATGCTATCTTAAGACTTTGCCCCCTCCTATCTCTGATGATGCTGACGAACTGGTGTCCTGAGGACGAAGACTGAAGCTGTTTCCTGATCTGTTGGATGGGTAATTATCTAATGAAAGTTGGAATTGTCTGTTTGCCTTTTCTTTCTAGGTACCAACTGCTATTTTGATAGAAGCCATAGTTTAGTTGTTTTCTAAATTTGTGTTTCTCTAAATTATTTTGCATGAAGCCCAACATGCTAACGCTGATTTGAGGTTAGTTAAGGCAATTCACTAATATCTTACGCAAATAGACAAATAACTGAGTTCTTGCTTTGTTGAATCATGTACTAATGACTCCGCTAAGTTGATTCATGTTAATGATGTGCCTAAATATTGAATGAATAATGTCTATGCATTTATTAAGTTGTGCTCCGATTATTAATTAGTAGTGCTTCTAATGTGGTTTTTTAATATTGAGATTAACAGACATGATATTAGATTGTTACTAATAGGGAAACAAATATCCTAACACCTAACTAAGCTGGTGTGGTTATTCATCACTAAAAGGTCGGGTGTGTTCAATTATCGATTCCTATTGATTGTTTATTGACTAGTGATTGTCCTTATTGATTGTTTTATTGATTTGTTGATTGATGATTGCTAGAAAATATTTCGTACTGGGATGTTCCCAAACGCAGTCCAAAAGTTTGTCGACCTAAACGCGTCTCCTTGTAAGTTTACTTATTAAGGCTCTGCTGCGCTAACAAACCCTGTTTCCTGTTTTTAATAAATACGGTTTTTAATGTATGACCGAATCCCGAATGCCAAAACAACAAATGGCTTCATAACTCAATAGTTCTAACAAAAATGCCTTTCCAATGAAGGCTTTTACAATTACATTTACCACAACAATTCTGCCTTTACAACAAGAGCCTTTACCATGGAAATGTAACCATTTAGCAAATAAGTATAAATCCTCATAACACATATATTGTATATACATATATAAATATATTTATATATATTATAAACTCAAAAAGCTCCCCAAAGAACACCTCAAGGAGCCGGTTGGAATGGAATTAAAGTTTATGTGACCGACGCGTTTCAGCAAGACTGCCTTTTTCAAGGTCAATTACATGGAGACACCTCACTTGCACATATTTAAGCACTGATTTATTCACTCCCACTCACAATGATTCATGGTTAAGAAGAGAGGAATTTTTTAATTCCTTGCGCAAAGGTTGTTTTTTCTCCGCCATTGTGGCGTGTGCAGCTAACCATTTCAAACAAATGCTTTCCAGTTTATTTTGCCTTCGTAGGTATTTTATCCCACTGTGGGAACAAAGCATAATGTATATATTATTAATGAGGTAAACATTTTGACTATATAAAGCCATCTAACTTTTAAACCAAGTTTTTGATCACGTTTCTGATGTCATATCACCTTTAAATGCAAACGTAAAATCTCCATTGAATAAACATGCTTTGATAGCCCTTGTTTTTACCGCAAATAACTGCTCTTTTGATAACGTGTTCATAGGTGCCCATTTAGTAGCAGACAACTATCCATTTTAGTAATGTCCCAAAATCTTGGTGAAAATCATGTACCAAAGCAGTGCAGTGGTTCTGGCAGTTAGTAACAAACCTCAATCCAATGCCACAGAACTGCTGCCAAATTCTTTAAATTGGTGCTTCCATCGTGGCAGTGGATTTCACGCAATTATTTAAAACTCAAAAAGCTCCCCAAAGAACACTTTTGCCTTTGTAGGTATTTTATCCTACAATGGGAACAAAACATGATATATATAGTCAAATAAGTCAAACAGTTTGTGTATATAAAGTCCTCTCACTTTTAAACGAAGTTTTTGATCAAAGTTTTAATTTCATATCACATTTAACTGCAAATGTAAAATCTTCTGTGAATAAACATGCTTTGATAGCCCTCGTTTTACAGCAAATAACTGCTCTTTTGGTAACGTGTTCATAGGTGTCCATTTAGTAACAGAAAACTATCCATTTTAGTAATGTCTTGGCACATATCACGTACCAGTGCAGTGGTTCAGGCAGCTAGTAACAATCCTCAATCCTCAATCCTACTGCCTTTGGCCGTCCGCGACGAGGGTTGCCTGCAGGGCATGCAGCCAAGCACTTATAACCACTTATAACCACCCAAACCCGCGCTGCACATGGCCTATGGCTTTGCGGTGTGGGGTTTGGCCACAAAGCCTGTCTCTGTCAATGGAACTGTGAGTGGGTACATGAGTGTCCCAGTGGGTCTGAAAGTGGGTGTATGAGTGGATGTGAGTAGGTGTATGAGTGTCTGAGTGGGTGTGTGAGCGGGCGCATGAGTCTCTGAGTGAATGTATGAATGAATGAAGTAGTGTATGAATGAGTCTGTAAATGTTTTTTTAACTTTTTTGCATATTCTCAAGTATTCTCGAATATCCTTAAATATTTCAGAATATTCTCAAATATTCTAGGTTTTTCAAGTATATTAAGGATATCTGTGAATATCATGCATGGTGAAAAAAAATCATTTTAATCCCAAAATATGACCCAAAAACACCCTTATATCGCACAGCTGGGATCAGGGTACCTCCACTCTGACCCCTTATGCCACTTATAATTTCTATTTTCAGCCCCGGGAACCCTCTCCCATAACATAGATTGGTGGCTGCAACTTTCTAGTCAGATTGTGGCCAGCCAATTATTTGTGCACGCAGTCGTGAACATTTGCCAATATTCACAATGTATTTGCAGCCAGAAATACACACATTTGGATTTTCCTTAATTTCTCATAAACTACTGAACTGATTTACCCCAAATAATCAAAAGTGTGATCTGTGTCCCAACAGCTAGCTTTTTGCCTAATTTGGTGTGATTCCGTCCAGCTGTTCAGGCTGTAGTCGTGTCTTAGGGTTGTACGAGAATTTACATGGGAAACGCAACTTTTTTAAACCCCTCCTTTTTCTTGACACCAGGTTGACGGATCACACTAAAGCTTTCCATGTATAACAACAATCACAGGGGCACTTCTATATATATATATATATATATATATATATATATATATATATATATATATATACAATTTTTTTAAAAGCTTTTGACTTACTCGCAATATACTTATATTTATTACAATTTTCGTTATAAAAGGCATCCGTTGTAAAGACATGTTCATTCAAAACTATTATGTTGTAAAAACCTTTCATTGTAAAGGCATTTTTGTTATAAGGTCTTTGATGTAAAGGCCTCTTTGTCTTTCGGGATAAATGCTGTTTCCCTTTCCGAGTCCCAGGCTTCAGGAAACTTTAGGAGGGGCACAGTTTGATACCAGCCAAGGGTCCAGGACCTTGGGGACAGCACTTAAGGGTCAACACTCACTCCAGCGGAGGCCAGCAGCATTTTCCAGGGCTGGTCCAGATAGAACTAGTAAGCTAGACCATTGCTGGAAGCTTATTGTATCTCTGTAATAACAGCAGGTCAACAAACTGACACTTGGAGTCACTTATGGGGTCCTGGTTTCAATTCAAGCAGGTCCAGTCCTCCTTCAGTATTCAGACAGCAGGGCAGTCATTCTTCTGATCTTCACAGGTCTAGATGTGTTCTGAGAGGGTCACTGAAGATGCAACTTTTATGCCCAGTGCCAGCCTTTTGTTGGGGTAAATTCCTTGTCACTCCTTAACCTACGAGGCAAAGGCTTCCAGGGGTGACCCTACCCCTTTTTCAGTACTTCCTGAGAATTTTCCTGTAAGCTACCCCATAATGCCCTTCTCCATCTAACACTGAGATGCACTTCAGGCTGATTGTTTGTACTTTATAAATGCCATTTCATTCATGTATTTACCTAAATCCAGCATGGCAGAATGCTTCTTCCCCTCAAAAGAGCTCCTTGTGCCCACCCAGAAGTACTGCTATGGTAATGAACTAACTTTCTATTGTGGTCACTCCAAACCAATTCCGAGGTAGCTCCCCCCTTACACTGGGTTTAAAGCCAAGCTAACTAGGAAGACAAAGGAAGGCAGACATAGTTGTGAGATAAAATCTGCCATTGACATGGTAGGCCCCTCCGGAAGTTCAAGAAGGAACTGAGCACAACCCCTAGTCCATCCTGCTCAAGGAAGAAAAAACACTCTCCACACCCAATCATTTTGCCCACTGTCAGGGAACAAGCCACATCTCACCACAGGAGAGTCATTCAACAGTCAGATTACACTGAAAACTTACATGAAGGCATATTTGGCTTGGGCAGGAAAATACATTTCTAAAAATGTAATTTTCAAAATAGTAATATAAATTCTGAGTTTACCATTAAGTTGGATTTTAAATTACTATTAGAATGAGCCCTTTAATGATTTTCTAGCTGCTATGAATCCAAAATTTAGCATTCTAAGTTGTTATCATGTATTCCAGTGTTTCCGTTTGGGAGAGCCAGCCAAGTTATATTGAAAAATGACTTTGGAGGGGTTTTACTCACAAGACATGTAAAACCTCAAATATACATGTCCTACTTTTAAAATACCATGCACCCAGCCCTATGGGCATATCAGGACGCCTTAGGGGTGATGTGTACGTATCAAAAAGTAAGGTTCAGGGCAGGCAAAGAGGTTATGTTAACTGATCAAAGTGGCAGTTTAAGGGTGCCCCCAGGCTTCAATGTCAGGCCTGGAGGCACGTTTTACAGTGCTACTTTAGAGGGTGTCATAAGGGGAGCTGAAGCCAACTAGTAGCATTTAATTCCCTACGTTGTGCCATATACTATGGACCTACAAATAAATTAAATGTGCCAATTTCTATCATGTTAAAAAGAGAGAGCACACACACTTTACCACTGTTTAGCAGGGGTACAGTGTGCCAAATCCCATGGCCAACACAAATGAGTTCAGCTACAGATGGCAAAAATATGTGGTGCCCCTGCTGGTAGGTCAAATTTCCATCACACTTAAATCTGGCCCTCTTTTAGGGTGACCCTCAGAATCAGTGCCCATAAACATAAAGTCCACATCCACAAAATAGCGAGGCTTTTATTTTGATTCAAACCTCTCATTCAATCCAGAGGTCAACAAAGTCACATCATCTTGTTTTCTGATTCTCAGAATGCTAAGGAAAACTTATTACACAAAAAGTCATGGAACAGGGTGATACGATGTTATCCCCCTCCCTGTTTGGTGGAGGAAGGAAATGAGCCTCCCAAACTCTAAACCAAAAGTGTAATATCCTGCTGACATGAAGTAAAGAGCCAATCCTTCTTTGGAGGTGCAGTGCATGCACTGTATGTATTATCTATGCACGTGTATAACGCTTTCCAGCCTCTCGTGATTCCAAAAGAGCTTTACCGATGATTAACTATGTTAATAGTATGTATCATTCATATACCTGACGATGTTGAAAAGCGCTCCGATTTGCATCGGGTATTTCGTCCCTAGCCATGCTTCTTAAATGCACGCCACATTATAGAGAGAATGTGCTGATGCCTATGCAAGCCCCCTTGTGACCACTAATAAGGGCCGTGTAATGGCTGTGGGAAAGACAGCACGCACACCCATGAGGTACAGAGTTCAGGAAGTCTCGCGACGGTATAGGGTACCAGACAGAGGCAGCGAGCGGCCGCCACGCAATAAAGAACATCATTATTGACCAAAAACAGCAGTCTCATTGAAAAGCAATTTAAGGGACAGAGTGTAAATTTTGGCGTGCAAAACATAGGTTAGTGCGGCATGCGAGGAACCTCTGCTAACGGCTGTAGTATTTCTGCCTTGAAATTTTGAGCAGGGATTTATAAAAATGGTTTAGAGCATTGTCATAATTTCTCTCCCTTTTTATCACGGGGCTATTACAATATTTACTTTTATTGAATGAGGATTTAGTGCCCATTAAAGGAGACGGATTGGTTCGACTGGAAGTTGAAGTGGTGCTTGTCTCTAGGAGGGGACTGATTCCAATAGGCGTCGTTTTTCAGAAGGCGCGAAATCAAGACATAGAGTGCGAAATATCCTTACCTGCCTTTGAAGTTAGATAAAAGCGTACAAACAAAATCTTAAATTATGTTTATGCATATTAGCTCCTTCTTTCAATGTTTAAACAATGGAGCAGCCCACTACCGGTGCTGTGTCCTGAATCACTTCCATTTTAACTCTTGAGGTGAAGTCTGTATGTATTTATTGTTACCGATATCTTAGGTGTCATATATACACACTCCTCCTGTTGCAGCTGAGCGCAAGATCCGTGCTACTTTAAGGCCGCTGTCAGCTGCTACCTTCCAGCTCCACATGGCATGGCAACAAGAGTCTTCCAAACTGGAGCAAATGGCATTGTTGCTGGGGTAAGAGGAGTGCCCAAAGTAGGTGTAGGAAAGTACCATCTTGCCTGGCATGTTACCCCCATTTTTCACTGTATATAAGTTGTTTTAGTTGTATGTGTCACTGGGACCCTGCCAGCCAGGGCCCCAGTGCTCATAAGTGTGCCCTGAATGTGTTACCTGTGTTATGACTAACTGTCTCACTGAGGCTCTGCTATCCAGAACCTCAGTGGTTATGGTCTCTCATTTCTTTCCAAATTGTCACTAACAGGCTAGTGACCAATTTCACCAATTCACATTGGCATACTGGAACACCCTTATAATTCCCTAGTATATGGTACTGAGGTACCCAGGGTATTGGGGTTCCAGGAGATCCCTATGGGCTGCAGCATTTCTTTTGCCACCCATAGGGAGCTCTGACAATTCTTACACAGGCCTGCCACTGAAGCCTGAGTGAAATAACGTCCACGTTCTTTCACAGCCATTTACCACTGCACTTAAGTAACTTATAAGTCACCTATATGTCTAACCTTTACCTGGTAAAGGTTGGGTGCTAAGTTACTTAGTGTGTGGGCAGCCTGACACTGGCCAAGGTGCCTCCACATGGTTCAGGGCAAATTCCCCGGACTTTGTGAGTGCGGGGACACCATTACACGCGTGCACTACACATAGGTCACTACCTATGTGTAGCTTCACAATGGTAACTCCGAATATGGCCATGTAACATGTCTAAGATCATGGAATTGCCCCCTCTATGCCATCCTGGCATTGTTGGCACAATCCCATGATCCCATGGGTCTCTAGCACAGACCCGGGTACTGCCAAACTGCCTTTTCAGGGGTTTCACTGCAGCTGCTGCTGCTTCCAACCCCTCAGACAGGTTTCTGCCCTCCTGGGATCCAGCCAGGCTTGGCCCAGGAAGGCAGAACAAAGGACTTCCTCAGAGAGAGGGTGTTACACCCTCTCCCTTTGGAAAAAGGTGTTAAGGCAGGGGAGGAGTAGCCTCCCCCAGCCTCTGGAAATGCTTTCATGGGCACAGATGGTGCCCATTTCTGCATAAGCCAGTCTACACCGGTTCAGGAACCCCTCAGCCCTGCTCTGGCGCGAAACTGGGCAAAGGAAAGGGGAGTGACCACTCCCCTGACCTGCACCTCCCCTGGGAGGTTCCCAGAGCTCCTCCAGTGTGCTCCAGACCTCTGCCATCTTGGAAACAGAGGTGCTGCTGGCACACTGGACTGCTCTGAGTGGCCAGGGCCAGCAGGTGACGTCAGAGTCTCCTTCTGATAGGCTCCTTCAGGTGTTGCTAGCCTATCCTCTCTCCTAAGTAGCCAAACCCTCTTTTCTGGCTATTTAGGGTCTCTGCTTTGGGGAATTCCTTAGACAACGAATGCAAGAGCTCATCAGAGTTCCTCTGCATCTCTCGCTTCACCTTCTGCCAAGGAATCGACTGCTGACCGCGCTGGAAGCCTGCAAAACTGCAACAAAGTAGCAAAGACGGCTACTGCGACACTGTAACGCTGATCCTGCCGCCTTCTCGACTGTTTTCCTGGTGGTGCATGCTGTGGGGGTAGTCTGCCTCCTCTCTGCACTAGAAGCTCCGAAGAAATCTCTTGTGGGTCGACGGAATCGTCCCCCTGCAACCGCAGGCACCAAAGAACTGCATCACCGGTCCTCTGGGTCTCCTCTCAGCACGACGAGCGAGGTCCCTTGAACTCAGCAACTCTGTCCAAGTGACTCCCACAGTCCAGTGACTCTTCAATCCAAGTTTGGTGGAGGTAAGTCCTTGCCTCCCCACGCCAGACTGCATTGCTGGGAACCACGTCTTTTGCAGCTACTCCTGCTCCTGTGCACTTTTCCAGGATTTCCTTTGTGCACAGCCAAGCCTGGGTCCACGGCACTCTAACCTGCATTGCACGACCTCCTGAGTTGTCCTCCGGCGGCGTGAGACTCTCTTGTGCAACTTCGGGTGAGCACCGTTTCACTCCAGTTCGTAGTGCCTGTTCCAGCACTTCTCCGGGTGCTGCTTGCTTCTGAGAGGGCTCCTTGTCTTGCTGGATGCCCCCTCTGTTCCCTCACGCAATTGGTGACATCCTGGTCCCTCCTGGGCTACAGCAGCATCCAAAAACCATAACCTCAAGCTTTGCAGCTAGCAAGGCTTGTTTACGGTTGTTCCGCAGGAAAACACTTCTGCACGACTCTTCACGACGTGGGACATCCATCCTCCAAAGGGGAAGTTTCTAGCCCTTGTCGTTCCTGCAGAATCCTCAGCTTCTACTGTCCAGTAGCAGCTTCTTTGCACCCACAGCTGGCATTTCCTGGGCATCTGCCCACTCTTGACTTGATCGTGACTTTTGGACTTGGTCCCCTTGTTCCACAGGTACTCTAGTCTGGAAATCCATCGTTGTTGCATTGCTGGTGTTGGTCTTTCCTGCAGAATTTCCCTATCACGACTTCTGTGCTCTTTGGGGAACTTCAGTGCACTTTTCAGGGTCTTTGGGTGGGCTATTTTTCTAACCCTCACAGTTTTCTTACAGTCCCAGCGACCCTCTACAAGGTCACATAGGTTTGGGGTCCATTCGTGGTTCGCATTCCACTTTTGGAGTATATGGTTTGTGTTGCCCCTATCCCTATGTGCCCCCATTGCATCCTATTGTAACTATACATTGTTTGCACTGTTTTCTATTACTATACTACATATTTTTGGTATTGTGTACATATATCTTGTGTATATTTGCTATCCTCATACTGAGGGTACTCACTGAGATACTTTGGCATATTGTCATAAAAATAAAGTACCTTTATTTTTAGTATATCTGTGTATTGCGTTTTCTTATTATATTGTGCAAGTGACACTAGTGGTACTGTAGGAGCTTCACTCATCTCCTAGTTCAGCCTAAGCTGCTCTGCTAAGCTACCATTATCTATGGAGGAAAGATAGATAAGTAAAGTAGAAACCTTATCTATTAAGACCATGAGCAGTTACACATAACACAGCATTTCATTTTTTAGTGCTCAGTACAACAGTGATAGATAAAGTGATATTTTTGGGGTGGAGGTAGGGCTCGATCTATAGTTTGCAAATGGCACTCTGTCCGGCAGGGTGGCAGAGAACATTACTTATGCTTACCCGATGGGACACTGTTCACCAAATTTAAAGATTATTTCTGGGTCAGCAGAGATATCTGATCTTTGACAGAAACCACAATCATGGCAGCGTTTGTCAAAGTACAAAATGTTTGGTGGACAGTGGCCGTTGGTTTTGAGAGACACCTATCAAACTTCAACTAACTTCTGTTTTGCAAAAACAAAGTCCCAAAGTAAGAATCGATATTTCAAAGGAGATAACCGATGATGCCGACACCCAGGGAGTTTTTCTCTTTGGCGTGGAGGGTCATTATGTGTCTATTTTTCAATCCCTCTCTTCCAGGTTTTACCTGGTTGAGATGGATAGAAAAAAAGTGGACACTACACCATCCACCCTAAATACGGAGACATGCAATGCCCTTTCTCCAATGGCACCTACTTCATCTGGCCAGCTTTGTGTCAGTAGATCCATCGGGGAATCCATTGACTGAAAGCTGAATTGGCCTTTCGACTCGAAATAGGGCAGGCAGATCATAAATGTTTCTATATAGTACCATGCCCACCAAACTCTATCTGACCCCTAAATTTGCGGTTATTCAGCCACAAGTGAGGAATATACCATTGGTTATGCATAGCAGGTGTGTTTGCATTGGATATTCTCCAGCAGCCTTATGTTAGTGGTAAAGTCCATTTTCCCATTTTGTGATACCTTTTGACATACTAAAGACAGTGTAAAACCACTTCAAACAAACTGGTTTTGGGCTTACCTGTAAATTATCATAGACATTTGCAGCTTCAGTACTTGAAGAACGACGTTTTTACTTATGTCCATTAAGGCCTAATTCTGTTCACAAATACTTTGTGCACAATTTGGTTCTCCATTTCTTATTGTAAATTACTGATCTCAGTGTCAATGCACTTTAAGGTTGAACTCATTCTACGTTTCCGTACCTAATTTTTTTCTACACTTGTACTAAAAACATTTCTGTTTATTAAGAAGGCACACATTTGCCATGTGCTGGAACCTAAGGTTTTCACTAGACCAGTAATGCTTAGATATTTGGAGATCCTGGAAAAGTAAGCCTTGAAGCACTGCATTTCGAAGGACACTCTTTGTTATCATTTTATACTTCAGTGACTCTGCAAAATTCTTTACCTTTTGGGTGCTATTCCCATAAATTAATAAAGTACACTGGAATCTCTTCACTTGGCTCTACACCAGTAGCAGAGAAAGGCTAAACGTATCTGCTAAACAGAATAGCTGACCTGTGTAAAAGTGAAAGACTGTGAGATAACTTGTGCACTTCTCAAAACTAAATAAACACATAGGCCCTCATTACAACCCTGAAAGTAAAATACGCTTTCTGCCGTGCTCAAGACCACCAACATACTGTTGCGGCTGCGGAATTCTGCTACAGGTATTACGACCTACATCTTGGAATCTGCCACAATACAGACACCACACAAGTCCGCCACACCAAAGGTCAGTGATAAACTGGCGATAGCAAAACCTACACCGTCACGCCAACAAGGATACGCCCACACTATCGCGACCCACGAATCAATGCGGCGGTTTTTCAACCACGGTAATCCATTGGCGGTACACACCGCAGTGCTCATAATACACACACATTTACAAACCACAACCACATTGGACAATTCAAAATACACACACCTGATACACATACACATACACACACCCACAGCACTATAAAAGACACACCCACAATACCCACAAACCCTTACAAAAAACACATTTGGAAGAAGCCTAGAGAGAGAGAGATTAGCAAACACAACTCCAGCATCCACAGACACACAACACCATCACTCATGCAACATCCACGCACCTCAAACAACCCACACCAACACATCCCCCCCACACATCACAACAGACAGCACCTCATACATCACATCATGGCACCTCAAAGACACCCCAGGTTTTCTGAGGAGGAGCTCATGGTCATGGTAGAGGAAATAATCCGGGTAGAGCCACAGCTTTTTGGATCACAGGTGCAGCACACCTCCATTGCAAGGAAGATGGAGCTATGGCAGAGAATCGTCGACAGGGTCAATGCAGTGGGACAGCATCCAAGAACACGGGATGACATCAGGAAGAGGTGGAACAACCTACGGGGGAAGGTACGTTCCGTGGTATCAAGATACCAGATTGCTGTACAGAGGACTGGCGGTGGACCCCCCACCTCCTCCCCCACAACTAACAACATGGGAGGAGCAAGTCTTCGCAATACTGCATCCTGAGGGCCTCGCAGGTGTAGCAGGAGGACTGGACTCTGGTAATTCATATCTTTATTACCATATACCCCCACCACACCTGCATGCCATCACATACCCCCACCCTTACCCTCACTCCCATCACTCCATCATCTCACACATGTCCCACTATCACAACCCACACATCTCAATACCAAGTTCCTGCATGCAACACCTATGCATGGACTACCATCACCAAAGCATGTCTAGTACAGATACCCACACAGACCCCAAACCAACTATCACAAAAGGGCAAACACAATTATGCAAGCACTGGAGTAGAGGGTACCTCACCTAATGCACAAGATGGCACACACAGATACTAAAACTATGCATTTACACCCCAAAAGGACCCATACCCAATGCCACCGGACAAGAGGTGCCAGACATATCCAGTCCCCCCACAGAAGAGGCCCACAGTGATGATAGCAGCTCTGCACTCCTGGATCAAGATGACCAGCCCGGCCCATCAGGGACCCCTGGACAGTCGGTCCTCCTGCCACTGTTGCAAGCCACCACAGACCCCCCTCAGGAAACACCACCACAGCACCCACCCAGTGGCCCCATCCCTCTGTCCCCAGGACACGTCAATCAGCAGTGTGTCCACCAATACAGTCTCTTGATAATCCATGAGCTCTTGACGTTCTATTAGAGTACACAAAGGAAAATGCTCAAAATCTTCTTCCGCTCCAAGCTCAACCAGTGGACCGAAATACCTGTTTTCCTCTCAGGTGTGTATCCCTGAGCAACAAACACCCCAAAGTAAATATTAAAAGATATGAAGCATATGGATGGCTTACCAGGAGAATCAAGAAACAAAGAAGGAGGACTAACAGCTTGCATGCCAGCCATGCTACATCGTAATAAAGATACAAAAAGCAGTAAATATATAAGTGGTCATTATGACAGTGCGGGTGACTATTAAAGTGGCGGTAATACCACCAACAGGCTGGTGGTGATTACCACCAGATTAAGACAATGGCGGTGATAACTCCCATCAACAGCTTATGTACCACACCAATCGTCAGGGTGTTAACACCACGGACCACGGCAAAAGCAAGCAACAGTCAGGTGGAAGACAATGTACCGCTCACCACATCATAATACAGAAAACCGCCATGATTTCTAGGATGGTAGCAACGCCATCAAAAGCCTGGCGGAAACAGAACACAGAAGACCAAAGACTCACCAACAGAGACACAGAGAAGATCAATGCCGCCATGGAACCGGAACTTCAAGTCTTCCCGATGTTCTTCTACCGCATGCTCCCCTGGAACACCAACGCTGATGAAAATGATGACGTGAGTACAGCCGCCTAGCACACAAGAGAGGGAGGAAAAGGAGAATGATACATACATGCACAACACACACTATTCACACAGACACCATACACACAACCAGCTGCAAATGCAAACCAATGGCACAGGACACACTGTATAATAATACAAGGACTGCAGGTCGGCAGTACTGTGATTGTAATTGCATGGCAACAGCCACCATATGAACCAATTGGAGAATAAAGATATATGAACAATTGTCCAGAAAGGGCCAAAGCCCAGTCTAAAGTACAAAAGGCCCACATGGCCACAGGGCACAGTCCAAGACCCAACTTGATCCTGACTAACTCTGAAAAAAAACTGTGTAGGGGCAACATCTCGGAAGTGGACAGGCACCTCAGGGGGAAGAGGGGTGGGGGGGGCATCTCAGCTGAAGTCGGGAACTTGCCCACTGGTTCTGGAGGGGGCTCCATGCCCATTTCTCTGTGCTGGGGAGTGCAAGGTCACAGTCTCTGAGGTGGGGAACTTGCCCACTGGTTCTGGAGGAGGCTTAATGCCCATTTTGTCTGTGCTGGGGAGTGCAAGGTCACAGTCTCTGAGTTGGAAAACTTGTCCACTGGTTGTGGAAAGGGTTCCATGCCCATTTCTCTGTGGTGGGGAGTGCAAAGTCACAGTCTCTGAGCTGGAGAACCTGCCCACTTTTTGTGGTGGGGGCTCCATGCCCATTTCGTTGTGCTGGGGAGTGCAAGGTCACAGTCCATGAGGTGGGGCACCTGCCCACTAATTCTGGAAGAGGCTCCATGCACATTTCTCTGTGCTAGGGGGGATACAAGGTCACAGCCTCTGAGGTGGGGAACTTGCCTACTGGTTCTGGATGGGATTCCATGCCCATTTCTTTGTGCTAGGGAATGCAAGGTCACAGTCTCTGAGGTGGGGAACTTGCCCACTGGTTCTGGAGTGGGCTCCATGCCCTTTTTTCTGTGTTGGGGAGTGCAAGGTCACAGTCTCTGAGGTGGGGAACCTACCCATTGGTTCTGGAGGGGGATCGTTGTACAGCAGTCCCTGGAGGGTGGCCTACATGCTATCTGCTGGAGGTGAGGGCTGCTGTGTCTCAGCAGGGGATGAGGGCCCTGTACCCACTGGTGGTGGTGGTGTTGGTACCTTGTGAGCCTCTGGATGAGGTGAGGGCTGCTGTGTCTCAGCAGGGGATGAGGGCCCATGCCCACTGGTGGTGGTGGTGTTAGTACCCTACCATCCTCTGCAGGAGGTGAGGGCTGCTGTGTCTCAGCAGGGGAAGGTGCCTCCTGGGCAGCCTCTGCTGGAGGTGAGAGCTGCTGTGTCTCAGCAGGGATGTGGGCTTGTACCCACTGGTGGTGGTGGTGTTGGTACCCTGACAGCCTTTGCAGGAAGTGAGGGCTGCTGTGTCTCAGATGGGGAAGGTGCCTCCTGGACAACCTCTGCTGGAGGCGAGGGCTGCTGTGTCTCCGCTGGGGATGAGGGCCCGTGCCCACTGGTGGTGGTGGTGTTGGTACCCTGCCAGCCTTTGCAGGAGGTGAGGGCTGCTGTGTCTCAGATGGGGAAGGTGCCTCCTGGACAACCTCTGCTGGAGGCGAGGGCTGCTGTGTCTCCGCTGGGGATGAGGGCCCGTGCCCACTGGTGGTGGTGGTGTTGGTACCCTGCCAGCCTCAGAAGGAGGAGCGGGTTGCTGTGTCTCAGCTGGAGGTGGGGGGTTCTTCCCTTTCCTGGCTGGTGGAGTGGGATCCTTTCCTTTCCTGGCTGGTGGAGTGGGATACTTCCCTTTCCTGGCTGGTGGAGTTGGACTCTTCCCTTTTCAGGCTGGTAGAGTGGGATCCTTCCCTTTCCTGGCTGGTCGAGTGGGATCCTTCACTGTCTTGACTCCACAATTAGGATGTGATTCCACAGTCCCCGTGGACTGCTTGGCTGAGGTGCTGGGCTGGGTTGTTGGGACTCTGCTCTTACAGGCAGGATGGGGGGAGTGGCAGGGAAGAGGTCAAGTTGGGCAAGGAAAAGCTTCTTAGGGATGGTGGGGCGGGATGAGGGAGGGGGGATGGGAGTGGAGGTTGAGGGAGTTGTTGTTGGAGGAATACGTCTGCTGGACTTGGGTAAAGGCGCATGGGCAGTGTGCTGATGTGAGGTGGATGGCTGTTGGGTGTCTGAGTGCCTGCGTTTGTGTCCTTTAGGATTGGGGGACAGACAGGATGGGAGAGGACACAGGGGACGCATTGATGGACGTTGTGGTTGATGTCTTCTAGTGAGGTGTGTGTGCTGCTTGGTGTGGGGATGCTGGTGGTAGTTACTGAAGCATTATATGCAGGTTTGAGTGTGGACGTGACTGTAAGGGAGGTGGAGGAGGAGGAGGGTGAGACAGTGGAGGCAGTGGATGTGGATGTGTGTGCCTCTGTCTGTTGTTTGTGTGAGTGCTTGTGGACTGAGGTGTGGTGCCTGTGTTTGAGTATGCCACTCTTGTGTGATGTCTTGTGTGCATGCTCGTTTGTATGTGTGCATGGGATGGGTTGGAGTTGAGTAGACTTGGACTGGGAAGTGGTAGTTGGAGGGGGGTCAGTAGGAACAGGAACAATGGTTGCCATCAGAGAGGAGGTCAGAGTTTGAATTGATCTCTGTTGGGCTGCCAATCCACAGTGGATGCCCTCCTGGAATGCATTGCATTGCTGCATCTGGAATGACAGGCCCAGGATGGCATTCCCAATGGTTGACTGCCCTACAGAGATGGATCTCAGGAGGTCAATAGCCTCCTCACTCAGGGCAGCAGGGCTCACTGCTGCAGGGCCTGAGGTGCCTGGGTTGAAGGAGATGCCCACCCTCCTGGGTGAGCAGGCACGGGCAACTCACTGAGGGGCTACTGGGAGGGTGGTGCTGGTATGGGGGTGGCAGCGGTACTTGTAGCTGGGGTGGTCACAGAGGTGTCCACCACCACCAGGGATCTTCCATCAGAGGAGGAATCAGAGTCAGTGTTATCACCTCCTGTCTCCGCCGTGGTGCTCCCCTCGCCCTCTGTCCCACTGGTTCCCTCGGTGTCAGTGGACTCTGCCTCCTGGGTCCTGTCGGATGTGGCTCCTTCTGTCGTCGGTGCCCCTTCTCCTGCACCAGAAGAAGCTAATGCACACGTGAACAGAATGACAGAAGGAGAAAGGGTGGAAGGGACAGTAAGGGAGCACTGGGTCAATTACAGCACCAAGACCACAGTTGGCTTTCGCAGTACCGTCACACACAGAGATCTTGATTGAGCACTATGCATTGCACTGGCATTCATTTGGCTATATGCCACAGCAAGATGAGGGTCAACCACCACCAACTGCACACCTCCTGGGGCAAACAAAGCCCTGACTGAAATGGAATGCAACCGAGCTAGGTTACCTGCATTTGCTATACACCCATTACCCTTGAGTTGGATCACGCTGCAATTTCTGTCCTGGCATTAAGGGGCACCCACTCACTCCCACCACCTGGATCCCATGCCACCTACCAATTATTGTAGTACAGCCCACTGTACTCACCCCATTGTGGCTGCTGTGATGCCCTGAAGCACCCATCCAGCTCTGGGTGGGCCAACACCAGTATGCGGGCCATCAGGGGTGTTAGGTTCTGATAGGCGCTCCTTCCTCATTGGGAGGCCATCCCCAGCTGGGTCACCGTGGTCTTCCCTGCCCAGCGTCTCAGGTCCTCCCAGTGTTTCCTGCAGTGGGGGCTCTACCTGCTATAGACCCCCTGGGTCCGCACATCGTTGGCGATAGCATACTGCAATCACTTCATTTGATGGGCGCTGACCTGCCGAGGTAATACAGACAGGTGGACAGCATTACACATATAATCCAGCCTGTTACACATATGGCCCACAAATCCCGTTTCCAACTCCATTGGCACACACATTGCCCGGCTCCCACCATGTACACTACCACCAGACATATATGTGGTGTGTGTTGCTAGTTGTTGCAGGGGTCTTGGTGACAATAACTTGTATTCGTAAAGGGTTGTGGATAATGTGGGTGTGTATTTTATAGTGCTGTGGGTGGGAGGCTGTGGTGTGTGTATTGGTATCAGGTGTGTGTTTTTGGTATTGGCCAATGTTGTGTGGTTTAGTATTTGGGTGTCCATTCTGAGCGCCCCGGTCTGTACCGCCAATGGTTTACCGCCACTGAATGTCCTCCATGGTGATTTGTGGGTCATGATGTGGTGGGTGTTGTTTTGTTGGCGTAACGGTATGGGTATTCATACCGACACTTTAACACTGACCTTTGGGCTGACAGATTTGTGTATGTGGCAGTATTCTGTTGGATTGGTGTGTGTGTCATTATTTGGCGAACGGATGTTCACCTCCACAGTGCTACGTTGGCGGCCGTCACCGCAGTGGTCAGCGCGATTTACCACCAACATCATGATGAGGGCCGTAGTTTGAATGCTGAGAGCTATAGAAATAAGACCTCAACAAACTACAAGTATTGGCAAAGCCAATAGCTCGCCTATACAAGAGCTATTGGTTTTGGGAATGTGTTTTTCTTGTTGTACACTAGTGTGGCAGTCCAGCATGGCTAAAAGCTAGTAGCGTGGAGAGTCAGAGTGGAGTGGTGGAGTAGTGTTGTAGAGTGAATTTTTTGGAGTGTTGTAGAGTGGAGTGGGGAAGTAGAGTGTTGCAGAGTTGAGTAGAGGAGACTCGAGTTCAGTGGCTCATTGGCAGTGAGTGTCCCAGAGTGGAGTGAGGTGGAATATGGTGGAATGGGTTGAAGTTGACTGAGGTAGTGGGGTGGATTGGATTGAAGTGGATTGAGGTACTGGGGTGGACTGGATTGGAGTACAGTGGGATGGACTGGATTAGGGTAGGGTGGATTGAGTGGAGTGGATTGGTGTTGGGTGGATTGAATTGGACGGAGGTTGATTGAAATGGGGTGAGGTGAATTAGACTGGGGCAGATTTGAGTGGGATGGATTTGATTGGATGGGGTGGATGGTGTGGGTTGGAGTGATAGGGCTGGGGTGGATTGGAGTGGGGTGGATTGGATTGGAATAGGGTAGAGTGGGGAGGATGTGATGGGACTGAATTGGGGTGGACTGGAGTGGGTTGGATTTGCTGGATCGGAATGGGGTGAATTGGACTGGAGTGGGGTGGCATGAATTGGAGTGGTGTGAGTAGGATTAGAGTGGGGTGTATTAGATTGGAGTGGGGTGGTTTGAATTGGGGTGGGCTGCATGGATTGGAGTGGGCCGGACTGAACTGGGGTGGGAGGGTTGGATTGGATTGGGATAGATTGGGGTGGATCAGAGTAGAGTGTGATGGATTGGAGTGAGTGGGGCATTGAGTGGGGTGGGGTGGACTGGTTTGGAGTGGGGTGGAGTGGATTGGAGTTGGGTGGATGCAAGTGAGGTGGGGTGTTTTGGATTGGGGTGTGGTGACCTGCAGTGGGATGGATTGGAATGCACTGGGGTGGGGCGAATTTGATTGGAGTGGGGTGTGTTGTATTGAATTGGGATGTGTTGGAAGGGATTGGGGTGTGTTGGATTGGATTGCGTGGATTGGAGCAGGGTGGATTAGAGTGAGCTGGACTGGAGTGGAGTGGATTGCATTGAAGTGTAGATTGCCATGAGGTAGGGTGGATGGATTGGAAAGGGGAAGACTGAGCTAGGATGGAGTAGGGTGGATTGGATTGGGGTGGGCTGGTATGTAGTGGGGTGGATTGGATTGGATTGGGGTGGAGTGGATTTAGGTGGGGTGGACTGGTGTGGAATAGGCTGGATAGATTGGATTGGAGTGTGGTAGACTGAGCTGGAAAGGCGTGGGGTAGACAGGACTGGGGTAGAGTGGGTGAAATGGTAGAGTTTGATGGATTGGAGTGGGGTGGAGTGGATGGAAATGCGGTGGGTGCATTGGGGTGGGGTGGGGTGGACTGGAAGGAGTGGACTGGATTGGAGTGGGGTGGATTGGGATGGATATCCTTTCCTGAAAATCCCACACCGTGATCTGACTGTCTCTTTAAGGTCTGGTGGCAAATCATCAATGGTTAACATGGCACACAATGCAGTGTAAGACCAATCATTTGGTAATTTATAAGCAACATCCTCATCACGGCTTTGCATCTCTATGTCTTTCGGCATACAATAAATGACACAATTTAATTTGCAAAGGAAACCCCTCCCTAGAATCAAACACCACAAATCAGTGATTCTCTTTGAATGACTATTTTCACATCCTCTTCTGTCATTTCTTGGGTTGTCATTTGTTTATTTGCTACTCCTAAAACTTGGATCATTTTTACCTAGAGGGGTAGGTTTTGAACTTCTACTGTTCTCAAAGTAGAATAGGTTGCACTAGTGTCAACCACAAATGGAACAAGGTGACCCTTTACTTCACCTTATACAAATGGGCCACTCTGTTTTACTTCAAAGACTGCACTAACTACGCAATCTTACTTCCCCAACAGACTTACTGATCGGAGCCATAGTTCCAGAATCTCTCAAACATAGGAAACTGTTGGAAGGGATTATTATCTTGAAACACTTTTGAATCTATGTTGGAAACTGAATTAGAATTTAGTCTGGAGCCATCCACATGTTGCTGTGGCATCTGGAGTTGTGGATCCTGCTTCACTAGCACATTAAAAGTCTGCACTCTCTGTCTCTGCACATTTTGCATCTGTACGGGATTGTGATTCTGGGGTTGTAGAAATCCTGAATTCTGGAGCTGATTTATTGGGTTAAGATGACATTCCCACTTCTAATGCCCCAATTTTTTGCAATAGTGATAAGGTGATGTCTTCTTCAGACTTCCTACATCCATCCCTGTACTAGGATGAATCAGGACACCTCAACTTCTACCCTGCATCACAGTAGTTCCTTGCTGATACACTCCTAGCATAACACCAACAAGCCCTACAAATGGCTGGATCTGACTACTTTTCTGAGCAGCCTTCATCTAAGCAATCATTAACTTCTCCTTCAATCCCTTCTGTTTCATCACTACAGTACTTCACATACCTCAAGATCTCATCAACTAATTTATTCTGCCAACAGATCGAATGCTGTTGAATCATCATGCTGATTTCAGTTTCCAAATCCTGTCACATACATTGACACAAAATGTCCCATATCCTTTGGTTCAAGCTTCTCCATTCCACTATACTGCTTGGATGCCTGCAAAAGACTCTCGTATAAGCATAAATTGACTCTTTAGGTGCCTGGGTTGTTCTGTCAATTTTGATTCAATGTAAGTTTTGGGGCAGCATCTTTAACTTCAAGAATGTCCTCACCTGCTGACAGAGACCGAATATTTCTCATCACCAACGGCAAAGGGACTTTTGTCACTAGATTTCTTGGTAGTTCTGACTCAGGCCATTGACCACCTATTTTACATTCCACCCACAAGTCACTTCAACCACAATATCCAACAGAGTATTTAAATTGACCCACAACACCTGTGAAATCTTCACAGACCACTCAATGTGCTTGTACCACTCCACCAGCTTTTCCCTCTGCTTTAGAAAGTCATTAGTGTATGATGCAAGATCACTTCTACTCAAAGGCATATGCACATAACCTCCACCAGGCACTCCCTCAATGGGATATTTGATGCATCCATCTCTCCCACTACAGGAGGTGGTGGTTCTCCTGTTTGTTTCATTGGTTCTTTCTTTCTCACCCATCGAGCTCCCATTTATCCAGCTCATTCCATTTCTGAATGTTTTGAATTAACTCTTTAATTTGTATTTTCATCCCTGGAATTCACATAAATGCTATGTCTTCCTCATTAAAGCATACAAGAAAGCTCTTCTGCACAGCTTTGGTCTTATTAAAGTTTACCTCGTATCTTTGAGCCAGCTCGGATAACTGGTCCTGCACACCTGGTGATATCCTTACATATAAACAGAAGTTCATTTTCATGCTAAGTAGTTAAACGAGTCATTGCAATGTTTCCGCTAATCATCTGATCCAATTCAAACTTTAATTTTGACATATCCACCAGGTTCTCTCTCTCTGGTGACTGAATTGTTCCTGGACCCACTTCAGCACTCACACTTTCTCTTGAAGGAGTATCAGCATTAAATGTATTTCCTTAGAACTAAGACTCCGTATTTATTTTTCTAGGGCAATTAGGTTTATACATGGAGACCAGAGGATCAATAGTAACTGGGACAGTAAGACCATCAACAGTATTTGGCATGACAAGGAGTAGCAGGAACACAAATTCCTGAACCCTCTCTCCTTGGTGCATAATGTACATTTGCCAGAGTAACCCCCATGGAATCAGGAGTAACATTTACCAGAGCAGTAGCTAAACCGACCTTTCCACCACTACTTGTGTCTTTTCAACTATCCTTGTTAGTTTCACTGTACGGTGACGGATGATCTGATAAAAGTACATCTAGAAGACTGTCTCTAGAGTCACTATCACTAACCTCACTCATATCATTTGGTTCCTTTCACTTGCCCTCCTTTTGTTTTTTGTTTCTTGTCTCTTTCCTTTTCATTCTCTTCTTCAAATTCTTCGCTCATCAAGGTTGCCTACAATTTTACTCAATCCATCACATCAGTTCTCCATCTTTTATGTTCACCTTCCCATCTTCTATTTGCAGAGGTGCGCACTGCTCTTCAAGCTCTTACCTAATATTTCTCTTTCTCTCTAGCATGAGGAACGCGTTCCCAAGGATTGAGCGCCTCATGTTGTGCAGGACTAAGAGGTGGTTTCATCTCCTACAACTCTATCCTCAAGATTTCAATAATTCTCAAATTAAATGTACCATAACGTGGAAACCTCAGTGCACCTTCTTTTTCTGTGACTTTGTGCCATTGACCAAGCCAAATACATGTATGAAGCCATACATTTATTGACATATAATGTCCTGGGGTATCTTCAGCAGGTACCTCTTCTCCCTTTCTACTATGTGTAGGCAGATCTCCTCTAAACAATCCTCATATTACCTTAAAACAATTCATTTTTCAGCCAAATATCAATAACACAAACAGAAATGTTTGTTCCCGACCAGGAAGTAACTCTTTATCCACAATATCTTGTTCAACAGAAACAGCCAATCAATGTGTGTCCCTTTCTGATGTACACAACCAATACTGTGTGGCACACTGTGATGTCAATCTCGCTCCTTGCAGAGGCTCACTAACTTTTACAATCTGCATGCACACACCCTCCTTAACAACAAACACATATAACAAAATACAACCTTTGTCAGCTCCACTAATAATTGACAGTATCCATCACACGAGTATCAAACACTTTGCATAAAATGTCAACCTGTGGGGTAGCATGTAGATTAGTATTGGTTTACCCTGCACATTAAGAACCACTAAACTAACTGCCTCACATGCTCACAAAGATAACCTCCTTACCTCAATTGTGTTGTTGACGACCTCACAAACTTAGCAAACAATTACAATATGGTGCCTTATGCAACCTTTGATACTATCCTAGGAGCTTAGGTCTCGCCAGACCTGATAAAATCTTATTTTACTAACATCACACCCACACAAGATTCAAATGATCTCTGCAACACACTGGCCACACCCCACAAAACACCACAAGTTAAACATATCCCACTCCAGTTTACGACCCCATTGATACTCCTCCATTGATGATATAACCCTCCCCAAGTCCGCAGATCCTCCAAAGTCTGAACATGGACACTAGGGACTGGACTCTAGGGACTAACTAATCTAGTATAAAGAGTTCTAGCTCCCCTTACTTCAGGATCCTAGCCATCATCAGTCTTCTACCATCTGATGACACTCAGGGCCCATTTTATTTTTTATCTTCTCTTGACTGACTTTTTTTAGGAGTCCTGATGGGTAAACGGAGTTAAAATAAACACTTTAAATCACTTAAAACTGTAACCTATTTGATCACACATTAAATCTTGGGGTGGCAGATTTTGAGTTTGTAGATTTATAACAAATTTAAGTCCATACCTTTTGCATTTCTCCTCCTATTTTCTGACATTCTTTCTGCTGGCTTTAGGATTCTGGGCACTTTGCCACTGCTAATCAGTTTTAAAGTGTGTGTGCTCTCTCCCCTACAAATTGGTATAGTTGGTTTACACCTGCTTGGCATATTTAATTTACCTATAAGTCCCTTGTAAAGTGGTAAACCATATGCCCAGGGCCTGTAAATTAAATGCTACCAGTGGGAATGCAGGACAGATTGCACCACCAACAGAAGTAGCCTTTCAAACATGTCTCTGACCCGCCACTGCAGGGCCTGGTGCACAGTTTACTGCCACACTGACTTGGCAAGTCAAACTACTTGCCAAGGCCTAAAAACCCTTTTTGCTATGCCTAAGTCACCCCTAACGTTGGCCCTAGATAGCTCTTTGGGCAGGGTGCTATGTATGTAAAAGGTAAGACACATATCTTTATGTACTACTTGTCCTAGTAGTGACAGCCTATTTAGTTTCTCACTACTGTGAGTGTTTCTCCACACATAAGATTGCATTGGAAATGCCCTGACATATGTCTAAGTGGTATCTTCTGATCTATGAGGAATAGTGTGGGTCATGTTTAGTATTGGTACAAGTAGATTTTTTAATGCCACTGTAGAAATGCCACTTTTAGAACATAGGCATTTCCCTGTGCTTATTTCTCTAGTGCTTTTGCAGCCTGACTCCATTCCACATCTGGGGCAGAGTGACAGCTCTACTTGGTGCATACTTTCCAGGCAGCCATCACACAGGAAGGTCTGGGTGTGGCAGAAGAGCCATCTGCATACCGATCACCAAATTCTATTTCTCATCTTCTCTATTGCTGCAACTGAGATTCTTATATGCCTTATGCTTGTACAATGTAATCTGATGCAACACTTTTCTTCACCTTTGTTGATTCTTTACTTCTGTAGTATGTTTGTTAGAAATGGGGTTTCTGGTTAGCTAGGGCATGCTTCTTAGCCAGGCTGAAAACACCACTCTGGTCGGGGAAGGGAGCTACACGCCTAAGATAACCCCTGCTCACCCCCTTAGTAGCTTGACACAAGCAGTCATGCTTATGCCAGACGGCATGTGTAAAGCATTTGAGCAACACACCCAACCCAGTGACACAATAAATACACCACAAAGAAAACTCCACAGCAAGCCATATAAAATAAAGTGTATTGCATAAAACATCATTAGACCAAAAATGACATAAACATGTAATACCTTGCTAAGCAAGCAATTATCAGATCATCATCATTATGAACGCAAACGTCAGGAGAAACATTACCCTATTGCATGTGCCATAAAAACATTATAGGAAGACCTTTACTGCACATCTTGTGTGGGCACCTGAAACATTATTTCATACATGCATCAATCTTGGAGCCCCCAAAACAAAATGAAGCAGATAATGAATCCCCCATCATCAGTACTTGTAGATTTTACGAGTCACCAGCACAGCCCCATAGACCCGGTGCATCAGCACCTCTTAGGGCATAATATGCAAGAGGTGGTGATAGAAATTAAACCAGTTCACATAGGAGCTCCTGCGCTCCTTTACCACCATGCGTGGCATTCCTCTAATAATCTTAGCAGGAGCGGGACTTCCGTCAAGGGCTGCCACCCCGTCTTGTTTACGGTGCTAACAATGTCATGCCAGCAAATGTAGGAGGCCTATCTGAGGGGGGGCACACTTCCCCTGTTGCCGTTGAGGGACCTCACCAGATTCCATTCTCACGAGTGGGAAAGCAACACACACCTGCACGTGTCCTCCCAGTGCTGGTGCCAACTCCTGTGCTCTGAATCCTGGCAGGGAAGAGACCCCTGATGAGGGTTTCCTCACACCCTACCTCTGAGTCAAGAAAAACAGCTCCTTCCTCCTATGACAGATTTTGGCCGGTCCCCATGCTCGAGTGCTCACTTTTGTACAGCAGCTGCTCTCTCTGGTACCTAGGGGCTGGACGTTGTGCGGTCTTAACCTCCCGACTTCATCTTGGCCTCTGCGGGCTCCAGTAGCTGCTGGCTTAGCTTTTGTCGGTCCCCACTCTCAGAGAGGAGGGCCACATTGAGAGAGGTCCTTGTGGAGTGAACTGAAGACAGCCTACTGCTCCTGCTGGTGAGGCCCTCCTATGGGGGGGTTCCAGCAGGATGGCTGTAGCATCACTCTCACAGTAAAAGGGGGAAATCCATATGTGCTCACTATGTGCTAGGTTGGCCAGAAGTGAAGCGCTCTTTACACGCTAGCAGAAGGGTGAGTGAAGCAGCTTTATAGAGATGGGCAAACCAATCTCAGGAGAACACTTGTCATTAGGATAAAGCAGGCAGGCCAGCACATTTAGGACACTATGTTGGTTCCTCCTGGCTGTACCACAGAATCTAGGGGCCACACACTCAGGGACCAGCTGGCAGCATGTCGGCATACAGAAAACCAATCCATACGAGTTGTTTGGGCCACCCAGCAGCCACCAGGCAGCAGGGCAACAAAAAAGATCAGTCAAGATGAGTCCTTTGGGTAGTTCAGCAGTCCCTCTGGAAGAGGTTTGGTCTCAGTTCCAAAAAGTGCTCTAAAATCAGGGAGCAGCTGGCAGCATGTCAGCATACAGAAAACCAATCCATACGAGTCATTTGGGCCACCCAGCAGCCACCAGGCAGCAGGGCAACAAAAAAGAGCAGTCAAGATGAGTCCTTTGGGTAGTCCAGCAGTCCCTCTGGAAGCGGTTCGGTCCCAGTTCCAAAAAGTGCTTTTAAATATGGGGACGAGAGCCTTGCTACTTATACTTAAAAATGCCTTTTAGAGCTACAGAGACAGGGGCCGTGGCTGCATGGAAGAGATAAATGTCCCAAGTCAGAAGGGACCCGAGTGGAGGAAATAATAACTGGGGTAAAGGATACACTGCGTTACCTGGCTAAAGAAGAGGATGATAATAAGGATTTTCAGCTATTGTGGATCTGAGAAAATTTGGAGATATACTTGAGAAGATGTTGGGCTGAAGGTTGAATGAATTTTAGATGTTCCCTACCTATTGGTCCTGAGGAAGACCGGTTTTGGAGCCCGTAATTGGCCCTAGAGTTACTAGTGTGTCGAAACGTCAATGATAATGCTGTAGCCTGGATTGTTTTTTGGAATGGAATGGAATGGAGGACAAAATTATGGAATTGAACCAAGACATAAATAAGTGTTGATTCAATTAGAAGAATGGTCAACCAACAGGCTCTTTTAAATTGAATATGTTAATGGATATGTGGGGGATTTATTGTCGGTTTCTGTGTTTCTGATCACGAGCACTTGATCTTTTGCACTTTTTCTTTCCTTTTGTGTTGCTATGGTAGGACGTTTTATAAATATTGAGTAAACTATGAAAGTAATTTTGTACATATAAGAAAGGATGGATTCTTAATGTTTTCTGTATCTATGCTGCAGTTTTTGTAATTCATGATTATTTTTGGATTAGATAGGGATGAAGGTAATCTTTTCCAGATGGATCAATGTTGTTTGGTAATTTGTTCATGGGGTAACTTCAGATGAGTCCTTTCAAGTCAAGCACAATACCCTTGTGTTAGAAATGGGGTCTTGGGTTGGCAGTCAGGTTGCCCCGTGTCCAAGCAAGGACCCTCACTCTAGTCAGGGTAAGTCACACACAATCCAAATTATCCTGTGCCCACCCTCTGGTAGGTTGGCACTGAGCAATCAGGCGTAACTTAGAAGGCAAAGTGTAAAGTATTTGTGCAATAAATTATACACTAACACCATATAGCACCACAACAATGCACCACACAGTGTTTAGGAAAATATATAATATTTATCTGGATAAATACAGATCAAACCGATTAAAGATGCAATAAGTAAAGGTTGAGATATCACTGAAACCATTACCATTTTGACTGCTACCAACATACCACCGCTGCAGCGGTTTACCTCTACCCATATTATGATACACACATAGCAATCCGTCACTATACAGACACACACACAGGACCGCCCAAAGGTCAGTGATAAACTGGTGGCAGCAAAACCCACACCATTATGTCAACAGAACTACACCCACAGAATTATGACCCACAAATCACTGCGGAGGACATACAACAGCGGTAAACCATTGGCAGTACATACCGCTACGCTGAAAATACACATACAAATACAAAACAACACCACATTGGACAATTTGAATAACACACATCTGACACCCATACACACACCACACCCACAGAGCCACTCTACTCTAAAACACACACACACATTACCCACAACCATTTACGACTCAAACAAAATGCCACTAGAGAGAGATACAGCAGGAGCACCCACACCAACCAGAGCCACAGAACACCATCACCCATAACCATCCACGCACCTCACAGCACACACCCCAACACATCACCCCCCACACCCTCACACACACCACTCACAATAAACCCACGGCACCACAAAGACACTCCAGGTTCTCAGAGGAGGAGCTAAGGGTCATGGTGGAGGAAATCATCCAGGTAGAGCCACAGCTATTCGGATCACAGGTGCAGCAGACATCCATTGCTAGGAAGATGGAACTGTGGCGGAGAATTGGGGACAGGGTCAACGCCATGGGATAGCACCCCAGAACAAGGGATGACATCAGGAAAAGGTGGAACAACCTATGGGGTAAGGTGCGTTCCATGGTTGCAAGACAACAGATAGCAGTACAGAGGACTGGTGGTAGACCCACCTCCTCCTCCACAACTAACAATATGGGAGGAGCACGTCTTGCCAATACTGCATCCTGAGGGCCTGGCAGGAGTAGCAGGAGGACTAGACTCTGGTAAGTCAAATCTCGATTGCTATCACCCACTACCTGCATGGCATCACATACCCCCACCCTCACCCTCACTCCCATCACTCCACCACCTCACATACACCCCACCATCACAATCCACCCCTCCTACTACCAAACCATTTATGCAACACCAGTGCATGGACTCCCATCACAGACCTGCATGGAAACCATCACCAAAGCATGCACACTTGAGACAATCACCTATCCAACTAAATCACCACTCACACAAGTCTAAGCTGCCATGGCAATCACAACCATAGAGGGCAACACACCCATGCACAAGATGTCACACGCAGAAACAATAACACTGCATTTACATCCCCACAGGTCCCCCACCCAACGTCATCGGAGAGGAGGTGCCAGCAACATCCAGTCTCCTCACAGAAGGGGCCCACAGTGATGACACCAGCTCTGCACGCCTGGATCAGGATGACCAACCTGGCCCATCAGGGACCTTCGGACAGTCGGTTACCCAGACACAGTCCCATACACCACACAGCCTCCCCCCTCAGGAAACACCACCACAGTACCCACCCAGCGGACCCATACCTCTGTCCCCAGGACACATGAATCTGCAATGTTTCCACCACTACAGGGACCCCAGGGCAGTGGGCACACGGTTAAGGGGACAGAGACACAGGACAACAGGGAAGCTGGGAGGACTGCTGTGCGACAGCGGGAGGACTGGCCCAGGGAACCGACTCTCCATGAGGCACTCACCAACATCCTGGAGCATACCACCATTCCCAGGAGACAATGGGCCAGATACTGGCCAAGTTGCAGGAGACCCAGTGGCTGCAGGAGGGACAGTATCTAGGAATCAGGGAGGACCTGAGGGACATCCACACCACCCTGGTCACCATTGCAGGGGTGTTGGCAGACATGGCCAACACCATGAGGAGGCAGTGGCACACCAACGGACTCCTGACACTAGCCAAAATGATGACCAGCCCTCCACCTCCTCTGACGCTAGTGGATATGAGGTCCCACCACAGGAACAACAGGCAACCAGCACCCCACCCCTGCAGAAGGAGAACCACCCCGCAAATGGTGCCTGCAATCCAGGAAGAAGCCAAGCCAGAGAATATTGCCAAGACCCCCGCCAGGAAATAAGACTCTCCTGACTGTCACCCTTGTGTCCCACTCTGTCACCCTGTCCACCTTCAACTGCCATTGCTCCACTTCCTATGCCCCCTTGGACAATGCACCTGTGATACAAATAGACTGGAACTCTTACGTAGACTCTCCTCCACCACCACCCCAGCCTATAGCAATACCCCTTCCACTTATAAGCACATCAATATCCTTGTAAAAAATACAAGTATTGAGTCTGTAAAGTGATTGAACTATGTATTTGTTTAACAATCTGTAGACATTGCAATTCAACTGTACAGTAATGTTTACATAGGTATGACCTGTGTTTGGCTGCAGTTAATAAATCAGGAGCCATAGTGGGGCACAGATATCTGTAAATAGACATTTCAAAGGGTACAGTGAGTGGCCATAGTAGTGGGAATATCAGCCTGCCAGTGAAAATTTATAATACAAAAATGCAATGGAAGGTGAAGTTACAATGTCTCACCTGTATGTCATTGGAAGTACTGTCGTGACTGATGTTCTATTGTCCACATCCTCACCTTCTGCCTCATCTTTGTCACTGTCCACAGACTCCACCGCTGCCAGACGCCCACCTCCAGCCTCGTCCTCCTGCAGAAAAGGCACTTGGCGACGTAAGGCAATGTTGCGCAACATGCAACATGCTACGATGATCTGGCACACCTTCTTGGGTGAGTAGTACAGGGTTAGATGGAGGCACTGAAACCTGGCCTTCAGGAGGCCGAAGGTTCGCTCTATAATTCTTCTTGTTCACCCATGTGCTTCACTGTAATGTTCCTCTGCCCTTGTCCTGGGATTCCTCACACTGGGGTCAGTAGCCTTGAGAGGTTGGGGTAACCAGAGTCACCTGCAAATGCCGAGGGATACCTGATAACCAGACACTAACCCTTAGGGCCAACCCCATACACCAACATATACTGGCTGGGGAGCATGGGCTCACGTATTAGCCACACCCTGTGCTTCTGGAGTTGAGCCATCAAATATGGGATGCTGCTATTCCTCAGGATAAAGGCATTGACATGGGAGATGTACTGGTCCGCCAGGCACACTATCTGCACATTCATTGAGTGAAAGCTCTTTCGATTTCTGAACACCTGTTCATTTCTCCGGTGGTGGGGGACAAATGCAATATGTGTACCATCAATTGCCACAATGATGTTGGGGATGTGTTCCATTGCATAGAAATCAGCTTTCACTGTGGCCAAATCCTCTACCTGGGGGAAAACAATGTTGCTGCGCATGTGTTTCATCAGGGCAGACAACACTCTGGTCAGCACTATTGAGAACATTGGCTGAGACATTCCTGCTGCCAAGCCCACTGCCACTTGGAAGGAGCCAGTTGCCAAAAAATGGAGCACAGATAGGGCTTGCACAAGAGGGGGGATCCCAGTGGGGTGACGGATAGCAGAGATCAGGTCTGGCTCCAATTGGGCACACAGTTCTTGGATTGTGGCCCTGTTAAGTCTGTAGGTCAGGATAATGTGCCTGTCCTCCATTGTTGCCAAGTCCACCAGGGGTCTATACACGGAGGGATGTCTCCATCTCCTATTCATCTTCAGTGGTGGTAATCTAGGGGGCAAAACGATGAGCATCTGGTCAGTATCCAACATTTCCAAAACGTACAGTGCATTGCATGTTGTGACAGAAACAGTATGTTGTTGTATAGGCCCAAATAGTGCCAATGTATGCTGTGACGCAGTTAGGTGCCATGGCCTGCCCCCCCCCCCCCCTGAAATGGAGTCCTGTCCTGTCTGGATGGACAGGTGGAAATGAGGTAATGCCGCTGATGTTGGGTGCCGTTGCGGGTGACAGTCGAGTACCACCGTGCAACTCCTCATTGGTTGTCATTGGGCCCAATGGGTTACAGTAGCCAATGGGGATGTACGCCGGTAGTGACGGTACACACTGCTGTGGACATGACTGCCATTTTCTATCTGTTCTCTCACTTGCTACCTGACCTTCAACAGGAGAGGACCTACACTGCATGTGCTGCTGTGACCTGTGTCTGGAACCGGCCATGGCTCGTGTCACTGGGGAAAGCCCCCCTGTCTTTACCGCTGCAGAGTTGGAGAGACTGGTGGAAGGGGTCCTACCCCAGTACCGAATGCTGTATGGGCCTCCAGACCAACAGGTGAGTACACTGTGAGCATAAGATGCATGGGTCATGAATGTATGGAGTGCTGTGTGTGAGAGCCTTGTGTAAGGGTTGGGTGGTTGAAGGTTCCTGGGCAGCGTGCTGTATGTGTGGTGGTCAATGTTTGTGCATAAGGGGATGGGAGGGATATGGTGGACCAGTAGTTTAACAGGTCGGACGGTATGACTGATGCCCTTTTACTATATGTATTTCCTCTGCAGGGGAGCGCCCATCAGAAAAAGGGTATATGGCGTGCCATCACCAAGGATGTGCGGACCCTGGGGGTCTGCTGCAGGCGGAGCACCCACTGTCGCAAACGGTGGGAGGACCTGAGACGCTTGGCACGGAAGACAGCAGAGGCACAGCTGGGGATGGCCTCCCAACGAGAAAGGGGTGCCCGTTGAACCCTGACCTCCCTGATTTTCTGCATACTGGCGGTGGCCTATCTGGAGCTGGATGGGTGCTTGAGACCATCACAGCAGCCACAATGGGGTGAGTACAGTTTCACAATATACTCTTGCGCGTGGTGGGGTGGTCTCTGGGTTTGGGATGTGGGCCTGTTAGTGCCCCTAGGCCAGGCCGGGCATTGCAGGGTATGTTCCTTGTTGGGCAGGGGCTGATGAACTCCACCTCCAACCAGGCTAGTGGGCATCCACTAGTGGGCAGGGCTCTGTGGGTCTCAGGTATGTTGCAATTGGCGTTCAGTATTACATGGCATGGTGACTAGCATTGTGACTGGTAGTGCATTGCCTAGTGCGCAGGGCTGTTTCCTGTGTATTGTGTATGCCAACAGTGGTGTTGTTGTCATTGAACAAGTGTGTCCTCTGTCTCTTCCCCTCCTTATTGTTTTGTGATCCTGTCCTTATGTGCATTAGCATCATCTGGTGGAGGAGCAGAGGCACCGGCGATGGAGGGAGCTGCATCCCACAGAGCCCATGAGGCCGAATCCCCTGACATGAGGGTACAAGTGGGATGGAGGGTGAGGGGACCACCACGGCGTAGACAGGAGGGGACAGTTCTGAAAGTGATACCTCCTCCGATGGAAGCTCCCTAGTGGTGGCAGACAGCTCTGTGGCCACCATAGCTACAAGGGCAGCCGCCACCCGAAGTACCAGCACCGCCCTCTCAGCAGCCCCTCAGCCAGTTTCCTGTGCCCGCTCACACAGGAGGGTGGGCATCTCCTTCGCCCCAGGCACCTCAGGCCCTGCCACAGTTAGCCCTGCTGCCCTGAGAGAGGAGGCTATTGACCTCCTGAGATCCATCTCTGTTGGGCAGTCAACCATTGTGAATGCCATCCAGGGGCTGGCAGGGCATTTGCGCCAAACAAATGCATTGATGGAGGGCATTCACTCTGGAATGGTAACCCAACAGAGATTATTCCAGGCTCTCGCCTCCTCTCTGATGGCAGCCTTGTTCCTGTCTCTAGCCTCTCCCCCCTCCAACGTCCTCTGCCCAGTCCTATTCCCCTGAACCCCAACCTATCCCAAGCACACATTCAGGCCAGCATGCACGCAAGACAACACACAGGAGTGGCTCAGGAAAACACAAGCACCACACATCATCCCACAGGCAGTCATACAAACACCGTCCAGATGCAGACACACCAACATCCACTGCCTCCACTGTCACCCTCCTCGTCATCCACCTCCTTCCCAGTAGCAACTCCACTCACACCTGCATGCACTAGATCCACATCCACTGCCTCCATCATAATCACGGCTATCACTACACGCCACTCACTTTCAGTCACCACCTCCACATTCATGCACACGTCCCCTGAGTCCTCTCCCACTGTGTCTGTACCCCCTCCTCCCAAAGTACACAAACACAATCACTCAGACACCCAACAGCCATCAACCTCACAACAGCATCCAGCCCATGCACCTGTACCCAAACACAGCAGACAGACACCTCCAACAACCACTCTCTCTTCCTCCACTTCCAAACCTTCACCCTCTTCCCACCCCAGTGTGCCTAAGAAGCTTTTCGTCTCTGCCTCCACCCGTCCTTCACGTCGGGCCAGGGTGGGCAGAACCCAGGCTAGCACCTCAGCCACCCAGTCCACGGCCACAGTAGGAACAGGAGCTACTTCAGGTGTGAGAGGCTCCAAGGAAACGCCCATCAGCACTGGCAGTTTGCCTGCACTAGCTGCCAAGGGAAAAGGCAAGGCTGTACCACCAGCTGCCAATGGGAAGGGCCAGGATTTACCACCAGCTGCCAAGGGGAAGGGCAAGGATGTGCCTCAAGCTTGCAAGGGCAACTAGGCACCACCAGCTTACAAGGGGAAGGGCAAGAAGGCACCGCCAGCTGGCAATGTCAAGGGCAAGGAGCCACAACCAGATGGCAAGGGCAAGGAAGCACCACCAGACGGCAAGGGCAAAGGCAAAGAACCTGCCCCTGAAGGCAAGAAGGACAGGAGGCCTGGTGCTGGGACTGAATCTGAGCCCCCAACACCAACCATTGAATTTCAGCCGTCCGAGGCTGCAGGGAAAGGGTTGAACACGCCCCCACCACTGCCTGCACTGCCAGCAGCAACAGCCCCAGTGGGCAGCCGTCTGAGGCTGCAGGGGAAGGGCTGGAGCCTCCCCCCACCACTGCCTGCACCACCACCAGCACAACTGCCAGCAGCAGCAGCCCCACTGGGCAGACATCCGAAGCTGCAGGGGAAGGACTGGATCCTCCCCCCACCACTGGCAGCACCGCCACCAGCACCACCACCAGCACCGCCACCTTCACCGCCACCAGCACCACTTCCAACACCGCTGCCAGAAGCAGCAGCCCCAGTAGGCAGCCGTCTGAGGCTGCAGGGGAAGGGCTGGAGCCTCCTCCCACCACTGGCAGCACCTCCACCAGCACCGCAACCAGCACCGCCACCTGCACTGCCACCTGCACCGCCACCTGCACCGCCACCTGCACTGCCACGTGCACCACCACCAGCACCACCGCCAGCAGCAGCAGCTGTCCGAGGCTGCGGGGGAAGGGCTGGAGCTTCCCTTCCCTTCCCACTGCCTGCACCTCCACCAGCACCACTGCCAGCAGCAGCAGCCGTCCGTGGCTGCAGAGCAAGGGCTAGAGCCTCCCCCACCACAGGCAGCACCGCCACCTGCACCCCCACCTGCACCTCCACCAGCACCACTGCCAGCAGCAGCAGCCCCAGTGGCCAGCCATCTGTGGCTGCAGGGGAAGGGCTGGAGCCTCCTCCCACCACTGGCAGCACCGACACCAGCACCGGCACTGCCACCAGCACAGCCACCTGTACCGCCACCTGCACCACTGCCAGCACCACTGCCAGCAGCAGCAGCCCCAGTGCGAAGATGTCTGAGGCTGCAGGGGAAGGGCTTGAACCTCCCCCCACCACTGGCACCACCTCCACCAGCACCGCAACCAGCACCGCCACCTGCACTGCCACCTGCACCGCCACCTGCACCGCCACCTGCACTGCCACGTGCACCACCACCAGCACCACCGCCAGCAGCAGCAGCTGTCCGAGGCTGCGGGGGAAGGGCTGGAGCTTCCCTTCCCTTCCCACTGCCTGCACCTCCACCAGCACCACTGCCAGCAGCAGCAGCCGTCCGTGGCTGCAGAGCAAGGGCTAGAGCCTCCCCCACCACTGGCAGCACCGCCACCTGCACCCCCACCTGCACCTCCACCAGCACCACTGCCAGCAGCAGCAGCCCCAGTGGCCAGCCATCCGTGGCTGCAGGGGAAGGGCTGGAGCCTCCTCCCACCACTGGCAGCACCGACACCAGCACCGGCACTGCCACCACTGAGCAGCCGTCAACGCCGGCTGGCAGTGTGTAGTCCTGCCTCCATGGACTGTAGTGCATTCTGACGACTGCAAATTGTAGGGTCTGACACCCAGGTGAGTGACTGTGACCTTGCATTCCCCAAGTGCTGCATCACAGGGCACAAAGCCCCCTCCAGAACTAGTGGAAGAAGGCATCCACTCACCCCCTCCTCCACAGGAAGAAGCTCTCTGGGCCCAAGGCCCCCTCCAGAACCAGTGGAGGAAGGCATCTACTCACCCCCTCCTTGCCAGGATAAAGCACACTGGGCACAAGGCCCCCTCCAGAACCAGAGAAAGAAGGCTTCCACTCACCCCATCCTGTGCAGGATGAATGACACTGGGCACAAGGCCCCCTCGAGAACCAGTGGAAGAAAGTATCCACTCACCTCATCCTTGCCAGGATGAAGCACACTGGGCACAAGGCCCCCTCCAGAACTTGTGGAGAAGCCATCCACTGGAGAGACTGTGGCCTTGCACTCTCCAGGTCAAAGCAGTAGGCAAACCACCCACTAGAAAGACTGTGGCTTTGCACTCCCCAGGATGAAGCAGTGGGCAAACCACCCACTTGAGAGACTGTGGCTTTGCACTCCTCAGGACCAAGTAGTGGGCAAACCACACACACTAGAGAGACTGTGGCTTTGCACTACCCAGGACCAAGCAGTGGGCGAACCACCCACTAGAGAGACTGCGGCTTTGCACTCCGCAAGACCAAGCAGTGGGCATGTTGCCTCCTCAAGGTCAAGTGGTGTTGTACCATCCTCTGGCTGAGGTGCCCCCCGTTCCCCATCCCCCTGAGGTGCCTGTGTATTTTCGACCTGATGCCCCTGCAGTGTTCTCTCCGTGTTGATGGAGGAGTAAGATGGGGCCTTGGCCTATGTGATGTGGCCCTGTGGCCCACAGACATTATGGACTGGGCAGTGTCCCTCTATTTTTATATATGTAAATACTGATTTGATTTTTGAGGACGTATTTCTAGTATTTTATCAATTCCTTTTGCTCTTGCATTATTCCTGAGGGGTACTGGGTGGATGTGTAATGTTGTTGCATCTGTTTGTGTGTATGCTGTTGGGGGTGGGTGTAGGGGTGTTGCATATTGTATGTGTGTGTCACTCTCTTTTTCATCCCTCCTCCCCTGTGTGCTAGGCGGCAGTACTCACCGTGGTCGTCGTCGCCGGCGTTGGTATTCCTGGTGTAGGAGGAGGTAGACCATCATCAGGAACACCTGGAGTTTGGGTGTGGTTCTTCCCCGAGTCTCCAGAGGTGAGTCCATTGTCTTCTGTGTACTGTTTCCACCGTGGTTTTGATGACATTGGTACCACCCCGGAAAAGGTGGCAGATAGGCCTCTTGTAACACTGCGGGTGGTACATAGTCTTCTTCCTGGCTGCTGGCGGTTACTGCTGCGGTGCTTGTTGCTACCGCCATGGAGGTCGGTGTGTTAAAGTGGCTGTGTGTGTGGGCGGTTTCCGCTGTGGTCATAATTCCATTTTTTTACCGCCGGCTTGTTGTCGGTATTCCCGCCGCTTTATCACCGACCGACATGGTTGTAATGAGGGCCAAAGTGTCTTAAGTTTTTGCAAAACAAATAAATGTCTCTTAAAAACAGTAAAGGTCTCTTGCAAGCACAAAGTACCTGGTTCACGTTCAAAATCTCCGCAAGGGACCGCAGCTGAGGCGATGCGTGGAAAACGGGGAGGTGTGCGTCAATTTTGCTCCTTCGCACACTGACTTGCGTTGTTATTTTCCACGCAGGGAAAGGCTTTGCGTCAATTTCCGGCACGCGGATTTGGTTCCTCTTCGGGTTGCGGGGTTATCTGGTGCTCCGGGGACTGTGCGTGGAATCCTGGGCTTGCGGGGCCAAGTCACAAGCGCTGCGTCGATCCGGTGGTCGTTGCGTGGAAATTTCTCCCACAGTGCAGCCGCTGCATCGATTCCTCTCTAGAAGTCGGGCTGTGTCATCGTAGGTCGGCTTTGCGTCAATCTGGTGGCCGTGCATCGAAGTTCCGGTTGCAACGCAAGTGCTGCGTCAATCTTCTCCTTGCGAAGTCAGGCTGTGTCATTCCAGTTCAGCGTGGAGTGAATTTCTCACTGCAGGGCAGGCTGTGCGTCGTTTTTAGCAGGCTGTGCATCAAATTTTCACTGCACAAGGAGTCCAGTTTCAGGAGTGAAGTCTTTTTGGTCCTGATACTTCAGGTAACAGGAGGCAAGCTCTATCCAAGCCCCTGGAGAGCACTTCTCAGTACAGCCAGGGAGCAGCAAGGCAGCAGGGCAACAGCAAGGCAGCAGTCCTTGTCAGAAAAGCAGTCCCAGTGAGTCCTTTGGGCAGCCATGCAATTCCTCTCGGCAGGTCTGGTCTGGGATTCTTCACCAGTAGGTTTCTTGCACAGAAATGTCTGTGAGAAAGAGTGTCTACCCCAAGAAGTGTCTGAGTTGGTAGGGGCAAAGGCCCTGTTTACATACCCAAATATGCCTTTGAAGTGGGGAGACTTCAAAGAGTGTCTTAGAAGTGCACCAGGTCCCCTTTCAGTTCAATCCTGTTTGCCAGGGTCCCAGTAGGGGGTGTGGCAGTCCTTTGTGTGAAGGCAGGCCCTCCACCCTCCCAGCCCAGGAAGACCCATTCAAAATGCAGATATGCAGATATATGCAAGTGAGGCTGAGTATCCTGTGTTTGGGGTGTGTCTGTGTGAATGCACAAGGAGCTGTCAACTAAACCCAGCCAAACGTGGATTGTAAGGCACAGAAAGATTTAAGTGCAGAGAAATGCTCACTTTCTAAAAGTGGCATTTCTAAAATACTAATATTAAATCCAACTTCACCAGTCAGTTCGGTCCCAGTTCCAAAAAGTGCTTTTAAATATGGGGACGAGAGCCTTTCTACTTATACTTAAAAATGCCTTTTAGAGCTACAGAGACAGGGGCCGTGGCTGCATGGAAGAGATAAATGTCCCAAGTCAGAAGGGACCCGAGTGGAGGAAATATTAACTGGGGTAAAGGATACACTGCGTTACCTGGCTAAAGAAGAGGATGATAATAAGGATTTTCAGCTATTGTGGATCTGAGAAAATTTGAAGATATACTTGAGAAGATGTTGGGCTGAAGGTTGAATGAATTTTAGATGTTCCCTACCTATTGGTCCTGAGGAAGACCGGTTTTGGAGCCCGTAATTGGCCCTAGAGTTACTAGTGTGTCGAAACGTCAATGATAATGCTGTAGCCTTGATTGTTTTTTGGAATGGAATGGAGGACAAAATTATGGAATTGAACCTAGACATAAATAAATGTTGAGATTCAATTAGAAGAATGGTCAACCAACAGGCTCTTTTAAATTTAATATGTTAATGGATATGTGGGGGATTTATTGTCGGTTTCTGTGTTTCTGATCACGAGCACTTGATCTTTTGCACTTTTTCTTTCCTTTTGTGTTGCTATGGTAGGACGTTTTATAAATATTGAGTAAACTATGAAAGTAATTTTGTACATATAAGAAAGGATGGATTCTTAATGTTTTCTGTATCTATGCTGCAGTTTTTGTAATTCATGATTATTTTTGGATTAGATAGGGATGAAGGTAATCTTTTCCAGATGGATCAATGTTGTTTGGTAATTTGTTCATGGGGTAACTTCAGATGAGTCCTTTCAAGTCAAGCACAATACCCTTGTGTTAGAAATGGGGTCTTGGGTTGGCAGTCAGGTTGCCCCGTGTCCAAGCAAGGACCCTCACTCTAGTCAGGGTAAGTCACACACAATCCAAATTATCCTGTGCCCACCCTCTGGTAGGTTGGCACTGAGCAATCAGGCATAACTTAGAAGGCAAAGTGTAAAGTATTTGTGCAATAAATTATACACTAACACCATATAGCACCACAACAATGCACCACACAGTGTTTAGGAAAATATATAATATTTATCTGGATAAATACAGATCAAACCGATTAAAGATACAATAAGTAAAGGTTGAGATATCACTGAAACCATTACCATTTTGACTGCTACCAACATACCACCGCTGCAGCGGTTTACCTCTACCCATATTATGATACGCCCAAAGGTCAGTGATAAACTGGTGGCAGCAAAACCCACACCATTATGTCAACAGAACTACACCCACAGAATTATGACCCACAAATCACTGCGGAGGACATACAACAGCGGTAAACCATTGGCAGTACATACCGCTACGCTGAAAATACACATACAAATACAAAACAACACCACATTGGACAATTTGAATAACACACATCTGACACCCATGCACACACCACACCCACAGAGCCACTCTACTCTAAAACACACACACACATTACCCACAACCATTTACGACTCAAACAAAATGCCACTAGAGAGAGATACAGCAAGAGCACCCACACCAACCAGAGCCACAGAACACCATCACCCATAACCATCCACGCACCTCACAGCACACACCCCAACACATCACCCCCCACACCCTCACACACACCACTCACAATAAACCCACGGCACCACAAAGACACTCCAGGTTCTCAGAGGAGGAGCTAAGGGTCATGGTGGAGGAAATCATCCAGGTAGAGCCACAGCTATTCGGATCACAGGTGCAGCAGACATCCATTGCTAGGAAGATGGAACTGTGGCGGAGAATTGGGGACAGGGTCAACGCCATGGGATAGCACCCCAGAACAAGGGATGACATCAGGAAAAGGTGGAACAACCTATGGGGTAAGGTGCGTTCCATGGTTGCAAGACAACAGATAGCAGTACAGAGGACTGGTGGTAGACCCACCTCCTCCTCCACAACTAACAATATGGGAGGAGCACGTCTTGCCAATACTGCATCCTGAGGGCCTGGCAGGAGTAGCAGGAGGACTAGACTCTGGTAAGTCAAATCTCGATTGCTATCACCCACTACCTGCATGGCATCACATACCCCCACCCTCACCCTCACTCCCATCACTCCACCACCTCACATACACCCCACCATCACAATCCACCCCTCCTACTACCAAACCATTTATGCAACACCAGTGCATGGACTCCCATCACAGACCTGCATGGAAACCATCACCAAAGCATGCACACTTGAGACAATCACCTATCCAACTAAATCACCACTCACACAAGTCTAAGCTGCCATGGCAATCACAACCATAGAGGGCAACACACCCATGCACAAGATGTCACACGCAGAAACAATAACACTGCATTTACATCCCCACAGGTCCCCCACCCAACGTCATCGGAGAGGAGGTGCCAGCAACATCCAGTCCCTTCACAGAAGGGGCCCACAGTGATGACACCAGCTCTGCACGCCTGGATCAGGATGACCAACCTGACCCATCAGGGACCTTCGGACAGTCGGTTACCCAGACACAGTCCCATACACCACACAGCCTCCCCCCTCAGGAAACACCACCACAGTACCCACCCAGCGGACCCATACCTCTGTCCCCAGGACACATCAATCTGCAATGTTTCCACCACTACAGGGACCCCAGGGCAGTGGGCACACGGTTCAGGGGACAGAGACACAGGACAACAGGGAAGCTGGGAGGACTGCTGTGCGACAGCGGGAGGACTGGCCCAGGGAACCGACTCTCCATGAGGCACTCACCAACATCCTGGAGCATACCACCATTCCCAGGAGACAATGGGCCAGATACTGGCCAAGTTGCAGGAGACCCAGTGGCTGCAGGAGGGACAGTATCTAGGAATCAGGGAGGACCTGAGGGACATCCACACCACCCTGGTCACCATTGCAGGGGTGTTGGCAGACATGGCCAACACCATGAGGAGGCAGTGGCACACCAACGGACTCCTGACACTAGCCAAAATGATGACCAGCCCTCCACCTCCACTGACGCTAGTGGATATGAGGTCCCACCACAGGAACAACAGGCAACCAGCACCCCACCCCTGCAGAAGGAGAACCACCCCGCAAATGGTGCCTGCAATCCAGGAAGAAGCCAAGCCAGAGAATATTGCCAAGACCCCCGCCAGGAAAAACGACTCTCCTGACTGTCACCCTTGTGTCCCACTCTGTCACCCTGTCCACCTTCAACTGCCATTGCTCCACTTCCTATGCCCCCTTGGACAATGCACCTGTGATACAAATAGACTGGAACTCTTACGTAGACTCTCCTCCACCACCACCCCAGCCTATAGCAATACCCCTTCCACTTATAAGCACATCAATATCCTTGTAAAAAATACAAGTATTGAGTCTGTAAAGTGATTTAACTATGTATTTGTTTAACAATCTGTAGACATTGCAATTCAACTGTACAGTAATGTTTACATAGGTATGACCTGTGTTTGGCTGCAGTTAATAAATCAGGAGCCATAGTGGGGCACAGATATCTGTAAATAGACATTTCAAAGGGTACAGTGAGTGGCCATAGTAGTGGGAATATCAGCCTGCCAGTGAAAATTTATAATACAAAAATGCAATGGAAGGTGAAGTTACAATGTCTCACCTGTATGTCATTGGAAGTACTGTCGTGACTGATGTTCTATTGTCCACATCCTCACCTTCTGCCTCATCTTTGTCACTGTCCACAGACTCCACCGCTGCCAGACGCCCACCTCCAGCCTCGTCCTCCTGCAGAAAAGGCACCTGGCGACGTAAGGCAATGTTGTGCAACATGCAACATGCTACGATGATCTGGCACACCTTCTTGGGTGAGTAGTACAGGGTTAGATGGAGGCACTGAAACCTGGCCTTCAGGAGGCCGAAGGTTCGCTCTATAATTCTTCTTGTTCACCCATGTGCTTCACTGTAATGTTCCTCTGCCCTTGTCCTGGGATTCCTCACACTGGGGTCAGTAGCCTTGAGAGGTTGGGGTAACCAGAGTCACCTGCAAATGCCGAGGGATACCTGATAACCAGACACTAACCCTTAGGGCCAACCCCATACACCAACATATACTGGCTGGGGAGCATGGGCTCACGTATTAGCCACACCCTGTGCTTCTGGAGTTGAGCCATCAAATATGGGATGCTGCTATTCCTCAGGATAAAGGCATTGACATGGGAGATGTACCGGTCCGCCAGGCACACTATCTGCACATTCATTGAGAGAAAGCTCTTTCGATTTCTGAACACCTGTTCATTTCTCCGGTGGTAGGGGACAAATGCAATATGTGTACCATCAATTGCCCCAATGATGTTGGGGATGTGTTCCATTGCATAGAAATCAGCTTTCACTGTGGCCAAATCCTCTACCTGGGGGAAAACAATGTTGCTGCGCATGTGTTTCATCAGGGCAGACAACACTCTGGTCAGCACTATTGAGAACATTGGCTGAGACATTCCTGCTGCCAAGCCCACTGCCACTTGGAAGGAGCCAGTTGCCAAAAAATGGAGCACAGATAGGGCTTGCACAAGAGGGGGGATCCCAGTGGGGTGACGGATAGCAGAGATCAGGTCTGGCTCCAATTGGGCACACAGTTCTTGGATTGTGGCCCTGTTAAGTCTGTAGGTCAGGATAATGTGCCTGTCCTCCATTGTTGCCAAGTCCACCAGGGGTCTATACACGGAGGGATGTCTCCATCTCCTATTCATCTTCAGTGGTTGTAATCTAGGGGGCAAAACGATGAGCATCTGGTCAGTATCCAACATTTCCAAAATGTACAGTGCATTGCATGTTGTGACAGAAACAGTATGTTGTTGTATAGGCCCAAATAGTGCCAATGTATGCTGTGACGCAGTTAGGTGCCATGGCCTGCCCCTCCCCCCCCCCCCTGAAATGGAGTCCTGTCCTGTCTGGATGGACAGGTGGAAATGAGGTAATGCCGCTGATGTTGGGTGCCATTGCGGGTGACAGTCGAGTACCACCGTGCAACTCCTCATTGGTTGTCATTGGGCCCAATGGGTTACAGTAGCCAATGGGGATGTACGCCGGTAGTGACGGTACACACTGCTGTGGACATGACTGCCATTTTCTATCTGTTCTCTCACTTGCTACCTGACCTTCAACAGGAGAGGACCTACACTGCATGTGCTGCTGTGACCTGTGTCTGGAACCGGCCATGGCTCGTGTCACTGGGGAAAGCCCCCCTGCCTTTACCGCTGCAGAGTTGGAGAGACTGGTGGAAGGGGTCCTACCCCAGTACCGAATGCTGTATGGGCCTCCAGACCAACAGGTGAGTACACTGTGAGCATAAGATGCATGGGTCATGAATGTATGGAGTGCTGTGTGTGAGAGCCTTGTGTAAGGGTTGGGTGGTTGAAGGTTCCTGGGCAGCGTGCTGTATGTGTGGTGGTCAATGTTTGTGCATAAGGGGATGGGAGGGATATGGTGGACCAGTAGTGTAACAGGTCGGACGGTATGACTGATGCCCTTTTACTATATGTATTTCCTCTGCAGGGGAGCGCCCATCAGAAAAAGGGTATATGGCGTGCCATCACCAAGGATGTGCGGACCCTGGGGGTCTGCGGCAGGCGGAGCACCCACTGTCGCAAACGGTGGGAGGACCTGAGACGCTTGGCACGGAAGACAGCAGAGGCCCAGCTGGGGATGGCCTCCCAACGAGAAAGGGGTGCCCGTTGAACCCTGACCTCCCTGATTTTCTGCATACTGGCGGTGGCCTATCTGGAGCTGGATGGGTGCTTGAGACCATCACAGCAGCCACAATGGGGTGAGTACAGTTTCACAATATACTCTTGCGCGTGGTGGGGTGGTCTCTGGGTTTGGGATGTGGGCCTGTTAGTGCCCCTAGGCCAGGCCGGGCATTGCAGGGTATGTTCCTTGTTGGGCAGGGGCTGATGAACTCCACCTCCAACCAGGCTAGTGGGCATCCACTAGTGGGCAGGGCTCTGTGCGTCTCAGGTATGTTGCAATTGGCGTGCGGTACTACATGGCATGGTGATTAGCATTGTGACTGGTAGTGCATTGCCTAGTGCGCAGGGCTGTTTCCTGTGTATTGTGTATGCCAACAGTGGTGTTGTTGTCATTGAACAAGTGTGTCCTCTGTCTCTTCCCCCCCTTATTGTTTTGTGATCCTGTCCTTATGTGCATTAGCATCATCTGGTGGAGGAGCAGAGGCACCGGCGATGGAGGGAGCTGCATCCCACAGAGCCCATGAGGCCGAATCCCCTGACATGAGGGTACAAGTGGGATGGAGGGTGAGGGGACCACCACGGCGTAGACAGGAGGGGACAGTTCTGAAAGTGATACCTCCTCCGATGGAAGCTCCCTAGTGGTGGCAGACAGCTCTGTGGCCACCATAGCTACAAGGGCAGCCGCCACCCCACGTACCAGCACCGCCCTCTCAGCAGCCCCTCAGCCAGTTTCCTGTGCCCGCTCACACAGGAGGGTGGGCATCTCCTCCGCCCCAGGCACCTCAGGCCCTGCCACAGTTAGCCCTGCTGCCCTGAGTGAGGAGGCTATTGACCTCCTGAGATCCATCTCTGTTGGGCAGTCAACCATTGTGAATGCCATCCAGGGGCTGGCAGGGCATTTGCGCCAAACAAATGCATTGATGGAGGGCATTCACTCTGGAATGGTAACCCAACAGAGATTATTCCAGGCTCTCGCCTCCTCTCTGATGGCAGCCTTGTTCCTGTCTCTAGCCTCTCCCCCCTCCAACGTCCTCTGCCCAGTCCTATTCCCCTGAACCCCAACCTATCCCAAGCACACATTCAGGCCAGCATGCACGCAAGACAACACACAGGAGTGGCTCAGGAAAACACAAGCACCACACATCATCCCACAGGCAGTCATACAAACACCGTCCAGATGCAGACACACCAACATCCACTGCCTCCACTGTCACCCTCCTCGTCATCCACCTCCTTCCCAGTAGCAACTCCACTCACACCTGCATGCACTAGATCCACATCCACTGCCTCCATCATAATCACGGCTATCACTACACGCCACTCACTTTCAGTCACCACCTCCACATTCATGCACACGTCCCCTGAGTCCTCTCCCACTGTGTCTGTACCCCCTCCTCCCAAAGTACACAAACACAATCACTCAGACACCCAACAGCCATCCACCTCACAACAGCATCCAGCCCATGCACCTGTACCCAAACACAGCAGACAGACACCTCCAACAACCACTCTCTCTTCCTCCACTTCCAAACCTTCACCCTCTTCCCACCCCAGTGTCCCTAAGAAGCTTTTCGTCTCTGCCTCCACCCGTCCTTCACGTCGGGCCAGGGTGGGCAGAACCCAGGCTAGCACCTCAGCCACCCAGTCCACGGCCACAGTAGGAACAGGAGCTACTTCAGGTGTGAGAGGCTCCAAGGAAACGCCCATCAGCACTGGCAGTTTGCCTGCACTAGCTGCCAAGGGAAAAGGCAAGGCTGTACCACCAGCTGCCAATGGGAAGGGCCAGGATTTACCACCAGCTGCCAAGGGGAAGGGCAAGGATGTGCCTCCAGCTTGCAAGGGCAACTAGGCACCACCAGCTTACAAGGGGAAGGGCAAGAAGGCACCACCAGCTGGCAATGTCAAGGGCAAGGAGCCACAACCAGATGGCAAGGGCAAGGAAGCACCACCAGACGGCAAGGGCAAAGGCAAAGAACCTGCCCCTGAAGGCAAGAAGGACAGGAGGCCTGGTGCTGGGACTGAATCTGAGCCCCCAACACCAACCATTGCATTTCAGCCGTCCGAGGCTGCAGGGAAAGGGTTGAACACGCCCCCACCACTGCCTGCACTGCCAGCAGCAACAGCCCCAGTGGGCAGCCGTCTGAGGCTGCAGGGGAAGGGCTGGAGCCTCCCCCCACCACTGCCTGCACCACCACCAGCACAACTGCCAGCAGCAGCAGCCCCACTGGGCAGACATCCGAAGCTGCAGGGGAAGGACTGGATCCTCCCCCCACCACTGGCAGCACCGCCACCAGCACCACCACCAGCACCGCCACCTTCACCGCCACCAGCACCACTTCCAACACCGCTGCCAGAAGCAGCAGCCCCAGTAGGCAGCCGTCTGAGGCTGCAGGGGAAGGGCTGGAGCCTCCTCCCACCACTGGCAGCACCGACACCAGCACAGCCACCTGCACCGCCACCTGCACCACTGCCAGCACCACTGCCAGCAGCAGCAGCCTCAGTGCGAAGATGTCTGAGGCTGCAGGGGAAGGGCTTGAACCTCCCCCCACCACTGGCACCACCTCCACCAGCACCGCAACCAGCACCGCCACCTGCACTGCCACCTGCACCGCCACCTGCACCGCCACCTGCACTGCCACGTGCGCCACCACCAGCACCACCGCCAGCAGCAGCAGCTGTCCGAGGCTGCGGGGGAAGGGCTGGAGCTTCCCTTCCCTTCCCACTGCCTGCACCTCCACCAGCACCACTGCCAGCAGCAGCAGCCGTCCGTGGCTGCAGAGCAAGGGCTAGAGCCTCCCCCACCACTGGCAGCACCGCCACCTGCACCCCCACCTGCACCTCCACCAGCACCACTGCCAGCAGCAGCAGCCCCAGTGGCCAGCCATCCGTGGCTGCAGGGGAAGGGCTGGAGCCTCCTCCCACCACTGGCAGCACCGACACCAGCACCGGCACTGCCACCACTGAGCAGCCGTCGACGCCGGCTGGCAGTGTGTAGTCCTGCCTCCATGGACTGTAGTGCATTCTGACGACTGCAAATTGTAGGGTCTGACACCCAGGTGAGTGACTGTGACCTTGCATTCCCCAAGTGCTGCATCACAGGGCACAAAGCCCCCTCCAGAACTAGTGGAAGAAGGCATCCACTCACCCCCTCCTCCACAGGAAGAAGCTCTCTGGGCCCAAGGCCCCCTCCAGAACCAGTGGAGGAAGGCATCTACTCACCCCCTCTTTGCCAGGATAAAGCACACTGGGCACAAGGCCCCCTCCAGAACCAGAGGAAGAAGGCTTCCACTCACCCCATCCTGTGCAGGATGAATGACACTGGGCACAAGGCCCCATCGAGAACCAGTGGAGGAAGGCATCTACTCACCCCCTACTTGCCAGGATAAAGCACACTGGGCACAAGGCCCCCTCCAGAACCAGAGGAAGAAGGCTTCCACTCACCCCATCCTGTGCAGGATGAATGACACTGGGCACAAGGCCCCCTCGAGAACCAGTGGAAGAAAGTATCCACTCACCTCATCCTTGCCAGGATGAAGCACACTGGGCACAAGGCCCCCACCAGAACTTGTGGAGAAGCCATCCACTGGAGAGACTGTGGCCTTGCACTCTCCAGGTCTAAGCAGTAGGCAAACCACCCACTAGAAAGACTGTGGCTTTGCACTCCCCAGGATGAAGCAGTGGGCAAACCACCCACTTGAGAGACTGTGGCTTTGCACTCCTCAGGACCAAGTAGTGGGCAAACCACACACACTAGAGAGACTGTGGCTTTGCACTACCCAGGACCAAGCAGTGGGCGAACCACCCACTAGAGAGACTGCGGCTTTGCACTCCGCAAGACCAAGCAGTGGGCATGTTGCCTCCTCAAGGTCAAGTGGTGTGGTACCATCCTCCGGCTGAGGTGCCCCCCGTTCCCCATCCCCCTGAGGTGCCTGTGTATTTTCGACCTGATGCCCCTGCAGTGTTCTCTCCGTGTTGATGGAGGAGTAAGATGGGGCCTTAGCCTATGTGATGTGGCCCTGTGGCCCACAGACATTATGGACTGGGCAGTGTCCCTCTATTTTTATATATGTAAATACTGATTTGATTTTTGAGGACGTATTTCTAGTATTTTATAAATTCCTTTTGCTCTTGCATTATTCCTGAGGGGTACTGGGTGGATGTGTAATGTTGTTGCATCTGTTTGTGTGTATGCTGTTGGGGGTGGGAGTAGGGGTGTTGCATATTGTATGCGTGTGTCACTCTCTTTTTCATCCCTCCTCCCCTGTGTGCTAGGCGGCAGTACTCACCGTGGTCGTCGTCGCCGGCGTTGGTATTCCTGGTGTAGGAGGAGGTAGACCATCATCAGGAACACCTGGAGTTTGGGTGTGGTTCTTCCCCGAGTCTCCAGAGGTGAGTCCATTGTCTTCTGTGTACTGTTTCCACCGTGGTTTTGATGACATTGGTACCACCCCGGAAAAGGTGGCAGATAGGCCTCTTGTAATACTGCGGGTGGTACATAGGGGGTGATTCTAAGCTTGGCGGGCGGCGGTAGCCGGCCGCCAAGCGGGAACCGCCAGAAGACCGTTCCGCGGTCAAAAGACCGCAGCGGTCATTCTGGGTTTCCCACTGGGCTGGCGGGCGACCGCCGAAAGTCCGCCCGCCAGCCCAGCGGGAAACACCCTTCCCACGAGGACGCCGGCTCAGAATGGAGCCGGCGGAGTGGGAAGGTGCGACGGGTGCAGTTGCACCCGTCGCAAATTTCAGTGTCTGCAAAGCAGACACTGAAATTCTTCGTGGGGCCCTCTTACGGGGGCCCCTGCAGTGCCCATGCCATTGGCATGGGCACTGCAGGGGCCCCCAGGGGCCCCGCGGCACCCCCTACCGCCATCCTGTTTCTGGCGGGAGACCCGCCAGGAACAGGATGGCGGTAGGGGGTGTCAGAATCCCCATGGCGGCGGAGCGCGCTCCGCCGCCATGGAGGATTCTCAAGGGCAGCGGGAAGTCGGCGGTACACCGCCGACTTTCCGTTTCTGGCCGCGGCTGAACCGCCGCGGCCAGAATGCCCAGCGGTGCACCGCCAGCCTGTTGGCGGTGCTACCGCCGACCTCCGCCATGGCGGTAATTACCGCCAGGGTCAGAATGACCCCCATAGTCTTCTTCCTGGCTGCTGGCGGTTACTGCTGCGGTGCTTGTTGCTACCGCCATGGAGGTCGGTGTGTTAAAGTGGCTGTGTGTGTGGGCGGTTTCCGCCGTGGTCATAATTCAATTTTTTTACCGCCGGCTTGTTGTCGGTATTCCCGCCGCTTTATCACCGACCGACATGGTTGTAATGAGGGCCAAAGTGTCTTAAGTTTTTGCAAAACAAATAAATGTCTCTTAAAAACAGTAAAGGTCTCTTGCAAGCACAAAGTAGCTGGTTCACGTTCAAAATCTCCGCAAGGGACCGCAGCAGAGGCGATGCGTGGAAAACGGGGAGGTGTGCGTCAATTTTGCTCCTTCGCACACTGACTTGCGTTGTTATTTTCCACGCAGGGAAAGGCTTTGCGTCAATTTCCGGCACGCGGATTTGGTTCCTCTTCGGGTTGCGGGGTTATCTGGTGCTCCGGGGACTGTGCGTGGAATCCTGGGCTTGCGGGGCCAAGTCACAAGCGCTGCGTCGATCCGGTGGTCGTTGCGTGGAAATTTCTCCCACAGTGCAGGCGCTGCATCGATTCCTCTCTAGAAGTCGGGCTGTGTCATCGTAGGTCGGCTTTGCGTCAATCTGGTGGCCGTGCATCGAAGTTCCGGTTGCAACGCAAGTGCTGCGTCAATCTTCTCCTTGCGAAGTCAGGCTGTGTCATTCCAGTTCAGCGTGGAGTGAATTTCTCACTACAGGGCAGGCTGTGCGTCGTTTTTAGCAGGCTGTGCATCAAATTTTCACTACACAAGGAGTCCAGTTTCAGGAGTGAAGTCTTTTTGGTCCTGATACTTCAGGTAACAGGAGGCAAGCTCTATCCAAGCCCCTGGAGAGCACTTCTCAGTACAGCCAGGGAGCAGCAAGGCAGCAGGGCAACAGCAAGGCAGCAGTCCTTGTCAGAAAAGCAGTCCCAGTGAGTCCTTTGGGCAGCCATGCAATTCCTCTCGGCAGGTCTGGTTCTGGGATTCTTCACCAGTAGGTTTCTTGCACAGAAATGTCTGTGAGAAAGAGTGTCTACCCCAAGAAGTGTCTGAGTTGGTAGGGGCAAAGGCCCTGTTTACATACCCAAATATGCCTTTGAAGTGGGGAGACTTCAAAGAGTGTCTTAGAAGTGCAACAGGTCCCCTTTCAGTTCAATCCTGTTTGCCAGGGTTCCAGTAGGGGGTGTGGCAGTCCTTTGTGTGAAGGCAGGCCCTCCACCCTCCCAGCCCAGGAAGACCCATTCAAAATGCAGATATGCAGATATATGCAAGTGAGGCTGAGTATCCTGTGTTTGGGGTGTGTCTGTGTGAATGCACAAGGAGCTGTCAACTAAACCCAGCCAAACGTGGATTGTAAGGCACATAAAGATTTAAGTGCAGAGAAATGCTCACTTTCTAAAAGTGGCATTTCTAAAATACTAATATTAAATCCAACTTCACCAGTCAGCAGGATTTTATATCACTATTCTGGCCATACTACATACGACCTTCCTACTCCTTTCAGATCAGCAGCTACCACTCAAGCAATGCATGAAGGCAGCCCCAATGTTAGCCTATGAAGGGAGCAGGCCTCACAGCAGTGTAAAATCAAATTTAGGAGTTTTATACTACCAGGACATATAAACTACATTGGCGCATGTCCTGCCTTTTGCCTACACAGCACCTTGCCCTATGGGTCATCGAGGGCATACCTTAGGGGTGTCTTATATGTAGAAAATGGGGAGTTTTAGGCTTGGCAAGTACTTTTAAATGCCAAGTCGAATTGGAAGTTAAACTGCACACATAGCCCTTGCAATAGCAGGCTTGAGACTGGGTTAATGGGCTACTTCAGTGGGTGGCACAATCAGTGCTGCAGGCCCACTAGTAGCATTTAATCTACAGGCCCTGGGCACATATAGTGTACTCTACCATGGACTTATAAGTAAATTTAATAGCCCAATTGGGTATGATACAATGTTACCCTGTTTTAAGGAGAGAGCATATGCACGTTAGCACTGATTAGCAGCGGGAAAGTGAGCAGAGTCCTAAAGCCAGCACAAATGAGGTCAGAAAAAGAGAAGGAGGAAGGCAAAAAGTCTGGGGATGACCCTGCAGAAAGACCATTTCCAACACCTTGCACCCCAGCCCTGTCTCCAGACATCAGTAGGGGGTAATCAGTCCATTTTGTGAGGGGAGGAAGCAGCCTATTCACATGTAAGATGTGAACAACCCTCCCTCTCCGCCGTACTGATAGAGAAATAGAATTTGGTGATCAGTATACCAGTTGTGGTCCTCTCGCCTAATCATTTGAAATCTACTCTAAACTAAATATTCTAGTTGGGCTTTAAGGGAATCCTAATTGTCTCTCAGGAAATATAGGACATAATGAAAATAATAGTAAAGTGTCAGCATAACAGAAACCTGAGTAGAAGTTCTCATTGAGAGGTGTGCGTAACATGAAGCCACTCAACCAGATTAGGGACAGAAGGGTCTGTACCTCTCTAAGTCTCAGGGGAATCGATCTTGCCAAAGGGTAAAGTGGTCTGCCCTTGTCTGACTAAATGAATTTTAATTTAGACCTTGCAGAACCTTCGAGAATCCACCTCATCTACACCAGTAGTTTTCCATCTTCCATCAACAATTGGAATTGGAAACTCCCTCCACGTTCTTGTCCCACAAGTCTAATATCAGGATGAACTTGAGAGCCTCTAGGAGCACAGCACAGAAATAGTAGCCTTCCTTCTCAGATCATTAGCGCGCCCTTTGTCCTTGCCAAAGTAGCCTCCTGCATCCTACTGTTTCAAATACACAGTATGCCTTTTATTAACTGTAGACTCAGACGAGTGCACCTGGAAATAAAGAATGTTGCAATGCTAGCAAACTCCACATTGATGGTTAGATACACAATTAACATTTCAGGACTTTAGCCAAGCTAAGTTAGTATGATACTATAATGCATATTCAAATTACATGATGAAATGTACATCATCAATTAATATTTCAACAATTTATGAATTATATGCAAGTCCATCTTAATATCTTTTTTTAAAACATAACTTTAATAGCATTTCACTCAAACATTCCAGAGAAGTTTGCAGACATGCATTATACAGTAATCATTATCATAAAAAAATATTATAGTGTACTTTAGGTAATGTTAGCAATCCTCCTTGTGAAACTAACATTTGATACCGCCCTAGTCACATGTGCCATTCTATGTATTATGTCTTATGTGGTCCCTTCTCCTTCAGCTTCCTCATGTTGTGCAGGGGAAATGGAGCTGTCAGGAGTGGACAAATCCATTGTCCTCAAACAGTCAACCAGCTTATCCCAACCTCTGACTATGGCCCTCATTCTGACCCTGGCGGTCTTTGACCGCCAGGGCGGAGGACCGCGGGAGCACCGCCGACAGGCCGGCGGTGCTCCAATGGGGATTCCGACCGCGGCGGTAAAGCCGCGGTCGGACCGGCACCACTGGCGGGCTCCCGCCAGTGTACCGCCGCCCCATTGAATCCTCCACGGCGGCGCAGCTTGCTGCACCGCCGCGGGGATTCCGACCCCCCCTACCGCCATCCAGATCCCGGCGGTCCGACCGCTGGGATCCGGATGGCGGTAGGGGGGGTCGCGGGGCCCCTGGCATGGGCATTGCAGGGGCCCCCGTAAGAGGGCCCCTACATGTATTTCACTGTCTGCTGCGCAGACAGTGAAATACGCGACGGGTGCAACTGCACCCGTCGCACAGCTTCCACTCCGCCGGCTCGATTCCGAGCCGGCTTCATCGTGGAAGCCTCTTTCCCGCTGGGCTGGCGGGCGGTCTGAAGGCGACCGCCCGCCAGCCCAGCGGGAAAGTCAGAATTACCGCCGCGGTCTTTCGACCGGTAATCTGACGGCGCCGCCCGCCAAGGTCAGAATGAGGGCCTATGTCAGGACTATAATGCCCTTTTGCCGTTTTATATATAATACTTTCCCTTCTATTTCCACCCATGTCAATATTGCTTTTTTCCAGTGGTTTACTCACTGGCCCCTGGTAGTCTTCCAATATTTTGTTAGGTCTCTTTGAGCTAGAATGAGAGCAAAGGGTGTGGGAAACCCCTGAGTAGGCCATTCATAGGAGTAATCACAATCTGACTCTCTGTCACCCCATTTATACATTGGAATACTCCCTTCCAGAAGCCCTTTATCTGCGGCAAGGCCCACATTATGTAAAAAAAATCAGATTTTGGTTTAGAGCAGCAAAGGCAACAAGTGTTTTCGGTATCGAACATTCGTGCTATTCTACCAGGAGTCAGATAAGCTCTGTGCGATATATAGAAATGTATCAGTTTGAAACGGGTGTTCCTAGATATTGTATTTGTGTGTGATAAGATGGAGGACCATTTTATTTCATCTACTGAGAGGCCGAGGTTACCTTCCCATTAAGATGCAGGGCATCCAACTGGAGTAGTGTGTCCACCTGTAATGAATTGAACAGTTGTGTGTCTGCTCTAACCCTCCCACTCATAGTACGGAGTGTCTGGCAGCCCAAGTGAAGTTTGGGCTCTAAGGGTCCCATTCCCCAGTGCCGCCTAATTTTTGTGGCTATCATTCAGTGTAGAAGGAACTGTCCTTGCAGTAATGAATAATTTTCTGTCAGGTCTTCAAAGGGCATAAACTGTTTATCTCTGCATAGATCCCCCAGGGTGGTGTTACCATGTTCCTCCCATCCCAACACCCCTCTAAGATTCTGTCCAACTGGCAAAGTTACCAAGCATCGCAACAGGAAGTCAGGTGTGTAAGGAGATGTTGTCCGAGTGCGCTGCAGACTACATGGCCAGCAGCGTTGTATTACTTGTAATTCTGCTGTGTCGCCGGGGTGAGTCGGTTTGGGTGCCATCAGGATGCAAAGTAGTTTGAGGTAGGGAGGGACACCATGGGGTATTACCACATCCACCTGCTGCCATGCATCGAGCCAGTGTGCAAACCATTGGAGATGACCCGCCAGGTAATATAGTTCCATGTCCGGGGCAGCTAGTCCCCCCACATAGGGCGCTGCAACCTCCTCAAAGCTAGTCTGTGTCTACCATTCCATGAAATTTGGTCAAGTAGAATTGTGTTTAGTTCTTGGCAAAGGGATTTTGGAAGGAAAATCAGTAGTGTAGTAAATAAATAAAGCAACCTCGGTAAAGCCACCATTTTAGCTACTGCAGTGCGGCCAGCAACGGGCATCAGGAGTGTCCCCCAAAACACCACATTTCCTCTTAGTTTCCTGATCGCTGCGCCCATGTTTCCTACCTGCAAGTCACCTAGGTCATGATATAGTTGTACTCCAAGATAACGGAATGTGTGCTCCTCCCACTTTAAACCCTGCAGGTCCTGTGGTGGGGTGTGTGTGACGGTGCAACGTGAAGATCAGAAACTTTTGCCAGTTTATGCGGAGGACTGACGCTGTCTCCATGCATTTGAGTTGCGAGATAGCACCCCTTAGGTCCAAGTCAGCATTATGGAGTAAAAGGATCATATCATCCACGTATAGTGCTATTTTATGTGATTGCCCATGTACCATTAAACCGTCATAGTGATTTCCAACTCTGGCTGCATGTGCTAATGGTCCCACCTCTATTTCAAATAGAAGGGGGGGAGAAGGAAACCCTGTATCGTACCTCTGCCCACTATATAAGATTTATAAATTGTTTTACTCGTCTTAGCGCAGGCTGTGGGCTCAGCATTCAGTGGTTTGGTCTGTCTGATGAATGCCTGTCCCAGTACCATCTTCTTCATAACCTTATATAAATAGTCCCATCTCAGACTATCAAACGTCTTTTCTATTTAAGTTGCTATTAACACTGCTCCGTCTGAGGGTTGAGGAGGGAGGCAAAGCATTGAATGTTGGTGGCTGTGTTACATTTCACGATGAAGCCTGTTTGATCCGAATTGATCAAGTGAGGCGTGTGTGGGAGAATGTGTGTAGCTAGGATCCTACTTAGGATTTTGTAATCCATATTCAGCATGGATAAGGGGCGATATGACTGCACCTCCTTAGCTGGTTTGCCCGTTTTCAATAACGGTACTACTAAAGCCTTCCTCATCATAGGGGGTAGACAGCCTCTCTCCACCACCTCAGTATAGAGCTCTACCAATCTAGAGGTTAACTCAGTACAATATGTGGCATAGAACTCCACTGTGAGGTCATCTGCACCAGGCACCTTACCTCTGGCCAACGCTTTGACAGCTGCCCTAATCTCGGTGATGGTGATCGGTCCTCCCAGGTCCTGCACGTCTTCCTCTTGAAGGCATGGAATCTTCCCATTTTGAGGAGCAGCAGGTGTGTGGTAGGAAGGTCTGTTCCAAGTTGCGCATTTAGGGAAGTGTAATATTTGGCAAATCTATTATTAATATCAGTTTGGTGACACAACCGTTAAGCATTTGCAGTGTCTAGCGCTAAGATAAGAGAGTTGCAAGGGGTTGGGTTCACCAACGATGCTAACAGAGTTCCAGTCCTGTCAGTTTCGATGTGCACTCATGTTCTGTAAGACTTATAATCAAAACATCACAGCTTCTTTTTTGCAGCCGCATCCTCCTCTTTTGCTTCTAAAAATTGTGATGCCAGGGCAGGGTCAGCTGGTCTCTCACATTCCAACGTACCAAGAGTCTTTTTTTGTTCTCTATTTCCTTGACCTGAGTACGCCTAACCCCCACTACTTCTGCTATACACCTGCCTCTGATTACTGTTTTAAAGGCTTCCCATTCTGTTGTCCGGGTGGAGGTGGTCGATGCGTTCTCCGAAAAGTAGCCCCTTAGCATCTCTTTTATAGTCTGGCAAAACACTAAATCATCTAGATTTTCTACTCTTAGTTACTACTACGACATAATGTCCTTCTGGATCAATCAGTTCTGTCGTAGCTCTAAAGGGTACCCCTGAACAAACCCTTATCAGAACTCCCTTACCAAATGCAGAATAAGCTGTATCATATAGTTGACCGTGCCATTGTCTCTTAAGTGCATCAAGCTTTTGGGCTGTAACATGAGTCTCCTAAATCAATGTTATCTGTATCCCTCTCCTCTTTAGATATGAGTGTATCTTGTACCTTTTTACAATGCTATTAAGTCCCCTTACTTTCCAGGTTATAAAATGATAAGTTAGGGAGGATGCCATGGGACAGTGGCATATAGGGGCAGCGGCACCCAGGGTGGCGCAAAGGAGACCTCCATCTTGGTCTTGATGCCGTTAGATCATGTAGAAGCAGCAGTGAATGTGTTGACATAAGTGTAAAACAACTCTCAAGCTTTGCAGTCTTAACACAACTTACCCAACTCCCCTTCCCCAAGACAAGGAAATACAACCTCCCCATCCACACAAGTATACAGTAACGAGAACTAGCAGGGGGAATGCTCTGTGTTCGGGCCCTCCCAGCATTCCATCACAACAGTTACATTATGGATATTATTGCATCATCGTTCCTGTCCACCCTCTCTAAGTGAACCTCAGATTTAGTACAATTTGAGTTATTTGCCTGAAAAAAAAATGCTAGCACCTGCAGGTTTGGGCGAAGCCCACTGCAATGTCGATTAGGCGGTTTATACACTACTGGCAAGTGGGAAGTTAGTATTACAGGGTATCTTGTTCATAGATTATACGTGCAGCTGTCTCCGCATCCCAATAATGACATTGGTAGTGAAGCACCATCTCCTCATACAATTTTGCCTGAGGTTCAAGGAATCACCACTGGCAACTGCTCCTCAAAGTCATTAGAGAAGAACAGGGTGTGTTCCGAGTCCGAAGCGTTGTCTGATGCATTGCTCATTCTCTGGGACGGGGTCCGGCTGAGTGTACGCAGTGCTGTTGCCAATTCCATTGCTCTTTTATGCTCTAGCAAGGCTTGGCTGTGTGCTGGAGCCACATTACTCTTTGTCCTTGCAGCTCTCCATTCTGCCTTTTTGTGCTTTGGGTCTGGTTTATCCAGATCTATGGAGGCTCTCTTGGGAGTTGAGTCCAGCCATTGCCAGAGTTGTTGTGGGGGTTGTAATATTGTCTTACCATCATGCGTTACCCCGAGTTTTGCTGGAAATAACAAGGCACATTGTATTCCCAATGATCTCAGCCTCTTTTTTGCCTTTGTGTAGGAGGCTCTCTATTTCTGGACTTCCTTGGTAAAGTCTGGAAATATCATTACACAGTTATTTTGTAACAGGATTTCAATTTCCGGTCATGCTTGGAATAAAATTCAGTCTTGGTCCTTAAATTACAAGAGTTTGGCTATAACCAGCTGGGTAGGCGTGCGTGCGAAGGTGGTCGGGATGGCACCCTGTGGGCACGCTCGAGCATGTAGTAGGGGGAAAGACCCTCAAGGGCATTGTTGTTGCAGATCCACTGCTCCAAAAAGTCTGTCATGTCCGCTCCTGTCCACTCAATCCATTCAGGCAGGCTGATAATTCTAAAATTACTCCTCTAGAATCTGTTTTCCGAGTCTTCTGTTCGAGCCTCCAACGATTTCACCTTGCCCTCCAATGAGCTCATGCTGTCTCTAATTTGGTGGACCTCCAATGGTACGCTCTACAGGGTGCGCTCTGTGGAGGAGACGCGGTCTGTTAGCTTTCTGTGATCGTCTCGTAATATCCCCAGATCTGTCGCTATAGTATCAATTTTAACTTCTAGTTCCTTCCTGGAGGCCACTATGTCCTGCAATTCCATTTCTGGTGGCTGACCAGTGTAAGCTTGCGAAGTGGGTACTGCATCTGTGGAGCCCGGCGAACACAACTCTTTTGGACCCCCTTGCTCCATGCCTTCTTTCTCCTTGAATGGTTTGCCCATGATGGATGGGAGGTACGGTGTCATAGTGCTTCGCTGAATTAGGTATGGTGGGTAGCGATCTTCAATGTGTGCTATACACTTCACTGTCTTATCTAACCTGAGCTTAATCACTCTCGGCGGCAACCCCTCTCTCCAGCCCAGAGCGCCCAGTCCACTCAGCGACAATCAGTATGGCAGCAGTAACAGACCTGGAGAAATCTTCTAGAACAGCACTAAACGGGGCCGCTCGGCAGCAGTTATGTCATATTTCGGTGAGCAAATTTCTGCTGAGCATACCCTTAACACTGTGCACAACAGTTCACCGAGAACTCACTCTCTTCACACACTCAAGACTTATTAGGAGGCTAAGTGAGTTGTTAAATCTTACACCCTTTAGCAGGTAAAAAGGTTATAGAAAATTATGTCTAGATGTACCTTAGGTCTGGATGATGTCATCAATGATGCAATTTGATATTTCATCAGTGATGCTATCAATGATGTCAATGAACATGTCATGAGTGATGTAATATATGAGGTCAGTTAATGACAGGGGCCCATGTTTATAGTAAGCTCGATAAACTATTAAAACTGGCAACTTTGTAGTGTTCTAGACGCTTTAAAATTCCAGTATTTATGTTTAACTATAATGTTCCTTTAACTTTTGAGAACATCTTTAAGGTTTTTTATTGTAACGTTTTTAGTATTGTAACAATAACAGTACTTTGATATTTGTTTTTTTCAGTGAATATGCTGGCAGTTGCCATTGTGTAGTTATCGTTAAACCACAATTTGCTTTGAAAAGGCATATATTTAGTTGCCTATAACTTTGGCTCCTGTTGATGGATTCGCACCAGGTTTGGAAGATGCCTACTTAATTCTGCTGAGATTTGGCATGCCACATTGTGTGCAGTTTCTATGCACACCTGCAGCTATAGCAAAACTGACAAACATACTTATGCAAAGTCAATCAGTTCATCGGTTTGAGTGTAGCTGTGACCAGAAAGTAGTGCTTTACTCAGAAAGATTGTTTTTATTGATTTGTTGTAATTCTACTTAGGTGTTCAGTGGGCTTCAAAGAGTTATGAGCTTTTTTTTATATCTTGGCCATTTAAGTCCACAAGTTTTGAGGACTGAGACTAAAAATAAAAATAAAAAGGTTTTAAAAAGTTTGCTTATTTGTCAGGAAACATTTTGCTCCTGTCTGCCGCTTTTGGTCTACGAACTCAAAATAGAGATCACAAACCCAAGGAGTTTGATTATCCGGCTGCAAGAGAAACATTTATCATATGGCAGCAGTTATAGGATATGGGACATGGTCCCCAAATCCCAAAAAATAATTAAAAATGACACATAAGGGGACAGGGAACAGGGTAAGCACACCCTAAGCCCTAGGCCAGTGGTTCTTCGCCTTTTGACTTCTGTGGACTCCCACTTAATAATTACTGGAAACGGTGGGCACCCACTGAATCATATTTGGAATGCTGGGACCCCTACTCAGTAGTGTCAATATTTACTTTATTTCGGCTTATACAACCATAAAATTGCATTCATTATTATAAAACATTTTTTTTTACATGCGATCCAGTTCTCAATAATAGGTAAAATCATGATTAAAAAGTCCATCCACAGAATACAAACTTTAAAGATAAAGGTAAGATAACAAAGTGCAAATGTGACATATGAAGGAAAGTGCATATGTTAAAAACAATAGTCCCCGGTTGAGCGATCAGGCCTCCTTTGAAAGCTTATAACTTCTGATTCTCTATGTCAAGAATAGAATCCTAGAGATGAGATAAGATAACAAACTGCAAATGTGGCAACGTGAAGAGAGTGTATGTGCAGGAGTCCCCAAATTGATCTTTCTGGCCTCCTTTGCAAGCTTATCCATTCTGATTCTCCAAGCCCAGAGTAAAATCCTAAAGATAGCAAAAACAATTTGCTGCTGTGTATCACATCTATGGAGCCTAAGCGCTTCCCAATAATGTTTTGTGCCCAATATTTTGCAAACTGGAATAATCCACTTTGTTTGAGGAAGGACATAACCTGGACAAAAAATACATTTTCTTCTGTCTCCGGGGTTGACAGGCAGAAAGGACAGTTGATAGGTGGCATAGAGCTCTTGTCCCAATTGACTGTAAAAGATCTAAGTGGTAAGTTACCAGTTCTAAATTTAAAATAAAGGCTTTTCTCTTGCCCTGGCCTGATCCTGTCCAAATTTACAAGTGAGACTCCCCTCTTTTTAGTCATTCCATGTTCTAACGAGAATTAATTTCCAAAAAGCTTTCTTTGGCTTGAGGAACTCTGTGCCTGCATTAGAGTTTGGCGGATGAGATTACTCTCTCATAAATGTCACAGATATACTGGCCGACGTATTACGATTCCGTTATAGCCTATGGAGATAGTAATATGGCGGATGAGATATCCGTCACATTTGTGATCGAGTAACCTATCCGCCAAACTCTAAATCAGGGTCTATATCTTTACTCATTGAAGCTGGGGATTGCCATACTTCCTCCATTTGGATAGTGACACAAAGGTGTTTGATCTTTTTAAGCCATGGAGTAAGCACACTTTCATCCATACTAATGAGTTCGACTTAGGCATCCCGATAAGGGGCCAGCTTCTATGTAGTCCAAGGGTGAGTCCAATAGGTTAAGGTTTTCAAAAGGGCTACAGAGTCTATTTTGTTTTTTTAACTGTACTGGTTTTAAAGGGTACCTAAAGGCAGGGGAAGCAGTGACCTGATGAATTTATTTGCAGTTAGGATAATAGAAGACACATCTGCACATCCCCAAACCTCTGCTCCATAAGTAACCGCAGCCAGAGCAGTAGCCGTATAGACTTTAAGAGCTGGGGAGACCAAGCCCCACTAGAAGTGACTTGTATTCCCAGACTATAGTCACTGCTCTTTGTTGTATTGTGACTCTACTCTTTTTTATCTGGGGGTCCATGACAAATTGGCAGCTAATCTGACTCCCAGATAATCAAAGTTGTTCACTTGTTCCAAAGGCACCACCTCCATCAGCATCCTGCCTTTAAAGGAAAGATGGGGATTTAGTGCCATAAATTTTGATTTTGCCCCTAAATGTGCAAAAGGATGTGAAATGTTCCAGGAGAGTCTGGCAGCCTAGTGGGTTTCTGGAGAGTAGCAGTGTGTCATCTGCAAACATGAGAACAGGAATGCTGATGCCTGCAGCTTTTGGTGTGTCATGGATGCAGTTTTTGAGCCAGTCAACTACCAGGCTAACAACGTGGGGGCAAGCACACATATCTGTCTTACGCTACTATTTGTTGGTATTCCAGGCATGACATCTCCACCTGTGTTCCACCTAACCTGAGCGAATGTCTCCAAATGTAGGACTTTCAAGATTCTTAAGAGGTCGACAGGAATGCCATAGTTTTCTAGCACCCTCCATAGATTTTCCCTGGGAACCAGGTCAAAGGCGGTCTTCAAAACCATAAAGGCCACATAAAGATGGCCCTGCTTCAAGGCAATGTGCTGGAAGCACATTGTCTTAAAGCCAAAGACGTGGTCCATGGTGCTGACCTTGCTCATGAAGCCTACTTGACAGCCTGAAAGGATGTGGTGATCAGCTATCCTTGATAAGAGCCTCAGAAGAATCTGCCTGCAAAAGATTTTCTAGCTATTGTCAATCAAGCTGATCAGACTTTAATTGGCTCCTGGACCATACCACCTTCCCTTCTTATAGATGGAGACAACAGCGGCCCCTCAACAGGAAGGTGGACTATCCTCCCCTTTCATGATAGTGCTACCTAAGGTGTTTAAGTAAGTAAGTAGTTCTGAAAAGTCAGCCACCCACAGTTCAGACTGCACTACCTCCTAAAAGTAAATATCTATACAAGAGCTTCCATTAGAAATTATTTTCCAGAACACCTTCATGTTCTTGTTTTTGAGAGACTCTGTGAGGTCATCCCACTGTGCTGTCTCCCAGCTGCTTTTGCACTTGACCATAATTGCCCTCTATCCTCTTCTTGCTTCAACAATATCCCTCCAATCACCTTTTTTAACATCCTCTAATACAGCTATTTTGGCAGATCCACACGCAGCAACATACCACCCAGGGCGGCTGCCCGACACAGGGACATCATGAGGATTGTGGGGTCCATGGGCTACATATATTTTACAGTCACCTGTTTGGAACAGCTTTGAATTTATGATCTAATTTCAGTTCTTTCATTACATTTTTGGCCTGATCACTGACAGTGCGCAGGCACACTCGTCCAAATCGTAAATGTGTTTACATCTAGTACTCATGGATTTCAATATTGCAACCCAGCAACAGTTCAATATTACCGTAAATAATCTTTTTTATGCATTTTGCATGAAACAAACAACATTTCTCTGCAAAATGTCTGTTGTAAGCTTTCACTCAAAGAAAAACCGTATTTAAACAATAAGTTTAAGGATTATTTGAGGTCATCAGGGCAAGACTGCAGAAAAAATGCTGGCTCTATCAGGGGGCCCCTTGCGAGGCTGGGGCCCTGAACCAGAGCACACTTTGCCCATGACTTAAAACGTCTCTGGACTGACAGTTGACCTCTCTGCCGCACCTTGATAAATGGTGTTTTATCCGACTCATGAGTTCACAGTGAAGGCTTTCAAAATTATTAAATCTTTTGTCAATTAGCTCATAGGGACCCAGAAATTCAATAAATGATTGATATATTTCTGAAAAAGTTGTCACATTTCCTGAAATCGAGGTCCATTTGACATTCCTTTTATAGTTTGTAGTAGTAGCAGAACTTGAAGGGATGGTATGCTTAAAGCGTATATTCATGAAGGGGCCAGCTTGAATTTGAGCACAAGGTGCTTCATGGTCACTGTCCACTCTGGGGACCACCTCCATATCAATCATTTAGGGCCAAAATTTGATGTCTAAAAAGATACAATCAATAGCACTTGTGAACAGACCGCTTTAAAAGGTGGGACTGGGAGGAAAGTCAGAAGGAGAGCAACCGTTCAGTACCCACAGCACATGTATATCAAAAAGATCAATAATCCGGTAAATGCCCTTTGTTCGCCATTGCCCTGTGTTTGGAACAGTAAAGGAAACTGCCCAGGATCCACACCCCACATCATTTGGGGCTAAATGTAAACCCCCCACCAATGTGTTACAATCACCAGCAATTATTTTCGGACAATTATGGTGTAGCTGGTCAATCACAACAGAAAGACCGTCAATAGTGTCTGTCTGTGAAATAAGAGGGAAGCATCAAATGTAGATGTTTATAATGGCCATGTGCCTAAACTCACGCAAACTGCCTGTGGAGATGACTATGCCCGGTATTACTTTGCAGTCAGTTGGAATTTGTTAATTTTTTGCAAAAACCTCAGTGTTTAACCAGATCAACATGTTACCAGAGTGGCTTCCTGCTGTTGATGGCACAGCATTTGTTGAGAATCCAATGTGCCCTTACCTAAAAACCTGCTTGTAGTCCACATTTCCTGAAGCAACACAATCAAGCATGGGGATTCTAAGGCTGGTGCTGGATATGGAAGAAGGTTGGGGCTTCAGGTATTGATGGTATCAGGTGTGGACTGTTGGGTATTTATCCTGAGCCTTATTCTCGACCCTGGGCCTTAACCTTCGTTCCAATATTATCAGTCTTTCAACAAGTACCTGACAAGCCAAGCTGTCAGCAAATATGGTCAAAGATTTAGGCCCTCATTACAACCCTGGCAGTAAATTCCGCTAACCGCCGTGCCGACGGCTGCCAACATGCCGTGACTGCGCCGGTATTCCGCTATGGGTATTATGACTCACACTGAGAATACCACCACAGCACAGACACCCACACAAGTCCGCCACACCAAAGGTCAGTGATAAACTGGAGATAGCAAAACCCACGCTGTCACGCCAACAGGAATATGCCCAGAGAATGATGACCATCGAATCAATGCGGCGGTCTTTCAACCACGGTAACCCAGCGGCGGTACATACCGCCACGCTGAATTACACACACACACTTACAAAACTACACCACATTGGACAATACAAAATACGCACACCTGACACACATACACACACCACACCCACACACTCAGATCACTATAAAACACACATCCACATTACCCACAACCCCTTACAATGAAAAAAGAGACCAAGCACAGAGAGACAAGCAAAGAGCACACCTTCACCCAGAGGCACAGAACATTATCACCCATACACCATCCACTCACATCACATAATACATCACAACACAGCACCCCACACATCACCTCACACATATCACTCACACCACATCATGGCACCTCAAAGCCACCTCAGGTTTTCTGAGGAGGAGCTAAGGGTCATGGTGGAGGAAATCATCCAGGTAGAGCCACAGCTATTCGGATCACAGGTGCAGCAGACCTCCATTGCAAGGAAGATGGAGCTATGGCAGAGAATCGTGGACAGGGTCAACGCCATGGGACAGCACCCTAGAACCAGGGATTACATCAGGAAAAGGTGGAACGACCTATAGGGAAAGGTGCCTTCCGTGGTTTGAAGACACCAGATTGCAGTATGGAGGACTGGCGGTGGACCCCCACCTCCTCCCCCACAACTAACAACATGGGAGAAGCAAGTCTTGGCGATCATGCATCCTGAGGGACTCGCAGGAGCAGCAGGAGGACTGGACTCTGGTAAGGCTAATCTTTACTACCATATCCTCCACCCTACCTGCATGCCAACACAAAACCACACCCCTACCCTCACACCCATCACCCCACCACCTCACATATACCTCACCATCACAACCCACCCATCCCCAAACCAAGCCCTGCATGCAACACCAATGCATGGGCACCCATCACAGACCTGCATGGACACCCATCACCACAGCATGCACACTAGTGACAATCATGTAGGCCACACCAATAACATCTCACAAACCCAAAGGTGCCTTGCTAATAACAACCATAGAGGGAAACATATCCATGCACAAGATGGCACACGCCGATACAATAACTCTTCATTTCCATCCCAACAGGACTCCTACCCAATGTCACCGGACAGGAGGTGCCAGCTACATCCACTGTCAACAGGTCCACCAGGGGTCTGTACACCGCAGGATGCTGCCATCTCATATGCTGCCTCAGCGGGTGTAGCCTATGGAGGAGGACGGTGAAGAGAAAGTCATTCACCACATAGATAGCACAACTGTGTCTGAACTAATGTTACAGATTCCATGTGTGAGATCCTGAGTCCGTATATGTGCCAATATGTGTTGTGACGCAGTTAGGTGATAGTCCATGTGCTACCCTGAAATGGCGGCTGCCTGACTTGTGTGGAGGGACAATGGGAAATGAGGTAACTGTGCTGGCATTGTGCAGCATCGTGGCAGGTGGTCGAAGATCACCACGCAACTCTGCATTGGTTCTCATTGGGCCCTATGGGTCCTAGGAGCCAATGGAGATTCAGCAAACGTACACCTCCTACAACCACTACCTCTTCCTCCACTCCCAAATCCCCTCCATCTTCACGTCCAAGTGTGTCTAAGAAGCTTTTCTTGGCTAACATTGACCTCTTCCCTTCACCTCCCCGTCCGTCCTTCCCCTAGGGCCAGGCTTTTCAGGTCCCAGACCAGCACCTCAGCACCAAATCCCTAGGCACAGTGGTACCAGCAACTGTGGGGTCATTGAGTGTGCCACCCATCAGAGCTGCCAGGGTGCCACGTAACGAGGGCAAGGACATTCCACCACCTGCCAAGGTGAAGAAGGTGCCCACATCCCAGAGGGAGAAGCCGCACCTACCAGCCACCAAGGGCTCCGCAAAAACAAAAGGGGATAGTTGCAAGACACCTGCGGCACCCTCAAATGTTGCGGAAGGGACAAAAGCAGAACAGCAGGTCAGTACAGGGCACAGTGGCACCGACTGAGGGACCAGTGTTACCCCTTCTGTCCACGACAACACCAACCTGTACAGTGGCAAACACTGCAAGCTGCACTGCAACCAGCACCGCCACCTGCACCGCTACCTGCACCACCACCTGCACCGCCACTGGCACATCTGCAGCCTCAGCGACAGTTCCCAGCATCTTCCCCAGTGGGCAGCAGTCCAAGGCTGCAGGAAACGTCCTGCTGTGTCCCTCAGCAGGTGCTGACCCATGCACCACCGCCAGAACCGCCGCCACAGACACTGCCGCAAGCACCACCACCAGCCCCGCGACGTGCTTGGAAAGTGGCACCACCGCTGACATGGCTACCATCCCCAGTGGTCAGTCGTCCGAGGCTGGAGGAGACTTCCTGGACCCTGGCCAGCTTCCATGAGGCATGACTTCCATCACTGTTGGCACCTGCAAGTGAAAGGCGAAGCCGCAGCAGTGTGGGGTATGTCGCTGCCTCCATGGTGTATCATGCTACCTGTTCCTCGGCAATCCCGTGGCACACACACCCAGGTGAGGGAATGGTACCGGCCACTCTGCACGTGGAGCACTCTGGGCACCATGCCCCCTCCAGAACCAGTGGAGAATGATATCCACTACCTCAGTCGTTGGCAAGATGAAGCACTCTGGGCACCAGGCCCCCTCCAGAACCACTGGAGAATGACATCCACTACCTTAGTCCTTGGCAGGATGAAGCTCTCTGGGCACCATGCCTCCTCCAGAAATAGTGGAGAATGACATCCACTACCTCAGACCTTGGCAGGATGAAGCACTCTGGGCACCATGCCCCCTCCAGAACCAGTGGAGAATTTCATCCACTTGAGAGACTGTGGCTTCGCACTACCCAGGATAAAGCAGTGGGCAAACCAACCACTGGAGAGACTTGAGAGACTGGCTTTGCACTCCCCAGGATAAAGCAGTGGGCAAACCACCCACTTGAGAGAGTTGAGAGACTGTGGCTTTGCACTCCCCAGGATAAGGCAGTGGGCAAACCACCCACTGGAGAGACTTGAGAGACTGTGGCTTTGCACTCCCCAGTATAAAGCAGTGGGCAAACCACCCACTGGAGAGACTTGAAAGATTGTGGCTTTGCACTCCCCAGGATGAAGCAGTGGGCAAACCACCCACTGGAGAGACTTGAGAGACTGTGACTTTGCACTCCCCAGGATACAGCAATGGGCATGGAGCCCCCTCGTGCAGCAGTGGCGTTGTGAGTTCATCTGGCTGAGGTGCCCCCCTCCGTCTGAGGTGCCTGTTTATTTTCGATCTGATGCCCCAGCAGTGTTCTCTCCGTTTCCAGTCAGGTATCTTGTGTGGGCTTCACCCATGCATTTTGGGACCAGTGGTCCACAGACAATGATTGGTACACTATCCGGACTTGTGTAGTTGGTGTACATATTTGTATATACTGAATTTTGAACTTTGACTATCAAATTTTTCATGATTACAATTGTTACAATCATTTAATTTTGTCCTTGCATTCTTTCGGGGGGGTGTATATGTAATGTTGCTGCATGCATTTGTGTGTATGTTGTTGTGGGTGAGGGTGGGTGTGGGGGTATTGCGTGTCGCATGTGTTTGTCACTCTCTTTTCCCTCCCCCGTGTTACAGGTGCAGTACTCACCGTGGTCATCGCCGGCGTCTGTCCTGCTCCTGATAGAGCAGGAGGAAAAGCAGCATAGGCAGGACCTGTAGTTCGGGCTCCATGGCGTCCTGGTTCCTTGTTGGGTGTCAAGAGGTGAGTGGTTTCCCTTCTGTGTACTTTCTCCGCCGTGCTTTTGATATCGTTGGTTCCGCCCTGGAAAAGGTGGCAGATAGGCCTGTTGTGATAGGGTGGTTGGTACATTGTCTTACGCCTGTCTGTTGGTGGTTACCGCCATGGTGTTTGTTTCTACCGCCATGGAAGTCGGAGTGTTAAAGTGGCTGTCTATGTTGGCAGTTTCCGCCATGGTCGTGATTCCATTTTTGCAGGTTTGCAGGGAGTATGGGTAAGAAAATGCTGGGGGATCCACGAAAGCGACACCTCCCTGGACTCCACCGGGTGTCTAGTTTTCATAAATGTCTGGCTTTGGTAGGTTTCCCCAGATGACTGCCGCACCCAGGACCAAAAACGCAGATGCCCAAGCTCTGCAAAAACAGGTAGGTTTGTAATAGATCATTTTGATGTGTCAACATCCTTCTTTGATGTTCCAAACACTAAAATTGTGATAAGAAATGCACTTAGGTTATGTTAAAAAGATCCCTCACCCCTAGTTGGTGGCATGTTTCATTATCAAGGTTCCACCCGAGACACCTAGCATGTCAATGATGTGCCTTGACGCCTGATTATAGCGGAGCAGGTTTTTTCACTTTTACCACACATACTGGTTGAATTTGGCACAAGAGTTAGTGATGGTTCAGTAGATCAAATTTTACTAACAAGAGATTTCACAAAAATGAAATGCACTTTTAATAACTGAAAGGTCAAAAAACTGAACCAATGATTCACAGCTTGTGAGCTGTAAAGCCGCGAAAAAGGCACCAACGGCTTTACAGTCCATTCACACATCTTTCATGTAAGACATGCACAAGACCATTCACGCCACCAGCTGTGGGCCCAGCACATTACAACACTCTCATCAACAGACAGCTCCATTCAAGGGCCCATTACTTTCATACGCCCACATGCCTGACACAGGAATCACTCCAGCTGATGGGAGTGTGTGGACTGGCGTTTGGCTAGCAGTGTGTTGCAGTGGCCAACAGCAAGTCACTATTTACACCGCCAGCCAAGCGCCACTCGACACACACTGCCAACCAAGCACTACTCCACGCATACCACGAGCCAAGTGTCACTTCACGCACACTGCCAGCCAAGCGTCACTCCACGCACACTGCCAGCCAAGTGCCACTCCATGCACACCAACAGCCAAGCTTCACTCCACGCACATCACAAACCAAGCGTCACATTATGCACACCGCCAGCCAAGAGCCACTCCACGCACACTGCCATCACCTTTTTTTAATCAACAAAGAAACCACTAACTAATTAGAAATAAGCACAAAACTAAAAACACAAAAGCTCTCACTAAATACATGTCAGTCATGCCAACCTTGAAACTGAACATATGAAAATATAAAAACAGACAGTTTACGCTCATGGTACTTCCCAATAATTTTTTTGAGTGTGGTAACTCCTGAAACAGACACCCACACACAGCCCAGGCTTTGAAGGACAATTGGGGCAGTACCGATGCGTCTCCTTCCAAACACCTCTCAGCAAAGTGGCGATCTTTCAATATAGCCACATCCTCCACCACTGCTTCTCTAGGATTTCTTGCTTGTTCCAGCACAACAAGGCTTGCTATGAAAGACTCCTGAAATTTCACACATTTCATCCCTGACTCTGGAGAACTATTCTTGAACACAAAAAAGCATTAAAAGTTACCAAATGGAACAGGTGAACCGCTAATTTCTCATACCAAACATAAGCCTTACGAGCAGCAGTGTAAGGTTGCAACCTCTGATCTACTCTATCAACACCTCCCATGTGCTTATTGTAGTCCAACATGCACACAGGTTTGTGCACTTTGGCAACCTGACCACAAACAATCACAAGGGAAGTACTCTCATCATGGATGGTAGTTAGTATGGAGACATCCCTCCTGTCCAAAAATTTCAGAGCTAGCAGCTCATCATTCCACAAGGCACTGCACTGTCCTTGGATAGCCTTTCCATTGTCCACTCTGAACAATTCCTTGAACAACTGAACTCCAGTGTAGAAGTTATCTAAGTACAAATGGTGACCTTTGTTAAACAGTGGTCTACCAAGTCCCCACACAATTTTCTCGCTAACTCCAAAAGTGGACGAACAACCAGGGGGGGTCAATACTGGAATCCCCGCCAGTGTAGACCTGGAAATTATAAACATATCCTGTACTACTTTCAGACAGCAAATACAAATTAATTTCATACTGTGCCCTCTTGCTAGGAATGTACTGTCAAAAACCAAACGACCCTTGAACAGGACCAAAGACCCACCCACAGCTATTTCTCTGCCTGGAACATAGACCTCTGAAAATTGATCTACAAAATCATCAAGGACAGACGTAATCTTAAAAAGACGGTTAGAATCAGGGTAATCTTGTGGCCAGGCTATAGCATTATCAGCAGCATCCAAAGAAGAAGTTCATACCAGTTACGACTCATGGCTGCAGAAAATATAGCAGTTGCCATTAAGGGACTAGTAGACCAATATGAAAACAGTGATGGCTTCCTTATCAGCCCCATCAAAAAAGTTAAACCCAAGAACTTTTTCAACTCTTCCAGATTTGTGGGAATCAACCAGCTAGCTTTAGAGTGTGGCCTAAGTCTGGCGGCATTGTCCCTCAAATATTGCTCTGCATACAAATTAGTCTGCTCAAATTCTCTTCCAAAAATACATCATTCATAAACAATTGAAAGAAATTGACAGGTAAAAGGTTTTCTGTATTCACTCTACAATCCTGGAGACCAGTAAAGGTAGGCAACTCCAGCTGCTCCAAGTTTGCGGCAACCCAGAGGCCAGGTCTTCCAATGGGAAGCCTTTCAGTCTCTGGCTGCTGCACTATTGGCACATCAGTGTCCTCTACCAAAACAGGCACTTCATCAGAACTGAGAGTAGCTTCACCATCAGACGATTCCTCTCTGACAGAAAATTCCCTTCCAGAAACTTGCACTTCCTCCTCTGCCTCAGATGCAGAGTCAGTCTCATAATCATGGTCAGAAGATGACTCAATAACCATACCAACAAACTGCTGAGTGGTCCTCCTACAGCTAGTCATGATCGTTCCTACGAAAAGTAACTGGACTAATGCACCACCAACAACCACCACTGTGTAAGATAAGTAATAAACAAAGTGTGGCTTTATCACTAAGAGTTATAAACTCAAAAACTATACCACTCACTAAAATAAATTGGCCGATCTGCCCCCAAGGTCAGCAGAAATGGCATAAAATATATTGCCCCCTTTGGGGGGGGGCGATCCTTGCCTAAGGGGCCACTCCCCCCCCCCTCACAAAACACACACACACAAGATCCCCGGCTCTTAGTGGATTCTTCCCCCCCCGGGTCACATGGGCCTTAAAAAAAAATAGGCCGATCTGCCCCCAAGGCGGGCAGAAATGGCATAAAATATATTGCCCCCTTTGGGGGGCGATCCTTGCCTAAGGTGCCACCCCCCATACAAACCACACACACAAAAGATCCCTGGGGCTAAGTGGATTCTGCCCCCCTGGGGTCAGATGTGCCTAAACAAAATAGGCCGATCTGCCCACAAGAGGGGCAGAAATGGCTACAGTGCTGTGCCCCTTTGGGGGCCCACCCTAACCCAAGGGGCCACCCCCCAAAACAATTAAAAAAAAGTAAACAAGCCCTGGTGTAATCGTTGTTTCTGGCCCCCTTGGGGACAGATTGGCCTAAAAATAATAGGGATTGCGATCGGGCAGCAGGAATGCTGAAAGAGACATCGAAGGGAAAGAAAACATTTTCCTTTCCCTTGATGCCTCTATTGGAGCTCCCCCTTCCCCTCCCAGTTGAGGGAGAAACTTACCTCCTTCTACCTCAACATGCCGGAAGAAAATGGCTTCCAGAGAGACAAGCACCCTCTGAGGATGCCAGTGCAAGATTGCACGCTGATGTCATTAGATGCGGGGGATAGTCGGGGTGGAAGGGGAAACGATTTCTCTTTCATCCCTGCCCTTGGGTTGGGTGGGAGGCTGCTACCCCCATGAGCCGGTCCCAGGACGTAACGGTTACGTCCTTGGCGCCTCAGTGCTGAAGCCAAGGACGTAACTGTTAAGTCCTTGGCAACCAACGGGTTAATCAGCACTCTTGGAAAAAGGTTTTGCAGTGCTCTTTTTTCCATTTTTCTATATATATAACGCAGACTGGCCTGAAGGTATTGGATTGCTTTACATTAGCACCAATTACACTCATTTTTAACTGGTACAGTTTGTGAAATGTTCCTCCTTTGTGTGCGAAGTTTCTTGACAGGCATCTTAACTAAGTGAACATTTCTGTTGGCATCACACTAGTTCACGCTTCCTCCTATTACAGCATGTGATGACCCCTCTTCCGGTTTGCCTTTCAAATTCAGCTGCCATCCTTTCTAGACATTCAGGCAGGGAGCCGATAACTCTCACACTCATAGCTCCTTTGAATTGACCTGCTTATGTCAACTGTTTTACTTTACATTCTCAATTCATGTGACAAGAAAAGTCCAGTTAGGAATTTGCAATGCTAATAGCTCTAAATCGAGGAAACACGAGACCCACAGCATTGCAAATACCTGTTTTTTTAATCCTGTTACGGCCCAGGGGACCTAAGTCACACACACTAGCCCTTCCAAGCTGCCCCGCTTGGCAGTATCAGCCAGTTCATTATCGCCTGATAGTGATGGAAGGCACAAGAATTCCTCATTCAAGGCATTCTTCCCTGTGCGAAACGAGGAATTCTTCACCTTCAGGCGAATCTGCTTGCATTATGCCTTTTTTATTCCGAAACAAGGAGATGAGAAACCAGCATGAGGAACTGGGATAAAGGGAAATGAACATGGTACATCCCACATACGTTAACCCTCGATGTCTGTTCAAGGCCTTTTTGTATTTCGGTTCAGTTTTCCTCAAACCTCTAACACCCTTTCTCTTAATAAGATATTTTTTATACGACTTCAGTGTTGCCCCGTGATTGACATTAAGAATATATGTTTTTCTTGATTTTAAATTGGCTGGCGCACATTTCCTGTTTCACACAGAGCTGTGCTTATGTTGTGTATTCTCTCCATAAAAGGACGCCGTCGCAGGTCGCTATGTTCAGTCTCTAACACCAGTAGATTCAATAGCAGTCACAGGTACTGGAAAATTGAACTTTTCAACTTCATTTATTTCAACATCAGTACATTACGTGGCCTGTAGCAAAATGTCAAAAATACATTTAAAATCCAAGTGTAGCTGATGAATCATGCTAGAAGCAGTGATGCAGTTATGTCAAAATAAGTACATTTAGGATATTGAGCATTTTCTTGGTCCACCGATGCCAACTAATGTGCTGAATGTCTGGCTTCTACAACTACCAGTAGGATTCCTCACGTCTAAATTATACAATATGCACACAAATGTCATTTGAGAAGGGAGAAGAAGAAAAACGTGAGGATGTCCAGGTATAAGAGTAGCTTAAAGGTATCATGGGGATTAATAGTGATGGGACTGGTGAGGGAAGATTAGTAGAAGGAGAAATGAAGCATTAGCAATATGACATGAAACAAAAATGGTCTAAAAGACGTAATGCCAGGGAAGAGCTCCGCTATGTGGGGTCTAAAATAGTTTGCCTTCAAGAAACACATTTCACAAAAGAAGAATCACATAAACTGTAGGGCTCGGCTTTAGAGTGTGAGAGGCCATGGAACAGGAATGGCTAGTTAGAGGAGTTGCTGTTTTTGTCAAATCTCAGTCTCGAGCATGTCAACATATTAAAAACAATAACATGGGTCGACTGCTTTTGCTTCAGATTTACAACTGTAACTATTATTTCACTTTAAGTAACATAGGCAGGCCTAATGAAGATAACACCTTACAGTATGATCGGCTTTCCATTTAAGTTGTTGTGGGGACTGGTTCCATTGTACTTTTTAGGAACATTAGGATTTCCTTAATACCCAGGATTGATACTTTTGAGAGGCCCCAGACTTATACTTATGAAACACTCTAGAGAAGCCATGAGGCATATTATGAGTAGCCATAGTCTCATTGATGGAGGGCGACCCCTTTGCCTCAGGGTTAAAATATTACTCGGCCGCTTAATACACATTCTAGGATCAATGTCAATATCATTTCACACGGTATTGCCCCTTTTATTGCTGCCAACATGCAGCCACGAAATGCCTCGGGGCATAACTCCCTGATAATAATTATAGTGGAAGAATGTTTTCCTCCATGAAGCAATCCATGTCGGGTGTGCGCTTTTCAAGTGTGGCGTGTCTCAAACTGCACGCTGGTAGCGATGGGCATGGTACAGAGCAGGACCGTGTTAGGGCTTACCTCTCGCCCAACAGGTCTTCCTCCAGTAGGGAGGCGGGTGTGGGCTGGGGATCGCACAGATGGTGTTCCTCTGCATCCTGAACAGACAGAGCCATCTCTGATTATTAAATAGCCAAATACATGATGATGCCTCCTCTATTATTTTACGTGGATCATTGTCAATCCAAGATCTCCTTCCTTGGTTTTCTTCCTGTTTCATGTCATTTAGTAATACATTAGGCTGCCAGACCTTATCTGGATTGTGTCGCAAACGTCCTCGTTCTGTGTATATTCTCCTAGTTAGTTCCTTGCGTCCTTAAGTAGTTTTCCTGTGTTTTGTGCCCTTTCTCCTGGTTGGTCCTCTCTGTTGTCTTCAGCCAATCTAGATATGTAATCTTTGGAAGTTTTTGCACATTGCTTTTCCTCCTCCAGAAGTGGTTCCTTTTCCAGGGCATCCGCTAACTTGGGATTTTCTCCCTGTTGGCTGGGTGGCTTAGGGAAGGGACCGCCATTTTTTACACATCAAAGTTTCCGGGATCCTGAATCAACCATCTTGACAGCGATTGAAAGGTTGGCTCGCCAACTGAATCTGTCTAGTCTGTAGTAATGGATCCAAAGCAAGAATTAGAGGAGACCATACACCAACAACAAAATATCCAACTGGAAGCCTTACAAAATGAAAATGCCCACTTACGACAGTGCTTGACGTCCCGCCATACTGCAAATCTTCCTTCTGTGTCAGCAGGAACTATCTGTTTTGACAGTAGTGCAGAAAAGATATGTAAATTCCTGGATGCCAGGGCGGTTCACTTCACCTTCCGTCCAATCCAGTTTGAATTGGACAAAACGAAGGTGGGCTATTCAATTAATTGCCTCACGGTGATGCTCTTGCCAGGGCAATGTCTTTTGTGTCCTCATCGGACCCGTGCTTAGAGAACTATGTGTTGCTCCTCGAAAAGTTTCAAAAGATGTTTGGCAGAGGATGTTTTTTGTGACATTCAACAGGATAGTCAAGAGGTGATGATTTATTTAACCCCCTTCAAAATTCACTTGTTTAAAGTGATGAAAGAAAGAGAAATTAAGTAAGCAGGCCAGTTATTCATCCTCCACTCCAAGGCTGATGTCTACCATTAGAATGGAAGGACCCAAGACCATAGAGCCCTGGAGGACCCAATGCACATAGGGTCCATGCTATGTCCCTTATCAGAAGAAGAGAAACAAAGCCATCGCCAAAGGGACTTTTGCTTATATAGAGGAAAAAGAGGTCATGTTATAAGAAAGTGTCCAGTTTGTCCCTCTAAGCCTTCAAGAAACGCCTAAGTCCAAATCAGTGGAGAAAGGAGAGTTTGGATGCACAACATCTTCCTCTAATATCCATCTCAAACTTTGTTCCGAAAATGAAAACACAGTTTTTGTTATTGCCCATAACCTTACATTTAAACTCTTGGAGAATGGTGTCAACAATGGCTTTTCTGGATTCAGGTGCCACAGGCAAGTTCTTAGATTCTACTTGGGCATCAGCTAATCAGATTCCTAGAGGGCAGTAAGAGAAAGACTAAATTCTTCACACATTTGATGGCCCAGTCATTACATGCTTTTCTAAACTGTAGCTGTCAATCTTTAATAATCAAGAACCGTTATGTTTTGATATGATTGCATCTCCCAGTCATCCTGTTATCCCGAGTCTCCCCTGGTTGTGTCTATATAGCTGTTATGTGAACTGGGCAAAACATACAATTTCTTTGAGTTCAGTTTATTGCAACCAGAACTGTTGCAAAAGCCAAATAGACTGTGCTATAGCAGGTGAAGAAAAACGAAACCCCCCCTTGTGACAACCATAACAACAGTCTCAGAACCATATAAGGAGTTCCAAGTTGTATTCGCATCACCAAAGACTAAACAGTTGCCTTCACATCGGTTGTATGACTGTGTCATCAATCTTAAACCAGGATTTAAGATTTCTTTCAGCAGGGTATATTCCTTATCTCAAACAGAAAAAGATGTCTTACAACAGTATTTGAAGGGAAATTTATAAAATGGGCTAATTACTCCCTCTGCCTCACCCACAGGAGCTCCTCCATTCTTCCTTTCTGAGAAATCAAAATACCTTAGACCTTGTATTGATTTCTGGAAATTAAATGAGATAAGTATCAAGGTTCGATATCCTCTTTGTTAGACTTGGCATCCTTGGTTTGGTCTCCCCTAACTTTTTGCCTCTGTTTCCCAGGTTGTTGATGTGTGCTGGACTCTGTTTCTGCTGTTTTTGTTACTCTGGGCACTTTACACACTGCTATCCAGTGCTAAACCGCAAGTGCTCCTATGTAAAATGTGTATGTAATTGGCTTTCCATGATTGGCATACTTAATTTACAAGTAAGGCCCTAGTATAGTGTACTAGAGGTGCACAGGGCCGGTAAATCAAATGCCTCTAGTGGACCAGCAGCTCTGGTTATGCCACCCACATTAGTAGCACTGTAAACATGGCTCAGACCTGCCACTGTAGTGTCTATGTGTGCAGTTTTTAAACTGCCAATTCGACTTTGCAAGTGTAACCACTTGTCAGGCCTAAGCCTTCCCTTTTAATACATGTAAGACACCCCTGAGGTAGGCCCTAGGTAGCCCCATGGGCAGGGTGGAGTGTATGTTTACGGTAGGACGTATACAAATGTGTTTTATATGTCCTGGCAGTGAAATACCGCCAAATTCGTTTTTCACTGTTGCAAGGCCTATCTCTCCCATAGGTTAACATGGGGGCTACCTTTAAATATGATTAAAGTGTAGATTCCCTTTGGGAGCAGCGGAGTTTGGGGTTTCTGAACTCACAATTTAAAAATACATCTTTTAGTAAAGTTGGTTTTGAGATTGTGTGTTTGAAAATGCCACTTTTAGAAAGTAGGCATTTTCTTGCTTTAATCATTCTGTGACTCTGCCTGTTTGTGGATTCCCTGTCTGGGTCAGTTTGACAGTTGGACTGTTTGCACCTCTCTCTAGACAGTGACACAAAGGGAGCTGGGGTGTAGCGTGCATATCCTTATGACCCATCTGTGCTAGGAGGGAGTGGTCACTTACACCTGAAAGGGCTGTGCCTGCCCTCACACAATGCAGTCTCCAACCCCCGGTGTGTGTCTGGGGCCTGGCCTGGGCAAGGCAGGATCTCACAAACAAGAGAGACTTTCCTTTGAAGTATGCCTACTTCAAAGGCCAAAATGGGTATAAGAAGAGCACCCAAACCCCTGAAAAATTACATCACTTCTGGAAATCAAGAGGAACCTCTGCCTGGAGAAGAGCTTTGGACAGGTGCTGCCCTGCCTGTGACTGTGCTTTGTGGAGCCATCCTGCAGTTGCTGCTTCTGCCTGTCCAAGGGGACAAAGAGTGAACTTTGTTGTGCATTCCTGCTTGTGAAGAAATCTCCAAGGGCTTGTCCTGAGCTTGCCTCCTGTTGTTGAAGTCCCAGGGCCATCAAAGACTTATCTCTGCTGAGACTCCTGCCCTGCCAAGTGGTGCCCTATCCAGTTCCTGGGCCCTTGAAAGGTGAAGCTGGAAGACAAAAACTGAAAATCCACACACAGACCGCATCCAAGATGTGGCTGAGAAACGATCCACTGCTGGCTTTGCGGCTGAAATCTACGCTCCACCTGCATCACAGCTGGAAGATAGACACTCACAGCTGGAGAAATGGCGTGCAACACCCGCTGACTGAGGCTGATAATGGCGCAACCCACACAGCAAGGTTTTTCTGATACCGTGCAGCAGGATTTTTGACGCAAACCTCGCTGGGCATGGAAAAACAATGCAAAGCCTGCCTGGACCCGAGGTGCCTGTCCAGATCAATGCATCACTCCCCTGCGGGAGGAAAAACGACACACGCTGACCCGACCGGAGGAGGAACAACGCACGGTCTTTCTTGCAAGAGAGAAATCGACACATCGCTGGCCTTTTCCGATGCACACTCACCCGTGTGGTGCTATTTTGATGCAACACAGGTACTTTTTCACGCTAACTGCATTAGCATTGTTTTCTAAGGATTTAAGACTCTTTTTGCTTTTTTTAATTCATAATTTGACCTGTAGTTTACCTCTAATAATATTTTGTATCTCCTATATATATTTTCTCTTTCTTTGCCCCTAGTATCTCATTTTAAATGTTTAAGGTTTCTTTTATTTCTTTTCTTCCTTTAATGCCTCGTTTTTAATCTATTCTGCGTTTTTGTACTCTTTTCCACTATTTTTTGAGCTGTAGTTGGTGCCTTTATTAGGGATATCGGTGACCGCTTAAAGATGGCATCACCATCTTTCCCATGTCGCTTTAATTACAAAAAGAGAAAAGGGACTAAGGATAGTCCCTTTAAATATGTGTAAATGCAGTTCGAATATTTTCTAAAGATGGCACCCAAATAGAACGCGTCTACTGCAACGTTCTGCCGACTCAATTCCTAGAAGGATTTTGTCTGTGGGTATTTGAGTAAGTGCAGTTATATTTATTTGTGTACATATGCTAATGTTTGAACTCAAGTTTATCTTTACGTACAATATTTTCAACATTTCAAGTCATGAGTGATATTGCTCACAAGTCATTGTTTATTTGAATATTAACATTAATATTTGACATCTGAATTCCTTGAATTCTTTACAAAATAATTGCTTAAAACAAATAGTGTTTCTCTTTATTTCCTTTAATTGTTTTGTGAATGTATAGCTGTTAAGTAATTATATCGGACTGATGATGAGGAAACTGGCTATTCTTTGGCTCAATTGTATAATTTGTTTAATTTGTTGTTTAAATCCAGACCAGAGACCATTTTTGATGTGCTGTAATTTTCATGAAAATGATGTTGGTATGTTTTTAATAGATCAACAAACAACTTTTTCTAATTACTCACAAACTATTTTAAGTCTTGTAGTGTCTCACACTTCATTGTTTAATGTTTATTTCTCACTTAGGGGTCACATTTTTCACTATGGGTCACTGTATTCGGTACTTATGGATTGCTTAACTTGTAATAATTCTGCTCACTTTGTTTGGAAATCATTATTATTTTACACTTGCGGATTGGATTTCACATTAAGCTTTCAGCTTTTTTCTTGTTCTTCCTTTCTCAGTTTTTGGTCGTTTTTCTCTTTTCAAAGATCATTTTAATACCTTAGGACTTTTACCAAAACTTTTACTTTGCTCCTTATTCGTTATACGTCTTAACCACAAGCATGGACTTGCTGCATCCTAGCATGTTTTTTTTGCATGCGTGCACTATTACTAATAATCTTTAGTATATTTTCTTTTAAAGGATTTACTAATGATCCTAATTTGCCTGTTCATAATTGTTTCCAGCCTTGAGAAAGCCCCAGGTGGACTCACAGTAGGGGGCCAAACATGTGTCGGCTGTTGCGTCTCTGCATATATTTAATTTCAAGACTATCTCTGTCTGGCTCAATTTTCACTCATTGATTTTGAATGGACTTATGGATTCAAAATAACTAAATTGAATGGATGTAAGTATTTGTCAATAAAGACTGTATATTTAAAAAATGTTTTAAGTGGGTTCTCACTTTTGTGTAGGATTGTAGTCTTTTTGAAGGGGATAAGTTCCATACCCCTTAACTTTGAGTTCCTACTAACAAATACAATCTAATTGGGCATTTAACCAGGAAGAGGCTTATTTGGATCTTTTTACATATAATAAGAAATAAGTTGACCCGTGTATGGTGGATTTTGTCATTTTGGTCTTGTTTTGTTTAGGTAAGTATTACCCATTTTTCTAAACCTGTGTTGTGCCATTTTGTAGTGTTTTTACTGAGTTACTGTGTGTGTTGGTACAAATATTTAACACCTAGACTCTGAAGTTACGCCTGCCTGCTTGTGCCAAGCTACCAAGGGGGTGAGCGGGGGTTAACTGAGGATGATTCTCCTTTACCCTGACTAGAGTGAGGGTCCTTGCTTGGACAGGGGGTAACCTGACTGCCAACTAAAGACCCAATTTCTAATACTCTTCTTCTGATTAAAGACATTTTAGAAGCTGTTTGAGCATCCTGCGTATTGACCCAGTTGGATCTTGAAGGGGTATATCATCTAATACACATAAAAAGTGATGAATGAAAGACAGCCTTCTGTATCCCATTTTGACACTATTAATACAGAGTGATGGCCTTTAGACTTTGTAACACGCCTTCAGTATGCCAAAGGTTTATGTATAGTGTATTCACAGAAATTCTAAAGCTATTTTTCATAGTGTATCTAGACAATATTCTGATCTTTTCAAAAAACGTATCTGACTAGTGCCATTATATGTTTGAAGTACTACACAGACTTAGCAAGAACCATCAAACCTACAAACCTGAAGTGTACTTTCGAAGCATCTGAAGTAGAGTGTTTGAGACTCATATTAAAGTCAACAGGAGTTGCAATGGATTCTAGTAAAGACACTGCTATACTCAACTGCCAGTCTCCATCTACCATCTTGGAAGCCCATTGCTTTTTAGGATTTGCTAATTTTCATCAGCAAATAATTGAAAATGTCTCCACCTACTCTTCCAGAATCTCTCAGCCCTTAAAGAAAAAACAATTGACCAATGGATTTTGATGGATTCTTGGGCAGAAAAAGCCTTTCAGTTTCCGAAAAGGGCCTTTACTTGTGCTCCAGTTCTCCGTCATTCCAAACTAAAGAAGCTATGCCTCGTAGAGACAGATGCATCCAAAATGCTTTCAGGGTGGTTCTTCTATAGGAAAAAGATTATGCTTCTTGAGAGCATCCTATTGTCTACTACTCTCATTCCTTGACTCCTGTGGAACAAAATTATTCAGTATTTGAGTGTGAACTACTGCCAATGAAGGAGACCTGTACAGAATGTAGACACATATTACTTGTGGCCAGATATCTTTGGAAATTAGAAAATACCATTGAAACCTAAAAGCCTTTAAGACCATCCAATGTTGGAATATTCACCAAGCTTGGTGGGCATATTTCTGTTCCCAGTTTGATTGCTGAGTTACATTTATTCCAAGAACTTTTAATAAAGTATGGGATACAGTGCACTTTTAAGCCCATATTCCTAGAAGAAGGAACTAACACCTCAAATGATCCTTCCTCCTGACCAGGTGATTATAAGTGTAACTTCCTTCCTAGAAGAAGTACGCGGAATTCAACAAGGACTCCCTCCACATAAAATAAGTATGTTTACTTTAAACATTAGGAGTGGATCATGTTTTCATGGAATTCACTTTTTTTTCTCACCACAAACTTACAAAAGACTGTTCTTAACTGTGTCAGGACATCAAACCTGCAGGTCACAGAGGGTTTACAAATACATTGGAATTACTCTTCAGAAGCTTTTAGTGGCCCTTAAAAGTCTGGAATGTCAAAGGTTATGTCTCCATCTGCCCAGTTTTTGCACAAGCCAAACTATCACATCAAAGACCCATAGGATTGCATTATCCTCTATCAGTTGCTCCAGGACTGTGGCATAACTACTGGCATTGCCTTGATCATTGAACTACCCCCCTCTGAGGGAAAGACAGCTATCATGGTCATAGTGGACTCATTCTCCGAGATGTCTCACTTCTCTGCCTTATCTAAGTTACCTAGTGCCAAGGAAACTGGCCAATACGTTCTTCAGGATGCACATAGGCTACATGGTTGTCTGGTTTCTGACCATGGACCACAGTTTTTGCCACATTTTTTGCAAAACATTTTGCACTGTCTTGGGAATAGCCTGAGTCTGATCGTCTGGTATTTACCCACAGACTAATGGACTGGCAGAGAGGACCGACCAAACCCTAAAATAATATTTGAGATGTTTTTCTAATGCCACTGCTGATAACTGGTTATCACTTCTTCCTTTTGCTGAGTTTGCCTTTAACAACCACATTCAGAGTACCATCAAATGACCTTCTTTCTGTTGTTTACAGGGATTCCACCCTAGGCTGTGCCCTCAGATTGCAAAATCCCAACGACCGGTACCTGCTGTTTCAGAATTATTCCAACTGCAAGCCAAAACAAGAAAACATGGAGCATATTTACAAGTCCCTTGCACCTGCTTGTGCCACATTATCATCATTTTCTTTTTTACACTAATGTGGCTTTAGGTAGGCATTTCCCACAAGCCATATTTACAAACTGGCATAATGCTTTCATTGTGCCACTTTGTAACCCCTTGCGCCACATTAAGCCTGCACCAGACATAATGTATGCAAGAGGGACGTTCTGGCACTGGGAGGCCCTAAAAAAGGCCCAGTGAAATTTATAAGATTTCACTGCACCATTTTTTGCATTATTTTTAATGCCTGCTCAGAGCAGGCGTTAATAGTGATTCACACATTATGTTCAAAGAGCCTCCCTGTGCTTTGGAGCAGTAGCATCAATTTTTTTAATGATAGTGTAGCAAAGTGCCATAATAGCGTCAAAAGCTTTGACACCATTGTGCTAACAACCACCATGGTGCACCGTATTGTAAATATGGCGCAACCATGGTGTAGTTAGGTGCCGGTAGGGGGCGCAAAAAAAGTGGCGCATCATCTATGATGCATAACTTTCTTGTATACATGCCCCTAGGTATCTAAGAATTAGCAATTGGCTCAGGACAGAATGAAGAGCTATTATGACAAACATAGATGTCTTGAGCCCAATTACCAGGTAGGGGATCAGGTATCTTCCCAGTTTCTGTCTATGAAATATGGGGAATCTAAATGTAGTCCTTCATTTTTAGGTTCCTTTTCTGTTACTCAAATGATAAATCCTGTGACTGTTTGATAATGCCTCCCTAGTATCAGGAAAATACATCCCACCTCTCATGTAACACAAGTGAAACCTTTTATCCCTAAAAGGTTTTCTAGGGTTTCACATCCTACTCCACCCCTTTAGGTAGATGGTCAGCCTGAATTTTAAGTATCTGCTACTGTTGATTCTCACATTTTCCAGGGTAAATTGCCATATCTATTCAGATGGAAAGGGTATCCTTTCTCCAAACAGTCCTGAGAGCCTGCCTGAGGAGTCCATGCTCCTGCACTTCTCCGTAGATTCTTTCGCCACCACCCCCACTAAACCTGGGGAATCTGGGAGGGCGTATACTGTTGGGTGCACCACATTCCAACTGTGGTGTGTCTCAAACAGCGCACTGGTAACGCAGCTTGCGGGACGTGGCAGTTCTACATTTGGTCTCACATCTCACCCAGCAGTATTTCCACAGGAAGGGATGGGGGCAGGCGTGTGTGGGCTGGGGGACGTGCACATGGTGCAGGACGAACCATAATCAGTGTGGAATATCCTTGGTGTCCTGGGCAGGTCGAACAATCTTGGATTATTAAATAGCCCACTCCAAGATGGTGCCTCCCTTATTATTTTCATCTAATCTTTCCCAAGCCAAGATGGAGGTTATCTCCTTCCTGTGGTTTGCTTCCTGTCCCAAGTCATTTAGGCCCATATTTATACTTTTTAGCACCTCATTTGCGTCATTTTTTGTCGCAGAAATGGAGCAAACTTGCAAAGTACAATTGTATTTTGTAAGTTTGCGCCAATTTTGCGTCAAAAAGCGGTGCAAATGCGGTGCTAAAAATAGTATAAATATGGGCCTTAGTACTATATAAAGCTTCCAGACCTCATCAGGAGTGCTTTGAAAACGTCCTCATTCTATGTTCATGCTCCTAGTTAGTTTCTTGTGTCCATAACTAATGTTCCTGGTCTTTGTGCCCTTTTTCCAGGTGGGTCCTCTCCATTGTCTCCAGCCCTTCCGGATATTTCATCTTTGGAGTTTTTTGTGCTTTTGCCTTTACTGCCTCTGAAGTGGTTCCTTTGCCATGGCATTTGCTAGCTTAGGATCTTCTTTCTGTCAGCGGAGTGGCTTTGGGAAGGGACTGCTCTTTCTTCAACATCAGGGTTTCCAGAAACCTGAATCAACTTCACAACTAGTGACCAGCGATTCAAACCGGTGGACGTATGATCAACCACTTTTGAATAATGAAAGGTATGTAATGGACATGACAAAAGTACTCACAGGTTTAATTTGAGAGAAGGTAGGAACTGCGTCAATTTGTATAGTATGGGATTCAACAAAAGCTGAGATAAATAATGATTAATTTAGCTACACAATAATTAGGGAGAAGCATGATCAAGAGGTGACAGAACAACTGTGTGAATGTTTAATATATTTAGAAATAGCACCTCCCATTTTAGTAGGACGGTGGGGCACAAAATCATGAAGAGTCTTCATTCTAACAACTGATAATGATTCAAATGTTGCTTAAGAAAAAAAATGTGTGTTAAGGCAAATAGAGCATTTTGTAAGCAGTGTTAATCTAAAACAATAAATCTTGGCTGTCCTGGAATGGACTAACCAAAGGGTGATTTGTGGGATCAGAGATTCATTGGGAGGAAGCAGGTCAAATCTTACTTAATGCAAGTGTTTACATATGAAATCTTGCATGACCAGCCCAAACAATTAGAATCCTCAATTATGCAGGGTGAACTGACAAAGGTTAGCTCTCGGCTACCTCATGGCACGAAATCCAGGCAAGGTTTTACCCTCCCTCCGAATTTCTTAAAAACAATGCCAGCTATTGTTACAACAATTGTGCCCAAAATCATCAACTTCTCTGACAATGGGGGCAGTTTACCACTATAATGGTAAGAGACTTATACAGTAATATTGTTTTTTAAAGAAAATAATTCAGAACTATAAGCCTTTTACAGGTCTATCTCATGTATTCCAATTTCTTTTCCCAATAGATTAGCATATGGGACAGAAATAATGCTGGATAAAATGTGAAATTATTTTATACTTTGAAGAGATACAACGTCTCATACAAAAATGGAAAAGGCAGATTTCAATCTGGTAGCCCATAGTGGGGTGTCAGCAAGGATGATCCTTGTAGATGCTGAAAATGCATTCAACAGGGTCTCCTCGCAAGGTTTGTGATTGGCGCTCCCTAGTTTTGGTCTTCTCACAAAACGTAGGAGTCAAGTGCAAGTCCACTATCAGGGGCTCTCCTCTACAATTATTGTTGGTATTGGGGCTATGACTAACACATTTCTAATTATAAGGGGGGAACTATTTGCTCTTTATTTGAAGTCATGGTGAAGGCCTATCATAGCTTCCCGACATAACCCCCTCTAATCTTCAAAGCAACAGAGGTAAAAATCTTAGCCCATTAGTCTCACATATGCAAAGACAAACAGAGGTAGGGTATAGTTCAATAAGGCTTATTGAATTAGCTGCATCTTAGATAAAATGGCATGAATTGCAATAACTAGGATGATAAAACACGCTAGAAGCAAAATGGCGAAACATAGAAAAAGTCCCACCATACTGTCACTAGGAGTAATGTATGTGGTTCCTACCTAAGCTATGTTAGAACATAGGGTGATAAGCCCTAATCTGCTCTTCAGATTTCCCTCCTGGGGAGACATCATCCCCCATACTTGAGCAATGAAGCCAGTTGTCTAGAAAGACACCATCCCCATGTAGGCCAGGGATCCGGTAGCCTAAGCAAGCAGCTGTAGCAAAGGCAATCAGCAATCAGCATGCATTATGGTCATCTGGCTGGAATCTCCCTCTAACGTGTATGGAGCAGAGAAGTGTTTTTATAATAAAACAGCTGATATTCTCGAGAAAATGTCCCCATGTAAGGATGTGTATGTTTCTGTGAATGTTGGAGACACAGAGTACCACTTTGCCGGCAGCTCTATCTGGACGTAGCCTTGAGTAAAGTACTAAGTGAAAAGAATGTTTTGCTAGAAACACAATGCTTTCCTAGGCGAAATAAAAATTAAAACAAAAAACAAAAAAAACAGCACTGCAAATATGGCCTGTGCTATAATAATAAAATGAAGCTGAATAAACTGTAATTGGGCTAACGTGCACAAACTGCAGTCTTAGTTGCTAAAATAATGTGTCTAAAAACATGGCTAAAGTAGCTATTCAACAGTGTATGCTTGTTAATGGGCAAATTGTAAACTACAAATAGTAGGACAACTGTTTAAAGAAGAGGTCTTTCAGTCTTTCGAAAATTTGATGAGAATAAATGACATTCTATGATTAGGCTTCCTCCAGTATTTACAGAAGAGTTAGGGGGTCATTCTGAACCCGGAGGTCAAGGACCGCCGGGGCTAGGGTCCGCGGGAGCACCGCCAACAGGCTGGCGGTGCCCCGCAGGGCATTCTGACCGCGGCGGTTTGGCCGCGGTCAGAAGCGGAAAACCGGCGGTCTCCCACCGGTTTTCCGCTGCCCACATGAATCCTCCATGGCGGCACAGCTTGCTGCGCTGCCATGGGGATTCAGACACCCCATACCGCCATCCTGTTCCTGGCGGTTCGCCCGCCAGGAACAGGATGGCGGTATGGGGTGTCGTGGGGCCCCTGGGGGCCCCTGCAGTGCCCATGCCAATGGCATGGGCACTGCAGGGGCCCCCGTAAGAGGGCCCCACAAAGAATTTCAGTGTCTGCTTTGCAGACACTTAAATTCGTGACGGGTGCAACTGCACCCGTCGCACCTTCCCACTCCGCCGGCTCCATTCGGAGCCGGCTTCCTTGTGGGAAGGGTGTTTCCCACTGGGCTGATGGGCGGCCTTTTGGCGGTCGCCCGCCAGCCCAGTGGGAAACCCAGAAGAACCGCAGCGGTCTTCTGACCGCGGTGCGGTATTCTGGAGGGGGGAACTCTGGCGGGCGGCCTCCGGCGTCCGCCAGGGTTAGAATCACCCCCTTAGTCTTTTGGGAGACTTCCACCTGATGTTGCAAGCTTGACATTTTACCCTCTTTTTGTCTTATTCTCTTCCATTTCTCATAAATCAATTTTCTCATCAATGATCATAAACTATCTCACTTAACGTCATGAGTGATGTAATTTGTGAGCGGCAAGTTACAGGTAGCTGAGTAAAATATACCTGGTGATCTTTAAAGGCTTTTTGGTTTTTAAACTTTAGATTTTGTGTTATTTTAACACCTAACTATAGTTTTACTTTAACCTTTGGTTTTTTAGTGAATTTTAAGGTAAGCTAAAAGTTTATTACCATATCTAATCATAACAGTGCTTTAATTTATTTTTTTCAGTGACTATCTAATTTTTTTAACAAACGTTAAAAGTTCATTACCATACCTTACTATAACATCACTTTAACCTTTAGTTTTGGAGTTAAAAATATATGTATAAACATATTTATATATAGAGAGAGAGATAGCAATAGCTGTAGATATAGTTATATTGATGTAGATATTCACTTTCTCATTTTTTTTGTAATTGAATCTGTCACGTCAACTGTTTTTTCAGGGGGCTTTGCATATTTTTTCAGTTATTTTCATATTTTTTCCTCTTGTTCCACATGCAGTAGTTTCCTGCGCATGTCACTCCAGGTGGCTAACCAGCACTGCCTGACCAGATGTGAAGCCCCATGGCAAACCCATTGGGGAAGCCACTCCTGCTTTGCATTGCTTTCAGCCATATGCAATGGCGGTTGACCACAGGAACTAGTTTCTGACTCTGTCCGGTGACCATCCCACAGTGAGCAATCAACCCGCGAGTGCTGTTAGCAGCTAAGGTTACCTGGAGGCTCGGCCCCCAACTTTCTCCAGATGGCAAACGTATGATGCACACAGACTTCAGCCACTGTCTTAGGTTAGCAGAACCTTACAAACTCTTCAATCCTTGTTGGTCCTGGCTCTGGGTTCACAGATCCTACGGTGGGTTCTCAAACCCTACCGCAAGCCCAACAATAGTCCAAGACACTTTCCTGCAAGTTTGCTAACCTCTGACCTGGGTTTTCTAACTTTGGAATCCACATTGAGGACAATTAGCCCAGCTTCAGGGTCCAGCAAGCCTGCAGCAAAATTGAGTCAGCAGATTATCTACAAACTTCAACACGTGGACAATGTGTGGACTAACAGTGCAGATGTCCCTATGTTTTTAATTTTGATTGGCAGGTCCTCTCTATTTAAGGCCTACAAAAATCACTATTCTAAAGCTAATTTTCATGAAAACTACAGAACCGATTTATACCAAGCAAATGCATTTCCTTGAATAAATTTGACTTTACTTTAATTTTTTTTCTGTAGCATTGGAAAAAGTTTACAATGGGAAAAAAATGGGAAAGGTCACTTTTGTGACCTAAATGGTTTGCTCCTCACTTGACGGTTCAATGCGAAACTTGCTTGGCTGTACCCAGATTGAATGACCATCACTAGTACAATAGACAGTGCATTTCAATTCACACAAAAGATTTCTCCCCAAGTGCTTTGCTGGAGACATGGTGCTTAACAAGAATGCATGGTTATCTGTAATGAGATGCAAGGCTGGGGATAGAGGATCAGTGTGGACATGGTTTTAGAAATGCCAACTTTGTCAAAAGACATTCCCAAAAGAGGTAATGAAGACAATTCAGACATCTTTAAAGCAATGGAAAGAATGGTGGAAAGAATGTCTTCCACCTGTGCCAATGAGGCACGAGTTGGGCTTTCTGTCTGTAAGACATCATATGTACAGCCCATTCTAATCTATGGGAACCAGGGAGTTTACAGCAGTCAGTTCTAAAAAGGTATAGTATTAATTTTGGGAAGTTTGGAAAATTCTGGTTATTTGGTGTTAGACCTGGCATCCTTGGCGTGGCTTCCCTCTGAGATCCTGTTTTGCTGACTTCCTTTTTGCTCGCTTTAGGACTTTGTGCACTTTACCACTGCCAACCAGTGCTAAAGTGCAGGCGCTCTCTGATTAAAGCATGGTAAAACGAACTTATCCACGATCTGCATATTTAGTTTACTTATAAGTCCCTAGTGAAGTGCACTATCTGTGTCTAGGGCCTGTAAATTAAATGCTACTGGTGGGCCTGCAGCACTGATTGTGCCACATGCTTCAGTAGCCCTTAAAACATAACTCAGACCTGCAATTGCATGGCCTATGTTTTCAGTTTTAAACTGCAGTTTGGACCTGGCAACTTAAACCTCTTGCCAGGCCCAAACCTTCCTTTTTAATACATATAAGTCACCCATGAGGTAGGCCCTGGACAGCCTCAAAGGTAGGGTGAAGTGTATTTAAAAAGTTGAACATGTATTTTTAAGTTTTACATGTCCAGGTTCTGAAAAGCTCTTAAATTAGTTTTTCACTACTGCATGGCCTATCTCACTCATAGGTTAACATCAGGCCTGCCTTATTACATTTTATGTGTCATTTCCAAATAAGAAGATATGGGACCCCCAGATTTGGTGTCTCTGGAATCACAAGTTAAAATCACAACTTATAGTGAAGTCGGGCTTTAAGTTGTAACTCTGAAAATGCCACTTTTAGAAAGTTGGCATTTTCTTTCCTTAAATCATCTAGGGCCCGATGTACAACCTTTTGTTTTACGGCTCACAGTTTGTGATCCACTTGCGAACTGAAAATTGCGAGTATCAAAATAAAATGTACAACAGTGTGAACCACACTATTTGTGATTCCCAAATGGGTCGCAAGGGACCGGCTCAGTAATATTGATGAGGCAGATTGAAATCTGCCACCCATTTAGGAATAGCGACACTCACGGGGACGGTGGCATGCTGGTCTCAGCAGACCACAACGTCTGTGACTGCTTTTCAATAAAGCAGTTTTTTAAAAAAATGCAGCCCATTTTCCTTAAAGGGAAATGGGATGCAATTAAAAAAGAAAAATGCCAAGTCTTCTGTTAATTTTTTCAGAGTAGGCAGTGGTCCGTGGGACCACGTCCTGCTCTGAAAAAATATTTTTGCTACCATTCACAAATGGGAAAGGGTCCTGTGGGGTCCCTTTCCTTTTTGTGAATGGGTTAGCACAAATTTGAGATTGGTGGTAACTGCAATTGTTTTGTGACCGCATTCACAGTCACAAAACAAAACAATCATACATACCACTGCGACTAACAATTAGGAAGGGACGCTGGACATTTTGTGGTCACAAATGGCGATTTTCGCCTTTTGCGACCTTATAAAAGGCATCTTACATCGGGCCCTTGTGCCTTCTGCCTGTCTCTGAATATATGTCTGGGTTGGTGATAGCTTGATTCTTGTGCATTGCCTCCGGACAGCCCCATACAAAGGGAGCTTAGGTGTGTCTGAGTGGCCATCCTGGGGAGGGAGTAGCTGACCCACCTAAATAGGCTGTGTCCTGATCCCACACAAATGGCTGCATAATACCCTGTTGTGAGTCTGGAGCCAGGACAAGAAGAGCAGGGACTCTGTGCACTTCAAACGCCTCCCTTTGAAGTCTCCCCCACTTCAAAGACACCACTGAGTATAAGAACTGGACTTCTGACCGTACCAGATCAGTACACGTCTGGACTCGAGGACATTCTACCAGGAAGAAGGACTGCTGTGCTGCTGAAGGGACTGTCACTCTGCTAGACTCCTGCTCTGCTGTGCCTGCCCTGCTGTCTGCTGGCCTCCTTGCCTTGGAGTGAGAAGGACTGGACCTGCATCTCTACAACCACAGGACCAAAGTACCTCCAAAGGCTTGTATCTTTTTCTGAAGTCTCAGGGATATCAAAGAGTGCACTCCATCCTTCAACAGCACATGGGTTTTGCTTGCTGCAGTTCTTCCAAATTGGTGCCAAACCAGTCTTGGGCCCTTGGAAGAGGGTATAAGGTGCTGCAATTGTAAACTCTGTGCATTGCTGCCATTGTGCCAGTTGGAAACAACGCATCTACTTCAATACTTACACATTGCAGCTTCAGGAGACAATGCATCCCCTGGCTTGGGGGCTTGATGATGGCGCACCACCTACATCTAAAGGTACTAGCATTGATGCATCTCCGATTGCATGGTTCAGAACCGACGCATCGCCAGGATCAATGATGATGCACCAACTCATCTGCTCCTTACATCACTCCTCGCATCTGCCTGACACTGATGCAACCATGAACCAAGTTACTGATTTCAGCAGGCCAAGTCTGGTCCCTGTATCCTACATGTTAGAAATGGGGTCTCTAGTTGGCAGTGGTAGCACCCTGTTCAAGTAGGGAGCCTCACTCAAGTCAGGGTAAGGGAGTCATAAGGCTAAGATAATCCCTGCTCAACCCCTTTGTAGCTTGGCTCAAGCAGCTAGGCTTCCCTCAGAGGCAATGTGTAAAGTATTTGTACACATACATACAGTAACACAATGAAAACAGCACAAAAGTACTCCACACCAGTTTAGAAAAATAGCCAATATTTATCTGAGTAAAACAAGACCAAAATGTTGAAAATCCAACATACACAAATAAAGATAGAAATGTTCAAATATTAAATGTAGTTGGGGATGTCAAAATATCTTGACAGTGTAACTTCCAACAGTCTGGTGTTAGGGAGCGCAGCCGTCCATGGAGGCGTGTAGACCCCTCTTACGGTACCTTGGAAAACAATGATGAAACAAATACGTTGCGTGGAGCTTGGGGGGTGAGGCATCACTAGAACCGGTGCGGCATCGGTTCCTTACTGCCACCGGAGAGGTGAGGCATCAGTTCCTTACCGCTAGGCAGGGCAGATGAGGTATTGGCTCCTTACAGCAGCATAGGAGGTGATGTAGCGTTGCCTGTGAGGCATTGGTTCCTTACGACAAGGCGGGTAGATGGAACCATCAGGTCAAGACGCAGGGTGTCAACTTCGCGGTGTTGTGATCACACTATGGGGTTACAGGTGCTGCTGCGGAGTCGGGTGCCACAGACGTCAGTGACCCGGTGCTCTGGACTCACACTGTGGCAGGACTTCTGCAGTAGCATTGGGCCTGCGTTGTAGGTCACGGTCGTTGCACTCAGCAGGGACTATGGCTCCATTGCAGGCAGCGGTCAGAGAGCGGCACCAGTTCTGAAGTCGCTCTGAAAGTCAATTCACTATCTTTTACTTTGTTGCATCAGAACTTACTCCCAAGGGCCCAGGAACTAGATTTGGCACCACTTTGCAAGTCAAGACTCCCAGCAAGAGAGCCCAGGTGCTGGCAGATGACGTCTATGATGTTCCTGAAGTCTCCTTAACAGGAGGCAAGCTCGGTCCAAGCCTTTGGAAAACCTTTGAAAGCAGGATGTAGAAAGCAAAGTCCAGCCCTTTCACTCCCAGGACAGAAGCAGCAACCAGCAGGCCAACACAGCAAAGCAACAGGCAGAGAGGCAGTCCCTCCTACAGGATCCAGTTCTTCTTCCTGGCAGAATTTCCTGAGTCCAGAAGGATTCTAACTATGTGATGGCAGAGGTCCAATATGTATTCCCATTTCTGTCTTTGAAATAGGCAAACTTCAAAAATAAGAGAAGTCTTTGTAGTGTACAAGACCCTGCCTTTCCCTGCCCTGGCCCCAGACACACTCCAGGGGTTGTGGACTGCTTTGGTGAAGACAGGATCAGCACTGTTCAGATGCAAGTGGAAGCTCCTTCCACCACTCTAGCTCAGGAAGACCCATGAGCCTGGTGATGGGCCATCAGGATATACAGGGCATACCTCACCTTCCTTTGTGTTACTGTCAACAGTGAATTCACAAACAGCCCACCTGTCATCCTGACCCAGACTTGTATTCAGCAGACAGGAAGAAGCACAGGATGGTTAAGCAAGAAAATGCCCACTTTCTCAAAGTGGCATTTTCAAACTCACAGTTCAGAAAACAACTTTACCAAAATACGTATTTTTACATTGTGAGTTCAGGGACCCCAAACTCTTCATCTCTATTTGCTCCCAATAGGAAATTACACTTAAACTATATTTCAAGGCAATCCCCATGTTACCCTATGGAAAAGATAGGCCTTGCAATAGTGAAAAACGTGTTTAGCAGTATTTCACTATCAGATAATGTAAAGCATACCAGTAAATGTCCTACCTCTTAAATACACTGCACCGTGCCCATGGGGCTGCCTTGGAACTACATTATGGGTGACTTACATTTAGTAAAAGGTGAGGTTTGGGGCCTGGCAAGTAGGTCCACTTGTGAGGTTGAAATGGCAGTTTAAGACTGCACACACAGACACTGCAGTGGCAGGTCTGAAACATGTTTACGGGGCTACTCATGTGGGTGACTCAATCAGTGCTGCAGGCCCACTAATAGCATTTGAATTACAGGACCTGGGCACACATAGTGCACTTCCCGAGGGACTTACTAATAAATCAAATATACCAATCATGGATGAACCAATCACCAATACAATTTGGACGAGGAGCAATTGCACTTTAGTACTGGGCATCAGTGCCAAAGTGCCCAGAGTCCTAAAGTCAGCCAAAACGAAAATTCAGCACAGGATCAGAAACAGGAGGTCAGAAGCAAAAAGACAGAACTAACAGGTCTAACATTTCCTGCGGTTCATCATGGTCAGTCTGACTTTTCATATTTATCCCGGTCTAGCGTGACCAAATAGCCCCGGTTGGCACTTTATATTTCTAAGCACTACAGTTTATTTATTCTTTAAATATTAATATCTTGATTTCTATTTATTTGATTCTTGAGACTTTGGTCTTGTTTTGTTCATTAAATTTAAATTTATTTTTCTAACCTGGTGTAGTATATTTTTGGTGTGATGTTTTCACTGTTTTACTGTTTTGAAGGATGCACAACACCTTACACATCACCTCTAAAGTTAATTCCTGCCAGCTCAGTGTCAAGAGAGGGTGAGCACAGCTTAATTTATGGTGTGTAACTGACTTACACTGACAAGAATTGTGGTCCCTACTTGGACAGGGTAAATACCTCTGCCAACTAGAGACCCAATTTCTAACACTTGGATTAGATGGCAAGTTGGGGCAATCCTGTTTCCAAAATACCGCTGTCCAAAATTAAAGCATGGGTGACTACTTGGTGGAGACAAAAGTCCTTGATCTCTGCGTTGTCTTCAAGTTGATCTCCTCGTTCCCTGCACAGCAGCATCTGGTCTCGGCCCACTCGGATAAGCCTGTCTCCCATCCCTCCCTGCTCCCCCTCCTGCCCCCTTCCTTTGGCAGTTTCTTTTAAGTGATTGCAATTTTAAAGACATACATTTTGTTTCATTTGATCCCTTTTCCTCTCTTGCATTGCCAAAAAGTGGGTTCTGAAAGAAACTAAATCATCAAGGATTTTGTTTTGCCTTCTGATGCAGAGTACTGTACCTTGGTGAGAAAACGGTGAACAGAAACAGCACAAATTACCTCCTGTGCATCCTCCGTAGATTGCGCAGTACCAGAATAACATTGGAACACATCTTTCAAATAATCAAGGTAATCAGCTGGAGCGTCACCCTTATTTTGATTACAGCTATCATCATAGATTGTCTCCCTGCATCACCAGGGGCCTGTTGATGCCAATTACTCTTTTCAGACAAACGATCTTTACCTTCACTCAGTACAGTAAGATGTAACAATTGATTCACACCATTATTATTATTTTTAAATGTGTTTGTACTGTGCTTTTATGGTATAACTTTACCGAAATAAAGCAGAATTGAATTGAATTGATTCATACCAGCCCTACTAGATAAGTTATATTCGAATACAGACTAATTTGTCAACTTTCTGGGGATTATCACTGACACCAGGGAACTGTTAATTTATATTCACTAGATTAGCAAGTAATCAGGAGACGAGATGATGATACAGCCCTGGATCTGGAAGACTTAAGAGGGCTTCTTCGGGCTGTAAGCGGGCATCCTGTGGGTTGTCACTGTGTGGGACTTGAAGAAGGTGTATCTTGGACATTTCAAGTGTTTTCTTTCAAGTTATCCCATTCTCTGCCCTTGTTGCATGCCACAGGCTATCATGAGATATTGTCGGGTTGCATGTGTTGCTGGTCCAGTGTAGGGCATCGGAATAGTAGGGTGCCAAATGAGAACAGGCTCTATTGTAGGGATTTAACTCTGTGGGGTTTACATTCCATCTTCCACACACTGCAGTGTCATCTTGTTGTTCACTGTCTGTAGTATTTGCTGCATTTGTTGCATTCTCCAGGTCTGCTGCACTCACTTGCACTTCATTCACTGATACCCATCCGACCACTTGTGCTGCAGATTTAGGTGCATTTCTAGGTAACAACAATGGGGTACCCTAGGCGTCATCTGCTGGCATAGGAAAGTTTAAAACATCTGAAATATCCAGATCTTTTTTGTGTACTAATTGTGTTTTCTTAGGAATAACCTGGGGAAATAAATAAGGAAGAGGCAGGGCAGTAGAAGTACAGGCACTATCCATGTCCCTCTAGCTGGTTATTTGTCATCCTAGCCTTTTGTGGCTTTTTTTCATACCGTACCCTACACTTGTAGTGTAGTAAACTGTTGTTTATATTTAGTAACTTCCTCACATCAATTAAGGAAAAGCGCTTATTGAGTGGAGTCTGCTGTAGTTTTTCTTTCCATCAACCTTTTTCTGAGATTATTTAAGCACTCAATGTCAAAGGTGCCTTCATGCGAAAAGAACATTTTTCCATAATTTTTTGTGAGTCTAACCAACTGTTATATATACATGCACTTTTGTATTCTGGTGGTTTGCATGAATGGGAGTTCCTTCAGCCGAGACTTTTTTCTTGTTTTCTGCCACCAATTCTCTACGAACACCTTCGTGCACAACTAGGGAAACAGGGAAGTTCTACCAGCCTTATGCTGCAGCTTATCCATTTGAGTGGAAAGTAGGAGGAAAGAAAGTGTAAGAGTGGGACTGGCAGCTCTTTTTTCCTGTATGTTCTTGCGGAGGAAGGTAGGAAAGCTGCTTCATGCTTGATTGTTGACCCCCTTGTTTCCAAAAGTCTATAGTCACAGCCCATCACATTTGCAGAGGTTTTGCCTCCCTCTTTCATTCACACTTTCATCTGCTAGGTTATCTCTTACGGGTTCTACACACTCCTTTGGCTCTTTTACCCATGTGTGCACCCTTTGAAGAGTGTCCTGCTCTATGTTACGGAATTCACGCAAACGTCTATCACCTAGGGCCAGATGTACGTAATTCCTGAATTGCGACTCGCAATTTGCGAGTCGCAATTCAGTATAAAGGATGGTGTCCCTGACACCATCTGCGACTCTCAAGGGGGTCGCAAAGGCCCACCTAATTAATATTAATGAGGTCGGTCGCAATTTGCGACCCCCTTGAGATTCGCAGTACTCACAGGGATGGTGGCCTGCTGGAGACAGAAGACCACCATGTCTGTGACTGCTTTTCAATAAAGCATTTTTTTTGTTGTAATTCAGCCCATTTTCCTTAAAAGAAAACGAGATGCATTACAAAATGAAAAAATGAAACATTTTCGTAAAATTTTTTCAGAGCAGGCAGTGGTCCATGTGACCACTGGCTGCTCTGAATTTTTTTTTTTCCATGCCATTCACAAAGTGGAAGGGGTCACATGGGGATCCCTTCCCTTTTGCGAATGGGTTACCACCAGTGTGACACTGGTGGTAACTGCAATTGCTTTGCGACCCCGTTCGCGGTCACAAAGCAATGCAGCATTGCGCTGCGACTCGCAATTAGGAAAGGGAACACCCCTTCCTAATTGTGACTCACAAAACGGGGATTGGGCATCGCAATGTGCTTTTTGCACCTCAAAAACAGCGAAATTTGTTGCATTTACAAACGGTGTGAATCGCAAAATTCCACCGTTTGCGAATGCAAAATAGCCTTCTATGATTTATGAAAGGCATTGGCAGTGCATTTTCAAGGAATCTCTAAAATAGCGATTCCCTAAAAATGCAACTAGATTTTGCAAATCGCTTATAAGGAATCGCTAATTCAATGTATGAAGGAGTCGCTAATTGCGACTAGTCGCAAAATGGGGATTTTGCATGTGCAAGTTACCACAACATTAAATCAGGTGGTAAACAGGTGCAACCTATATAAAGAGGCCCAGAATGCATCTGCCCTTTTCAATAATGGTTGCACTCACCGTCATGGCGAGGAGCATGAGGATCCTGTCAGGTTTGAGGAGAGGGAGGAGGAGACAGGAGCACATTTTCAGAGTGTGCATAACTCTCTTTGATCAGACAGAGGAGGAAATACTTGACAAGTACACGTTGAACTCTGCCACAATACTGGACTTAATAGCAGATTTAAATCCCCAACGGCCAGTTCCATACCCACTCATGTGCAGGTATTATGCTCCCTGCACTTCTTAGCCTCAGGAAGCTATTAGAGGGTTATAGCAGCAGCTGGAGGTGTGTCTCAAAGTGCGCTCTCACGCTTCTTTAATGCATTCCTCAATGCAATCTTATCTAAACATAATCTGCATATAAAATTCCCCAAAACCCCTCAGGATTTGCAGCTAACTAAATTAAATTTCTATCAGGTAGCCCAATTTCCACATGTCATTGGCTACATTGAATGGGACACATGTGGCAATCTGTCCACCATCTGCAACAGAGTATATCTACAGGAATTGGAAAAATAGCCATTCAATGAACATCCAGGTCATTTGCAATGTCTCCCATATCATAACTGATTTAGTGACCAGATACCTGGTAGCACACATGAATCATACATTTTTAAGCACAGTGGAATGTACTCAAGACTTCTTGCTGAGGAGTCTGGTGAAGGATACCTACTTGGTAATGTAACAGAGAACAATGCTGCATATTGTATAACTGATGTCACAGATAACAACTAATATCATACTCCTGTCATTCTAAGAGACAGTGCATATGCAGTGTGGTCCTTCATCTTGACATGTACCTCAATCCTGCCAGGCCAAGTGAATGGCAATACAATGTGGCATATAGGTGGCGCACTCCAATATAGTCCGGAAACCACCTGCAAGATTGCGGCCACATGTGCAATGTTGCATAACATTTCCATAACAAGGGGCATAGTAGTGGAGCCCACAGAGACAGACTCTCATGAGGATTATGACCCTTGCCACCCCTTCACCCAGCAGACCGAACTAGAGCAGCAGATGGCAGGCAAAGACGTGCAGAGATTACGCGCAACTATTTCTGATGTATGTAATGACAATACCACGTCTTGTTTCATTTTTGCTACAGGTATCACATTTATTGCCTTAACTTCAGGACAATTATGTGTGAATAGGACATAGGTATTCCAAAGACACAATCAGTTCCCAATTACAGTTTCATACCATTAACATCATAGCAATAATGAATTGCGACAAAATATGCAAGGCCCTGAACTTCTCCACATTACTTTTTACGTCCTCATACTCTACTAGAGTGCTAAGCCCCTTGAAACCCTCACGGGTATGTAGCGCTGTTTACAAATTAATTGATTGATTGATTGATCGTTGGGCTCAACTGCACATCTTGTTGAAGTTTGTGAGACAGTACTGTGTTTGGAACTGTGACGCCTAGGATCCCTTATAGGGGCTGTGGCACTGCTGAGGCTAGAGTGCTCCTCACTATCCCCACCACCCAGATGTATGCAGCACTCTGGGCTGCCTGCATTGTCTCCAATACATTGGTGTCTTCCACCCATCCTCATGCAACGTCCCCGACTTCAATGTGCCACTTCCACTTGCATGCCCACAGCATGTCGTGACAGCAAAGCAGTTGCATTAGTGAGACGAATAACAGATCTGCTGAACCCATCCAACCTACCCATCAATTGGTGATGGCGCCTACGGTGGTTGACATGCTCCTGCTGCATTACAGTGCAGAGTTCCTTAATGGCATTTGTCATCTCCCGTAGGTGTTCTCCTGTAGCGTGCTGTCCCTCATGCAGCTTGCACATGTTGTGATTGAGAGACACCAATTGCCTGTGCATTGATCTCATTTGTTTACATTGTAGGCACTGCACCTTCAACATGGATGTCTCAAGACCACCAAACAGAGATGAGCCCTCACCTTCCTCTGTGCTCTGTCTGCCTTCTTCACAATGCCTCCTGAGGGGAGTATACTGGTGCCGGAACAGGGACTGCTATCTGTGGGTGCGTCTACCTTCTGAAGGTGGTGTGTGTACACCTTCTTGTAATTCACGGGAGTCCTAAGTAAACTCAGGGAGGGGTTCCACTCTTGCCCTGCGTTTGTGTGGTGCTGGTATGATGGACTCAATGATGTTGGTATCAGACTACAGCTGGCTTTCGTTACTCTCCTGTTTCAGTTTCTGCTGCATCAGGTGCAGGCACCTCTGCAACAACAATGTGCAGCATGTCATTCATGATGTTCTCTTTGCATGTGTCATTTCACAGTTACTTATGTATTAAACATTTTCCCTGGCATAGTGTCTCTAATTGTCTGTTGTGTTGTCTCTCTGTTTGGTTTTACACAATATTGCTATTTAAGTAGTAGATACACTTTTGGGGTATGGACTTCCACTCCCATAAGGCATTGATCTGTTGAATGGAAAATGTGGCAAGGACTGTTTCTCTCAGTGCATGGTGTCATTGCAATTTTTTAGGCCCATTTGTACATGCATATATGGAGATTAAAATCATTACTGCCCTCACTTTGCTGGTGCCCGGTGTGCCTGAGGTGTCTAGTAAGTGACACCACCTACTCTTTCAGGCAGCAGTGTTGATTCCACCATGTCTTCTAAGGGGGTGGACGGTGTCTGGGTGGATGGTCCACCACCAGTGCTCCTTGCATCCTTCAGCCTGCTTGCTACCCTCTCCTTGGAACATGATTGTAAGTCGTACCAGCGCTTGTGTATCTCCTCAATTGTACGCTACGCAACACCTATCACACTGATTTCGGTCTGGATGTCAGTCCACAGTTTCCTTTTATCACTTTCAGGTGCATGTAGTGAGTTCTTCCCAAATAACTGGTCATGTTTCCTGACCACCCTTTCCGTGAGCACCTCTAATTCCTGCTCACTGAATTTCATTTTTCTTTTTCTCCCTCTTGTGTCCTTGCCATTTCCTTCAGCGGCCATTGAGTTCTCCTGGTCCTGGCTGACTCTCCTGAGTGCCTCCCTGGTGCTCTGCTAGGTCTCAGTGCCTGCACCTGGGGCTATGGCTTCTGGTAACAGCATTCAGTGACTCACTTCCTGGTTGTGCTGTCATCAGGCTGCTCCAAAATACTGAATTCGCAATCTACAATTTTCAAATACCGATTCGCTATTTTACTGAATCACTATTTGGTACTCGCTATATGCAATTGTGAATTTTAGGAAATTGCAAAAAAATCTGCGATTGCCTTGTTACATCGCATTTTGCGAATCCCAAATAGCGATTAGGTAAAAATCACTATTTGGGATTCGCAATTGCAAACCTTCATACATCTGGGCTTATGAACAGACCTGATTGCCTGTTTGATAATCAAAGTCTGAAGTGGTATTATGACCTTTCAACAAATAATAGTTTGACATATTTTTACTGTCATTTGATATAGTACATTCGTGAGGACTTAAAGGAATATTCGAACACAGTACTTTACTGGTGATATATTACTTGTAGCAGGAGAATCTAGAAAACACATGACCTAAATGCGGTACAGTAGGCACTGGAATATAAACACCAGTATGGGATGTAAACCTGTAAATCCCCTGTACTATACAGCACACTGTGCTGCTCATGGTCACCTATTTGAATATGACATGCTCTTGAAATTTGCAGCACAAATAATTGATTGTTTTTTTAAAAATCACACAAAATATTGCTTAGTTTTCAAGAACTGAAGTTCCTTGCTTGGAAAACAGTATTTTTAGAAGTTTTTATGACAGTTGCCAGTAATCGTATTAACCGCCACTTTCTCTCTGATGCTTTTTCCACACTTCACAAAAGGAAATGGTTTAAACGAGTGACATTGACACACATGGAACTGATTAGCAATTTGGACACCTAAAATGGACAAAACACCTAAAACATGCCTCTTCTAAGTTGCTATTTGGTAATCATTCCAAAGACCGTTTTAGGAGTCGGCACAAGTTTGCTGACTCCTGAAATGTTCAGTGAAAGTTTGTGACCGCAAAATAGGTTAGTATATCTGGCCCTTTGATACCTACATCTCTTGTCCAACCCTCCCAAAACCATCATAGTGTATGTGGTATTTAGGATACTAGGAGCTATGTTGGTTGTAGTGTTAGCGCATCAGAGCCTTGATAAGTAAACTTACAAGGAGACGCGTTTAGGTCGACGGACCTTTGGTCCACGTTTGGGGACTTCGCAGTACGAGATGTCTTTTTGGCATCACAAATCAATAGATCAAATAAACCAATCAATAATCACAGTAACAAATCACCAAACTAACCAATAACATTTAGTAAGAATCAATAAGTTGAACACACCATGCCCTTCCAGTCATGAATAACCACACCAATTTGGTTAAGTGTTCGGATATTTATTTCCCTATTAATTACAATCTAATGTAATTTCTGTTAATCTCATTAGCAAGTTACCGCATTAGTAACTCTTCAGATTTGCAATTAGAATGCAATTAATCAATGCACAGAGAACATTAATTCAGTATTAACACGTCATTAATAAGAAGCAATTTAGCAAAGTACATGATTCAACAAGTCCAATAATCCTTCACGCAACTTGCCAGAATTTTCCACAAACCACAGTTCTCATGTTGCGCGGATTGGTCCATGTTATTGACGTGTTCATCAATTGGAATGTCAGGTAAGAAAAGTTACACTTTGCGTTCCAGTCAGTGTCTCCTTTTTTTTTCTCCTACTCCAGTAACCGTGCACCTGTTACGAATTACACTGTTGCATTCAGCAAGAACATCTCCTTGAACAAGTCGGTTCTCATGAGAAAGAATTTACTACGGCTACACACACATCACTTCTGGAAAAGTACAGCTTTGTGTCCTTCAGGAAAAACAGCACATTACACGTTAGAAAAATACAGTTTAATATGAGGCCAGGCAGCTAGGCCAAGGCCCTTGCTAAGCTAAGGCCCAAAATTAATAAACAACTCGTAATACATAACTCTAATTATGATGTGCTAATACAAATTCAAAACATTAGTATGTAATTAAGTCAGAGTTAACAGCTCTCATTAGTCTTCGTATACATTGGTAGCCACTCCCCGTGGGCACATTTAAAACGCGTACATTATTTTCTATGTTAACACAATTTCTATGCAGCTTTATCACATAATATTTTGCAAGTTTCTCATGTTAATATTACTTTTTAAAGACACACTCCAACAATCCCTCCTCTGATGACTCTTGTCAATACAAAAACTTTCCCCACAAATTTTACATCCTAAAATTCTTTTCAGCTCAATTTCCTCCATTTTTCGCCTCCGCTTTGATTTTGCCCTATACAATTTTTCCCGTTGTTTTTCTTCCCTCCTCTTATAATTGTTCGACATCTTTAATTTTATTATTTACTAATTTTACATGCCACTCACAAATCCAAATAGGCAAGCTATAACAATCAATACTCCATGTATTATTTTAGACAATGGGGGTCATTATGACCTCGGCGGTCTTTTTGTAAGACCGCCGAGGGACCGCCGTGCGGAAGACCGCCTGTGCAGGCGGTTTACCGCTCGGCATATTATGGTTGTTGGCTGCTCTCTGTTGTTATTCCGACGGAGAGCCGCCAACAGCCATACTTGCGGGCGGCGAGGAAGTGGAGGTTGCTTCACCTCCACCGCCATGCCAACAGAACACCGCCCAGCGAATCACGTCCTGTGATTCGCGTGGCGGTGTTCTGTTGGCGGTATGTTGTCGGCGGAGCTGCCCACATGGCTCCCGTCCCCTCCCGGAGGATCGACGGACCAGGTAAGTCGATCGTCCGTTAGGGGAGGGGGGGGTGTTGTGTGTTGTGTGCGTGCATGGGGGTGTGCATGTGTGTGTGTAGAGGGGGTGTGTGAGTGCATGTATGCTTGCGGGGGTGTTGTGTGTATGGGAATGAGTGCGTGTATGGCTGTGGGTATGTCTGTATGGATGTGTGCGTGTATGTTTGAATGTGGGTGTGCGTGTCTGACTGTGTGTGTGTGGATGTAGGCATGTATGTCGGGGTGTGTGCATGTGTGTGTTGGTGGTGCCTGCATGCGTGTCGGGTTTGTGTGAGTAATGTTATGTTGGGGGTCGGGGTGGGGAGGGGGGCCCTGCCACCTTTGGGGGGTGGCAGGGGTTGTAGGGGGTGTAGGGGAGGGAGTCGTGGTGGGGGGTGGGGGAGACCCCTATCAGTGCCAGGGAAGGAATTCCCTGGCACTGATAGTGCTTACCGCCATGGAATTCATGGCGGTTGAAACTGCTGGAAATCCACAGCGGTAAGCCGGGTCCAAATACCGCCAGCGGTATACTGACGGCCGCCGGGCTGGAGACCCAGGTCTCCAGCCCGGCAGTCGTCTCCGCCATGGCGGGCGGGATGGAGAACCGGCGGTTGACCATGGAGGTAATCGCCATGGTCATAATACACCAAGTTAAGACCGCCAGCCTGTTGGCGGTCTTACCGCCGGTTCTCCGCCATCCGCCAGGGTTGAAATGACCCCCAATATCCCATGCCAAATGTTACTAAGCCAATTTCCCACTGAAGCAAATCCTTTCCCAACCTTTTCCCAAACACCTGCTTCTTTCAAATCCTTCAAGTCCGTACTATCCCTAGTCAAGTTAGTAAGCATACTTCTAATCTCATTACTATTATCTGATATATATGCACAACAATGGCGCTCATTAAACATCCTACAAACTCTGCCATTTTTCTCTAAAAGAATGTCTAAAGCAAGCCTGTTTTGAAGAGTCATAGCCCTCTCCGCAGCAAGTTCAGTATCCATCAGCAGAATAGCCCCTGAAAAAATTGTCAGCATGTTATCTACAATAGTAGACAACTTTCAAATCTTTATGGAGTTTAAGATAACTCCCACTGAAGGAATTATCACCCCAAATATGTCTCCCACTACACAAGCAGCAGTTTCTCTCTTCTGTCTAGTACGATGTAATTCAGACAATGTTGGAAACCTTTTCCAATTGTCAAGTTGATATATCTTTGGGAAAACTATCCCCAAATAACATGTACCATACCATCCCTTTGGAAGACGGTAATAAGCATTAAGTCCACATATGTAATAGATCCCTGTAATCGCTGGACCCTGTCCATTTAACATGAACGTCCATTTACTCTGAAACAAAAACACATTGTCATAATGTGTAATGCATCTAAAGCTAGCTTGCCTTGTTCTCTAATTGCACCATAACCTTCACTACTAGCAACAGCCTGCTGTTGCAAACCTTTCTCTAATTTACCCTTTAATGCCCTTCTCCTATCTTCTGTGAGATCTACAAAGCTTTTCTCTACAGGTGTAAGCAAGCATGTCAAATTATTACGGTGTGCATAAAATGTACTAATTGTTAATATCAACTCGAAGAATCCTTTAACTAACTTTATACTATAATATCTAGCTACCCCACTCAAACCCTCTATTATAGGCACATAAGAAAACACAAGGTCATAGTTTGAGTAAAAGTATAGAATCTCTTCCTGATTATAGAATCTTGTTAGTAACAGACTACAACTTATCCCATACGTTAGTGGCAGACTATGATAGGTAACCCCCCCTTGTACCGAAACAGGAATCTGTGTGCACACAAAGCAATCCTTTGCATCCATTGTGTCAACATACTCACTCAGCAAGTGATAGAAAACGTTAGTGGAAAGTTCCCCTTTTGCGTTAGTTCCCTCATGCAAATATCTAGTATCCAACTCAAACCTCTCCCAAGCTGTAAGTGCAGTGGTAGTTTCAGGAATTGTAGCATTGCTAGCCCCACTCTATCGTTGCCATACCCACAACCACAAAGATAATGAATTTCACACACACAACACCCAAGCCAACACCCAAATATTTACAACGCCTACTCCCTCTACTATCCTGCCTAGTGTTAGCCATTATCTGTTAAGAATCAGAAAGTGAAGGGTGGTTAATTCAAACAACAGAGGATAGTCAGAATGAATTTTTCTTCTTCCTTTTGTTTTTTTTGTTTGTTTTTTTCCTTCTTGCAGCAAAGTTAAAACAAGCGAAAATCTTCTTTCAGCAATTATTTACAGCTTTCAGTTTCACTCCCAGGATCCTTGTCAATTCAGGTTAGCAGTTTGTCAAAATTGTTTTTCAAAAGTCAATTCAGGTTTTCAAATCTCAACCGGTAATTTTTCACTCTCCTTTTCTCAATTTTCAACTTTAATTCGATCTTTACACCAAGTATTGACCTGGAACCTCTCGATCAAAGCAAAATGGCAAGAACTCTTGTTGCCATTCAGCAGTCATTGCATATGCCCATTCAGGACCTGCGTACCTTCTGTTTGCTACTCTCTTTCTCCTCAACTTGCGGTCACCTTGTAACTCTCCTTCACTTAGGTCTTCTCTCCTTGTTGGATGATATTCTTCCTCTATTGCATCTTCGACAACCACTTCTCCCCTTTTCACTTGCAATTCTGGCCACTTGTCTCCTTTCAGTATCTCTCTGGCCTTTGATCTTTCCTGTGGCAACCCTTCGTCCTCTCTGGGCTCTAGATGGACCTGCAATCTGCTCAGGAGGAGTTTGGACTCTCTGACCCTCTTCCACCTCAACTCCTTCACCTTCTGGGTCTGTCAAATGCTCTAGCTCATTTCCATAATCGTCTGCTTCTAGGAGAACCTCCCTCTGATTAGGCTCTTTTGCTGCCTCTATTGAGCTCACCGTCACCCCTCTGGATCTCTTCTCCCTCGTCTCTTACTGGAGTGACCAAGCCATCCTATGAGGGCTCTCCTTCAGTCTCAGTTCTCTTTTGATCACTCTCCAGACCTGAGACTTCTTTCTCTGTTGTTGGTACTTTCAACAAGTCAACTTCCTCATCAGTTGGACACATCACCTTTTTCATGTGACTGGCATGGATCCAGTTCAGAATTCCCAAACACTTCAAAGCAGTAGTAGTCGTTAGTATCACTTGATATGGCCCCTTCCAACGTGGCTCTAAACACGTCTTCCTCACGTGTTTCTTGATGACAACCCAGTCACCAGCTCTCAGGTTGTGTCCTGGATCATTTATCGGTGGCAGGGTGGTAGCTTCCACCTGGTGAGAAAAAGAGCGGACCACATCAGCCAGACCCTTGCAGTAGTCCAACACCATATCATCTGTGATATTCACAAGAGCATTCGCAGGCACTGCGGGCAGTCTCATAGCTCGGCCCATGAGAATCTCATGAGGGGACAATCCTGTTTTCTTGTTAGGTGTATTTCTCATTGACATTAACACCAAAGGTAATGCATCTGGCCATTTCAAATTTGTGGCTGCACACATTTTTGCCATTCTCGACTTCAGGGTACCATTCATGTGCTCCACTAGTCCTGATGCTTCAGGGTGGTAACTACAATGCAACTTCTGCTCAATATTCAATGCTGCACACAATAGCTTAACCACCTTGTTGTTGAAGTGACTTCCCCTATCTGATTCTAAAGAGATCGGAAAACCGAAACGTGGTATCAATTCCCTAAGCAGCTGCTTCGCTACTGTGAGACTGTCTTTCCTGCGTGTAGGGTACACTTCAATCCAGTGACTAAAGATACACACAATCACGAACACATACCTCAAACCTCCACACACAGGTGTCTCAATAAAATACAATTGCATTCTGCAAAATGGACCTCCAGCTCTCCCAATGTGGCTCAAATTCACCACTGTTCCTTTTTCCTGCATTCATACCTATGGCAAATCACTTCTTCAGCTTGCCTGAACTTCGGGTTAAACCAGTCAATTTTGAACAACCTGATCATGGCATTCCTCCCGATATGTGCTTGACCATGGTAAAACCTTGCAAATTGTGACAAAAGACTGTTTGGCAAGACCATTTTCCCTTCATCTGAGACCCACAAATCATCTGGTCTTTGTACGCATTGCATCCTAACCCAAAAACGCTTTTCATCTTTGCTGGCACGTCGCTGCAACAATCTCAATTCTTCTAATGTATCAATCACCCTTAATGCGTAACCTGTACATGTGTTGTTTTCTTTTTCAGGCAACAATTCTCACTGATCCTTAAATGATATACAGTTCAATGCGCAAAACCTAGTGACTTGATCTGCATATCCATTTCCCATTGAAACAAAGTCTTGTGACTTCAGGTGTGCAGTGCATTTCACCATAGCAATTTCATGATAATGATAATTCTCTCACCATTTTTCACTGGCAAACCAGAGGAGGTCAAGAAACCCCTCTGTGACCACAGTTGGCCAAAATCATGGCCAATTTTGAATCCGTACCGGCTATCAGTATAGGTAGTCGCTCTCAACTGGGCAGAAGCATGGCAATCTCTAGTAAGAGCGACCAATTCAGCTACTTGAGCAGAATATACTCCTTGAAGCCAGGACGATTCCAGGATACCAGAAATCGTACATACAGCATATCCGGCTCTCAGCATTCCTACTGAGTCTCTCAAACATGAGCAAGATAATTTGGTAATTTTCTTCCAATTGGGTATCTTTAATGTCAGGCCTCGGTTTGGTGCACATTTCTGTTACCTCAAGACAATCATGTTCTACATCTTCTACATTTTCAACCTCTGTGTTTTCACTTGGAAGCAAAGTTGCTGGGTTCAACACTGTACATCTTTTCAACGTTACATTTGGTGACCCCAATATAATCGTTTCATATTTAGTCAGTCTTGCATTTGTCATGTGCTGCGTTTTAGTACGGGTCAACAGGATTTCAACTGAGTGAGGGACCATGACTGTTGGAGGATGTCCCATCGCTATGCCTTCACACTGTGTGAGGCTTTGTCCAACTGCTGCTACTGCACGCAGACAATCCGGTAAGGCTTCTGCAGCTGGGTCCATCGTAGCTGAAAAATATGCTACTGGTCGGTTTACACCTCCATGGACCTGTGTCAGGACAGACAAAGAACAGGCATCACGTTCATGACAAATCAGAACAAAAGGCTTTGTGTAATCAGGCATACCTAAAGCTGGAGCCCTGTACATGCTCTCTCTTAACTCAGTGAAGGCTTTCATTTGCTTCTCTCCCAAAACGATGACATCTGGCCCCTCTTTGACCGTCAGTCTCATCAATGGCTTGGAGATGACTGAAAAATTTGGGATCCACTGATGACAGTAACCCACCATTCCTAGAAGCATCCTAACATCTCTCCGTGTTGTTGGGGGATTCATTTGTAACAGTGCAGTTACTCTTTCCCTGGATATCTTCCTCGGCCCTTTCTCAATTTGATGACCCAAGTACTTCACCTCTTTCTGGCAATATTGCAATTTCTTTGGGGACACCTTGTGTCCGTTCTTTCCCAGGTGATTCAGTAAGGCAATCGAATCATACTTGCACTCATTCCTCGTTTTGGATGCAATCAGCAAATCATCAATGTACTGCACTAGAGTCGATTGAAAAGGCAACTCCAATGATGATATTTGATTGAATATGGAAGGTGATTCTGAAAACCCTTGAGGAATTTGACACCAACTGTAAACCTTGCCCAGGAATTTAAAACTGAAGAGAAATTGGCTGTCCTCATGAAGAGGCACAGAAAAGAACGCTTGGACAGATCAATTACTGTGAACCACTCTGCATCGCATGGAATTTGAAACATGATCACAGCTGGATTTGGCACCACTGGGCAGCATTTCAGAACAATGTCATTGATCTTTCTCAAATCTTGGACAATTCAAACCTTCCCACAGGGCTTTCTCAGTCCCATTATTGATGAATTACATGGACCACTCATCACTTCTTTCAAAACTCCTTGTTTCACAAAGTCTGCAATTAATTGCGCAACCTTTATAAGGACATCTTGCTCCACATGGTACTGCGGTATTTGGGGAAATGCAACATTTGGCTTCACACTTACTTTAACTGGTTCTACTCCTTTTATCAGTCCTACTTCTTTCCCTGTCAAGTCCCACACCTTCTCTTGGACAGTTCCCTGCAAGTCTGCTGGGAGATCAGCCTCTGTGAACATCGGGAATAAGTAAATCAGAGGATATTCCTCCCCTGTGGTCTCAATTTCATGCTCTGAAACCTGCTCCTCTCCTTCATCATCACTGTTTGTCTGGACCTCAATCCCCTCATTGGAACAGGTGATTGAACACCTCATCTTACACAGTAGGTCTCTTCCTAGAAGGGACACAGGACTTGAATCGCAAACCACAAATCGGTGCAATCCCTGGAAAGTGCCAAGCTCAACCTGAACAGGATATGTGATCGGGTTAGTCAGGAGTTGGTTTGCTACTCCCACTACCTTAACTGTACATCCCGAAAGGGGCAGTTTCGGAACCTCTACACTTCTGACTGCAGAACGCGTAGCTCCTGTGTCAACCATGAATGAAACCTTGTGACCCATTACCTTCCCCTGAACATAGGGGCCTTTCTGGTCTACCTCTACGGACGCTGCAAGTCTACACTCCTCACTATCTGAACTCTCATCTGACCATTCATCGTTTATTCCATTCTCATGACACAATCGGTACTGTTGCACTGTGTTATTTTGACTCATCCTTTGTCCTGTGACCTGTTGAGGAAGCATCACCTGTTGCTGTTCCATTGGCGCTAAAGGCACTTGCATTTGCTGTCTAGGTACCATGGGAACCTGCTGTTGCATTTGTTGTAACTGCATCGGCTGTACACGTGGCATCTGCACCTGCAGCATGGATTGAAAACCCTGCATTTGATTCACATTATTCTGAAAATTTGGATTTGGACCTCTCAGCCTCGGTCCCTTCACATTTTGAAATGAACTGACATCATTGCTTGGTTGAACAACACCCTCCTGCACCATCATCGGGCACTCCTGCTTCCCATGTCCAATGACCCCGCAAGCATGAGAAGGTAACATCTTCTTCATTCCCTGGACATCGTTTTGAACTACTACAGTGTTCAAATCTGGACTTCGGTTCACAAAACCTCCTCGACCTCTACCTCTCCCTTGCGCCTGAAACATCATGTTTCCTTGCGGCTGTTGTACCATCTGTTGCAGACAACCTCCCTGCATCCCTGACTGTGCTACCTTAATTTGCATCACCATCGCTTTCTCTTTTAACTTTCTCTGCTTTAACTCAATCTCGTCCCTACAGTACTTCACATATTGCAACACCTCGTCAATCGGTTTCACTTGCCAGCAAATCAAATGACTCTTAATCATCTGGCTAATCTCAGGTCTCAACCCTTCAACAAATCGAAACACAAGGTGGTTCATATCCTTCACCTCAACAACCTGTCTACCACTGTAGTGTTTGAACGCCTTCAACAACCTCTCATAATAGGCATGTATCGACTCCTTGGCTTCCTGAGCCGTCCAATTAACCTTTTGCCAATCAATATTCTTCTGCGAAACTCTCGATTTCAGAAACTCAATAACCTTATAGTAATACTTCATCACCTCAGGAGACTGTGCTCCTGTTATTCTGTCCCTTGCAGGTTCCTCTGTCGGCCAATCCACGGTCCTCTTGCACTCAAGCCACAAATCTCCTGGAACTATGATCTCAAAGAGAGTATTCAGGTCTTCCCAAGGACATTTTGCAAGCTTCACAAACTTGCCCGTCTGCTGATACCACTCTATTGGCTTCTCCCGCAGCCTGGGAAAGTCATTCATAAATGACAGAATATCACCTCTAGTCCACGGCACATGGACAAGAACCCCTCCGGCAGTCATTGGTAACATCTTTACCGTACCAGTATCTGGTAGGGTTTTTGCCGGTTGCTCCGAGCAGTCATTCTTCCTCTTGTCTCTTTTCTTCGCCCATCTGCCTTCCACTTCTCTAAGGCTCCCCAGAATTGTGCACTCTGCAGTATCTCTTTGAGGTGTGCCTTCATCCCAGTAGACCTCATGTGCTCAAAATCCTTTGGCTCAAAATGTAACCTGTAACTCCTCTTCAGATGTATCTCAATTCAGCTTCGGTGTATGACTCTAACCTGTTCATTCCCATGCTCCTTTCAACAAGTTTATTTGCTTCCATGACCAACCTCACAAAATTCAGGCGTTCTTCTCCTTCCGCTCTCCCTGCAGTTACAGGAACAGTCTATGGGGTATTAAGCTTGTCCAACCAGTCAGTCCAGAAAAACCAACAGCCAAAAACAGTTTACTCCTGTTTGTTAGTGCTCACCCCAGCCATTTGAGAGAGAACCTACCATTTGGACTATTTCTCAGATTGAGAAGGAATTGCTCAGAGATATCAGATTACAAAAAACAAGCCCAGAGTCTAGCATCTGAACTGGAGGATTGGAAACACCCCCCAAGAATAATCAACCGAGCCATGAAGCGAGCTCGCAATTACAACAGAGATGCCCTTCTGGTCACCCCTCCCAAAAAAGAGAAGGAGAAAACCGATATGTATCACAACATTTAACATAGCCTCCAATCAAGTAAGCAAGATCATCAACAAACATTGCCGCATCCTCAATAGTGGCTCATTAAATATTCACAACCCATGTTTTCACATAAACGGTGAGTCTTAGGGACATGCCCGCTCACGCCATCTTCGTAGTAAACCAGAAGATATCAACTACCTACCACTACCCAATGGACATTATCCATGTGGGAACTGTAGTGTGTGTCATCTAACAAAGGTCACTAAACAGGTCACCTTTAATGACAGTACAACATGGGACATTAGAGACTTCTCCAATTGTAACACTCAGCGAGCATTATGCATGATCACTTGTCCATGCAACCTTCATTATGAAGGGATGACCACCCGCAAGAGTAAGACTCACATCTGTGCATACCATAGTAACCTGAGATGTAGATGGACTACGACTAAAATGTCCACTCATTTCAAAGAGAAAGCACATGGACTCCATTATGTGTGTGAAACCCTAGTCAAATTAAATTTCCATTCAGGTGATATTTCTTCTAGAGATCCACGACCCAACCAAAATCTAAACAGAAAACAACAGTAAAATAAAAAGGGTATTTACACTAATTCAGTGCTGTGACTAATAGGAAGCAGACAGGTACACATGGCATTGTTATCCCAGATGTACTGATAGCAACTCTTCTATATATAATCCATCTGGGTGCTTTGTACAAAGGTTCATAATGTACCATGATTCCAATTTTATAAATGTTCCGATCCTATCCAGCCATGTCTTTGACGTGGTACCCTTTTTATGAAAAAATATCAAAGAAATTCTGGCATAGCCTCATGTGTCTCTGAGAAATGGTGTACTACTGAGTAGGTGACATATCTATTTTTTATGGCTCACAGATCATCCACTATATGTTTTTTGATGAGGAGGATGGTACACCCTACATATTTAGGTTCACAAGGACAGCATAGCCCAGAGGCACAATAATCTGATGTGCATGTGGTGTCCTTTGAACAGCCATCCTAGATCAGAAAGAGATCTTCAATATATTACATTCTTCCCGCTAAGCGTTTATTGTAGTGTTCATAGTCGGAGGTCCAGTCCACCAGCACACCTCCCATAAGCTCAGGAATACATTTGCATAGCTGCTGAAGAAGCAGTTGACCTTAGCTGGCACCATTGTTTGCTTGCTTTTAAACATAAAACTATTTTTTGTGAAGACAACATTTGATCATTTCTAGTACCATTTTGTGATGATTATATAAGGCTAATGATATACTTCTAAAGAAGTAACTACAGGCAACAGGCAAACATAAGTATGCTTAACACAAACATATTGGATTGTGATGTCTAGGTTTAGCAATAGATAATGGGGTTCCCAGTTAGTTCCACTGATTTCCCTGATAAAGTCGGTGCTGTCCTGCTGATATGATTGTTAATTCAAAACAAATGGTAACATGAAATGGTTTAAATATACCAAGGTGCTTTCAAGGAGACTGCCAATGGATGCTTCAGTGGGTCTGCCAGGTGGTTTCAGTCGGTCCTAATGCATCTTGGGTAGGAGATTAAAAAACTGTGCAATTGGTTTGTCAGTATTCAAAAACTTATATTCTTTAAAATTAATAATAACCTTATCTCTCCATTCTCCTCAAAGCTCACAGTATTTTAGTATGGTCTCCATGTATTCATTATTTAATATTAGTTTATAGAAACCAAAGGCATTGCCCATATGCCTCCTGTCTGTATTTATTGATGTCCCAGAGTTCAACATTCCCCTTTGTCAAAGAGTTTGATAATAATACTGTGGTCATCTGTAAATTGTTTAATGGCTTTTCTTTGGGAACAGTTGATATTTTCTTGTCTATTGATTTTTAAGTCACAAATCATTTTTTTATTTCCTTTATGACAGTTTCATGAAAACTGTCAATATTATCACTTGACAGACTGGGAACATACCTCAATTTGGGCTAGAAGCCACTAAGACCAGCCTTATCAACATCAAGGCCTAGACTCATGCACTCTATAGTCTGATATCTCCTCCTTCTTTCTCCAGAGAATATAGGGCCTGAGTTAGATCTTGGCTTAATCGGTCCTGCCATTGTTTTTTCATCAGATAATCAGTCCCCCGACAAAGCAGTCCGCCCGCTTTATTTAGATGCTGGCAGGCGCATAGATGAATCATGGTCATGAGAACACCAGGGCTGCGATGGAGGTCGGACTGCCACCAAAGCAGCGGTCCGGCCTCCACATTACGACTGGCAGAGCTGCCACGGTCAGACGTCTGACACTGCCAGGTTGCCCCCAGCCTGGCGGTGCCAGCGGTCTCAATTTGCCAGGGTAGCACTTCCCTGAGGATTACGAGTCCCTTTTCTGCCAGTCTTGGCATGGCAGTAACCCCGCCATGCAAAGACTGGTGGAAAGGGAGTGCTGGGTACCCCCTGGGGGCCCCTGCACTGCCCATGCACTTGGTATGGGCAGTACAGGGGCCCCAATGGACTGCCCTGTTGTGCTTTTCACTGCCTGAATTAAGGCAGTGAAAAATGCAACTGGTGCTGTTGCACCAGATGCACCCTCACATTGCCGCTGGCTCAATTATGAGCCAGAGTCAATGTTAAGACCCAGTTCCCCGCCGACCCAGGAGGCAACTTTTAATAGGGCCAGCGGGGGAAGACCGCCGTGGCAGTCTTCCATGGGAATGAGTTTGGCAGGTCACCTCTACCACCTGCCAAACTCATAATGAGGGCCAATGTGTCTTCCCGCCAACTGTGCCAGCTAAACCTCCACACCTGAGTTGGCGATTTAAAAGGCGTATAAGGTCGAAACTTGTTCTTTTCCTACATTACACTTTCCTTGCAGCCATGAACCCGACCGTAAAAGTCCTTCCTTTGCTGCTGCTAGTTGATCATGTCGCAAATCAACCCTGTCACCCCCGGGACGAAGGTAAGTGACTTTTTTTTTACTGTTACCATCAGAACTGTCAGTGTACATTAGCTCTGGACACATGCATACATTATAAATACTTACAAGCAATAGTATAATAATATCCAATGCATATGTGTGTAATGTGGTAGTTTATGAAATGTAAAGAAACACACCTGTATATTGTATTTAAATTTCCCAATTTAGTCAAAGCTGCCTTCATGCTAATTGACACCAACACAAAACGTCACATTTATCGCAAATTCAAAATGTATCCATACAGGTGTGTTTAATCAGTTTCCCTAAACTGTCAAATCAGATAAATATGCATTACACATGATGTAAACCACATAATTCTAATAAATGTTAACAATTGCACTACACAATGCAACAAGTGGGTTTGCAAGAAATGTACATTCAATGTCATGTATAAAGTTAACGAATTTCATGTATGTATTAATGTCACATTGCCACTTGCCTTCTGCGTTTTCTATATATCATTACATTTCATTTAACTCTACAGCTTATTTATGTGTAAGGCATATGTGCTTATTATTAACACATAATTTTTAGATAAACACACCTGTATTAACATGTAAAACTAATTTCTTAAAAATGAATTTTGGTGTGTCCATTATCATGATGAATGCTTGCACCAAAATCACCATGTCCATTACAAATGATCATCACTAATGTATGTACTATACAAATATTTCAAAAATAAAACCTGTTTTGGTCACAATCATAAATGAAATTAGGTTCATGGTACTCATATTTTCATAAATAACATTATCATCAATCAATTGCTTTTATTTGAAAAGGAATGTCAGGACAAACTTTGTAAAAATATATTTTTTATTTTTAAATGAGATCTGTCTCTCAAAAAAAACTGAAACAGTAAAGTATAAATGTCCAAAAACACAGGGTGCACCATATCAGTTTCCTGGTTTACGCTCAAGAACTTGCCTCCTAATTACATTGTCAAAGGACAATCTCCTCAGGAAGGGGAATCTAGTGGGCACAGAGCAGGCATCTTATGGATCCTTCTTGGGAGGGGTGGGTTTCACAGGGGGCACGGACTGGTAAGAAGTGAAATTGGGTGGAGGAGAACAGGTATAAGGGGTGGGAGAGATTTATGCTTGGGAGGTAGAGGAAGCTGGAGTGGGTGACGTGTGTATGTCTGTTTTTCAGGTTCATGTGGGTCTGGTGTATGTGGTATATGTTTGGGGGGATGTTTCTTGGAAGGTTTGTAGTGTTTAGGTGAGTGGGTGCATTTGCTTTTGGTGGGTAGTGCTGTGGGTGTGCTTTTCTGTGAGTGTGTTTGGATAAGTGTGCTTTTGAGGTGGGTGGTGAATATATGTACTGCACATGCATGTGAGTATGTTTGGATGTGTGTGGTTTTGTGGGTGTGTTGTATTCGGGTGACTGTGAGCGTGTGGGTTTGGTGGGTGTTGTTTTGCATGTAGGTGTGTGCGACTGTGTTTGTTCAGATGAGTGTGCTGTTGAGGTGGATGCAGTGGTGCATGTGGGTGTACTTGTGGTTATGGGTTTTCTGTTCATTGTAGTGATGGTGGGTGTGCGGGTAGTTGACTGTGTTGTAATGGTTGTGGTGGTGGTGTTTGTGTTTGTGGTGGTGGGTGTTGGGGTTGTGGGTATGGTGTTGGTGCTTGTGGGTGCAGGGGTGGTGTGGTGGTTGTGCTGGTGGTTGTGGTGCCTATTGGTATGTGTCAGTAGTGTGTGTGGTTTTGGGTGCGGTGGTAGTGCTTGAGGCTGTGGTGGGTGTGAAAGTTGTGGTGAGGCCTGTGGGTGCAGTGTCATTAGTGTGTGTATGTTGGATGGGTGTATGAATGTGTTTCTTTGTGTGTTTCTGTTTATGTGTGGGTGTGCTGCTTGTGTCTGTTGGAATGGGTGCGTGCAAAGAAGTGAGTGTGCTTGGAATTGAATTGGGATTTGAGATGAGGAAGGGACAGGAATAGCGGTACAAGGTTGGACCGGTTGGGGGGCTGCAGTCAGTGCAGAGGCTATTTTTTAAGCGATCTCTGCATGCCAGACAGCGAACTATGAATGGCCTTGCCAAAGGTAATCATTTGTTTCATTTGGCAACTAAAGCCCTGGATGCCATACATGATCACTGTCTGGCCTACAGGGATGCTGTGTAACAGGTTAATAGCCTCCTTACTGGGTAGCAGGGGGACAGAGGCAGGGAGGGGGTGTCTCCAGTAAAGGACTCTTTTAAGGAGTGCAGGTCTGGCCAACTGGGGAGATGCAAGGGTGGGGTGGAGATCGAAATCAGACGAGGAGAATCATAAAGGTCCTGTAGGGTCCACCACCCTTAAGAACTTGCTGTGGAGGCCTCTGAAAAGGTGATGAGCTGGTGGCCTCCGTTCCAGTCCCCTCACCCTCCATGCCACTGTGTCCATTGGTGTCTGAGGTCTCACCACAAGACACTCAGTGGCCAGCTGCTTCCCTGCCTTTGTGGCCAATGTCCCCTTCACCTCTCCGGGAGGATGCTGAAAAGACACAACCAACACTGTTATCTATGTAAAGTAAAATGTTCATAAGGTTTTTAAAAAAAAACATTTCCTAATTTTCATATTTCACCTTCATTAAGGCTTTCAAACCTTGATATACTTTATCATTATCCAATGCATGTAGGGAACAATTTTAGTACCCATGTGTTCACAGTTTTGTAATTTGCCATCATCACTCCCATTTAGTTTTTGATCAATTCTCTTAAACATTTTACATTTCTCCTAGAATTATTTAACACCTCTGAATGGTACAGATTGGTTGTTTTAAATAATGAACTTATGTCACAAAAATAAATATGTAGCAAGAAACCTTTGTAACAAGTGCATTGATCATCAGCAAGTCCCTTTCAAGAACTCTTTTTCATCAATATTGATTTATCATCGGGACATCACAAAGGCAATTAAAAATGTGTTTTGGGGTATGCCTTACTCTGTCACCAATGTGTACACATTCCTTTTTTATTTAATACTGTTTGACTACTAAATTCATGGTTGTAAAAACAGACTGACTTGCAGGCACATTTGTGAAGGAGTGAGGCTTCATGCCAATCTGCAACTGTGAACATGAACTGACTTGAATTTTGAACTGAAAACATATTTTTCATATGTTTTTGCTAAAACAAATGTTGCCATTGTTTTCATATTCCTAGTCATTTTGGATCACATACTCACTAATGTTTAATATATCAACTCACTAATGTGAAGTTTGGAACATCCACTGGATCATAAGTGCATTTTATGCTATGCCAACTGTAATAGGGCCCATATAACCGCCTTTCAATTATGATGGAGCATCACACCTGACACAATCATGAATTATGGCCTGTTTGGTACACCTGTTCCTCCTAACATAGACAAACTCCAGGTACATCTTCTTAGACAGGCATATATCTGCTCAAAACAGTCCTTTGGCAGTGATCAGAAATCAAGTGGTAACTTTTTCCACAAATCAATGCACAGAGCACATCATCATATACCTTTTGCAAAATGTACACCTTCCAGAGCTCTTCTTGTGCATTGGAAATGTGTCAACCTTTATGTTGATGCCATAATTTGCTGCTGTAACCGACACAAGTTATCTAACAAAAAGAACTCAAAAAAATAACTTACTTCCTTGATGCTGGGCTCTCAACAGCCCATCAAACTCGGGAAAGGCAACCACAAGTATATGGGCTACTAGTGGAGTCAGGGTGCGGTGCATTCGCTTCCCTCATTTGGAGGACTGGCCAAGTTGGACTTCTGGAGATTTCCTGGTACAGCATTGTATGTCCCCCCACCGCTTTCGACAGTGAATGCTGCGCCGCTTGTAGACCCTCAGGGTCTGCTGTTCTTGGCAAAGGCCTTCCATATTATGTTTTTCTGATGGGTGCTGACCTGTATTGATACGAAAAAAATAAAAAAGAATGTGAACTTTGTTTGTTTGTATTGAAGGAACACAATTTTGATAAATCTATCACAAGCATTTCTGAAAGGTTAGTACAACACATTTTTAAAAAGTTATTATTTACTTGAAACTACAAATTTGTAGTGACCTGTTGACTACCTTCATCAATTTCCATGTCCTTATTTTACAAATCCAGGCCAAAAACATAATCTAGGCCAGGGGTCTGAAACATTTCATGAAGTGAGAGCTACTTCTGATCAGTGCAAATTATTTTAGGTACTAAAGGCTAAACAACTTGCAGATTGTTACCAAAACCACCCACTCCCAGCTGCATTGGCTTAATGCCTAATGTCCAAAGAGCCAGATACTATGGTTAGAACCATATAAAATGATTAAGGGCACTATAGAAGGGCAGCCATGTGTGTCAGTGAAAGCACTGTATATCATGATCTATGAACATGTGTGTGTATGAGTGGGATATATTTATATGAGTGACTGAGAGCCTGTGTCATTTGTACTTGAAGCACAGGACATACCATTCCCCATATGTGGCACCATTACATGTCTAATTACAAACACTCATTATTCTGAAAATCAGATACATTTAAAGGGCAAAAAATAATTATGCAGACAAGTTCATAACTTGTATTATTTTTCAGCACTTTACATTTTCCTCTTTTCAACATACAGGTGTATTTTTCATGTATACGTATGGCATAAAGTCTACTGGCCACTGGAAGTAAGAGGCATGCTGTTTGTAAATGGAAAACTTTGAAATGTGAGTACATTGAAATGAAAAGTTACCTTAACCATCAAGATAACTTTTCACCTAAATTCACAGACATTTAAAAATATTGATAAACATAATTTGTTCACAGCCAAAATATTGAAATGACTTCGCTTCAATCACAACACTTTACTAAGGAGTTAAAAGGGACAATTTAGCTCGTGTTTAAAAAACAAATTTAGTTAGAAATTAATTTTCTTTTCAAACGTGCACCTGTTCCTCTGGTGTCCAATGTAGTTGGCTGTACAGGAACAGGACCTCCGTGGTCAGCAATTCCAACTCCTCTGCCTGAGAAGTTAGGGTACCTGGCGCCTGCTTTGCCTGACATCGTGGTTCCCAGAGTTCGGTTCCGACTGCAAAAGTGGAGGACGTTTTGTTGGCTGCAGTGTTAGGAGGCAAGTGAGCTTTTCTCCTAATGCTGCATACATGTACATGACGTATGCAATCGTCAACGGAGGCGGACACATCTATTGGCTTTAGTATGTTGCTGTCACACACGTTAGCCTATGGCTGTGTCCATCATGGAATTTTACATCCCCCATACTTTCAAAATGTGAACAGTACATTTTTAAAAGTTAAGTGCGTCTCCACCACTCAAAATGATAACTAGTTTGTTTACATTTAGAAAAAGCGAATGTTACTGTTTATTTTTAAAAATCAACCCCTTTGCTGCCAGGCCTTTTCCCCCTCAGTTGCAAGGCCTTTTTTTGGCTATTTAGGGCAGTTTGTGCTTAGGCCCTCCTAAATTATTTGCCACATAAGCTACCCATGCCAACTTTGCCACCATCCTAGGGATTCTAGAGGTACCCAGAGTTTGTGGGTTCCCCTGGAGGAAACTAAGAAATTAGCCAAATACAGCTAAAACTTTTGCCCATATTTATACTTTTTTAGCACCGCATTTGCGCTGCTTTTTGACACAAAAGCGGTGCAAACTTACAAAATACAATTGTATTTTGTAAGTTTGCGCTGCTTTTGTGTCAAAACGTGACACAAATGCGACGCTAAAAAAGTATAAATATGGGCCTTTGTTTTTAAAAAAAGGGCTGCAGAAGAAAGCTTGTGGTTTTGTTCCCTGAAAATGGCATCAGCAAATGATTCCCAGCTTTTAGGAACAGGCAGACTTGAATCAGAAAAACACATTTTTAACAACATTTTGGCATTTTACTTCAAGGTTTTCCTACAGAAAGTAACAGCTAAAATAAAAAAATATTGAAGTTGAGGTGAAAAGAAGAGACATTTGTGTCCACATTTTCGTCTATAACTTTTTCGAGCTAGGGCAGATTTTTAAAAGTAATATACTGTTACGTCTGCTGGACTCTTATGGTTGCGGGGATATATCGGGCTTGTAGGTTCATCAAGAACCCTAGGTACCCAGAGCCAATAAAGGAGCTGCACCTTACAATGAGTTTTCATTGTGTACCCGGTATACAGCAATTTATTTGGTGAAATATAAAGACTGAAAAATAGGTATCAAGGAAACCTTTGTATTTCCAAAATGGGCACAAGATAAGGTGTTGAAAATCAGTGGTTATTTGCACATCTCTGAATTCCGGGGTCCCCATTCTAGCATGTGAATCACAGGGGATTTCTCAAATAGACACCTTTTTTACACACTGTCTTACATTTGGAAGGAAGAAATGTAGACAAAGACAAGTGGCAATAATACTTGTTCTGCTATTCTGTGTTCCTCCAAGTCTCCCGATAAAAATGGCACCTCACTTGTTTGTGTAGGCCTAGTGTCCGCAACAGGAAATGCCGGAAACACTACGTGGACACATCAAAATTATCAAATACAAACCTACCTGTTTTTGTGGGGAGGGACACCTCAGTTTTTGGTCCTGGGCTCAGCAGTCTACCAAACCTACCAAACCCAGACATTTCTGAAAACTAGACCCCGAGGGACTCCAAGGAAGTGTGACTTGCGTGGATCCCCCAGTGTTTTCTTACCCAGAATTTCAGCAAATCTCAAATTTAGCTAGAAAAAAATATTTTTCCAACATTTCTTTGTGAGATCACTGCACCGGCACAACTTTCTGACCACCCAAAGTTCCCCTCAGTCTCCCGATAAAAATTATACCTCATTTCTGTAGGTGGGCCAAGTGCCTGTTACAGGGTAGAGCCAAAAACATGTTGAAATTGAGGGGGAACCAAAGTGGGTCCAAAAGGGCAGTGTGAAAAGCAAACGTTTTTAAGCTGACAAGTGGAGCAGAATTTTTACTGGTATAGATGCGACAATGCTGGGTGGTAGGAATTTTGGGGATTCATGCAGATTCCAGAAGGTTCCATCACACAAATGTGGGTAAAATGTGTGATTTCAAGGCAGGTTTGCAGGGCATTGTGGGTAAGAATATGGTACGGGATGCATGTGAAGCACACCATCCTGGACTCACCCAGATGTTTAGTTGTTTGATGTGTTTACGTTGTGTAGATTTTTTCTACATGGCAGAGTCCCAAAGTCTAAAAATTGCAGCCCTCACCATTCCAAGTGGGATGATTTTAAGAGTTAGACAAGCTCTCATGGCCTAAATGTAAAACCAAAACCTAAAATAATCAAATGTTCTCTTGCTTGCTGTTGGGATAAGATCTAGTGTGCGGGGAGAGCTGGAAGATTGCTACCCCACTTCAGTTGGGGTGGGGGCATAACCATGCCCATACTGGTTGGTAGCCACCACCCCACTACTTTTTGGGCCAGTTGTATCAAACCAATTTGCATTTGCAAACGGTGTGAATCGCAAAATATGGGCGTTTGCGAATGCAAAAACGTGGTCTGCAATGCATGAAAGGCATTCGCAGACCAAAAATAAGGAATTGCAAAAACTGATTTTTTGCTTTGCGACATGGTTTTGCATGTTGCATTTTGCGTCTCGCAATTTGCAACATGAAATACCGAATCGCTATTAGCGATTCGGTATTTCAAGTTGGAAATTGCGAGACACAAAATGTGACACGCAAAACCATGTCGCAATTCGATGCACCAAAAATGTGCAAATTGTTTATTTTTGCATAGTGCCCTTTTGCACATGCAAATTACCACTAGGTGAAACCAGATGGTAACCAGATGCAACCTATATAAAGAGGCCCAGAATGCCTCAGACTCCTTTCCACAATGGCTGCACTCTACGTCATGGCGAGGAGAATGAGGATCTTGGCAGGTTTGAGGAGAGGGAGGAGGAGACAGAAGCACATTTTCAGAGTGAGCATAACCCTTTTTGACCAGACTGAGGAGGAGATATTTGAGAAGTACAGGTTGAACTCAGCTATGATATTTGACCTGATAGCTAAGCTACAGCCCATACTGTAGCGCACAACACATAGGACTAATAGCATACCCACCCATGTGGAGGTATTATGCTCCCTCCACCTACTTGCCTCTGGGGGGCTATCAAGGGGTCATAGCAGCAGCTGGAGGAGTATCACAGAGTGCCCTCTCTAGATTTTTCACTGCATTTATCAATGCCATGCTGAGTAGGATACACTAGTACATCAGATTCCCCCACACCCCACAGGAAATACAGCAGACAAAAATTGATTTCTACCAGATAGCACAGTTCCCCCACATCCTAGGTGCCATAGATGGGACACATGTTGCAATATGACCACCATCGGCCACAGAGTATGTGTACCGCAACCGTAAATACCAACATTCAATGAATATACAGGTTATATGCAATGCCTCCTACATCATAACTGATCTTGTGGCCAGGTACCCAGGGAGCACACATGATTCATACATCTTTCATCACAGCGGCATTCATACAAGACTGCTAGCTGGGGAGCTTGGTGAAGGATATCTACTAGGTATTGTCCCTCTGTACACTGGTGCATTGATGGCGTTGTGACGTCAGTTGGATCACTTACTCATTATACCCTCTGTTCGTTCCAGGAGACAGTGCCTACGCAGTACGCACCTACATGATGACGCCCTACCTCAATCCTACAACACCAGCAGAACGGAGATACAATTTCAGCACACAGGGCAACCCGCAATGTGGTGGAGCGGACCTTTGGGCTGCTGAAGAGTCGCTTCCGGTACATCCATAAAAGTGGAGGGGCACTACAGTACAGCCCGGACACGACCTGTAGAATAGTGGCCACATGTGCAATCCTGCACAATATAGCTACCACCAGGGGCATACCTGTGGAAATATCTGATTCAGACTCAGATGAGGATGATGATCCTATACCCCCACTACAGCCAGCAGACAGGACCAGTGCAGCAGAGGGCAGGCAAAGGTGTGCAGACATCACGCACAACCATTTCAGATGTAAGTAATAACAACACAACTTCACTGACATGTGTACTGGTAGTTAGAACCTTTATTACCTTAACATCAGGTAACATAAGTGTCACTAGCAAAAAAAACAAAAAAACATGTGTCATAAAATAAGCAGTTAACAGTGTCTCACTATTTTTTCATAGTTTACTGTATAACTAAAGAAGCAGACTGTGCCCTGTGGCCATTACAGTCACTTTCTATGGCCACGCAAGCCACTCGAGTGCGCAGTGGCCTCACCGGCACCTCCGGTACCTGCCTCAGAGGCAGTGCTGTGCCTTGCACTGCGACGCCTGGGATCAGTGGTGGGCACTGATACGCTGCTGAGGCTAGATGAGACCTCAGTCTCCCCATGTCCAAGTTCACTGGATGTAGCAGAGTGGTTACCCAGCATAGTATCCAGCACATTCGTTATCTGGACCAGTCCCTGTGCTACATCCCTACTGCTGTGCGCTGCCTCCACCTGCGCGGCCACAGCATGCTGCAATATGAGGGCTGTTGATGTTGCAAGGCAATTGACCGATCAACAGAATCCACCAAACATGCCCATCAATCACCTCTCCTGCCTGCGATGGCTGACTCTGTCGTGCCTTAGCTCTGTACAGAGTTCCCTCACTCCAAATGTCAGCTCCCTGGTGTTCGCAGAAGCTGTGATCTGTCCCTCATGCAGTTTAGAAAAGTTAGAATTAAGGCACTCCAACTGGCGATGCAGCCCTCCCATGTTGGCATTATGTGCCTGCATCTACCTATGCATTGCCGTTACATTCCTGTTTTGCAGGTGCTGCAGTTTCAGCATAGCGGATTCCAGGCCACCGAAGACTGATGGGCCGTCTCCTGCTTCCATGTGCTGTGTACCTGCATACTAAGGCCTCCTGCGGGGTGTTGAGTTACGCTGGGGCTGGGACTCCTGCATTATAGTGGATCTGCCGTCCGGGGAAGGAGTGTGGCCGTCATCCCACATGTCGTCTGAGTCCTGGCTCAATTTGGGGAGCAGTACAGCCCTCTATATCAGAGACCCCACTGACAGCTTCTAGGAGGAGTGTCGACTCAACCAGGTCTTCCATCGGGGAGGAGGGTGTCTCAGTGGATGGTCCACCTCCTGTGCTCCTTGCCTCCTGTAGTCTTCTTGCCACCCTCTCCTTGGCACGGGAACGCAGGTCGTACCACCTCTTTTTGATCTCCTCCACTGAGCTCTGCACAACCCCCACAGCTCAGATTTTTGTTTGTATGTCCGCCCAGAGTTTGCTCTTCTCACTCTCAGGGACCTGGAGTGAGCTCTTCCCGAACAGCCGTCTCCTCACCTCCTCCTCCGTGAACACCGCCAGTTCCTGCTCACTGAACTTGAGTTTTCTTTTCCTCTCTCCCTTCTCCTTTCCATGTGCAGAGGTGTCCATGGTGATGTGCAGTCCTGCCTTATTCACAGACTTACTCCTTTTGGCTGGGCTGTGTCTCTCTCACTGCTCCTTTGGGTGTGGCACCTGCAAACTGCCTGGGATGACTCACTTCCTGCTTGTGATGTCATCAGACTCTGCCACGTATGCATTCTCGCAATTTGCGATTTTCAATTACCGAATCGCAAAAGGTTTGCGATTCAGTGTCTGGGCCTCGCAAATAGCGATTTTTAAGAAATCGCTAATTCCGAATTGCAAATATGTTACATAGCATATTGCGACTCAGAAATAGCGATTTCTTAAAAATCGCTATTTGCGATTCGCAGAGGCCTTTGTTTATACATCTGGCCCTTTATTTTTTTTTAATTCTCTGGCATCTAGTACGCTTTCTGCCCCCGAGGGAGTGGATCATTGGTAATTGCCCCATCTGTCCACCGGTGGGCAGAACAACTTTGTCCCCATTTATTTGGGATGGGGTATGGCCAGACCCCATGCTCTTTTTTAAAAAAAAGTTCTTCACTGGTGCCTGGTGGGCTATCGGCCACTCTTGGGGGAAGATGGGCCTTACAAAAAAAGGCTGATCTGTTCCCAAGGGGGGGGCAGAAATGCAGAACAGTAATATGCCACCATGGGGAGCAACCCTTCCCCAAGGAGCTGAGACCCAAACAAAAGGCACACACACTTTTTTTTTTCAGAAGGGGTGGCTCCTCATCTGTAAAAAAATATTAGAATTAAAATCCCCGGTGCGAAGTGGTTTCTGGCCCCCTTGGGGGCAAATCAGCCTAATTAAAATAGGACGATCTGCTCTCAAGGGGGGCAGAAATGGCCTAAAATAAATTTGCCCTCCCATGTGAGCGACCATTGTCTAAGGTGTTGCTCCCCTTGCGTGAAATGTAAGTGGAAAAATGTAAGTGGAAAAAACTCCCTGGTGTCTAGTGTATTCTGCCCCCCATAGGGGGAGATAGGCCTAATAAAAGTAGACCGATATGCTCCCAAGGGGGGCAGAAATGGGCTTTAAACAATTTGCCATCCATGGGAGCGACCCTTGCCTAAGGGGTCGCTTCACAAGTGTAAAAAAAAAAAAAAAAAATCCCTGGTGTCTAGAGGTCTAATTACAATAGGCTGATCTGCCCCCAGAGGGGTGGGGGGCAGAAAAAGTCTTTAAAAAATGCCCCCCAGGGAAGCGACCCTTGCTCAAGGGGTCGCTTCCCTTTATTGTTTGCAATAAAAAACAAACATCTCTGGTGTCTAGTAGGCATTTCTGCAGCCGGATCACTTCACGAGAGACATCAAAGGCCTTTCCTTTCCTGTCTCTCTACCTGCCCCCCACCTCCAATCGGAGGAGAAATGCAAAGCATTTCTCATCCAATTGTGGGGCGGCTTCTGATGAGGTCAGCACGCGATCACATGCTGATGTCATCTGACGTTACTGGGAGGGGTCTGGGGAGGGTCAGGGTCAGGGTGAAAGGAGAAGTGATTCCCCTTCCATCCTTGCCATGGGAGGGGGGTGGGAGGCCTACGGGGGAGTGCGAGTGCTCCCCCTGTGAGTCGGGTGCAGGACGAGCTGGTCTCGTCGTCGGCACACAGCAACCGTGGCCAAGGGCGAGACCAGCTCGTCCAGGACACCCGAGGGGTTAAAACAGTATAATTTAATGCATTACTCTGGTTTAATGCAATAATGACACGGATTATTTTATACTTCCATTAATGGAATTGTAGCAAAAAAATGTGTCACTATTACATTTAAAGTGTATTATTTAGACATTATTAAAAAAAGAATCATACATGTTAAAAAAAAAGAAAATTAATATCCAACTTTACTTTTAAAATGTTGCGCATAGATATGTCACAAAAGCATATGGAATTTCACAAAGTCATGACGTGTGCTGATTATCAAAGAAATGTTGCCACATTTGAAGAGGTATTTCTCTTTTTAATTAAATGACAATATATGAACCCAAGGAGAGGTAGAAGACTACAACCTTAAGAGTTTAGGTCGTTTCCAAACTTCACCATCATGGAATAACAGGATATTCAGATTGAATAGGCAAACTTTTCTTGATTTATGTCATCAGCTGGAGCCAGATCTTCTGTTTCACAATAGGAATCCCACATCAATAACACCAATAGTGGCCACAGGATCCTTTCAATTCAATGTGGAAGTATCTGGAGGCATGTCACAACTAACATTCAGTGGTGTGGTACAAGACGTTCTTTCTTCAATGATGAAACACAGCATGGTCATCCAGTTTCCATGGAATGAGGATTTTGCCAATGTGAAGGGAGATTTTTATCCTTTGGGTGGCATACCACATGTGATTAGCAATATTGCCTTAGTGCCACCACACAACAGAGAACAGGTCTACCACAATCAGACTAACTTCCATTCAATCAATGTTCAAGTTGTCTGCTTACATTATTTGTACATCTCAAGCGTGTGCTCCTGTTTCCCAGGTTCAACACATGATTCCTTTGTATCACAGTACAGCAGCATACCCCTGCAAATGTCACAACTTGGACCCAAGGTGGCCTGGCTTGTTGGTAAATACAATCTGTCATTATAATTATATGATTAATTTATGGTTTAAGAATGTACAATGGGATTAGATATTTTTGCTCAATATATTTTTCAATTCATATAGGAGACAGCTTCTCCTAACCGCCCACGGTTGTAAGCACCACTGAGGAATTCAACAACACCGGCAGAAGTCTACTTAATCAGGCCCAATAGCAGAACACAGAGGCCAGTGGAACAGGATTTTGGGATTCTAAAGGACAGATTTTGCTGTCTGGATAAGACTGATGGAGCCCTCCTCTACTCACCTGATAAGGTGTGCAAAGTCACCATGGACTGCTGTATGTTGCACAACAAGGCCCTGTGACGGAACATCCCTTGCATTGCAGAGGATGGAGACCATGATGAGCCACCGGGTGAGGATGCTGAAATGCCAAATAAAGATGATAGTGGTGAAGAGGAAGGAGCTGACATAAGTCAAGATGTATTGACAACTTCTTCACCTGAGCATCAGTATATCTTTGCATAATGTTACATTCAATGTCAAAACAACTGTAATATAAGGAGCTTATCAGTCTGTGCTGGAAGTTTTTTAGGAATGGGTTGTTCAGGAAATTCCGCTGCAAAACTGTTTGTTGTTCAAAGTTTTGACACCCTAATTACTGTGTCCATTTACATTGTGTATCTTTAATTGTTGTAAGTAAATGTGTCCTCATAATTTATCATTTGCAATGCGTCTATTTTGTCATGGAAAAACATAGATTTTTTTGTTATTCTGTTTTAGGAGCCTTCACTATGTCATCTTTATTTGGAAATTTCAAAGTTGTGACATTCGCAGTTATATGCTACTGTTGCAAAGTGCACATTAATTGAACAGAAGTTTTTGAGATTGCATTAAACTTGTTTTCTGTTGAATGTTGCCACCAAGACAATATGTGCATTTTAACTTGCTCTTACCATATGTGTACAAGTGTCAACCCACTTCATACTCACCTCCTTTAACATTTGAAAAATCCTCTTTTCGTGTTAAGTATATGATGCTGTTGATGTGTCTCTTCATTGAAAAAATAACTTTTTGAAGCACGCCACTTTTAGTTGGTTGTGACATTCCATCAGATGCTGCCACAATGTATTGGAATGATCCTGTAGACACAAAATGTAGTACTGCCATGATTTTGACTAACGGTGTAGTTGATGTGGGACTCCTATTGTGAGGTAGTATGTCTGGCTCCAGTTGATGACGTGAATCAATAATAGTTTGCCTATTGAATCTGATTTTTAGGATTATATCCCATTCTTCCATTGTGTCAGGGTCAGGAACTGTAAAAATAAAAATGGCACATACTATTTGGGTTATGTATGGGTTGTATTTTTGTTTTGAAAATGTGGCAAAATGTTTTCTTACAAATGTATGAAATTAAGATTTGTGGTGTGTGTTATATTTAAACTTTTTTGGCAATGGGAGAAACTGTACCTAAATGTAACCTTTTTAGGAAAAAAAGATTTTTGATTATTTGCATTTTTTTTTTTAAATGATGAAAGGAAGAATTAAAAAAGTAAATACTACAAGAAATACAACACCAGTCTATGACTTTGTGTTTTAGAAATTATTTTACAAACACAAATAAACCAAAACAGGATGAAAACCAAAAAACAAAGGGAAAAAACAAATACTACGGTCAATCATGGTGAATGAAACTATTATTGTAGAGGCACAATTGTTTGAAGTCAAATGTAAAAAAATACAACTGGAATTAAAAGGTAAATGTGTCCAGAAAATAGTCCACAGAGTGAATGGTAGTCACAAAGTGGAAGAAATTAGATTCTGCGTCTCTTGCTGGTGGTGGTGGAGGCCTTGCCATCTCTCCTGGTGGTCGTGATGAAAGTTCCCTTTTGAAAGGGGATGGGGGGATCAACAGTTTCTGGGACTGACGTTGCAGGTGTTTCTTCTTGTGGCTGGTCCTCCCTTTCTCTGGCTGAGGCAGGCATAGTGAGCCCAGATGTTGTATGCCAGAGAAAGGGGTAGCTGTTGCTGGGAAAGCCCTGCACATATGGAAGTAAATGTCAAACAGCACCTCAGTCAGGGAGTTTAAATTAGATATTCTACATTTCTACATTGAGCTTCCTCTGCAACTGCTTCACGTCCCGGAGCTCTGTATATGGACCTGGTAAATGGTGACCTCGGTGACAGTGAACCGAGTGGCCTCACTTTAATGGCCCACAGATTTCCTCCTAGCACCCTACTGCCAGTACCCTGTGCCTATGAGCCAGTGTGCCCCATCCCTCCGAGTCCTGACTGAACTGGAGGTGGTGGTGGTGGTGTTGGTCAGCAGCAGCCAGGACTGGAGGGTACAAAATTGGGGCAATGTCCCTTTGGACACAGGAAGTGGAGGTATCCATTGGCTCAGGAGTAATAGCTGGGGTGGGACCTGTAGGCGTGGACCAAGTGAGACTCACTGCAGTTGTCTGCCCAAACAGACCAGATGGGCAAGCCAGTTCATCATCATCAGGACTTGCAGAAAGAGAGTCCTCATTGAAGGCTTTATCCTGGTCTGGACTGGAGGTATTCTCAGTGGCAGGAGGTTGTCCATATACTCTGGGTGTTAGAACTAACATGAATTACAAGAAAACAAATTGTAAAAGTCTGGATTATGCATCAAACATGCCTTGAGCTTCAAAAGAAGCAGCCTAAATTAAAAAATAGAATGTATAGTACAATTAGACCTTTCATGGCTTTTTTGGTAATTACTAAAAAATTATAAATCACACACATGCAAACTTTAAAACAATTATTTGCAGAGATGTCCTGAAAAGAAAAAGATTACATAGGAAGTGTATATAAAATATACCACACATTCAACTCAACTCAGAAGAGAGGAGAAATGGGAAATAAACCATTTCAAGGTTGAGCAGGCTAAAATTCAGACTATTATACAACTTAGTAGGATTAATGACATTGGTCATCATATGAACTTTGCAAAGTAAATTCATTATCAACATGACATGAAATACATTCTTTAAGTCAACATACTTTGATTTGTGAAACCCATTATATCACTTCAATGAAATAACATGAAAGTGCAACTTACAAAATTAAATAAAATAATCCCATTTCTATTCATTGCACAAAATGGGGGGTTGAGAAATGACTACAATTTTAACATGAGTGTATATATGAAAGAAGAGAGAGGATGACCAACATCACATTGCAAACTTATTTCCAGATACAAAACAAGGCATGATGGTAGTTGTAGTCCTCTCAAGTTGACATTGCCAGCACTTGGAAAATTCCAAATTTAACATGCCTAGTAAAGTAGCGAATGATGAAGAATTCATCTAAAAAACTACCTGATGTTCCTGACTGTGCTGGTGCACTGCCATAAGTGTTATCTATATCTGAGCTCTAGTTTGAACTGAACTCAGAGGTTAATTGTTCCTGATATCTTTGAGTTACTAATGGTTTTGCCTGTTTCTTGATTGAATCAAATTTTCTCCCTCTGGTCTTTGAGGCACTTTTCTCTCTTCCTATGTTTCGCTTTCTCTTAAAATGTGTGTATTCTCTTAGTTTTATACTTAATTGTACACTCAACCTTTATCTTGCCTTGATGTGAAGGAATTTCTAATTTTGTCTGGGATATTACACTACATGTTTGCTCTTATTCCATTCCACCATTTTTTATAATTGGTCCAGTCATGCCTTTGGTAGTGTTTATTAAGAGTTCTGATCAGCCTTCCAAAAGCTTTAAGTTAAGATTTTAATAAGTGTGGACAATAAAGATTCTTAACTCCTTCAGGATTCTGTTAACCTGTAAGTAATTGTCTAAAAATAACAGGTCCTGTGATTTGTTTACTTCTTTTTTTATATTTGTATCCAACACTGCAGGCTTTTGCTACATGTCCTCTGTAAGAATTTGGGTTGTTGGTTGACTGAGGTGTGAGCCCTGGTCAAGCAGCAACTACAAACTTTGTCAGGGTGAAGCACAAGCCAGACCTAAATTAACCTGTGTACAAGCCTCTGGTAGATTTGCAAGGAGCAGTCAGGCTTAAATTAGAGGCAATGTGTAGAGTATTAGTGGCACACTTCAAACAGTAATAAAGTGAAAAACACCACACAAAAAGGATCCCACACAAAGTTAGAAAAATAGTTATTTTTAATAACTAAAACAAGACCAAATGACACATAGCCAATCAGTAGAACTAGAGATATACACCTTTAGAGATGTTAATGACAATAGTGCCAAAAATAAAAAAAATCACAAAGCTCCAACTTTAGACACCTGGTCTCACCAGACAGAAACCAAGTCACAAGTTCAGGCCAACCGCTATGGAGCGCAAGTCGCTACAGGGAACTAGTTAGTTCTGCTGAACAGAGCACCTTATATTGTTATCTGGGGAGCATTGCGAGGGTCCGCATTGAAGATGCGTCACACAGTGGGAGAGATGTGGCAAGGCTGTGGTGTGAATGCTTTCGTCGTCATCAAGGAACCTATTGACGGGCCTTGCAAAGCAAAGTCTGGTGTACAGGATGCGTCACGCAGTTGAGGCAATGCATCAACCTACTTCAAAGGGGCCAGGAATGGGGTGGCACCACGGGACAGGGTAGACTCACAAATGGCAGAGTCCAGGTGGTGGGGTCGAGGTTGTTGGAGCCTTATGTCCCTGAGGCTCAACTCAGTAGGCTGCTAACTAGTCTCTGGATTCACTCTGGTGGTCCTGTGTTGAACAGGTGCAGGTCCTTTCCTTCTCACGATGGCAGGAGGGCAACAGACAGCAGCTCAGCACAGAAGGTCAACCGTCTTTCAGAGCAGCAGTCCAGTAGAGTGGCAGTCCTCTCAGCAGCACAGCAGTCCTTCATCCTGGCAGAGCTTCCACAGGTCCAGAAGTGTACTGAAGAGTTAGTCTTTGATACCCAATATTTATACCTGGTGCCTTTCTTCTGGAAGGTAGGCATAGCTTCTAGAGATTCCCTTTGAAGTTCCCAGCCATCCCGATTTCCCTATCTTGGCTCTAGACTATCTAAAGGGGGTATTCAGCCCTTTGGGTGGAGGCAGGACATAGCCTATTCAAGTGTAATTAGGGCTGTACACAGCTTCACCCTCCCAACCTGCCTGTGATGACTTATCCAGGCACACCTAAGCTCTCTATTGTGGATGGGTGGCTAGGAGGAATACACAAAGCTCAACTGCCAACTATACCTAGTCATGTGACCTAGAGATAGGCTGCGGGCATCAAATGGCTAAGGCAGGAAAATGCCAACTTCCTAAAAGTGGCATTTTTTAAATTGTAATTTAAAAGCAGATTTTACCATGAGACATGATTATTCATTACAATTCCAAAGACACAAAACATGAACTGGTTGCCTGTTCCCATTTGGAATAACAGATTATTAAATGTAATAAGGCATGTTCAATGTTATTCTATAGGAGAAGTAGGCTTTGCAGTAGTGAAAAATGAATGTAAGAGTTATTTTACAACTAGGACATGTAAACTTAAAAGTATATGTCCTACTTTTGAAAGACATTGCATCCTGCTCTCCGGGCTGTTTATGAACTACCCTAGGGGTGACATATGTATTAAGAAGTAAGGTTTGGTCCTTGCAAAAGGTTTACTTTGCCAGGTCGACATGGCAGTTTAGAACTGCACACACAGGATGAAATGGCAGACCTGAGACATGTTTAAAGTGCTGCGTAAGTGTGTGGCACAACCAGTGCTGTTGGCCACTAGCACCAGTTAATTTACAGGCTCTGGGCACAGGTAGTGCCACTTCTATAGGGACTTATAGGTAAGTTAAATATTCCATTTGAGTATAACCAAGTCTACCATGATTTAAGGCGCGAACACAAGCACTTAAGCACTGGTTAACAGTGATAAAGTGTGCATAGTCACAAAAGCCAACAAAACTAGGTTCGGAAACCAGGAGGGTGAAAGCAAAAGGATTGAGAATGGGCGTGCAGAAAGGGCAAAGTCCAACACGACCCCCCACCAGTCAAAAGACAATGTAGACTAATGAATACGTTTATGGGCTTCCCTGGTTAGGCAACAGAAAATGAAGGAAGGCCCTGTTATGCAGGAGCACCTGTTAGTGCTATGCCCTTCTGAACTCAGTTGGATCCTTCTGTCCACACTCTCATGACCCACTGACCTGACCCGTGGAGAACACTTGTCTTCGCTTGAGGAGCCCATCGGTGAAGCACCTAACCTTAACTTGCTCACAGATGCATCCAAGAAGTTGAACAGTACCACCCTGGCCAACAAAGTGATGTGGTGTATTCCACCCCTTCTGACCACAACCCAAGGAAAACTCTGCCCATAAGGACACAACCAACTTACTCAGAGTGGGAGGTGGAAGTTTTGGGTGTTAGGCACTCTTCTTTCACTCCCCTTCCTACCAGTTAGGAGTGGAATCTTGAGACTGGCTTTTCAGCCCTGGGCCGGTACTCTGAGGCTGAACAAGTGTCAGGGGAGAGTTCTCCCTCTACCTGCCCCTCCTCTGGTGTCCTGTATCCGCCGCTTGAGATTTGTACCCCCAGAAAATCCCTGGGTGGCCACCCGTCCCAGTCTCCTGACACTGTAGGAAATGCATTCCCTTCAATATAGTTATAGGCATCTAGGGACTAACCATCACCCATCTCTGGTTCACTTCCCTACCTCATCCAAGGATACTTGGGCCATAGGAGGGACAAGAACCTACCCTAGGTCTGCATTATCCTGCACACCTGGCAGGAATACTGCTAAGGGGAAACCAGCTTTTCCATGATTATAGTCTAGCTGACCCCGGTGTCCTTCAGAACAGTGACAGGGATCCCATTCACTTTAACCTGATGGAAGTGGCGACTCCCACCCACAAGGATCACCAGTCTACCCTGTGACGTCACCTCCAACTGAAGTAGATAATGGCATAGCCTATGACTTGCCTGTGGGGAATTCTTAAACCTAAGGCCATATTGGCATGCCCTGCATGGCCTGTAGAATTCCCACCAGTGGGTGTTCTCTTCGGACAGACAAAGTTCCCCTGCTTGTGTCTTATCTGGGAAAAATCAAAGCAGCAGGGTTGGAAGTGAAGCACCCCTGTCCACCAGAACCTCCTCCCTGTTTCTCAGAAAAGGCACGGGAACCATTTCCTCCTCCCTTATTCGGTGACTTGTCTGGGTCACTTTTAACCTCCCCTAACCCTGCTAGAGAGAAGCTGAACCATCCTTTTTTGGGTCACTGTTTGGTACCTTCTTATAGACCCTCGTGCTGAGCCAGCAGGCTGCCTCCTTCACTAGCTCCCTGGGGTCTGTAAGCTTACTATCAGTAAGGTGCTGGCACAGATCTATAAAACAAAGACTGAACATGTGCTCTCTCACAATTTAATTGTACAGCCCCTGGAAATCCTTCAGCTAACTGGCCTTCATCCAGCCATCCAGTGCCTTGCAAAAGGAATCCACAAATCCACCCAGGACTACTGGCCCAGATTCCTGCTGTTCCTAAATGTGTGCCTGTACATCTCAGGGGTAAGACCATGTTTCGTTACAAGTTTGTAGCTAATGGGGGGATATTCATACTGCCCCCTTCCCTAGAGCCAGAAGGAATCCCTCCCCATACTAAGGATGTGCTTCCATATGGTATCCCCCCAATCCTCCACAGAGGATCATATGCATCTGCAAAGCCACCTCATAAGCTTCAAACCACTTGTCAATGTCATCCACCACTACAAAATCAGGCACCAGACCTTGAGGAATGTGGACACATGTGTCTTCAGAAGACACTGTAGGTGCACTTCTACCATCGCTGCTGGACGCTGCCTGTCTAGCCCTGATGTCCGGCTCATTCGGACTCAGATCATGAGCCAGTAATAATATTTTCTCCTCCAAGGCTAGTTACTTTAGCTCTGCCTCCATGGCCAGTTTTTTCCTAGCTAATGCCCTCTAAGTTTTATTTTGCTCTGCTTCAGTTTTTAATTCACCATCTGCAGCCAAAACTCCCTCTCAGCATTCCTGTGAGGCAGCTCATCTGTGGACAGGCCTTGATAAGATACACTGCTCTCTGCACCGGCAGGAATTTCCAACCCAGGGGGTTGCCTCATCCCTCTCAACATACCTAAACTTTTATTCTGCTTTGGCTCCCTCACATCATCCTCTCCATCCTGGTCCTCTATTGTGATTGGGAGCAGGGCCTTCACCCAGGTCCTCAGAGCCTTCTGAAGCTCTGCCTTTTTGATGCTTCATCCAGCGGCAGCCCCCTCTCCCTGCACAGTAACTTGAATTTGCCACAGTGTAGCTATTCATTTTGAGGAGCTCAAATTCCATCCTTGCAGATGTGGTTCCAGGTACAACAGTGAGTGACAGAATTTGGAAAAACAAAGAGGCCAGTCAGGGAGAATTTAGAACACAAATTGATCCCATATATGTAATGGTAGTGTAACACAAAATAACTTTATGGCACTGTACAAACACAAGTCCTAATCCTGCCTGCTGATCTCTAATTTGAGAAATTGGTTTGTTGGTTGACTGGGGTTTGAGCCCTGGTCAAGCAACAACCACAATCCTTGTCAGGGTGAGGCACAAATCGACCCTAAATTAACCTGTGCTCAGCCCCCTGGTAGCTTGGCACAGGCCAGTCAAGCTCAACTTAGAAGCAATGTATAAAGTATTTGTGCAATACTTCAAACAGTAATAAAGTGTTAAACACCACTCAAAAAGAATCCCACACCAAGTTAGAAAACATTTAATTATGTTTAATAAATACAAAATTACCAAATCAACAAAATTGCAATCAGTAGAACCAGAGATATGCAATTTTAGAGATTTCAGTGAAAATTGCACCAAAAAACATGAAACGCTGACTGTGGATATCTGGTTGTGCTGAACCAGGACAAAGGCACAGGTTAAGGCTGACAGAAATGGAACACGGGCTGGCTACAGGGACCAGAATAGCCCTGCTGAACAGAGTACCTTAAATCCTGGTTTGCGGAGTGTTGTGAGAGTCCACGTCAAATATGCACCTCGCATCCAAAGCAATGCATCAGTTCCGAGATCCGGCGAGGCTGCAATGCAAGGGCCTGCATTGTCATTGAGCATCCCGTTAACAGGGCTTGCAATGTGAAGGCTGGCGATAAGGATATGTCTCGCAGTCAGGGCAATGCATCAATTATGAGGAGCTGTAAGGCTCCAGTACATGAGGGATGCATGGGCCTGCACCAAGGACGCGTTGCACAGCAATGGTCCTGATTAGTCAGCGGGCTGCGATGCAATGCAAGTCTTTGTGATGGAGGAGACCCATACAGCGGCTACAGTGCATGTGTTCTGCTTAAGGTTGTGCTGTGCCGCAGAGGAGATGTGTTTGTTCTGCTGTATTCACAGGAGTTGGCAAAGCATCTTATACCCACTTCTATGGGTCCAGGACTATGGCACCACTTGGCCAGGTAGAGTCACAGATGGCAGAGCCCAGGTGCTAGATTCAAGCTTGTTGGAGCCTTCTATCTCTGAGACTCTAAACAGAAGGCCAGCCAACTAGCCACTTGAGTCGCCCTGGTGTTCCTGGGTTCAACAGATGCAGGGTCAGTCCTTCTCACTCAGACAGGAGACAGCAGGCAGCAGGTCAGTACAGGAGGGCAGCAATCCTTCAGAGCACTTGTCCAGCAGAGTAGCAGTCCTTTAAGCAGCATGGTAGTCCTCCCTCCTGAGAGAATGTCCACAGGTCCAGACATGTACCGAAGAGTTGGTGCTGATGTCCAGTAGTTATACTTTGAAGTGGGGAGAAGCTTCTAGAGGCAGGCCTTTTAATAAGGACTGGCAGAATGTTTCATTCTGCCTGTGAAATTGGTGGAATTTGGCAGCTCTTCATGACTCTTGCAACACAGAGTTATGGCCAATTCTGCCAATAGCAGGGTGGTGGCAAGACTCTAGAAACGCCAGTGTGAGCAAGATTTGGCATCCCCTAATGCCATTTTCCTAAAGCAGATGGTCACGGGTGGTCTCGAGCGATCACAGTCGAGGGCTAGATTTTCTACTTCAGGGGCAGCAAAATTAACTCAAATCACTGTGCACGCTTGTGTGCCACACTCAGCCATCCCAGCTGATTTTTCAGCACTGCTCGCACTACTGGTGCTAAATTCTAGCATGAGCTGTGCCGATCTCTGTCCTTCGATCCCGACAGTGATGACCCTTTTGGGCACACCTAAGCTCTATATTGGGTGTGGCTGTCTATCAGTAATACACAAAGCGTGACTGTCAATTACACTCAGTCATGTGACCCAGAAACACGGTGTAGGCACCATATGGCTAAGGCAAGAAAATGGCAATTTTCTAAAAGTGGACTGTTAAAATTGTAATTTAAAATCCAACTTCAACATACATTAGGATCTTTCATTACAATTCCAAAGCCACCAAACATAAATTGATTACCTGTTCCCTTTACTGCTGTCGTAGGACTCCTGTAGTAGTAACACTGTAGTAACAAGACTACTGGATTCCAGGCTGTTGACTAAACTCTTCCAGCTTGTTAGCAGCACCTCACCAGCACCAGAGGAAAAATGTATTTGTGGCAGCCTATTGCATGACACTCTAAGACTCCGCAGGGAATTCATGGTAGAACAGATCATACCCTTTTCTCTCAGTTATACAAGTCTCATACATGCAAAGCCAAACAGAAGCAGGATTTGGTTCAATAGGTTTTATTGAAGCAAATGTGTTCTATGTAAAAAAGGTATGAATTGCGGATATGAGGATAATGAAACACAACATTATTTCAGCAGTGACCAGAAAAGTGAAACACAGGAAGAGCTTTCTGGAGGTTTTCCTGATCTATGTGCCTCAACTGGGTGGCTTCTCATTGTTCAAGTTTTTCATTCTCGTTATATATTTCAAATAAGAAATACTTTGTGTGTGGTTTTCCAGAACCTAACAAGAAATCTTGTAAGTCTGTGTTTTCTGACAATAGGTTAACGTGTTCTTTAACGGCTGCGAGTTTGGAAGATTTCAACCATTGTTGACATAATTTGCCCACGCTATATGTGGTGACGATATATGTAACAATGGTCAGGTCTACTCGCTCTAAACACCCCCATGGAGTTTACAAAGTGCGCATGACAACTGTTTGTGTCCACAGGCCACAATAACCATCCATTTTGAGGTGAAAGTGTTGAATTAAATGTTCCATTTTGGACCCTCAGTGACATTTAAAATCTTTTGCCATTTTTCAAATTTAGCTGGTGACAGAATACTGGGAACATTCAATTCCTTAATCTTTGCTAAGCCTAAAGAACTTGTTTACTGTACAGTTTCATTTACAAAATATAATTTTCAAAGGAATAAGACATGCTCTGAACAAAGCTTCTCATCCCTGTATTTGCCAATTTCTAGTTCCCCACACATTGTTCAAGTCAATCGAATTTAAGCAATAGTCATAGCCTTCAATAGTCAACTGTGAAAGAAAAGAATCCGAATAGATTAATTTGGTGTCTGTTAACAGGACATTCTTATATTTCATAGGGGGCAGATCATAATAAAAGGACTCAGCATTTGTGACATCATGCCCAGTAAAATATACAAACTTTCCTACATATGTTTTAGAATACTTCACTAGCGAAGTTGGACAATGTTCTCATTGTGTCATTGTAAACAGTTCCTGGGGTACTGGCTTAATGTATAAAGTGGTGTCCAAAATGATGGTAACAGAACATTTCCCCATAGTTTGCTGTTGTTTGGCGAACATCTTCACTTTCAAACACTGTATAATATTCAATCTCTGAAAGCATAGAATCAACTGTTTTTACATCCCAATCATCAGAAAACGCCCTTGGTGTTAATACATCATTCATAGAGACTGTGAATACATATGGAGTTTGAATCATTTCCATAGACCTGAACATATCAAAAGTAACTTTATTCCAGACAATCCCACCAGGAATTGGAATAGCTGAAATATTCACTAGGAAAGGACTATTCGGACCTTACATGAGGATAGGTAAGGTTTCAAAACCTCATCCACCAGTTTAACAGCAGAGCGTTCAGGAAGATAATGACCATGAATCAGCAGTAAGAAACCAATGACAAAGCCAATCCAAAGAAGGAAGGCAAGCACAGTTAAAATGAGCTATATATAACTCAACGGACGAATCAGAAAGTTAGTTTTAAGCCAACTAAATAGCTTGTGTGCTCTTGATAAAGAAGCAATTGAAGGTGAAGAATTTGAAAAGAAATTGTTGGCAAAATATCCAGAAGCAGTGTGTGCAAATTCTGGGACCGGTGTCAGAGGAGGATTATTGGCAGATGTATCCCTTGGTGATTCGTAGAAAACAATTCCATCCGTTTGTGTTGAATTAGACTAATATAGCTCAGAACGTTGGACGTTTCTAGTTGCAGATGAAGAGACAGTTACTAATGAAAGTTCATTTTCCACCCTCCCCAAGCTTGGGAAAGGCTCATCACTATTGGGTTCATTTTGAAGAGGCACATCCTGAAAGGTAATGAGAGGGGTTGGGAAACTGCCCAGGAGTCCTCAGGGCCTACTATGTAGGACTGGCCACATGGTATAACTTGACATTGTTAGTTGATACAAAGCGTTTTTTCTTTGGAACGGGGCATTGGTGATAGAATGACAGTTCTGATACCGTGTATTCCCAGGGCTCAAACCGGTTCTTAATATGCAGGGCCAAATTCATTTTTTTCAGTAACCTTTACACACACTAGACTCCCAACTTTTGGAATCCAGCTGGTGGATGTCGCTGGTGAATCCCTCGTACCCAAGGTGGCAACACATGCAGATGAGTTTTGATTGCAGAACTGTTGTAATTCCTGCAAGGCATTGACACGTTTCATTTATGTCAAAAGGTGTGTCTGCCACCACGGCGCCAGGGCCGTCAAGATCTGGGACATACCTAGGTAGGCCGAACGGAACCTCATATGGGGTGCACCCTCCTTAGGACCTTCTGGGCAGACTTTTTAGTTATCTCTGGACTCGATATAGGTGGTTAAGCTAACTACGACCCCTACACAGTATCCTTGCTGTTAAGGATTGTTTTAAGTCTTGGCTTTTCCACTCCACCACCGGGTTTCCGTCGGGGTGATAGGGAGAAGAGAAATGGAGTTGGATACCCATCATCGCCATGGTGTCCCTTAATGCCCTTGAGGCAAAAGCAGGGCCCTCGTATGATTGGAATGCTACAAATGTATGTCTCCTTATAAAGACGTGCAAATCTTTACTAACAGTTTGAGCGTCAGCTGATCCTTGTGGCCATATATGTAGAAATCTGGAGCAACAGCAACTACTATGTATTTGTGGGCATCATCAGGAGCTAAGGGACCACAATGGTTGAGGTACACACATTGTAGTGGTTTGTTGGAAATTAGGAGGGGTATACACCACACAGTGTTTAGAAAAATATATAATATTTATCTGGATACCTGCAGGTCAAAACGATTAAAGATGAAATAAACAAATGTAGGGATATCACTGAAAGTGATACCAAGTGTCTTAGAGTTTAAATATTACTGTAAAAGCAATAAAAAGTGTATTAAGTTCTCCTAGAAACAACAAGTGTCTCTTGCAGTGCAAAGTGCCTGGCTTGCGTTGAAAAATCCTCGCAAGGGACCGCAGAGGAGGAGATGTGTGGAAAACAGTGAGTGTGCGTCGGTTCTGCCCCTTCGCACACAGACTTGCGTCGTTATTTTCCACACAGGGAAGACGTTGCATCGATTTTCGGCGCATGGACTTGGATCCTATTCATGCTGTGGGGTTTTCATATGCCCCGGGGATGATGCGTGGAATCCTGGGCTTGCGGACCAAAGTCACATTGGCTGCGTAGATTCCAGTGGGTGATGCGTGGGATTTTCTTCCACACGGCAGGCGCAGTGTCGATTCCTCTCAGGAAGTCAGGCGTTGTTGTGTTGATTCCTCTCAGGAAGTCGGGCGTCGTCATTCTGAGTCGGCTTGCGTTGATTCAGTAGGGCCATGCGTCAAAGTTCCAGTCACCTCGCTGGCGCTGCGTGAATCTTCTGTCGCGAAGTCAGGCTGCCTCGTTCCAGACTCGGTGTGCAGTGAATTTTTCACCACGAGCAGGCTGTGTGTCATTCTTGGCAGGCAGTGTGTCGAATTTTCGCTGCACGGGGATTCCAGCTGCAGGATAGAAGTCTTTTTGGTCCTGAGAATTCAGGGTACAGGAGGCAAGCTCTATCCAGGCCCTTGGAGAGCACTTCTGCAGCAAAGCAAGAGAGCAGCAAGACAGCAGGGCAACAGCAAGGCAGCAGTTCTCTTCAGAAAGCAGTCAGTTGAGTCCTTTAGGCAGCCGGGCAGTTCTTTGTCAGGGTGCAGGGTCTGGATCAGGTTTCTTCTCCAGGAAGTGTCTGAGGTGGTAGAACAGAGGCCCTGTTTTTATACCCAAATGTGCCTTTAAAGTGGGGGAGACTTCAAGGAGTGGCTTAGAAGTGCACCAGGTCCCCTTTCAGTTCAATCCTGTCTGCCAGAGTCCCAGTAGGGGGTGTGGCAGTCCTTTGTGTGAGAGCAGGCCCTCCCCCCTCCCAGCCCAGGAAGACCCATTCAAAATGCAGATGTATTCAAGTGAGGCTGAGTATCCTGTGTTTGGGGTGTGTCTGAGTGAATGCACCAGGAGCTGTCAACTAAACCCAGACAGGCGTGGATTGTAAGGCACAGAAAGATTTAAGTGCAGAGAAATACTCACTTTCTAAAAGTGGCATTTTAAAATAGTGCTTTTAAATCCAACTTCACCAGTCAGCAGGATTTTGTATTACTATTCTGGCCATTCTAAATATGACCTTCCTACTCCTTTCAGATCAGCAGCTACCACTCAAACAATGTATGAGGGCAGCCCCAATGTTAGCCTATGAAGGGAGCAGGCCTCACAGTAGTGTAAAAACACATTTAGGAGTTTTACACTACCAGGACATGTAAGCTACACAGGTACATGTCCTGCCTTTTACCTACACAGCACCCTGCTCTAGGGGCTAACTAGGGCACACCTTAGGGGTGGCTTATATGCAGAAAAAGGGGAGTTTTAGGCTTGGCAAGTACTTTTAAACACCAAGTCGAATTGGCAGTGAAACTGCACACACAGGCCTTGCAATGGCAGGCCTGAGACAAGGTTAAGGGGCTACTGAGGTGGGTGGCACAATCAGTGCTGCAGGCTCACTAGTAGCTTTTAATCTACATGCCCTGGGCACATATAGTGCACTCTACTAGAGGTTTGGGTGAGTTAGATGTGGAAGAGAAGGGAAGAGCTTAGGCAGAGTTATTTAGGAGATGAAAGTAGTAGAATGGATTTGAGATGAGTCAGAGTGGGAATGGAGGATAGATTGATAGAGACATGACAAATGGCGATGGGTAGATAAGTGTGATATAAAATGAGAGCAGGGATTCATAAGTATATAGTATAACAACTTATATAGGAGTTATGCAATGACCTAATGAACATGTTAAGTATAGAATAACATACACATATATATATATATATATATATATATATATATATATATATATATATATATATATATATATATACACACACACACACATACATATGTAAACGCGTCCCCTTATGACATTTTATTACACATTAGGACTCGTTTTAGGCCAATGAATCTTTTGACCCAGTTGAGAGACACCTTAGGACTAGATAGCTAATCAATATATAAATCAATACATCAATAATGTCATCAATATTTATCACGACAATTAATTTCACTTTAGTCAAAGTCATTAATTAATTCAAAGGCACTACCATGACCTTTCAGCCATGAATAACCACACTTTGTTTAGTAGAATTTTATGAATTTTATTCCCTACTGATTACAATCTAACAGCAAATGCGTTAATCTCAACACCAAGAAACATAATAGCATAGTCACAATAGGGCAACTTTGATAAGCTTTCATGTAGGCGAGAATCACAAACATCAGAACATAACACGACGTGAACATAGATCAATTTTAGCAGAGAGTGAGTCAATAACACGTTAGTTCAACAAAGTATAATATCAGTCGTTTGTCTATTTGCGTCAGTTTGATGAACACCTGTCCTAACCACTGATTAGCATTTGCATGTTTGGCTTCATGCAAAACAATTTAGAACACTAATATGGAAAACATCTAGCTAAGGTCTCTGTTAAAAGCAAGCAGTTGGTACCTAAAAAGGAAAAACAAACAGACAAATCACAAATGCATTGTCATAATTACCCCCCAAGGATTAGGTCAGCGCACAGGTTCAGTTTTCGTCTTCAGGACATCAGTCAAATCGCCATAAGTCAGAACTCAGCTCTGGGGCAAAAGTGCACTTCCCTCTTAAGGAGGTAAAGTGTAAATGGGCAGTCTAAGGGCGAGGATGGTTTTAAGTAAACCAAAGGGTCACCAAACAGAGTGACAGAGTTTCTGGATAAAATCAATAGCATTCCCTACCTAATTCTAAATGACTTCCCCTGACATGGGTTTTTATCCCTTTTTTAATGTACATTCCCCCAAAATTCTATTGGACATTCGTTATACCCTACTATCTTTCACCTATCAAATAAGCATTAGGTAATCCTAATCTTCACCCCATATTATTTTACAAGTCTTTTTATTGGTCTTCGTAATTGACAGGTATGATTTCATCTTTTTGTAATTCTTTGCACATCTTTTGGTCAGCAGTTCCATTGTCTTCACCGGTTTGAATGACCTTGTACATTACATTAATCTACACTGTTTCAATTCATTTTAGCATTTATTTTACAAGACGATGAGAAGCGGTGGGAAACGGATTCACATGGTTACATTCATCTTCCAAAAAGAACTTGCAGGGTCATGCACCCTGTGAGTCATCACACTGAAAAATAGAAAAGGCATTTAATATGAGAGCCAAGCAGCTGAGCTGCAGCTCATGCTAACTTAAGGCCTATGAGGTTTTCAATACAGATTTAGTAACGCAAATGTTAGTATAAGCTCATTTGAACATAACATAAACATTTTGGTCATCATTATTAGCTTGCGTATACATTGGTGGCCACACTTCATGGTCACAATTCAAGCGCACCTCTAAGCAAAATTGATATTACTATAGTTTCAATGCGGCATCATCACACCTTAATTCATAAACATTTCATGTTAATATAGATTATAAAAGCTAGGCTCTCTCAGCCCCTCCTCTGATAACGTTCGTCATCACACAAACCTTTCCCTTTGACCTTTCACTTCAATTTTTCACCTTACGCATAATGCGCATTTCAACATCTTGTCCCTTATGTGAACTTGCCCAAATTTCGTTAAACATTTTCTCCCTTTCACTTTCTTCATTTTTTCTGGTTCTCTTTGTCAAATTTCTTTTAATTTTATCATTAATTTTGCATGCTCCCCATAATCCTAATAGACAGGCCATAACAATTAATAGGCCCCCTAATATTTTTGTGACTACCCCATCCCAAATATTGCTAAACCAGCTCCCTACTCAGACAATTCCTTTTCCAAATGTTTCCCACACTCCAGGTTCCTTCAAATCCTTCAAATCTGCACTATATCTAGTTAAGTTAGTAAGCATACCTCTAATCTTTTTACTATTGTCAGGCATATATGAGCAACAATGACGCTCGTTGAGCATCTTGCAGACCCCCCCCTCTTTGCTAAAAGAATGTCTAAAGCAAGCCGATTTTGAAGAGTTATAGCTCTTTCCGCAGCAAGTTCAGTATCCATCAGGAGTATAGCCCCTGTAAAATTTGTCAGCATGTTATCCACAATAGTAGACAACTTTTGAATCTTTATGGAGTTTAAGATAACCCCTACCGAAGGAATTATGGCTCCAAATATGTTACCAACGACAGCAGCTGCTGTCTCTCTTTTTTTGTCTAGCATGTTGTAATTCAGACGTTTTAGGTATTTGCTTTAAGTCATCAATTTGGTAAATCTTTGGGAAAACTATTCCCAAATAACATGCCCCATACCATCCCTTAGGGAGATGGTAATAAGCATTAAGTCCACAGATATAATAGATCCCAGGGATCACTAGATTCTGTCCATTTAACATAAATGTCCATTTACTCTGAAACAAAAATACATGCCTGCATTCACTCGTTCCCACAAATAAAGTGACATGTTCAGATTTCGGCCTATATATACAAAACCTCCCTACATGTAATGCATCTATTGCTAATTTGCCTTGCGTCTTGATTGCGGTGTAAGCATAATCATTTGCATATGTGCGTTTTTCTAGCCCCTTTTCTAATCTTTCCTTCAATGCTTTGTATCTATCATCAGTGTGATCTAAGACGCTTTTCTCTACAGGTGTTAATAAGCAAGTCAGATTGTTGTGGTGTGCATAAGCTGTCCCAAATGTAAGCGTTGGTTCAAAGAAACCTCTCACTAATTTTATACTATGTTCTTTAGCTAGCTTGTTCAGAAACTCAATCACAGGCATAAAAGAAAACACAACATCCAGATTTGAATAAAAGTATTGTACATGCTCTTGATTATAGAATCTTGTTAATAGCAAGCTAAAACTTATCCCGCATGTTAGTGGAAGGCTATGGTAGGTGAGCCCTTCTTGCACTGATGAAGGAATCTTTGTGCACACATAACAGTTTTTCGCATCCATGGTCTCAACGTACTCATTCAACAGGCGATAGAAGACATTAGTGGAAAGTTCCCCCTTTGAGTTAGTTCCCTCATGCAAGTGCTTTGCATCCTGCTCAAACGTTTCCCACGGTGTTAGTGTTGTAGTTTCAGGTTTTGAAGCATTGTTAGTCACCTTCTTATCCAACCATGGCATTCCCACAATCACTCCTACAATTATTATTGCACACACAATACCTAATATAAGACTCAACCAACCACGCACCTTACCCTTCTTGTTACTACCTCTATTATAAGCCATGTCTGTAAAGAATCAGATAGCAAACAACAATCAACTTGAGGACGATATAAAACTCTTTTCTTTTCTCTTTTTTTTTGTCTTTTCTTTGATGCAAAAGTCTCTTTCTCTCTGCATATATTTACAGCTTTTCACTCACTCCAGGGCCCCTTTGTCAAATCAGGTTAGCAGCTTGTCATAATCAGGTTCTCAAAGTTAAATCAGGTTATCAGTGTCTCATCCGGTAATTTATAAGTCTCTTTTTATAAGTTTTAAATTTTCTTCTTAACAAAATCTCTTTCTTTGAATCACTTCAGGTACCGTAGTATTGGCCTGGCACTTCTCGATCAAAACAGAACGCTAAGAATTCTTGTTGCCATTCAGATGTTGTTGCATATGCCCATTCTGGACCTGCGTACCTTCTATTTGCGGTTCTCTTTCTTTTCAGTCTGCATTCACCTTGCAATTCTCCTTCACTTAGATCTTCTACTCTGGATGTATCAGTCTCTTCTGTTATTGTTTCACCTGGTACACTCTTTTCTCTTACAGCCTGTTTTTCTGGCCAGTTATCTCCCTTATGTGTCTTCTTTCTACCTGTTCTTTCAGGACGTTGAACAGCCCCCTCCTCTTGTACTATGGTGTTTTCTCTTGATGGACCTGCAACTGGCTCAGGGGATGCTGGAGTACTTTGGTCTCTTTCTATTATTTCCCCTTCTTCTTCTTCTTCTGGATCTGTGACGGGTTCAAGTTCTAACCCATATCTGTCTATTTCTGGGAGAACCTCTCCTTGGTTTAGTTCTCCTGCTGCCTGTACTGAGATAGGCACACAGTCACCTCTCTCGAACTCATTCACTGTTTGAGGGACTAGGCTGTTCTCAGTGGGCTCTCCTGCAGTCTCAGTTCCCTCTTGGCTGTTTTCTGGCCCTGAGACTTCCCTCTCTGGAACTGTTGTGCCGGAAACTTCAAGTTCCTCATCGGTTGGACACGTTACTGTTTTTGTGTGACTGGCATGTATCCAATTTGGAGCGCCTGCACATTTCACAGCAGTGGTTTTTGTCAAGATTACTTGATATGGCCCCTTCCAGTGCGGCTCCAAACACAACTTTCTCACATGCTTCTTGACAACCACCCAGTCACCGGCTTGTAGGGTGTGACCTGGATCACCGATCGGTGGCAATGTGTTAGCTTCTACGTGGTGAGAGAAAGAGCGAATCACATCAGCCAAGCCTTTGCAGTAGTCCAACACCATATCATCTGTGATATTCACTAGAGCATTTGCAGGTACTGTAGGTAACCTCATAGCTCTGCCCATGAGGATCTCATGGGGTGATGGTCCTGTCTTCTTATCAGGGGTGTTCCTCATTGACATCAGCACTAAGGGTAATGCATCTGCCCATTTCATATTGGTAGCTGCGCACATCTTTGCCATTCTTGATTTAAAGGTACCATTCATTTGCACTACTAATCCTGATGCTCCAGGGCGGTAGCTACAGTGCAGCTTCTGTTCAATATCTAATGCAGCACACAATAGTTTAATCACCTCATTGTCAAAGTGTCTGCCCCTATCTGATTCTATAGAGACCGTAAACCCGAACCTGGGTATTAGTTCCCTAAGCAGCAGCTTTGCAACTGTGAGACTGTCATTTCTACGTGTGGGGTAAGCTTCAATCCAGTGGCTGAAAACACACACAATCACCAACACGTACTTCAATCCTCCGCAAACAGGCATTTCAATGAAATCCATTTGCATCTTGCTAAATGGACCACCAGCTCTCCCTATGTGGCTCAAAGTTACCACAGTCCCTTTTCCGGCATTCACCTGTTGACAGATGATGCACCTGTGACAGGTAACCTCCGCGGCATGTCTGAACTTTGGGTTAAACCAATCGATTTTGAATGGCCTGATCATTGCATCTCTTCCAAGATGAGCCTTTCCATGATAGAGCCTAGCGAATTGTGACAGAAGACTGTTTGGCAAAACTAATTTCCCCTCCTCTGAGACCCACAAGTCGTCAGCCCTCTGTACACATTGCATTCTTTGCCAGGAGCGTTTTAACTCTTTGCTAGCACGGCCCTGTAGTGTCTTTAGCTCATCTAGTGTATCGACCACCCTTAATGCAAGGTTCAAGCATGTGTAATTTTCAGTTTGTGGCATCAATTCCCACTGACCCTTAAACGATATACAGTTCAATGCGCAAAACCTTGCAACTTGATCTGCATAGCAGTTTCCCTTGGACACAAAGTCTTGTGACTTAACGTGAGCATTGCATTTCACCACGGCAATTTCAAGAGGTAACTGAATCGCAAGTAACAAATCCTTAATTTGTTCACCATTTTTCACAGGAGAAACAGAAGAGGTCATGAAACCTCTCTGTGACCACAATTGGCCAAAATCATGTACAATTCCAAATCCGTACCTGCTATCAGAATAGATAGTGATTCTCATATTTTCAGCTGCGTGGCATGCCTTAGTAAGGGCAATTAGCTCTGCCACTTGTGCGGAATACACTCTCTTGAGCCAGGAAGCTTCAAAGACACCAGCTATGGTACATACAGCGTAACCGGCTCTCAGCATTATGACTGAGTCCCTCAAACAGGATCCATCAACAAACATAATACAGTCATTTTCTTTTAACTGTGTATCTTGAATATCAGGTCGTGGCTTGGTACATAGTTCTGTTACCTCAAGACAATCATGCTCAACTTCCTCTTCATTATTAACCTCAGTATTCTCAGCAGGAAGTAGAGTTGCTGGGTTCAACACAGTACATCGTTTCAGCGAAACATTAGGTGACCCCAGTATAATGGTCTCATATTTGGTAAGACGGGCATTTGTCAGGTGCTGAGGTTGGTTCGAGTCAACAAAATTTCAACTGAATACGGAACCATTACTGTTAGGGGATATCCCATTACTATGCCTTCACACTGCGTGAGGCTCTGACCAACTGCTGCAACTGCGCGCAAACAACCCGGTGAGGCTGCTGCGACGGGGTCCAAGGTAGCTGAAAAACATGCTATAGGGCGATTTGCACCTCCATGGACCTGTGTCAAGACAGACAAAGAACAAGCATCACGTTCATGACAAAACAGTAGAAAAGGCTTCGTGTAATCAGGCATACCCAAAGCTGGTGCACTGCACATGCACTCTCTCAATTCCATGAATGACTCAAGCTCTTCCTTGGACAAGGCTATGGTATACGGTTCATCTTTAATCTCTTTACCTGTCAATTTTATCAAAGGCTTTGAGATAATTGAGAAGTTGGGTATCCAGTGGCGGCAGTAGCCCACCATTCCCAAAAACATCCTGACATCTCTATTTGTTGTTGGGGGGTTCATTTGCAAAATGGCTGTTATTCTTTCTTTCGATAGTCTCCTGGACCCTCTTTCAATTAAGTGTCCTAAGTACTTCACTTCTTTCTGGCAGTACTGCAGCATCTTGGGTGACACTTTATGTCCATTCTTTCCCAAATGATTCAGTAAAGCAATTGTGTCAAATCTACAGTCATCCCTTGTCCTGGATGCAATCAACAAGTCGTCAATGTACTACACTAGAGTCGAGTTAAAAGGCAGTACTAAGGATTCTAAGTCCTTTTTCAATATCTGATTGAAGATGGCCGGTGACTCAGAAAACCCTTGAGGAATTCTGCACCAACTGTACACCTTGTCCAGGAATTTGAAACTGAATAAAAACTGTCTGTCCTCGTGAAGTGGTATCGAAAAGAAAGCTTGTGACAGGTCTGCAACGGTGAACCATTCAGCATCACACGGGACCTAAAACATAATCACTGCTGGATTGGGTACTATGGGGCAACATTTTACCACAATCTTGTTTATTTTTCTTAAATCCTGCACAATTAGAACTTTCCCACAAGGCTTTTTCAGACCCATTATCGATGAATTACATGGGCTGCTCAACACTTCCTTCAGGACTCCCTGTTTCACAAAGTCTGTAATTATTTGTGACATTTGAATAAGAACATCTTGTGCCATGTGATATTGCGGCACCTGGGGAAACACTGCATTTGGTTTCACTTGTACTTTAACTGGTTCTACTCCTTTTATCAATCCCACTTCCTTTCCTGTCAAATCCCACACTTTCTCTGTCACTGTCCCTTGTAACTCAGCAGGTAAGTCGATCACTGTAAGCATCAGGAATAATGTAATCAAAGGGTAATCTTCATTTGTAGGTCCTGTCTCTAACTCTGAGAACTGACCATCATCCCCTTCATCATCACTGTTTGTCTGCACTTCGATTCCATCATTGGAACAGGTAATCGAACATTTTGTCTTGCACAGTAAGTCTCTTCCCAGTAGGGATACCGGACTAGAATCGCAGACTACAAACTTATGCAGTCCCTGGAAGTTGCCGATCTCAACTTGCACTGGATCTGTAATCGGATTTGTCAGGTACTGGTTTGCTACTCCGACCACCCGTATGGTACGCCCTGAAAGTGGTAATTTTGGAACCTCTGCACTTCTGACTGTAGAGCGTGTAGCTCCGGTATCAACCAAGAATGAAACTTTGTGACCCATTACCTTTCCCTCTACATAGGGTCCCCTCTGATCTACCTCTAGGGACGCTGCAAGCCTGCACTCTTCGCTATCTGAGCTGTCATCCAACCACTCCTCATTCATTCCATCTTAACCCGCAATGGGAATTGCTGTACTTTATTATTTTGACTCATCACCTGACCTGTGCCCTGCTGAGGAAGCATCACCTGTTGCTGTCCCATCGGAGCCATTGGTAATTGCATTTGCTGTCTAGGTACCATGGGAACCTGCTGTTGTACTTGCTGCATTTGCGCTGGTTGAACGTGCGGCATTTACATTTGCTGCATGGTCTGTAACCCTTGCATCTGAATCATGTTATTTTGGAAGTTTGGGTTTTGATTTCTCATTTTTGGACCTTTCATATTTTGCAATATACCGACATTAGTGCTTTGTTGAACGACACCATCCTACACCACATTTGGGCATTCCTGCTTCCAATGCCCCGCGCCCCCGCACACGTGACATGTTGGCATCCTTTTCATCCCTTGTGCATCATTTTGAACCGCAACAGTATTCAAGTCTGGACCGCGATTCACAAAACCTCGACATCTCGGTTGTGCCTGAAACACACCATTCCCTTGCTGCTGCATCATCTGTTGAACTCCATTTCCCTGCATACCAGCCTGCGCTGCCCTTATCTGCATCACCATCACTTTCTCCTTTAACTTTTTCTGCTTCAGCTCAATTTCATAACTACAGTATTTCGCATACTGCAACACCTCATCAATCGGCTTCGCTTGCCAACAAATCAAATGATTCTTAATCATCTGGCTAACCTCTGGTCTCAGCCCTTCAACAAATCTGAACACTAGATGGTTCATGTCTTTAGGCTCAATGATCTCAGCACCACTATAATGTTTGAATGCCTTTAACAACCTCTCATAGTAAGCATGTATTGATTCCTTAACCTCCTGTGAGGTCCGGTCGATTTTCTGCCAGTCAGTCAACTTCGGCGACACTTTCTGCTTCAAAAATTTAATCACTTTATGATAGTACTTCATCACCTCCGAAGAGGGAGCTCCGGTCACCTTATCCCTGGCCCGCTCCTTCGTCGGCCAGTCTACCCCTCTCTTGGACTCGAGCCACAAATCAGGCGGAACAATGATCTCAAACAAGGTATTCAAGTCTTCCCAGAGACACTTTGCAAGCTTCACAAACCTATCTGTTTGTTGATACCACTCGATCGGTTTCTCCCTCAATCTGGGATAATCATTTGTAAAAGATAGGATGTCTCCTCTGGACCACGGCACATGAATTAAAACTCCACCAGCTGTTTCTCTCATGGGTAGTATTTTTACCGATTCCGTAGTGAGTGAAGCTTTAGCCTGACTTGACCCCGGACTGTCACCTTTCTCCTTATCTCTTTTCTTTGCCCATCTGCCTTCCCCCTTTTCTAACACTCCCCAGATTTGCGCACATTGCAGTATTTTTTTTAAAGGCGCTTTCATTCCGGCAGACCTCATATGCTCAAAGTCTTTTGAATCAAAGTCTAACCTGTAACTTATTTTCAAATGTTTAGTGTTCTCAATATCAATGTTGTACTTGTCTGCCAGGTTCGCTAATCTCTGATGTATCTTGCCTACCTCTTTAGTAATCTTAGGACACAGATATCTCAGTTCTGCTTCTATGTATGACTCTAATCTGTTTACCCCCATTGTTCCGTCCACTAGTTCAGCAGCTTCCACCCCCAGTCTCACAAAATTCAGGTACTCATCCCTCCCCATCCTTTCCGGTTCTACTACAGTCACTGCAGTCTTCTGTGAAGCACAGGTCTTCTCTAACCACTCATTCAACTGTTGTACTGTAAAACCTTGCAGTGAAATGTTCCCTGCATGCATCATTGGTGATTGTGAAGCATTTGTACTTATTGTCTGTGTGGTTAACACTCCTAGCCCTGCCTGTCTCATTGCCTCCAACGGTGCTTCAGCTGGGCTAAGGTTTAACAAGGACCTTGGTTTTTCAACCACTTGCTCTCCTGGGGCCATTAACTGGGGAGTTCCTATGAACCCTCCTCTTATTGCATCTTGGGTCATTACTCCCTGTTCACATATGCCAGGCTTACCTTGTGCATACAATGGCACTGGTGGACCAACAGTAATTGGTAGTGATATTGCAGCGGGTGTCTGACATGATCCCAAACCTCGTGGAGCTGTGACTCCAAAGGTCTGATCCTCTGAAGCCGGAGCAGGTATTAATGGAGGACCTGCTGCTGGGTTATATACTGGTATCAGTTGTGGCTGCGGCTGGGGCAGCAATTGTGGAGTTGGCTCAATCTGCACTAACCTCGATTTTGTATATATCGGGTCTGGCAGCACTATCAGTTTTGTAGTAGTCTCTAGCACTGGGACGTCTGGATAGATTCTCTGTATCTGCGGTGGAGGTTGCAACTGTATCTGCATGTCTGGCGTAGTGGGTACACTGACACCATTCTGTATCGAACCCGTATCACTAGTCTGTACCGTATCAGTAACTCCCTTCTCCTGCGTCTGGTTCCCAGGACCCATACTAGTGCTCGGGACATTGTCGCTTGGAGCATAAGGTGGCGGGCGATCATGTAATATTCGATCCTTAAATTCTTAATCGGCTGAATCATCTTCTTCTTCTTCCCAAGGCCTCTTAGTTTCCTTAGGCTTACTAGAGTCTTTGTCTGTTTTACAGGTGGATTTCTTTCCCTGCGTCTCTTCTCTCTGTGTTATTGCTGGGAACAATTTCAATCCATCAACTATTCCCCTTCTCCACATTTTGCTCTCATTATCCCACCAAGTGTCTGCATTAGACTTTTCTGCCCTTTTTATTCTTCTTTGGAATTTTTCTTGTCTCTGTTTAAGAGCCATTAGATCCCAAATCGCTAAAGCCTCATACTGACCTTGCCTCGGAGGTGGTTTTTGTACGCTTAACATCCATCTCAAAATCTCTAGCACCATCGTATTGAACATCCCATGTTCTGGGAACGCTAAACATCCCTCTTTCTCTGTTAATTTGCACCACTGTTTCATCCATAAACAAGGCGCGACACCTTTTTCCTATATAACTATGTAGGCTGGAGTACCCTCCGGCGGTGTAGGCTCCCCTTCACTCGCCATAATGAATACATCTCCTTTCAGAGCACTCTGAAAAGCTTTGACAAAATTAATCTCTACATCTTTTCTTCTTGTCATAATAATGTCATCAATATTTATCACGACAATGCATTTCACTTTAGTCAAAGTCATTAATTAATCCAAAGGCACTACAATGACCTTTCAGCCATGAATAACCACACCTTGTTTAGGAGAATTTTATGAATTTTATTCCCTATTAATTACAATCTAACAGCATATGCGTTAATCTCAACACCAAGAAACATAATAGCATAGTCACAATATGGCAACTTTGATAAGCTTTCATGTAGGCGAGAATCACAAACATCAGAACATAACACGACGTGAACATAGATCAATTTTAGCAGAGAGTGAGTCAATAACACGTCAGTTCAACAAAGCATAATCTCAGTCGTTTGTCTATTTGCTTCAGTTTGATGAACACCTGTCCTAACCACTGATTAGCATTCACATGTTGAGCTTCATGCAAAATAATTTAGAACACTAATTTGGAAAACATCAAGCTAAGGTCTCTGTTAAAAGCAAGCAGTTGGTACCTAGAAAGGAAAAACAGACAAATCACAAATGCATTGTCATAATTACCCTCCAAGGATTAGGCCAGCGCACAAGTTCAGTTTTCGTCTTCAGGACATTAGTCGAATCGCCATCAGTCAGAACTCAGCTCTGGGGCAAAAGGGCACTTCCCTCATAAGGAGGTAAAGTGTAAATGGGCAATCTAAGGGCGAGGATGGTTTTAAGTAAACCAAAGGGTCACCAAACAGAGTGACAAAGTTTCTGGATAAAATCAATAGCATTCCCTACCTAATTCTAAATCACTTCCAATGACATGGGTTTTTATCCCTTTTTTAATGTACATTCCCCCAAAATCCTATTGGACATTCGTTATACCCTACTGTCTTCAACCTATCAAATAAGCATTAGGTAATCCTAATCTTCACCCCATATTATTTTACAAGTCTTTGATTGGTCTTCGTAATTGACGTCTTCTGAAGTGGCACGTCCGGTATGATTTCATCTTTTTGCAATTCTTTGCACATCTTTTGGTCAGCAGTTCCATTGTCTTCACCGCTTTGAATGACCTTGTACATTACATTAATCTACACTGTTTCAATTCATTTTAACATTTATTTTGCAAGACAATGAGAAGCGGTGGGAAACGGATTTACATGGTTACATTCATCTTCCAAAAAGAACTTGCAGGGTCATGCACCCTGTGAGTCATCACACTGAAAAATAGAAAAGGCATTTAATATGAGAGCCAAGCAGCTGAGCTGCAGCTCATGCTAACTTAAGGTCTATGAGGTTTTCAATACAGATTTAATAACGCAAATGTTAGTATAAGCTCATTTGAACATAACATAAACATTTTTGTCATCATTATTAGTTTGCGTATACATTGGTGGCCACTCTTCATGGTCACAATTCAAGCGCACCACTAAGCAAAATTGCTATTACTATAGTTTCTATGCGGCATCATCACACCTTAATTCATAAAAATGTCATGTTAATATAGACTATATAAGCTACGCTCTCTCACATACACACATGAATACACACACATATGCACACATATAAGTACATACATACACATATTTAAAACCATGAGTAAATATACATTAGTTAAACAGGTTTAAAGAGTGTGTGTTTAGTTTATTATTGTGACATAGTAGTGATACATATTTTCTAAAGAGCTATATATAACTAGAATATACACATAATCAGAAAAATATATTTATCAACATAGGCATATGCAGTCCATAGCTGTTTGAATATGGTGGATATGAAGGAAAAAGCCAACTTTTGAGTAGTTTTCTGAAGACAAGATAGTTATCTGTGGTTCTTATAGTTGGGGTAATGAATTCCTTAGTTTGGCTGCTTGAACGGAGGAGGATGTACCACCTATAGTCTTTTTCTTGTATGGTGGTGTTCTAAGGCGGGGTGCCAATCTTGAGCGGATGTTTTTGAATGTATTTGGTTAATTTGTTTCTGATAAAAAGCGGTCCTGTTCCATGTATAGCTTTGTGGGTGATACAAAGCAGCTTGAAGGTGCATCTTCTGGCACCGGGTAACCAGTGTAGTGCTCTCAAGGCAGACGAGATGTGGGCTTGTGGCTTTACATGTAATAGTAACCTGGCTGCGGAGTTCTGAATAAGTTGTCGTTTTTTTCATAATAGATAGAGATGATCCATGGTAGAGGCCATTGGCATAATCCAGTTTGGATAGTACAAGCGAGATAGTAGCTTGCACCTTGTGTGGAAATCTGAGGTGGGGGAAGATGCGTTGTAGAGTCTTCAAGGTGATAAAGCTGGTTTGTGCTAATCTGTCCACTTGAGCATTCATAGTTAACTTGGAGTCCATGGTGATTACAAGGTTTTTAACTTCCTTGGATAATTGAGGAGGTGATCCGAGATCGTCAGGCCAGGCGCACAGTGGGCCATAACATATGAGTATTTCTGTTTTTGAGGCATTTTGTTTGAGATGACTCCAGGTCATCCACTGATCAACGGCTCTGAAGCAACTGAAGATCTCTAAGTTTTTAATGTTTTTGGGGCATTCTAATTTAAGTAGTATTAGTGTGTCATTTGCATAGTTGTAGCATATGAGTTGAAAATCTGTGATCAGTTCTGGTAATGATATCATGTAGATGTTGAAAAGCAAAGGTGAGATGATTGATCCCTGGGGGACCCCTGCTTTTGTGAGGTAGGGTTTGGACGAGAAGGGGGGAGAATAGATGATATTAGATCTTTTTTGAAGGTAGGATGTAATCCAGTTGAGAGCAGTCCCTTCTATGCCGGCTTCATGGAGGCTTTGAATTACGGTGTTATGGTCAACCTTATCAAAGGCAGCTGTGAGGTCCAAGAGAAGTAGTGCAGCAACTCCATTGCAGTCGACTGTGTTTTTAAGATCATCCCAGATTGCTATGAGTGCTGATTTGGTGCCTCTTCCTGGGAGGAATCCAGTTTGTAAGTATTGTGTTGTATTTAGTTTTTCTGAGTGGTATTAGGATATCAAAAGCTTATTACAGCCACTCACAAAGTTTTGGCACAGATTTAATTGTGTCTAGATCTGTGTTGGCTGTTAGTTGTGTTTCTAAGTCATCAAAAGTGAGTTTGCACCACGGTCAATAGGTGCATGTATGTAAGTAGTTGTGGGGTGTGTTGATTTGTGGAGTTGTATGTCAAAAAGTTATCAAATGGTGGTCTGACCATGTGATTGGCATGATGCTATGAACGGTAACTAGTTCAGGCTCAGCAAAAATGACATCTAGGATGTGTCCAGCGATGTGTGTGGGATTGTGTACAATCTGATGTCGGTTCACTGCGACTAGGCCAGTGGTGATAGCTTTTGGATGGGGCATATTGGGTTTGTCAAACTAAATGTTTAGGTCCCCAAAAATGCATAGGTTTGAGTATAATGTAATACAGTTTGAAACTGTATCTCGAAAAGCATCTGGGAATGTTGAGTTGTTAGGTGGAGGTCTGTAAAGGAGGAGAAAGTTACAGGAGGAAGTTGGAGTTGGGCGGCATCTGGTGAGGTGGGCTTCACAATCTTGTATGGAAATGTTGTCTGTTTTACTGAGATTTATTGCCTGTTTAAATATAATAGCTAGTCCACCTCCTCTCTTGCCTATACAGTTTTGTGTAATGGTTTGATAGTCCGGAGGAAGGGCTTTGTGCAACACTGGGGCCATGTCATCTCCCAACCATGATTCCGTCATGAATAGTAAGTCAGGTTGTGTGTCTGTGAGCAGGTTGTAGATGTGGTGCTTGTTTTTTTTAGAGTGACAGAGCATTTATGAGCTGGAAGTTTAGAAAAAGTGTGTTAGTGGCAGTGTTGTTTTGCTTAGGAGAGGGGTAAGCAGTATAATTTGAGCTTAAAGCAGGTGTGTAGTTAGTTGTGATAACTGTGTGAGGGTCACAATAGTCTAGTTTTTCAATATAGTGTTCATCTTCCAGCAGGTTTAGGGGGCATTTTGTTGGGTCTGTGTATGTGGGTGGTGGACTTGGTGGCTGAGAGAGACATGAAGAGTGCATTGTTTTTTGTAGGGTAGCATATTATGTTACAGACAAGGGGATGCAAAGTTGTTAAGAGTGGCATGTTGTTTATTTTGTTTGCATCTGTTTAGTGTGGATGCAGTGTGGGTTAGGGGTGGTGGAGGCGCATGTGGCTCATGATGTAAGGCTCTAAATTGTGCAATGGAGGAGAGGCGGGTGAATGAAAGTTGTTGGGTTAGGGTGCTTGTGGTAGGTGTTTGTGAAGAGTGAGAATGTAGGGGTAAAGATAGGAAGGGATTTGTACTCTGTGTAGTCATGAGGGTGGGAGTGGGTGCGATGATAAGTATAATGAAAGTTTGTGTTGATTTGATGTGCTGCAGTGTGTGGTTTGTATTGTTTTTGTGGAAGAGTGAGAAGAGATATTGATGTAGTTGTTTTGGGTGAGGGATTTGTTTGTGAGTTAGTGCTGGTGAGTGGAATTAGAGTCTTACAGGGGGTTGCAATGTGTTTTGTTATGCGAATAAGATAATGCTTTTACTTATTTCGCCTAATTGTTGTTTGGGTTTGTTTTGCCCTGAAACCTTTGTTTTCTCTGTGTAGGAACATATCTGTGGATTTCTTCAGGGCAGAGGTTGTTTCCTTTCTTCTTCTTGAGTTTTACCACAAATAAGCAAATTACTGCAATGAGAAAGAACAATGAGATGGTCCTGTTGCCCTACTTAAACAAGAAATGGGAAGATGGGGTAAAATACCCACTTATTTAAAGATTTTTTGATCTCGGTACTGTTCAACGTCTTGCAAGGGCAGTATATTGTGCCTTGTTCAGAAATAAAAGGTGAATTAAAGACACAAAATGATTTTCAACTTATAACTTTCCAAGAAAAATGTTCCATGAAAGTAATTTAAGTTATCTGACGGTGAACAATGAAGTCAATAGAATAAATCCAATGAAACAATCAGGATTTCATAAGAAGTGGGAGATAACCTTGGAGTGCTACTTTCTGGTGCTCCTGTAGTATATAATGAGGAAAATGTAATTGATCTCTGTAGTGTTAGCTGATTGTCCAGAATGTTTGATAGGGTGGAGTATGCCTTACCCTTGAACAAAATGGTGAAATTGAGGGTTCCTCTTAAAAAGAAAACTATTCCTTGCAGGGTTCATCTGTGCTAGCGCAGGTGTTGTAATAAAAAATATTAATAAGTGTTCATGTCTATGAGTAATGGATTTGTGTAGAAAATATAATAATGTAGAAAAATAATGCACACATTTGAAAATGTGATCACAATGAATGGCCGCTAATGTTCACGAAGCGTACTTACTAATAGTTATTATTATGAAATATTGAGCATATGTTTGACTAATGTAGTAATATGTCACAATAAGGGTTATGCATTATGTATCAGCTTTATTAATTGGAGGCCTTAACTTAGCAAAGGTCTTGGCCTAGTTGCCAGGCCTCATGTCAAGATGTATTTCTTAATATTTAATAAAATGGCTGTCCTAGAGAGTTAAATTGTGATTTTCCATTGTATTGTGTAAATGTGTTCGTAGCTGAGAATCCTTTCTCATGAAAACTGACTGCTAGAAGATGCTGTTCTTGCTAAATGTAATGTGTGTGAGACTGACTTTCTCAGGAGAACAATGGAGACACTGACTGGAGTAGAAGCTGCAACAATATTGTTACCTGATGAACTGGATGATGAGAACATTACAGGAGAATCCAATCAGCGACATGTGAACGGAGTAGTTGTAGAATTCATAGATTTAAAGTTTTAGTTTTATTGGACAAAGTGTGAACATGCGATCCCTTGACCAAAATCGATATGGGAAGCAGTTTTACGGAATTTAACTTCACCAGAATGCACCAGGAAAAGACACGCCATTCTCTCTCTATTCTTCTGGAGGGTTTACCTCTATTATTTCAAGTTGCTTAAAGACTTTGCGTTTCTGAACTTTGATGCTGAATCATGATGCCTTGCTGATCGACTGATGTCCTGATGAAGAACACTATCTTAGCTTGCCAATCCAATTGAGGAGAGGTATTATTGTACCCATGTGTATGTTATGCATATTTGCTTTTTCTTTCTAGGTACCAACTGCACTGTTTTGCTAAATTGTTTTGCATGAAGCCCAACATGCGGATGCTAATCTGACGTTAGATAGGGATTCTCACTAATGAAAATCTGCTAATAGGTAATAATGTTTGATGAATTTCTCTGCTGAATCTATATGTATGTGATATCGTTTGCGCAATTGTTTTTGTTATTAATTTGTACCATAACCTTAGAATGTGTAATAGTTCAAGCTTTGATTAGAATGCAAATCTTCCATCAATCTGGACAGCCAGTTTTGTTTCTGTATGTGTATCATTTGATTTTGAGATTAATTGATGTGCATTTAGCATTGTTAATATAGGGAAATAAATATTCTAACTTTACTAAAAGGTGTGTTTATTGTGTGAAAATTACTGACTCCAATTATTATTGATGTAATTTATTATTGTTGATAATTGCTATTGTTTATAGATTATTGATTATTGATCTGCATGTACTGAAGTTATGGTGGGATCATCTTAATTTAGAATCCAAAGGTTCAACCACCTATTCGCGTCCCCTTGTATGTTTACTTATTAAGGTCAGAGGCGCTAACATCTGTAACCATGAATATAATGGGAGTGCCTCAAGAATGACCCTTTATGTACTGTCTATTGTTTTAGGATGGACTCTAAGCCATCTTCTACAGTTTTTGATTGTTCTTAAAGGACTGAGCTGGTGTGCCAGTGCTTTATAAAACTTAGAGGCAGATTTATGGAAAGTGGTGCTGCACTGATTTCAGCACCACTTTCCCTGCACCCCTTAGCACCCCCCACTGCCACAATGTGTGTGCTGTGTTTAAAATATGCAGCACCATGGTGCAGGGTAGGGGGCAATAGCGTAATTTCTCATGAAGCTATTGAAGTACTCTGTATCTACTCTGCGCTGCTCCTGCAGAGTAGATAGGGCCCCATTCTATAGAATGGAAGCCCCCTTTTAACGCCTGCTCTTGAGCAGGCGTTAAAAGTGCAGTAAAAAATGGCACAGGGAAATCTCATAGATTTCCTTAAGCCATTTTTCCGGCTTCCCTAACAGGGGAACGCCCTCTTTGCACACACTGTGCCTAGCGCAGGTATAATGTAGCACAACGGGTTACAGAGTGGCACAATGCATGCATTGCGCCATTCTTTAAATACATCGCTGGGATTTTGGCCTTGTTGGGCCACATTAAAGTGAAAAATATTGATGTTAATGTGGCACTAGGGCATTATAAATATACCCCTTAGTGTGACTTAAAGAATAAAGAAATCCGGGCAGGATAATCATAAACTTTCATGCTTATGATTTGGGAAATCTGAGCTCCATTCAGAGCCGGCTTCAAGACAGTGCGAGCAGTGCGGCTGCACCGAGTGCTGACCTGGATTGGAGGGTGCTGACCTCAGGGGTTTCTGTGTTTAGCATTAACTTACAAAACATGTGATTTAAAAGCACCTCCTTAAATTGTGCACCCAGCCTTCAGGAAACAATTAAAATGTCAAGATAACTCTTGTGATTAATGTTTCTCCTAGGGAGAGAGATGGGAATTTTGTCTAGCAGCAGCTTTGACTCGCCATAAAGTAGAGTAGAGGGTTAGTGTGCCTGCTGCAAGGAACAGAACTATATTTTATGCGGATAGCTGAGTGGATTAGAAAAGCCAGCCTTTACAAGCGATTTAAAACAAATGAATGTATGTGGAAGTGGGGCTTTGGAGAGGTGAGGGGCACATTTTCCGGGTGGTAGTGAGGGAATCTGAGGCGGTGGACATGGGGCAGGGGGTGCCAAAAAAGACTGTCACCCAGGGCACCACCAGCACTAAAGCCAGCCCTGGCTCCATTAATATGGGTAATTGTAACATTCAGGGCCAGATTGATTAAGGAGTTGCAAGGTACCGTAAATCAGGCATCCCAGTTCCATAGATCAGATTCACAACGCCACACAAGGGGCAATTTGCGTCACCTTACATGACTTTTTTAAAGAAATGTAATGAAACACAACTGCTTGTGCTGTATTATGTTACATTTTGAGCTGGGAGGCATTCCACGGGTGGAGCATGGGTGCTCCCATGCATTCTCCCATGTATCTGATGAAATTCCAAGTATGCACAAAATTGTAAACCAGAGATTTCATCAGATAATGATCAGATGTAACGAGGAGAAAAATATTTTATTTTCTCCCTATTTCCTCTTTCTATGTATGATGCATTCTGCATCACATCTTGACAGAGGAAAGTGCTTCTTTGGATTTTTTTTTTGCAGAAAAGTATCCCTTCTTGCACAAAAACAACACTGCCTGTCACACAGGCACCCTTGCGATATGGTTCAATGGTGCCCTGCACCAAAGCTAAGCAACACCCAGTGTGTCAGAGATGAGAGCAGAAATGCTCCATATCTTTGTACATATGGAACATTTCTGCTCTGTCTCTTTCATGCAACACAGTGGAGCAAGTTCCTTTGCTGCACTGCATTTTGTGAAATAACAGTAAATGTGTCCTCAAATATATACAGTACATTGCTTATCCACGGCAGATTGGTGAAATCAGGTGTTTTTATAAAAAACATGTTATCGTATAGCAATATGTCATTCTAAACTGTTTGTAAAAGGCAAATGTCCATCTGTAGACCTATTGATTGTGCATCACTGCCCTCAGTTCCCTGTTTGCAAAAAGTCTCTGTAGATTTTGATTTTTCACTGCAATGTACATGCCAATCATATGTGCTTGCAGCAGTCATCTTGCCTAAAGAGGCTTGGGACCCAAATCCATGCTCTGTCGTCCAGTGCAGCACCAAAAATGTAACCTTTCAGTGGAGAGTGACCACAGTCATCTACCTGGGATGGGAATGGCTCGCAGTGGTGCCAACTGTTTAATTATAAGTGAAGGGCATGTCTTTTTTCCCTGTTGTCTTCAGTGTGAGAGTTGGTACTTTCCTCTCCATGTAAATTGGTGTGCCGGTGTTTTTCACCCGCGTCCTTTGGTATTTCCACATAGTAAATAGATACCTATCGACATATTTATACTCTTTTTGCACCGGATATGTGTCATTTTTTTTACGCAAATCTGGTGCAAACTTAACTCCATATTTATATTTTGATGCTAGACCCATCTAGCATCAAAATATTGGAGTTAACGTCATTTTTTGCCTGCGGAAAACTACCTTGCGTCCTTCAGCTGCAAGGTAGGCATTCAAGGGCAAAAAATTACTCTAGGCCTTCGTGCCTTATTTATCCTCCCGTGAAAAAAATCACACACAGGAGGAGAAGGGCCTTAAATAATGGCGCTGAGCCTGCTTAGCGCCATTATTTAACACCTGGGTTAGGGCAGGCGTTAGGGGACCTGTGGGACATTTTCCATGGTCAGAGACCTGACTCTAACCTGACTAGTGCCATTCTTTGACGAACATCGTTTTGTTTCCCCTCCCCCACTCGGTTAGTGACATTTATTTTTACGCTAATCAGGCCTCACCGCTGGCTAGCGTCATTCCTTAAATATGACGGCCGTTGGGGTCCAGTAATGGTGCTAGCCAACGGTAAACATTTTGACGCAAACCTGCGCTAATGCAGATTTGTGTCAAAAAGTAGAAATCTGGGCCCTAGTGCATGCGTACATTGCATATGTGAGGTATAATGAACATAAAAATGATTTGTACTCTTGTATTTTCTTGACAATAGGGAGACAGAATTACATTTTTGAACTATGTAGAATTAGCCAAGAAGATTAAGGTTAGAGTTGAGTCTTGCCAGGCAGGGATGTGAGTTGAAAGGACCTCTCATAGAGTGTTCCTTAGGCCTCAGTGAAGTGGTCCATGCACCACTGAAGGGTGTCTTTTGTTTCATGTGAAAGAAAGCTCTCAGCACCCTTCCTATTTACTCTCTTTTCCTGGAGTTTGGTGCAAATAGGGATATGTAATGGCCAGTGTTAAACCTGGCACCCTTAGGGTGGTCTTATTCTAGACTTTTTGCCTTTACCTCCTGTTTTGTTACTGTATCTTTTTGTTTGCCTTAGGACCCTGAGCACTTTACCACTGCGAATCTGTGTTAAAGTGCATGTGCTTCTCCCTTAAAACATGTTTTACAGTCTGTGTCAACCGGGTACATGCACCTGTTTTCACTATAGGACACTGCACCAGGTCACTATAAGTCACCCCTATGGTAGGCCCTCTCAGCCCAGAGGGCAGTGTGCAGGGACCTGTGCGTGAGGGCACCCCTGCACTAGCAGAAATGCCCCCCAAGCTCCAGATCAATTTTCCTGGACTTTGTGAGTGCAGGAAAGCCATTTTGCACGTTTACTGGACATAGGTCACTACCTATGTCAAGCTGCGTTTTGGTGAACCCGAACCTAGGCATGTTTGGTATCAAAAATTTTGGAATCATACCCCAATATTTTTTTAGGTGTTGGTTGTATGATTCCATGCACTCTGGGGGCTCCTGAGAGGACCCTCAGCAACGCTCCTACAGCCTTCTGAGGTTTTTTACAGGCAGCCCCATCTGCTACCACCTCACAGACAGGTTTCTGCCCTCCTGTTGCTTGAGTGGCTCAAGCCCAGGAAGGCAGAACAAAGGATTTCTTTAGGGAGCAGGGGGTTATGCCCTCTCCCTCTGGAAATAGGTATTACATGGCTTGGGAGAGGTAGCCTCCCCAAGCCACTGGTATGCTTTAAAGGGCACATTTGATGCCCTCCATGCTTAAATCAGTCTACACTGGTCCAGGGACCTCCAGTCCCTGCTCTGGTGTGAAAATGGACAATAGAAAAGGGAGTGACCACTTCCCTCTCCATCACTACCCCAGGGGTGGTGCCCAGAACTCCTCCAGAGGGCCCCTTGGTTCTGCCATCTTGAATCCAAGGTTGGCATGGAACTATGGGAGCATTTGAGTGGCCAGGTCAGGCAGGTGACATCAGAGCCCCCTTCTGATAGGTGGTCACCCAGCTCGGTGACCAATCCCCCTTTCGGGGCTATTTAGAGTCTCTCTTTTGGGTGGTTCCTTAGATTCACCTGCAAAATTCCTGCAGGATTCCTCTGCATCCCTTACTTCGTCTTCTGACCAAAGAAGCTGCATCTGGACATTCCTGGACCCGACAACCTGCAACAAAGACAAAGTCTTTGCCTGCAACATTGTTTCCACGGCTCCTTCCAGCTTCTGCAACATTTCCCCAGTCATGCATCCTCTGTGGACAGCCCGTCTTCAGTCTGCACAGGAAAGAAGAAGGAATCTCCCTTACAGTGAAGGAGTCACTTCCCTGTATCTACAGTCACCAACAGCAACCACAACCGACTGAGTGGATCCCCTCTCTTGCTGAGCTGCATGGTTCCTGCATCACGGGTGGTGGTCCCTTCGGTCCTCTCTACCAGCTTTCCAACTTGGGTGAAGGTAAGCACTTGCCTTCCCAGGCAAGACAGTACCCCCATGCACCACGTCTTTTGCAGCTACCAAGGCTTTTTGGCACTTCTTCCAATGGGCCTTCAGTCTTCATGTAGCTCCAGCCCCCAGCACTCCTTCCTGCAATGCACAGCTCCCTGAGTGGCTTTCCTGCAGTGTTTGACTGCTTTTCATAGTGCTGCGTGGGCTCCTTTTGCAACTTCTGTGTCCCCCGTCCTTTGAAGCTCCTGTGAGTGCTGCCTGTGCTTCTGTGGGTTCTCTGCGATGCTGAAGGCTCCCTCTGACTCCTCCTCCTGGGTTGAGTCCTCCTGGGCCTGGCTGGTCCCCCGCAGCACCACTTTCCGCCAGCCGCGAGGAACTCCAGGAACTCGATTCCGACTCCAGGGATGCAGTTCTGACTCTTCTTCCTCACTGTCGACCAACTCCTGTATCCTGAGCTTGGTGGGTAGGGGCTCCTGTCCCCACTGGACTCTGCTGTGTCTTCTGGACTTGGCTCCCTCTTTCCACAGATCTTCCTTTTAAGGATTCCACTGTTGGGTTCTTGCAGTCATTTCTGGGTTTTGCAATTCTCTTCTTTTCTTCTAAGAGGGTGTTTTGGGGAAAGTCTAGTAATTTACTCCTGCTTTCCTTGTCGCTGGGGGGGTTGTGGTACCTACCTTTGTGCCTTCCTGGTATCTCTAGTGCCCCTCTTCAGACTCCACTTACCTAGGTGGGGATCCAACTCTTGCATTCTGTTTTTTTAGTATATGGTTTGTGCTCCCCCTAGGGCCAATATTCTCTATAGTATTTTTGGCGCTACCTTTATTTTTGTAACACTGGGGCCCATATTTATACCTTTTGACTCAAACCAGCGACGGTGCTGGTCTGCGTCCAAAAATTACCGCCGGCTAACGCCATTCCTACGCGCCTGGCGCCCGCCTTATTTAAGGATTGACGTTAGCTGGTGCTGCCGGCTGGTCAGAGTAAAAATAAATGGCTCAAACCAGGCAGCGCCGGCGTAAGGAAACATGGGGGTTGTGCGTCAAAAAATGGTGCAAGTCAGGTTGAGTCAAAAATCATGGCTCAAACCAGACTTGTGCCATTTTTTGACCCACAACCCCCATTGCAATGACTTCTGTCTTAGCAAAGACAGGAGTCATGCCCCCTTACCCAATGGCCATGCCCAGGAGAGAGTGGCATGGAGGGGGGCCCAAGTTAGGCCCCCATGCCACTTTAGAAAAAATCAAAAATTATACTTACCCCAACTTACCTGTACCTACCTGGGATGGGTCCCACCATCCATGGGTGTCCTCCAGGGGTGGGCGAGGGTGGCAGGGGGTGTCCCTGGGGACAGGGGAGGGCACCTGTGGACCATGGAAGTGGGCCTACATGTCCCTTAACGCCTGCCCTTACCCAGGAATTAACAAATAGCGCACATCAGGCTGTGCACCGTTTTTTAAGGCCCGTCTCCTCCTGTGGGTCAAAATGACGCAGGAGTATAAATAAGGCACACAGGCCTTAAAGTCATTTTTTGGATGGGAACGCCTACCTTGCATGTCATGAACGCAAGGCGGTTTCCTGCATCCAGAAAATGACGCACACAGAGAGATTTTGACGTTCATGGGGTCGGGTGTCATTGTATAAATTAGGGCAAGGTTTGCGCTGAATGTGTGTCAACATTTTTGACACACATTTGGCGCAGACAGAGTATAAATATTCCCTGAGTGTATTCTTTCATGTGTGTAAGTATTGTGGGACTACAGTGGTATTCCATGAGCCATGGCTGCTCATCCACAGCTACCTCTAGAGAGCCTAGCTTCTAGGCACTGACTACACTACACTAATAGGGGATACCTGGACCTGGTATAAGGTGTAAGAACCTTAGGTACCGACCACACACCAGGCGAGCTTCCTACAAGGGTGCATACCTCTGCCAAAAAGAGACCAATTTCTAACAAGCAGCTTGGGTAGTCCCTTTCTTCTTTTGTTTGCTTGCTTTTGTATCATCCAGTCAGGTCTTATCCTGCTCCATACTTCTTTCTAAATAGAAGCACTGTGACCAGCAACTGAGCATCACACCCCTCTCCCACTTCCAATATGTGTTGCCAAGTGAAAACCTTAAGCAGCCTGAGTGCCTGTACCCTGTACCACTGGAGCCAGCTGAAAGCTTGCACTTGCACTCACCATGGTGTCACCCACCTGGCTGATCACTTCAAAGGATGATACTAAAGAGGTGTGAGGCCCAGTCCTAGTAGGAGGTTGGTCAACAGCGTGTAAGTCTTTTTTGATTTTTTGTTGTTGACATTTTGAAGTTCAAGCAACAAGTATAAGTAACGGGTGATTGCCAGTGCACCATGTAACACACAGAAAAATTGACTGATACAGTATCATTGTGAATGTCCATGGTCTAATTTTACACAAGACTCTGGCCCTCATTATGACATTGGCAGTAAATGTTGCTTACCGCCGTGGTGATGGCCACCAACATACCACCGCGGTGGTGAATATCTATTTGCCATATTATGACACACACACACAAAACTGACAGAATACTGCCACATACACAAACCCACCAGCCCAAAGGTCAGTGGTAAAGTGTCAGTACGAACACCCATACCATTACACCAACAAAAAAACGCCCACCATAGTATGACCCACTAATCACCACGGTGGACATTCAATGGCAGTAAACCATTGGCGGTACAGGGGCGTCCGGGTGCAGTGTGCAAACAGGCGTCGGGTTTTAGTTTGAAAACAGTGGAGGGACCCGGGGGTCAATTCAACGATGCAGGCAGGCACAGGGGGGGCTCCTTGGGGTAGCCACCACCTGGGCTAGGCAGAGGGTCGCCTGGGGGTCGCTCCTGCACTGGAGTTCGGTTCCTTCAGGTCCTGGGGGCTGCGGGTGCAGTGTTGGTTCCAGGCAGGGGTGCTGGCAGATATGGCCAGCATAATGAGGGAATGCACAGCACACCAGCGGGCCCCTCCCACTAGCCAGTCTACTGACCAACCCCCCATTTCTGCTTTAGCTAGTAGGCAGGAGGCCCTGCCCCAGGACCCACAGGCCAGGTGCAACCCTCCCCTGCAGAGGGTGAACCACCCCTGTCTTCACCCCCTCCTAAGAGACAGACATGCATGCACTCAGACACCCAACTGCCATCCATCTCACATCAGTACACTGTTCATGTACCTGCACCCTATTCCAGCAGTCATACACCTCCAACAACCGCTTCCTCAACCTCCACTCCCATCCCTCCTCCCTCATCCTGCCCAAAGTCCCTAAGAAGCTATTCCTTGCCCAACTTGACCTCTTCCCTCCCCCTCCACATATATCCTGACCGTAAGAGCAGGGTAACAACGACCCAGACCAGCACCTCAGCCAAACAGTCCACAGGGACAGTGGAGGTACCTCTTAGTCGTGGAGGCAAGAAAGGGAAGGATCCCACTCCACCACCCAAGAGAGGGAAGGATCCCACTCCACCTCCCAAGAGAGGTAAGGATCCCACTCCACCACCCATGAAAGGGAAGGTTTCCACTCCCCCAACTAAGAGGGACAAGATGCCCCCTCCAACAGCAGTGGGCAAGGAGCCCCCACCTCCAGCAGAGGCTGGCAGGGTTTCCCCTCCAAAAGCAGTGGGCAAGGAGCCCTCACCTCCAGCTGGGACACAGCAGCCCTCACCTCCAGCTGGGACTCAGCAGTCCTCACCTCCAGCTGAGGCACAGCAGCCCTTACCTCCAGAAGAGGGCTTGTAGGCCACCCTCTAGGTACTGTTGTGCAATGCGCCCCCTCCAGAACCAGTGAACAAGTTCCGCACCTCAGAGACTGACCTTGCCCTTCCCAGCACACGGAAATGGGCATGGAGCCCCTCCACAGAACCAATGGGCAAGTTCCCCACCTCAGAAACTGTGACCTTACACTCCCCAGCAAAGAGAAATGGACATGGAGCCCCCTCCAGAACCAGTTGGCTAGTTCCCCAACTCAGAGACTGTGACCTTGCACTCCCCTGCAAAGAGAAATGTGCCTGGAGCCCCCTTCAGAACCAGTGGGCAAGTTCCCCACTTCAGCTGAGGTGCCCCCAACCCCTCTGTCCTCCTGAGGTGCTTGGCCATTCCCAACATGATGCCCATGCACAGTGTAGTGTGGATTTTGTCAGGGAACAAGTTGGGCCTTGGACTGTGCCCTGTGGCCATGTGGGCCTTTTGTACTTAGGACTGGCCATTAGCCCTTTCTGTTGGCATCAAATTACACTTCAGTTCTGGATAAATGTTGTCCTTGCATTATTATGACGTCTGTCCTGTGAGAGTGGATTTCCTCTGCAGCTGGTTGTGTGTATGGTGTGTGTGTATGGTGTGTGTTGTGTGTGTGTGTGTTACTCTGCTTTTCCTACCTCCCTCCCTTGTCTGCTAGGCGGCTGTACTGACCGTCGTCGTCTTTGTCTGCATTGGTGTTCCAGGTGGAGCATGGCATGGATGAGCATTGGTGTTAGAAATGGGGTTTCTGATTGGCTAGGGTATGCACCTCAGCTAGGCAGAACCTACCCACTCTAGTCAGGGCTTGGGAGTTACACATCCAAGATAACCCCTGCTCCCCCCTTGGTAGCTTGGCACGAGCAGTCAGGCTTAACCTGGAGGCAATGTGTAAAGCATTTGCACAACACACACAACACATGTGACGCAATATCCCCACCACAAAGGAAACACAACACCAGATTATATGAAAATATACTGTATTGTACACAACGCAATTATCAGACCAAACATCACATATCAGTACTATCCTGCTAACTTAGCAGTTGTCAGAACGTTACACATTAGTTACTCGGCAAAACTAGCAGTAGTCACACATAACACACAGGTTATTTAGGCCCGTATTTATACTTTTTTAGCGCTGCATTTGCGTCGTTTTTTGACGCAAAAACGGCGCAAACTTGCAAAATACCATTGTATTTTGTAGGTTTGCGCCATTTTGCGTCAGAAAGCAGCGCAAATGCGGCGCTAAAAAAAGTATAAATACGGGCCTTAGTATTCTGCAACATAAGCAGTAGTCAGGAAACATGTTATCACCTTAGAACACTTGTCATAAGAATATCATAAAACGCCCATAGTAGGAACATTAGAAAACATATGGCAAGTTAGGGAAACATATTAGCGAGTCATGCCCATAAAAGGAACATTTGCATATGTATATGAAACACCATCAAAAACAGGTAGGCAATATATAAATCAGGAGAAGTCTCTAGTAAGAACTTATGTTCTATATATTGTTCCTTTACCGCCGCGGTCAGAATGGCCCAGGAAGCACCGCCAGCCTGTTGGCGGTGCTTCTGCGGTCCCCGGCCCTGGCGGTCATGGACCGCCAGGGTCAGAATGACCCCCTATGTGTTTTGGGCACTACTTTGACCTCTGCACCTGACCAGCCCTGAGCTGCTTGTGTGGTAACTTTGTGGTTGCCTTGAACCCCCAACAGTGGGCTGCCTATGCCACAAACTTGAGACTTCTAAGTGTTTTCCTTACCTTCAAAACTAACCTTTACTTACCTCCCCCAGGAACTGTTGATTTTTGCAGTGTCCACTTTGAAAATAGCTTATTGCCATTTTCACAAAGTCTATATGTGATATTGTTTGTATTCAAAGTTCCTAAAGTATCTAAGTGAAGTACCTTACATTTAAAGTATTAACTGTAAATCTTGAACCTGTGGTTCTTAAAATAAACTAAGGAAATATATTTTTCAATATAAAAACCTATTGGCCTGGAGTGAGTCTTTGAGTGTGTGTTCCTCATTTATTGCCTGTGTGTGTACAACAAATGCTTAACACTACCCTCTGATAAACTTACTGCTCGGCCACACTACCATAAAATAGAGCATTAGAATTATCTACTTTTGCCACTATCTTACCTCTAAGGGGAACCCTTGGACTCTGTGCACACTATTTCTTACTTTGAAATAGTATATGCAGAGCCAACTTCCTACATTGGTGGATCAGCGGTGGGATCTAAGACTTTGCATTTGCTGGACTACCCAGCCAATACCTAATTACACGACTAAATTCCAAAAATTGTCATTAGAAAATGATTTTTGCAATTTGAGCTATTTTTTTACATTTTAAAAGTCCTGCTAGGGCCCTGTTAGCATTCCTTTTAGAATTTAAAAGTTTGTAAAAGTTTGGATTTCATTTCTAGAAGTAGTTTTTAGATTCTTAAAAAGTAATCCCAACTTTTAGAGTGATAATGTCTAGCACCGATGACATGATAGTGGAACTCAACCTCACCCCTTACCTGCATCTAAGGATGTCAGAGTTAAGGACTCTCTGTAAGCTAAAAAAGATAAAAACTGGGTCCAACCCTACCAGAGTAAAGCTCCTGGAGCTTTTGGCAGAGTTCAAAAGGGACCACCCCTCTGAGGATAATTCTTCAGAGGGGGAAATTAGTGAACAGGAGGATGACTTCCCACCTCCTGTCCTAAATAGGAAGAACAGGGTCCCTCAAACCCTGACTCCTCAAATCCTAGTCAGAGAGACTGGTTCTTCCATAGGGGAGTCCAGTATCTCTGAAAACATTGAGGGCAGCCTCAATGAAGATGACCTCCTGTTAGCCAGGATGGCCAAAGGATTGGCTTTGGAGAAACAGCTCCTAGCCATAGGAAGGGAAAATAAAGAGATGGGTTTAGCTCCCATCAATGGCAGCAGCAACTTAAATAGGGTCAGAGAGAATACTGACATCCTAAAAATCCCCAAAGGGATTGTAACAAAATATGAAGATGGTGATGACATCACCAAATGGTTCACAGCTTTTGAGAGGGCTTGTGCAACCAGAAAAGAAAACAGATCTCACTGGGGAGCTCTCCTTTGGGAAATGTTCACTGGAAAGTGTAGGGATAGACTCCTCACACTCTCTGGAAAAGATGCAGAATCTTATGACCTCATGAAGGCTACCCTGGTTGAGGGCTTTGGATTCTCCACTGAGGAGTACAGGACTAGGTTCAGGGGGGCTCAAAAGTCCTCGAGCCAGACCTGGGTTGATTTTGTAGACTACTCAGTGAAAACACTGGATGGTTGGGTAACTGGAAATGAAGTGCATGACTATGTTGGGCATTATAATTTGTTTACGAAAGAACACATTTTAAGTAACTGCTTCAATAAAAAGTTGCATCAGTATCTGGTAGACCTAGGACCAATTTCTCCCCAAGAATTGGGAAAGAAGGCAGACCACTGGGTCAAGACTAGGGTAACCAAAACTTCCACTGGGGGTGACCAAAAGAAAGGGGTTACAAAGCCTCCCAAGGAGAAAGTGGTTGACACTAGAAACAAAAAAAAGAGTCCTCTGTAGGCCCCCAAAAACCAGACCAGGTGGGTGGGCCCCAAGACACAACCCAAAACAAAGGTGGGTACCAGAGTAAGAACTGGGATGCCACTAAGGCATGGTGCCAATACTTTAGGCAGACAAGGCACCACACCAAGCACATTTCTTGTCCCAAAAACAAACCCCATAGCAATCCCAGGGGTGACCAGTGTAGCCATTGGGGATGACTCCTCAGATGAGGAGGTCTTCATAGCCTTCAACTGGAAAAAGGACCCAACAGGTGAGTTGGAGATTCCAGAGGGAAGTAGACACATCCACCACCTACTGGTGAATGGAATCCCAGCCACTGCCCTGAGAGACACTTCTGCCAGTCACACTATTGTGCATGACAGGCTGGTGTTCTCAAACCAGTACATCCCAGGGAGACTGCCAGAGTAAGAGTTAGCCAGACAGGGTCACTGATAGGCCTGTGGCTTTTGTGCCCATAGACGTGGGTGGGACTTTTAGCTGGAGAAGGGTGGTAGTCAGTACAGACCTCCCCTTGATTGTCTCCTTGGAAATGACTATCCAGAGGTTAGTCAGAGCTCAAGAGAGGAACTGGTCCAGTGCCAGCCCTCTCCCAAGGATTCCGGAGATGCTACCCCTGCAGTAACTGCAAGTAGATCCCAGAAGAAAAAGAAAAGAAAACAGAGTAGGAAGGGTAGACAACCTTTAGCCAAGGTTCCAGCAAGCCAAGGAGATTCTGCTCCAGTAGGGGAGAGCTCCAAAAGTGGCACTGGTAAGGTCCAACCTGACCCACAAGAAGACCTGGCTAGTCAGGCAACTGTAAACCTGAGTGGGTGGGTCCTCAGTTTACAGAAGAAAGAGTGGAAGAAGGGTGTTTAGTACAAGATGTAGTAACCCCCACTCTAACACAGCACACAGGCACCCTGAACCCAAAGAAGCCTGTAACATAGCTCCTTCCCTTGTAAGTGAAGAGCTAAAGGTGTTTTTCAGGGCACTGACAGCTGTCAGTGGTCTCTGCTGGGTGTTAGCCTTTATGGCTGCACTATCCTCGGCATGGTGGTCTGACCCCATGCCAAATAGCAAGTTAGGCCCCCTGACCCTGTTGGTCATGGTGGGGTTACTCCAGCTATGGGTGGTAAGCTAGGGATGACCCTGGCTAAGATAAGATTAGCAGAGGTGGATACCTCCAACCCCAAAATAGTGAAAATGGGTGAAAATATCAAAGACACAGACAAGAGGCAATTCAGACTAGATCCTATCACTGTGGAAGGGGGTCAGTTCCCCAAAGGAAATGACCAGAAAAGGAGGATGTAAGGCAGAGTAGGTCCTGCAACAAACCAGCCTATTTCCCCTACGCTTCCTCGCCTGACAGACTAGGAAGACTCTCCCAGCTGTGGCTGAGTCTCCTGGCCTGTGGACTGGGGAGGGGGGGGCTTGTATAGGAAAATGGCTCCCTGTTGCAGTTACCCCCCACTTTTTGCCTGATACTAATTCTGACTTAACTGAGAAGTGTGCTGGGACCCTGCTAACCAGGCCCCGCACCAGTGTTCTTTCACCTAAAACGTATCATTGTTTCCATAATTGGCACACCCCTAGCACACAGATAAGTCCCTTGTAAAAGTTACCAGTGGTACCAAGGGCCCTGTGACCAGGGAAGGTCTCTAAGGGCTGCAGCATGTGTTGTGCCACCCTTAAGCACCTCTCACCTAACACATGCACACTGCCATTGTAGATTGTGTGTGTTGGTAGGGAGAAAAAGGCAAAGTCGACATGGCATCCCCCTCAGGGTGCCATGCCCACAAAATACTGCCTGTGGCATAGGTAAGTCACCCCTCTAGCAGGCCTTACAGCCCTAAGGCAGGGTGCACTATACCTCAGGTGAGAGCATAGCTGCATGAGCAATATGCCCTACAGTGTCTAAGTCCATTCTTAGACATTATAAGTACAGTGTGGCAATATTAAGTATACAGTCCGGGAGTTTGTCAAAAATGAACGCCACAGCTCCATAATGGCTACACTGAATACTGGGAAGTTTGGTATCAAACTTCTCAGAATAATAAACCCACACTGATGCCAGTGTTGGATTTAATAAAAAAATGCACACAGAGGGCATCTTAGAGATGCCCCCTGTATTTTACCCAATCCTTCAGTGCAGGACTGACTGGTCTGTGCCAGCCTGCTGCTGAGAGACGAGTTTTCTGTCTCCCTGGGGTGAGAGCCTTTGTGCTCTCTGAGGCCAGAAACAAAGCCTGCATTGGGTGTAGATGTTTAACACCATTCCCCCCTGCAGGAACTGTAACACCTAGCAGTGAGCCTCAAAGGCTCAAGTTTTGTGTTACAATGCCCCTGGGCACTCCAGCTAGTGGAGATGCCCACCCCCTGGACACAGCCCCCACCTTTGGCGGCAAGTCCAGGGGAGATAATGAGAAAAACAAGGAGGAGTCACCAACCAGTCAGGACAGCCCCCGAGGTGTCCTGAGCTGAGGTGACCCCTGCCTTTAGAAATCCTCATCTTGATTTTGGAGGATTCCCCCAATAGGATTAGGGATGTTCCCCCCTCCCCACAGGGAGGAGGCACAAAGAGGATGTAGCCACCCTCAAGGAGAGTAGCCATTGGCTACTGCCCTCCCAGACCTAAACATGCCCCTAAATTCAGTGTTTAGAGGCTCCCCAGATCCCAGAAAATCAGATTCCGACAACCTGAAGAAAAGAAGAAAGACTGCTGACCTACAAGCCTGCAGAGAAGGAGGAAGATGACAACTGATTTGGCCCCAGCCCTACTGGCCTGTCGCCAACTTCGAAAACCTGCTCCAGCATTGCATCTGACAGGGACCAGCGACCTCTGAAGCTTCAGAGGACTGCCCTGACCCCCAGGACCAAGAAACTCCCGTGAGCAGTGGCCCTGCTCAACAATCTGCAACAAACTTGTAACTTTTCAACAACTTTAAAGACTTCACGTTTCCCGCCGGAAGCGTGAGACTTCACACACTGCACCCGACGCCCCCGGGTCGACCTGCAGAAAACAAACACCTCAGGGAGGACTCCCCCGCTACTGCAAGCCTGTGAGTAACCAGAGACGACCCCCCTGGCCCTCCCAGCGACGCCTCGAGAGAGAATCCAGAGGCTCCCCCTGACCACGACTACCTGTAACAAGGGAGCCGACACCTGGAACCAACACTGTACTTCCGCAGCCCCCAGGACCTGAAGGAACTGAACTCCAGTGCAGGAGCGACCCCCAGGCGACCCTCTGCCTAGCCCAAGTGGTGGCTACCCCAAGGAGCCCCCCTGTGCCTGCCTGCAGCGATGAAGTGACCCCCGGATCCCTCCATTGTTTTCAATCTAAAACTCGATGCCTGTTTGCACACTGCACCCTGCCGCTCCTGTGCTGCTGAGGGTGTACTTTCTGTGCCTTCTTGTGTCCCCCCGGTACTCTACAAAACCCCCCTGGTCGGCCCCCCTAGGACGCAGGTACTTACCTGCTGGCAGACTAGAACTGGAGCACCCCTGTTCCCCATAGGCGCCTTTGTGTTTTGGGCACCTCTTTGAGCTCTGCACCTGACTGGCCCTGAGCTGCTGGTGTTTTAACTTTGGGGTTGCCTTGAACCCCCAACGGTGGGCTGCCTAACTTGAGACTTGTAAGTGTTTTACTTACCTTCAAAACTAACCTTTACTTACCTCCCCCAGGTACTGTTGATTTTTGCACTGTGTCCACTTTGAAAATAGCTTATTGCCATTTTTACAAAGACTGTATGTGATATTGCTTTAATTCAAAGTTCCTAAAGTATCTAAGTCCACATTTAAAGTATTAACTGTAAATCTTGAACCTGTGGTTCTTAAAATAAACTAAGAAAAGATATTTTTCAATATAAAAACCTATTGGCCTGTGTGTTCCTCATTTATTGCCTGTGTGTGTACAACAAATGCTTAACACTACCCTCTGATAAGCATACTGCTCGACCACACTACCACAAAGTAGAGCATTAGAATTATCTACTTTTGCCACTATCCTACCTCTAAGGGGAACCCCTTGGACTCTGTGCACACTATTTCTTACTTTGAAATAGTATATACAGAGCCAACTTCCCACGATATATTAACAACAAAATAAATGAAACAAGCAAACTCTAACATCTGGGTTGCCACGATTAAATGTGTGGAACAGTGTCTTATGTCTATATTGATGCAAAATGTGAGATTTTAATGGCACTGATTTGTCCCTTCTAACTCTTAGCCTAGTTGCATGGTGTAATCGCCCCTGGGTTCAGTTTAGGGGTATTTGTCCACTTGAGGTGCATTAGGGAGAGAGGAGGCACACCTGTAATCCACACAGTTAAGGTATTGCAGACTCATGGTGGGCATTCATCAGATTTTGCCTCAATTTCCATTTCAGATTTCAACAAACCCATCCCAGGATGCACACCATTCCCTTCTTCTACCACAGTTGGTGGGGCATGACAGCACCACCACCTCTGCATGAGCCCACCTCAAGACATCTCACCTCCAGTTCCGGACTGAGGGTACAAGTGCAGCATTCCAGGCCTTAGCAATGTGCCTTTTCACAAGGATGAGAGACAAATCTATAAAGGTGCCTACCAATTTCTTTCTTTTTGTATGGGTTAGCCCCCCTGAGGAGGCACATTGTGGGGTCTTTTGGTAGCAATCATCCAATCACCTCTGTCAAATCACACAATATGTTGTCCCAGATCAACGATATTACACGACACTGTAATACTATATAGAGGAATTCTGCTTTGATCTTGCCACATCTAGGGCAAACCATGGCAGCCCGTGGGTGCATTTGGCCTATCTGTTTTGGTGTCAAGCACATGTGGTGTAAGTGGTTGAACTGCATATTGCAAAACCTAGCATGTCTCGATATCGACTTAACCGAGTTAAGGCAGTGGGGCCATGTGGTGTCTCTAAGTTCTTATTCTAACCACTGTCCCACCACTCTCTCAAGTGCACCAAAGTTGGGCCCAGTAACTGTAGTAGTGCCAAATTAAAGCATGTGACCTCTTTCCTGCAGGTAACAAGTGTCAGTGCCACCTGAAAGAGCTGTAACACAACAGGTCACCACTCTGTTACTGTCCATGCACCAACTGGACCATGGCTGTGTGAAGCAGGAACTGACCAGGACCTATCTCAAATATCTCACAGATAGCATCGAAGGACCACAGCTGGTGGTTATTGTACATATCTTCACAGGTTAACAAACCTGCTTTAACCCACAGGCATATAGCCTGCTTTCGAGACACCACTGCACAGTACAGTAGGGATCGAAGAGGCAGCGCTAGGGCACAAGTGGAGCTCATGGCATCCCAATAATGTACAGTTGCCGGCACAAAGGTGCAATCCTCAGCAGGATATTATTGGATGCCCATGCATTACCATCGGCCATAAACCATTTGTGCAATGAAACGTCACGTAGGTGCAGGGTAACATCACTGGTCTCAGAGTCCTGAGTATTTGCCAGGATCGGGTAGGCCATTAAAATTGGGCTGCCGCATAATATAATTCATTATTGGGTGGCCCTAATCCATCACCTATCAATTGGGTGTAGAACTGGCAGATGGCCACCTGTTCTCGAATATCACCATCATGAGGAGAGACTGCATGTCTCTCAAGAATAATTTCTTAATTATGATGTGCAGCAATGAGAAGAAATATAATAATCTTGGTAAAATTAACACATTCAAGATAGCTATTCTACGTATTCTGGACAGTGAGAGTGCACTACAGAATGGGATAAAACTCCTGATGGAAGTGACTGCCTTGCCCAGGTTACTGTATTCCGGATCCTACTCTTCATGTTATGTTTGAAATCCTAGGTATTTCATGGTGTTTAGTGTAAGACACATGTTTGTGTATGGAAGACATGTATGGCATTCCGCTGCATGCCTAGTCAGTGGGAGCATACAAGGCCTATCCCAGTTAACTGTCAGGGCTGATAAAACAGCATAACCATCCAACAGCACCATCACAAAGGATAACACTCGTTGAACACCTTTCAAGTACATCAATGGATCGCCCACATATAACGAAATAATTGGTAGTTACCCTCGATAGTGATGACCCTTTCTGGGCTCCGCGTATGGTGTATGCAGGCAAGTGGCTCAAATACCGGTGCAAAGAGCACTAGAGCATGAAAGCCAGTAGGCAACATTGCCTGGTTCCTTTTTTTTATAGTGATCGGTTCTGAAATCTCCTGTCCTGTGCAGACCTAGGCTGTCAGTGCAGTATATTGTAACCGTGTCCAACTCAGCATTTCATCACCTAGACCCAGTCTGCGCAACACTGCTAATAGGAGGGTCCAAGTCAATGAGCCCAAAGCCTTCTCTATACCGGTGGCTATCACCCAGTGATCCACCACTTGCCGTCTAGTCCAATCCATTATATGGAAGAGTCTGCGGAGCTTCATAAATTATTTCCTACCAGGAATAAAGCCATTTTGATCACTAAGCACTAGACCCTGTGCCACTGAGAGTAGACAGTTAGCAAAGACTTTCCCCAATATTTTATAGTCTAAATTCAGGAGTGAGAGAGGCCTATATGAACCCATCAAGAGGAGACACCTGCCCGGTTTGAGGAGCACTGTGATAAGAGCCTCCTGCATGGAGGTAGGCAGACTCCCCAGCCGTTTAGATTCCTCATACGCCCTCAAATATCTAGGGGTTAATAACGAACTGTGCACAGCATAGAATTCCACCAGAAGGCCGTCTGGTCCCAGCGCCTTAGCCCTGGTCATTTGCTTTATAGCAAATTCAATCCTGTACTGTTGCAGGTGCTCTTCTAATTAGAGACACTGTATGTCATTCACTGGAGGAACAGGCAGACTCAAAAGATACTGGATCATCTCAGCCTCTTGTGTGCTCTGTGGGGAGTCTTATATTGTGTTGTAATATCATATAAACATTGTATTGATCTCCTTCTGGGTGTTAACCAGTTCTCTAGTAGTGTCATGAATCGCTCATACCATTAACCTATGGGTCTCCGCCTTTAGAAGCCACACTAACAGCTGCCCGGCTGTGTTCTCCTCAGCATGGTGCCTTGTGGTGTGACCCTGCTGTCTAAGCTCTCCATGAGTGTTCAATATTCTGCCCTGGCCTACACCAGTTTGTCCCTGGAGTGTTATTTGTGTTTCAGAATCTATTTCTGATGTGTTTTCATCCCTCAAGTGTCCTCAGCTCCAAGAACAAAGTCTGTCTTACCGGGTAATTAGTCTGCATAAAGATGACCTCTAGTCACCAAATTAAATGCATCCCGCTCTAGTAACTGGGTATTCGCTGACCTGTCATTATTAGCAAAGTAATGTCTATTGTGGCCTGCCACCTCGTCTTCAATCAGGGGATCATCTAATAATGTTTAGTTATAAGCGTGGTGGAAATGCTCTACTGGAATGTCAGTTTCAATGGCTTGAAATCAGACTGTTTATAGCCCAGATACTCAGCATCAGTCACCCTCATGACAGCTTCCTGTTACAGAAAAATAAATCTAGATATCTGTCAGGCAATTTACCACAGAATAGAAACAGTATTCAAGGTTGAGTGAGTGTAAGTCTCACCACACATCTGTCACCTGGGAATTCCTCAACCATTGCGAAAGCTGGCATAACGCAAGCACAGATTGGCCCCCCTCTAATGGTTGGGTTGATCGGTCCAAGTCTACGTTGGGAATGGTGTTATAGTCACCCCCAAAAAACATGGGTTGTCCACTGTGGAGAGCAGAGATCAAATGAGGGTGGCCAAGAAATTCTGCTCATTATCATTCAGGACATACACAGCCACTAAAGACACCACCTCCTCATCCAGTTTTCCCTCTAATGCCACGGACCTGCCACCCTGGTCCGTTTTTCTCCTTGTGGTCACAACAGAGACCCCAAGTAGGACACAAATAAGGACACCTGTTGCAAAACTAGAGTACTCATTACCCATGATCATCCTCCACTATTTCCTTTGTAAGTTATTAAGTTCAGGGACCATTAGGTGAGTTTCCTGTAAGCATGAAAAATGAAATTCCTACTCTTCAAGTAAGCATAAATGTGATAGTGCTTTACTAGCCTGACCATACCCCTAATGTTCCTGGTCAGGACAGGAAACTGACAGTGTATAAATCCAGTGTGGGTTGCCATCAAGTAAGATGTGTGGTTCAGTGGATACTGGTGTCAACATAAATCCCAACATGTATATGCATCGGAATTCACACAGTTTCAGCAAGCGGGTTAACAATATTGTAACACCAAACCCGCCACCCTAGGTCAAGGTTTTCAAAACTACCTTGCCAATGAAACATACAATATCCAGCTTGGTGAGCGTGTGGAGATGTGGGGACAGGTGACTGTAAAAGTGAGCTCACATATAAGTGGGTGTACCACCACAAAGGTACACTAATCCACCACCCCACAGGAAAATCCACATCCACCCCTACCTCTCTAGACCCATCCTCCATCAATTACTCATAAGCAGGGTTCTCAAGGCTCTTCTTCCAATGGCAACATTGGAAAAGTATATATGCTATAGAGGTCAGTGGATGTTGTCCGCTGTCATAGGGGTGACAATCAGCTCCTCTCTCAGTTCATGTTCCAGGTATGCTGTGTCATCCTCACCTGCCTCCTCCAGGGAGTTAATTTCACTGTGTGTTTGCTCTGCTCCAGAGCCGGCCTGTTGTTCCAGCAGTTCCACCACTTTGGCTCGCTCTCAGACTGCCTGTTCCTGTGATGGCAGCTATTCAGTTTTTTGGTCGTCCTTTGTCGCTAACCTTGTCCTGTCCATTGTGAGGTTCCATAGGTACATTCTGGGAAATCCATTAAGCTCTTTGTTTCAAGCTGCACATCGAGATCAGTCGCAATTGGGAAACAATGAGTAGCAGTATTGTAAATGACCCAAAGTTTCAATGGACACAGCAAGGAGTAGCAGAGATTCAATTTACACAAATGCATTTAACATCTTGGTATGATGCTCTTTGTTTCTGTACCTCAGCTGTGCAATCAGGGTAAATGTGTATTATTCTGTTCTCCAACATCCATAGACCACTAGGTCTGACATTTTGTAGAATATGATTGTGGTCCCTATAATTAAGCAGGTGGGCAACTACTGAGTACGGTAGTATCCCCCCAGGGGGTGGGAGGCTTTTGTCCTGGTACTCAGTGAGCCCTCTCCACGCAGAAAAAATTTGACTGTCTACCCTCAAATTCATTGTCCACAAGACATTGCTCAGGGTAAAGTTCCATGCTGCAACCATCCACCTTTTCTGGCTGGCCCACAATGCATATATTATTTCTGTGGGACTGGCCCTCCAAATCATAAGCCTTAGCTTCCAGGCCGTGAGACCACCCACATTGGGCCGCATTGTGGTAAGTGTAGACTCAGTGGTCTCAACCCTGTCTTTCAGATTCTGGTGGTCCTCTCGAAGCAGACCTATAACAATCACAATGGTCCGTCGGGGAAATATAAACCTTGACGTCCACAGCAATAGTACACCTTCCCAGAAGGTGAGGTTTTGCTTATTGATTTTATTTAAATATGTTTTCTTTTATTATGAAAATCAAATTCCTTTGTAAATAATATGCAAGGTAAAGCATTAAACATAAAAAATCACAAAAAATAAATAAAAATCAATAAAAATCAGGTGCTCCTACTAAGTGACAGCACAATGAGAGTGAATAAGTGAACTTAAAGTGCACAAGTGTTATTTGCAAATATATGCAGCACATCACTTGAGTGCCACAGATCCTCAACTAAGATTTTGCAAACAGTCCACATAAAATTTTGATGACGTTTCAGCCCCAACAGTAAATAAATTACTAAAGGGTTATCATCAGGACCAAGAGATAGTGTGTGAGGCACACCTAAGATGCTATGCAGATAAATCAAGCCAGAATCAATCTAGTTTCCATACATCAATTATGAGTATATTCCTTTGTAAGTGGGCAAAAACTGGGAAGGATTAATTGGAGAAACCCAGGTTTCCCCTGGCAGATGTCTTGAGCCCTGTATTTCACTAAAAACACTGGGAAGAGGAACGTCCAGCATGCCCCCACCTGCATACAGGACCTAGGGTCATCAGGCCATTTGATGTAAATCTCTGATATTGCAGTCCGTGAGGAGTCCATCGTGCCGACCCTGCAAGCGGCTCCTGCATGTCGTCCGAGGGCTGAGGCCCCAAAGCTTCACTTCATCCACAATGCGGGGGGTCTCTCACCTCCTCCAATGATGCAGTTGCGGCCTGACTCAAGTCCCTGGCTCCTGAGCGAGTGCCCCCGACAGTCTGCTGCCTCCCTCCAGCAAGCTGTCTTTGTGCCAATGTTCAGGCACCCGCTCCCATGTACCCTGCTCCACTTTATGTCAGGTGGCCACACCCAGGGTTGACACTTCTGGAAAGGCTGCAGGCCTGGGTCTCCTTTCCTGCGGGGTGAATGCCAACCTGCAGGCCACTGAGTGGGCCTCCCTCTCTGTTCCTTGACACTATCTCATCAGTCAAGAGAGCACTCAGGATCAATGCAGTACAGTTGCTGTGGATGGAGCTTAGCCGTGGCACGTCTTACATAGCTGCCTGCCTGGCCACACCTCAATGGCCTTTGAGTTCTATGGGAGCACTGCCACAGTTCACTAATCAAAAACAAGGTAACTGGAGGGGCTGTGACCTGTTTATGTAAGGACAGGAGCATGCCCACAAATTATTAGAAATTACCTATTACCTTTTGCCACCAACTTTGGACTTCTCAAAGTAACTTGTGTAGATACCTAAATCAAGTTCTTTACATGTATAGTGTTTTGTTGTAGCTAACTTACAGTACTTTTCCTTTACAAACATAAAATGTGTTTTGTTTGCATGTGTTTAGTTCTGAGTCTTACTCCAAACCACCTTCCCTCAGTCATCCTTGGACTGCTCTTGTTCCACCATTACCATGCAATTCAAGTGCTAAAATTGTTAACTCAGTGACGAGTTATTAGTCCATTGTAGGTAGGGCCAAAGGACAATAGTAGCAAACAAATCCAGTTGACACAAGTGATGCCCAGTAGCTGCAGGCGACTCTGTTGCGATGAAAGAATTCCAACAGAAGCCAAAAGGCATCCACTTTCCCATTTATATGTTCAAAAAACGGCTGTGAGGAAGAGGAGCAAGGTACATGCTGTTTTGGCATTATCCATGGATCCTCATATTTCTGTTTTAGTTCAGTGTCACCACAATACGAATGGGTTGGAAGGGACCTGCCTCATCAATATTCATGAGGCAGGTCTTAATTTGTGACATACTGGGAATGGCCAGCACTCACAGGGATGGTGGCCTGCTGGGGTCAGCAGACCACCATGTCTGTGATTGCTTTTTAAATAAAGTAGTTTTTTTGTAATGCAGTTAGTTTTCCATAAAGGAACATTGGATGCATTAGAAAAAGAAAACGAAAATGTTAGCTTTTCCCTTTGTAAGAATAGGCAGTGGTCCCTGGGATCAATGCATGCTCCGAAAAAATATTTTCGCCCACATTCACAAAGGGGAAGGGGTCCCATATGGACCCTTTCCCATTTGGAAATGAATTACTGCCTTCTCTACTGAGTCGGTAAAATATGAATTTTTGGCGACTGCATTATGGGAGCGAAACATTCATACGTCAGTGCAATTCAGTATTAGGAAGGGATGCCCTAAATATGCTGCATCTTAATACCGATTCACAAAAGCAAAATGAGATTCGGTAAGAAGTTACAGAGTCACATTTTGCCGTTTGTACATGGCCAAATGCATGTTACATGTCTCAAACGGCCCGTAAAATGGTTCGTACATACGGCCCTGAGTTCTTTCTGAAGACTGTATCTGGGCTTGTGTCTTCCAGACTGCTGTGATGAGAGTGAGAATAAGTATCACGCTTACGACATGTCTGCTGTTGGTTTAGGTAGCCAAAGAAAGGTTCTAGAAGCCAAGGAAGCGTCAGCAGAAACGGGGCAGTTTTTGCCCTTCTCCATTTCCATTCAGACTCACTCTTCCATTTCTCAACATAAAAATAAGGATTCGTTCCTACTGCCACAGTGCCCTCTGTTAGGGGGCAAATTACTTATATTTAATTCCTTGTATTCCAATTCAACTCTGTTAGAAATGGGGTTTCTGGTTGGCTAGGGTATGCACCTCAGCCAGGCAGAACTTACCCATTCTAGTCAGGGCAAGGGAGTTACACGTCCAAGATAACCCCTGCTCACCCCCTTGGTAGCTTGGCACGAACAGTCAGGCTTAACCCGGAGGCAATGTGTAAAGCGTTTGCACAACACACACAACACATGTGACGCAATATCCCCACCACAAAGGAAACACAACCCCAGATTATATGAAAATATACTGTATTGTACACAACGCAATTATCAGACCAAACATCACATATCAGTACTATCCTGCTACCTTAGCAGTTGTCAGAACGTTACACATTAGTTACTCTGCAAACTAGCAGTAGTCACACATAACACACAGGTTACTCAGTATTCTGCAACATAGGCAGTAGTCAGGAAAACACGTTATTACAGCACTTGTCATAAGAATATCATAAAATGCCCATAGTAGGAACATTAGAAAACATATGGCAAGTTAGAAAAACATATTAGCAAGCATGTCCCTAAAAGGAACATTTGCACACACATATGTAAAAAGATCAAACACAGGTAGGTAATATAGGAATCAAACAAAAGTCTGTAGAAAGAACTTTGGATTGCAACTATATTGGTCCTTTAAACAGTACCTGGTTGGATGAAGGCACCTCCAGTGCCTAGAAGGCGAACAATGGGGCCCCCGGCACTCCTTTGCGCAAAACGGGGGCCTCCCTTATACTCTGGCATCAGAGGAGTGCGACATGCACCTCCTCTCTTTTATAGACAGGCCCCTCCATGGACCGTGATTACAGGGGGCCCCCCAGGGCCTCAACCGGCCCTCACAAGGGGGGCCAAAGACAGCAAAAACAACTTAGGGCAGGAGGGGGGCACCATGCACCCCCTCCGGTTTAATGACAGGCCCCTCCGGGACCCGCGATCTCTGGGGCCCCCCCCTAATAATGCCCGTTTTACCTAACAGCAGAAAAGGAGCTTCCTGCTCCTAACGCAGAGGCCAGGGGGAAGGGGGCACTCCCCGCGCCTTCACCTGGTCCTGCCGTGAAGCCACATGAAGATCAGACCCCTCCTGGGGCCCGAGCAGACACTCGCCTGCACCCGATGCGGTGCGCAAGTGTTCTTCCAGCTTCCCGGCCCGCTGTGGTGATCTTATTTAAAGGGGCACAATGCAGCAAGGAGCCTACGAGCTCCCAAGGCTCCATAAGCGTGCTGCAATCAGCGCTATGGCAGCCGCAACCATGGAGAAGCACCCTTCGTGAAGAAATGGATGCAGGGCTCAGGGGCCACAGCACCCTGCCCCTGGGGAGCAGAATCTTAAGACAAGGTCCTCAGGTGGAGGGCCCAGCTACAGGCCAGCACAAGGGAAAGGCAGCAAGTGGCAAGTCCTTCACAGTGACCAGGCAGGTCACAGGTCAGCACAGCAGCAGCAGTCCATGGCGGTTCCTGGTGAGTTCTTTCAGCCTTTGGTGTCCAGTTTCAAGATGATTCCAAGAGTCTCCAAATTGTGGGGAAAATTCCCCTGTACTTATAGTCAGTTCTTACAGTGTTTTACCATGGTAGGGAGAAGGGGTTCCAGCCAGTTACAACTGGTTCTGGGAGTGCCCCCTCTCTCCTTTCAGCACAGGCTCCAAACATCAGTGGAGGGTTAACGACCCTATTGTGTGAGGACAGGGCACAGTCTTTACAAATCCAGGTGTGCCCCGCCTCTCCCTTCTCTCAGCCCAGGAAGACTATTCAGTATGCAGATGCCCCTCTGTGACACCACCACCCTCCCTGTGTACAGGCTGTCTGAAAAGTATGCACAAAGCCCCAACTGTCACTCTGCCCAGACGTGGATTAGAGTCAAGCTGCAAAACACCAGAGTCATAAGCACAGATAAATGCGCACTTTCTAGAAGTGGCATTTGTGTGATAGTAATAAAAAATACACCCACACAAGTAAGCAGCATTTATTATCACCATCACAACCATACCAAACATGCCTACGCTACCCCTCATAAAGAAGACAATACCCCTTACACATAAGGCAGGGCATTTCTAATGCAATCCTATGAGAAGGCAGCACTCACAGCAGTGAGACACCAAGTTAGGCTGTTTGTCACTACTAGGACAGGCCATGCAATATGGCACATGTCCTGCCTTTCTACATACATGGCACCCTGCCCATAGGGCTAGCTAGGATGTACCTTAGGGGTGACTTACATGTAGTAAAAGGGGAGTTCTGGGCCTGGCAAGTAAGTTTAGATGCCAGGTCCCTGTGGCAGAAAACTGTGCTCACAGGCCCTGCGCTAGCAGGCCTGAGACAGGTTTTGAAAGTCTACTTCAGTGGGTGGCGAAAGCAGCGCTGCAGGCCCCCTAGTAGTATTTAATTTACAGGCCCTGGGTATAGAGATACCACTGTACAAGGGACTTATAGGTAAATTAAATATGCCAATTAGGTATAAGCCAATCATACCAACTTTAGATGGGAGAGCACCTGCACTTTAGCACTGGTCAGCAGTGATAAAGTGCTCAGAGTCCTAGAGCCAACAGCAAGAGGTCAAAAAAACCAGGAGGAAGGAGGCAAAAAGACTGGGGATGACCCTGCATAAGGCCAAAAGTCCAACAAATTCTCGTTCTTTAGGTTTCTATAGAGTTCATATGGAGGGAGAGAAATCTTGAAAGACGTTTTTGGGATGCACCTATGGTATGATATCATTTTCTGCAATCTGGCAATGGGGCAGCAGTTTCCTCTAACGTTTTATAATTCTGCCTTTACGTATTTCGCTGGGTAAACATATAAACATTTGTAAAGAGTATGCAATTTGACATAGGCAGCAAAAGTAACTGAGTCGCTCATGTGAAATACCAACGCTAAAATAGATGGAATTCCGCTAACATATTATCCTCTGTAACTAGCGCTCTCTCAATAAATCAGATGATAAAAGAGTTGTCGGACAGCAACGCCTTGAGGCATTACACCAGTTATCATATAGCAAAGCCTTGAGGCATTTGATGTCCCATGAAAATAATTGGTTTCCTGGTAAATGGAGCCATCCAAGCAGGCTAAATCAAATTCGGATAGCTACATATACATTTAAGAATAGAGAAAAGGATTATCAGGAATTTTCCGATAATGGCCAGAGAAGTGTAAACACTGACTGACAGCAGATACCAGGGCACATACTTCATACTTTCTTGAGGGAATCTGTTATACTAGTGTATTTAACAACCGCCTACAAATCTTGTTGACTGAGTTCAGAGGAGAATCACTAGGACTGGCAATTTGTTTTCATGACGCAAAAATCTCAAGAAATTTGCAAATTGATCATTACACAAATTGTGTGGAATTTTGCTAGTGCGAAATTTCAAGTGATTTTCACCCCATAAAGCTGTTTCCAGCAGAAAATGTCTTGCGGGAACAGTAGAACTGCAGCTGAGGCACATATTTGTCTCATACCAGTCTCCTGCCAGTATCTTGCATGACATCGAAACAAAAAGGGCCTCATTTACAACTTTTTGGAATGGGGCAGCGCTGCATGGCTTCTTGCTGCGCTGCCCGCATCAAAAGGAAAGGGCAAGAATGCACCGTACTAATGAAATACGATGCATTCCTGTCATTTCTGCCTGCACTGGCACACAAATTGATGCCAAGCTCCAACACAAGCACCGTTGCACCATGATGCAAGGGTGTCTTCATTGTTTGCACAATTGTTTTTGTGCAGGAGGGACACCTTCCTGCACAAAAACAGTCAATAAAGACATTTTAGCAGCACACATAGGAAGAGGAAAAAAAGAGGAAAAATTAAGTTATTTCTCCTTGTTACGCGTCTGCTGGGGAGGTACACAGTTCTGAGCATTCCCAGGTTTACAGATCCTTGTAAGTCTGGGAATGTGTCAAAATTCATGGGTGTTGCTTGGCAAAACCCACTGCATTGCCCATGGAACTCCTCCTTGCAGTAGATTAAGGCAATGCAGTGCTTTGCGCTGCCTTGCCTTACTCTAAATCTATGAGGCAATGCAAACCCACGCAGGGTGGCTTTGCATGACCTCTTAGATATGACTGAGAGGCCTCTTCAAAGTTTGGCTTTGAATTCAGTTTTCATCGAAGTTACAGACAAGCCTTTTTCAAGAAATTTCAGGATCTCTGCCACCCCTAGGTATCACCTTACATAGGTACTCTATTTACAGCATTGGAAAGGAATTCAGTTTTATGCGGCACAATAAAGATGGTCTAGTCTTTTAGAATTCAAATTAAAGGAGAAATCTAACGGTTTAGTAATTATTCGAAAGGAGTTGCGAGTCAACGAGTCAAAAATGGACGTCACCCTGCTCACAAGCATTAAACAAACAAACAAAGGGACAAATAAATAAACAAACAAACACATAAAAAGTGCTCTCCATGCTAAATATGAAACTGCCAAATTTATTCCCCGATCATTATTTTAAAAAACAGAAGTCTACTCCCTGCACTTACACACAGCTCAGTGAAGGCAAAACGGATCACCACACACATTTAAAGAATAGACACAGAAATGCAAAGTGCTGTCTGCTTTAAGATACCAAAGGCCTATTAGTTTCGTGAAAAATGAAGAGCTGTCAAAATCAATGCAGAAATTGGATCAAGGAGGGAATATCAATAGCAGTGCAGCATGTGATGGAGAGGAAAGGCACAATAAAGAGAGCCAGGATTGATTTTAAGGGGATGAGAGTTTTGAAACAAGACTAAATGGAAAGTAAATTAGGATCATTACATTATAACAAGCGTGCTAGGCATTTATGCTTTGAGGGAACTGGAAACTTCTGGAAAGTTAAATACTCTGAACTGATGACAAGTCAGGCCTAAAAAATATGATATCATGTTTCCTTGAAATCATCACCTTTGCTTAGTTGTTGTTGTGTGCCAAGTGGATCATTAGCAACAGTAGTTTCAGTGCATTCAAGCTATAAAACAACTGGAAATTATAGAAAGTTGGCTTAATTTCTTTGTTAAATGTATCTGTAAAGGACGTACTGCCAAAGACAATCCACTTACAAGCTCTTGCAGCAATTGTCTTCCGAGACCAAGAAAGAGGGTGCCACCTGATTAACAGAAGTACAGAACACACAATTGGAGCAGCAGTCAAAGGGTTTTGAGGAGGAGAGTTGCAAGAGATCGACCAAGATCCAGATGCTCCTTTTATGTTTGTAGAGCATGTAGCAATAGATACCACCAATATAACTGAAAGAACTTTCTGCTTGATGTATTGGATTTGTGGTGGGCGGGGTGACCTAGATGGAAACATTTGTCTGTAAGAACTGAAATCGAATATAGACGCAACTATGCTGGGTTTCATGAACATGTGAAAAAGCTGGATTCTGCCCAATTGTAATTTACCTGCTGAGTTAAATTGAGGTACAAAAAACATCTAGAGTCACTCTTCGGGTGAACCAGGAACACAGGCCGACTTCAGGCACGTGTTGCAGTTTGTACACTTTGTGTGGCTCTTGCTAGAGAAATGACGTCCAGGGGAACCGTTCAAACTGCTATGAACCGTGCAGTTTATGTGATGCTTGTGGGTTCTCCTAAGTCTTGTTTTCCTAGGGAGAACTACATTAATTGCACAAACTGAGCAGTTCTGTTTTTTGGTCCCTGGGCAAGATGCTGAGTGGCCACTCACCTGTTTTTCTCGAGAGAATTTCAAAGAATGTGATCATACTTCATTTCTGCATCGTTCAGGATAACAAAACACCCCTATAAGCAACAAATGAATGAAGATGTTCATCCCTGTTTTCCATTACATGCAATGCATCTCGCATAGTAGTTTGAAGGAGATCTTGAATGAGACAGGTAGTCACAGCAGTTTAGCAAGGACTGGAAACACGTGAAACCTTTTGATACACTAAAAGTGAGTTTCAAGGCATAGTTTTGTAGCGGTGAGCCTTGCGGGATGGAAAAGGGATGGCGCGTGGCGGTGATGGGGGGATGGAGGGGAGGAAAACAAATTGTAATTGAGAAAAAAAGGTACCTTTTTGTGCCGCCCCGGGCTGCAACCATCTGCTCCTACACTGGACTCAGACACAGGCTCCCAGCCTTCCCTGCATCCAATCTTAACAGCAATCGTGGCAGCATGAAAGCAGATTTAGGATAAGACAGAGTGCCCAGCCAGGGTGCTCTGTGGCAGACTGAAAGTCTCTGCCTTCTGTCTCCAACCCAGCTGGAGAGAGCTCTGTTCGCATGTGTTTTTGGCCTGCTCGAGACAACCGGCCATACACACATGCGTACTGAGGGTGAGCGCTGTGCACTCCCCCTCATCCCGGTCACAGCCCCAAGGCCCCGCCCCCTTTACTATAAAACGATAATAAACATAATTTTTATTGTTCTATGGCAATAGTTGTGCAGCTGTTGCTGCTGGTGGGCGGGGGGGAACGCTCTTCCGCCCTAATAGAGGAGCCGGTCCAGGTTTTGTAGTAATTGCAGCTTGTCGTTATCAGGTTTGCATAGGTACAAGGAGTTGACATATTGCAGTTTGGGAATAATGACAGCTCCTATCAGGTATTACTTTTACTGAGGAGGGAGAATTGGGTAATTTATTTTGCCTTACTAGGAACCCTGTACTATTATGATGGCATCAACATGGGGCGAAGCGCACTGCCTAAAAAGGTCTTCAATTTAATTTTCTGGTTAATCTGCTGACAGTGTTCTCCAGTTTGCGATCTGCTTAAAGCTGGATGGTTAGTTTTCAACAGATGCTGATTGTGCAGCAAGCAATTTCATACGCCAGCTGTGATGTTAACATTGTTATTGACCTTAATATGTGATTTGATGATATATGTATACATATAGTAAGCCACATTGTGTGATAAGATGATGTCATCAGTGTTTAGCTGCATGAAATGCATTCCATCATTACAAATTGGGGGCCAGAAGGCGTTGCATTGCCCTTGCGCCATGCATGGGAGTGCAATGGTGATGGAAAGACTTATCAAGGCACACAAAGCCACTTTGCTTAGCCCTGCCCGGCTCAATAAATCAGAAGAAACGCAAAAATTGCTGCCTTGTTTTACTCGCCCCACCGAGGGCAAGGGTGTTTCCACACATTCACCGATTTATTTTGCCACATACTCAGATTTATCATGTTTATTTCTTCTCATGTTTTCCTCTTTCTATGTGTGCTGCATTCTGCCTCTCAGGATTGTGTTTGTGCAGGAAAGTGTCCCTCCTGCAAAAAAACAGCCCTACCTACAATGTAGGCACCCTTACACCATGTCACAAGGGTGCCTGTATTAGTGCTAGACAGCCAAAAGTGTGCCAGCACTAGGAAATGACATATAATGTTAAAAAGGGTGCATTCCTGCACTTTTACAACGTGCAGCAGGGAGACTCTTGCTCTCAGGAAATGTCTGAAGAGAAAGAATCACTGCTGGTCCCCACAAATGAGTGCCAGTGGCTGACACCAGCAACCACCAGCTCGAAAATAATTACTAGTTGGTGTCAGCAGCTCCGTGAAGTTCTTCTCTAACTTTAGCACACAAGTTGCCTTGGGAGGGTAGGGGTGCCTGATATGCACAGGTGGCAGCAATTCGAGATTTTGACTTAGTAGGTTAGTGAAATGTTGAAATATTGTGGCAAAGGTATGCAAACCGGAAATGGATTGGTATTTGTGTGAATTAGCCAGGTCAGTTTCTTTGGAGAATGATGGGTTTGAGTTCTTTGAATGTGGAAGGAACTAGACCATTTGTGAATGATACTTTAACTATGTGGATGATGTTATGCTTATGTGCCCTTTCACCTGCTTAAGCAGATTGCAAACGTAGGGGGACTCTGATTGGTGGTAGGTTTATGTAATTTAGGGCCTGATTTAGATCTTGACGGTATTACTGCTAATCTGCTCCAGCAGTGATCCCAAGCACTCTGTCAATCTGACGGAGTTATGACCATCGTATTTAGATCTATGGCTATGATGGAGTGTACTCCATTGTGCTAGCTGTAATCTGCAGCCAACTCGACGGACTCCAATGGTGGTGATGAAAACTCCATCGCCGTCGGGAGAGTAGCATGGCGCCGACCATATTTAGATAACACAACAGAGCTAGCGGTGTACCAGCATCAGTCCCATGATGGCGGGAGTCCTTTGTGGGATCCATGCAGCAATGGAGTATGGCTGGGGCTATTGGATGGATGTTGGCAGTCCGCACCTGATGAATATTGGACAATTGTGAATACCTGCAAAACACACTATAAAACGCACTCCATTTCAGACCATGATCCTTTGCCATTCCACTGCTGACCATCATTATGAGGAGGACCTTTCCACTCAACAGCCAGGTTATTTCTTGTTTTCCTGTTTTCCCTTTGTTTCTTTCCCTTTTTTTGTTTTTTTCATTATTTTTCAAATCACTGTAGGGACACTAATATATATTATTAGAGTAGAGCCACAATTGTTTGGAGCAAAAATAAAAAATACTACCATATCTCAGAAAAGACAAATGTGGGACAGACTAGCCAAGAGCCTGCACACACAAGAGGAAATTAGGAACAGGTGGAACGACCTGTGAGGGCAAGTCCATTCTCTGGCCTCCAAGCATCACCTGGAGGACCAGAGAACTGGTGGGGGCTTTCCCAGCCCCCCCCCATTATAACTCTTTCCCGCAGAAGAGAATGTCTTGCAGATACTCCATCCTGAAGGCTTGACAGGAGTGCCTGGTGGAGTGGAGACTGGTAAGTTGCACCTATGTATGTCTCACTAATCAAAAATGTAGTCCTTGCCCTTAACGTAGCTGTTCAGAATGTTTCTGGACACCTTTCCAAACATATCTATTTAAACTTCAGTTCACAAAATACATTGTGTTATTCAAATCAGCAGCATCATGGCTATTACAACCTATTTAACAATTACCAATATGTATTATCAGATTGTGTGCAGCCCCCCCATGGGTCAACCCTTGCATTTGCTTAGTCCTTTACTGTATCTCAGTGTAGGTTGATTTACTTAAAAAAAACAGGTTCCAAACTCCATCCATATGTATATGAAGGTATAGCGCTTGTAAGTGGCATTGTAACCTTGGCACATTATACACATATTGGTACTTATCATAGATTTGTGTTTAATTTTCACTGTAATATTTTATATGGGTGTGTGTTACTCACTTTTTCACAAGTATTGCCAATAGTGTTCTCAAATGACTCCAACTATCATGATGCCTGCTTTTGTCTCTGTAAAACAGGAGTGCAGTGTGATGTTGCCTAACCTTCCTTTACTTCCAAATATGCATAAAAGACAACGCTTTACATAGTTGTCATTCACCATTTCATGTATGTGTAAAATGTCCATCTGCTGTGTTGATCCAGTATGTTGTCACCTTCTTGTAACTCCATTGAATTGATCTATTTGCTTGCAGAAATCATAGTGTGTGTATATTCAAAGGTTTCCAATCAGGTTCTTTGGTATGCTGATTCTAAGTATTATTGACATACAATTTACTTTGCAGTGTTCATGTGATGACCAATGCCATTTCGTCAAATAGGTTGTACCATGGTTTGTATTGGAGGCTTTTAGGCCTTGAAATGGCTCAGCTCT